>NC_030684.2:76969557-77695391 GCF_000004195.4 Xenopus tropicalis
TTCTGTCATTTCAGTTACTGCAAAAACAACACATCTACTGCAAAGCTATCAAAGTTTTTATGTAAATCACCTAAAATATTTTATTGTGGGGCATGTTAGCTCACACAATCCTTTATGTACAAAGATAAAACTTTGTGAGTATTAATGCAAAGGGTCTTCTGAGTTTAACGCATAGTGCATAGAGCTACCAAAGTAAATGCAGGTACGGACTCCATAATGAAATAAGTGCATATGAATGTTTTTTGCTGCACGATAAATATCCTCTATGTGTGTTATGTTTTGTGAAACCCTTTAATAGTATTAAAACTACATATTTATAGAAAGTTTATTTTCTCATAAATCCATAGGTGAATATGTAATTTTATTCCAAATTTGCAAAGCTATGCTAAAAGTAGCATTTTGTATATGTATATTACATATGGTATTAATAGTCAATATGCCGTGTGTCAAAATATCCATTTTGACACAAATGTAACATTTGCCAGTGTTCCCAACATGTAAACACAGAAATCTTGTACTTTACTTTGATTGAAAGTCTACATAATGCTCTCTACAGTCGGAAGAATATTAGTCCCCTTTTACCTGTCCTGGATGCCACAAAAAGAGTGTGGGACAGCATGACACATCTCACCAATACACCGGGGTTGCTGTCACCCAGTTCTCCACTATGGGGCAACACCAGCCTTTCAAACTTTGCAGCATTTCCCAAAGCTGAAACTTTAGCCAAGTTCGAGTTGACCACTCGACCTGACCTGTCAGTGTTTAGGTATGATAAATGAGATTAGGATAAAACATATGCTCATAAGTGTTTCATAAATCTCACCCGTAGTATAGATGGGCCCAGGTGCTCATGCCCCAGACCTTCAGCTAGAGGGAGCCATAATGGATAAGTCGCAAAAGTAGAAAGAAGGCAGGCACTCCGGTATTATCAGTGAAGAAAAGCGATTGTTCACAAGAGATTGAAGTAAAATCACAAAACTTTTATTAAGCTAACACATGATACAGAGAGCCTGACGCGTTTCATACCCTACGGTACTTAATCATAGGCTAAATGAGAATTGACATACACAGAGTATTTAAGACATAAAGAGCCAATGGTTTTTCAGAGATAATTAGCTGATGTAAATGTAATTAACCAATCGACAACTTGGATGGTTAATTAAGTATCAGGCACATAAAAACAGGCCAAAATAGAAGAGTGCACATGTGTTCAGGCAATGTATTAGTAAAGTAATGTATAGGGTTTATAAAAAGTTAAACTCAGTCTATTATATATTTAAATAAAAAGAGTTAAGTATAGAGTATAAGATTGCCCTTATTTATATCTAGTTATTATCAAAAAATGTTATGATGTATAAAAATCAGTTAGACAAATTCAAGGAGTATAGATAATTGAGGTTATGTTTCAGAGTCATAAAATATTTCTAGCCATTTTGTATATTTATATCTATAGATGCAGAGAATAACTAATATTCATTTATAGTATGGCTAGTGATTTAGACAAACACAGCGAGATGCAAGATAATCAGACATAGCATGATACGTCATAATCAAACTTGAGGCCATTTGGTTGTCTAGTGTTAAGGTAAAAGATCCATTTAGATTCTCTCTTTATAAGAGCATTGACTATGTTACCTCCTCTAAGACTAGGGGTAACCTTGTCAATGCCTACAACAGAGAGATTACATAAAGATCTATTTGAACATTCTTGAAAATGTCTGGCTATTGATGTATGGGATTTGATGTCAGTAATATTCAAGACATGTTCACGAATCCTTTCTTTTAAACTTATGCAAGTCTGACCAACGTATTGCTTTCCACATTTCTTACATGAATAAGGTGATATCGAACAGCCTCTAAGCCTTGAGAATGTGGGATGCATGAATAAAGGGAAACAACATCTATTGAGGCCCATTTATGGGTGCCTTGTTCCCAATAAAAAGTTTTTAATGTGTGTATTAGATGGCTACTGTCTTTCAAGTAGCTCGGTAATCTAAGGACTAATGGTTGTAGGTAAAAGTCGATATATTCGCATAAGTTTTCACCTAAAGAGCCTATACCCGCTATAATAGGTCTACCTGGTGGTGGTCTTTTGCTTTTATGTGTCTTAGGTAGGTAATGGAAAATTGCTATCTGAGGTTTATCAGGTTTCAAAAAAGAAAATAGCTTTTCGTCTATAATTTTAAAGTCTAAAGCTTCTGAAAGAAGCTGAAGAAGCTGCTCGGATGAGTAGTGAAACGTCTTCAATGATTACTTAACAAGTCCAGTTGCTTTAAATTTATTTATACTAGATATACCATGACCTGGATGAATGAAAATCTTCATAGACATACTTCTGAAAGAACAGCGTCTAATTCTGTTTCAAAAAGGGGCAAAGGATTTTTGTCTAGAATTTTGTAAGTTAGTCTATCAGAGAGTTGTCTCTGAGCTTCACTTAAAGGAACAGTAACACCAAAAAATGTATATATTTTAAAGAAATTAAACTATAATGTACTGCTGCCCTGCACTGGTAAAAGTTGTGTGTTTGCTTCAGAAACATTACTAGAGTTTATATAAACCCTGCAGTGTAGACATGGGGGCAGCCATTCAAAAGAAGAAAAGGCACAGGTTATATAGCAGCTAACAGATAAACCCTGTAGAATACAATGGTGTCTTATCTGTTATCTGCTGTGTAGCCTGTGCCTTTTCTACTTTTTTCCAGCTTGAATGGCTGCCCCCATGGCTACATAGCAGCTTTGTTTATATAAACTATAGTAGTGTTCCTGAAGCAAACACCCCAGTTTTACCATTGCAGGGCAACAGTACATTATATTTCAATTACTTTAGAACACTTTCATTTTTTTGTGTTACTGTTCCTTTAAGTAATCATTTTTGTTAAGGATCACAATAAGACCCCCTTTATCAGCTCTGTATTGTCTTTCTCTAAGTTCGGTAGAGCTCTTTTTTCTATGGACGATACGTTATTCACTGTATGTGGAGATTTATTCCCTTTTTTCAAATTTTCATGTAATAGAGTTAGTTCCAATTCTACATTTTTCTGAAATAGATTAACAGTGTAGTCTCTAAGGTGAACTGGGTAATAGTTCGATTTGGATTTGAATTTTTTTGAATTTTTTTTTTTGTGCTGGGTTAACTCCTACCCGCCCTATCTTCGGGTTGCTTTCTTTTTGTAAGTTTTCTAAGTGTAGAATTGAAGTCATTTCTTTAAAACAAGAAGTGTGTGATTGAAGGGATGTAGGGTCATTAGTGATTGCATCGTATCTTAATCTACTGTTATTAACAAGGTCATCTGAAAAAAAGTGTTTTTTCAACAAAAGCTTACGTATGAAGCGATTTATGGCCGTTATAGTGTCAAATAAGTCAAAGGTAAGTCCTTTTTCCAAACAGGTTTCTCCGCGGGGCTCAAGGTCCTATCTGAAAGGTTCAAAATCTTCTCTTTGTTCCTCAGTGGGTATTTTGAAGTCCTGGAAATGTTTTCTTCCTCTCCTGACTCGCTTGTTCGAAATGTCTTTTTGTTCTTCCATTTTTATCTGCTGTTTTGGTGTTTTTTTGTAGGTAGGAAGCTTCTTGGTCTAGATACATCATCGGAGAAGATACTTTTCTTTCTTAGGTCTCTAGTCGCCTGAGGAGACAAAGGAGAACGAGAGCAGGCACCGGGATCTGATTCACCATTGCTATCCAGACTATCAAAGTCTGTCCCCGAGAAGCTGACCCTCTTATCCCTATTAGTTTTAAGAATAGGTTTTCGTATAAACTTTCTTTCTCTCCTAAAAGGAGATTTTCTCTGTCTGTTACGGTACTGTGACCAATTATATATTAAATTCATATCATAGTCTTTTTTATCATGTCTGAATTTGTTGGTTTTACTGTCCATAATATCTGTTTCAAGGTTTTCTAGTTTTGTATTTAAATTGTCTAGCAATTTGGTGTATTCCGAAAGATTTTCAAGATGATTATGAGTTTGTTTTAACTCAAGAATGTCTGTTTTAAGTTTATCATATAATTGTTGTTTTTTATTTACCAATAAATTCATAAGTCTTAAGGAGCAGTCTGATAATATTCTGTTCCATTGTTCCATAAACTGCGTATCGTCAGTAAGTGAGGTTGGGAATTTTTTGATCCTTAAACCTTTTTTCAAAAGTAGCTATCTCCCACCACAGACGCAGTTCTTTAAGTGATAGTGTCTCTAAGGATGAAAAATATTCACGTATATTGGAGGTAGATTCAGTACATTCTTGAGAAAAAAAAAATTCAAATTTTCCTTCTTTCTACGTTTGCGACTTCCATTATGGCTCCCTCTAGTGTTTAGGTATGCGCAAATTACACATCTTTGCTTAGTTCAGTTCTCATCCTCACCACCACATATTCAGCACACATACCTGGAGCTATAAATAGTTTATTCTACTAGGCGAAAATTCCTTTCCAACACATACATACATTTGATTTCTAAACAATATGATCCATGGCCTAGAGTAAAATACAAGTGAGAAGCCAGCGGGATCCACTTAGATACCAATGACTGGGAAGAAATATTGACAATCTGTACCAACTCTTAGGGGCTGATTTACTAATCCACAAACGGTCCGAAGGCGTCCGAATGCGTTTTTTTTGTAATGATCGGTATTTTGCGATTTTTTTTCGTAAATTGTTGCGACTTTTTTGTAGCCGTTACGACTGTTTCGCAAATTGTCGCAACTTTTTCGTAGCATTACGACTTGCGCGAATTGTCGCGACTTTTTCGTAGCCTTCGCGCCGAGTACGAAAGTTTCAGATTCATTCAAGCTTCGGTATCGTGACTTTTCTTGGGCCAGGTTGGAGCTGCAGAGTGCCATTGAGTCCTATGGGAGGCTTCCAAAATCATGCTAAGTCTGAAAGTTTTGCCCGCACTTTACGAGCGCTCAATACGAAAAAGTCGTGACAAGATACGAGAAAATCGTAATGGCTACGAATAAGTTGCGACAATTCGCGAAAGTCGTAACGGCTACGAAAAAGCCGCAACAATTTACGAAAAAGTCGTAATGGCGACGAAAAAATTGCAAAAAATACAAAAAAGTTGCAAAATGTTTGTTTTCCAATCGGAATTTTTCCAATTCGGATTCGGATTCGTGGGTTAGTAAATCAGCCCCTTAGTGAGCGTCAAAGACAAGCTCATATAATTCAAAATTATCCACCAAACTCATCTTACACTCCAAAAGCTACACACTATTGGGATACTCCCCTAGCTGTCTCAGATGCAAGCCCCCCTCTGCCATTTTTCTGCTGGGCTTAATGGACTCCTTGGTGTCCAGACATACAAAAGAAAGAGGGGGATTGATCAATGCACATTCCCTGGTCCCGTTTAGTAAGTTAAGAAAATTATCTTTGCTATGTATTTTCAAAAAACAGGGGTTTTCAGTTACAAAATTATGATCATGATACTGGTAAGCCACCATACCACGTCAATATAAATCCCATATGGTGGTCCTAACTATTTACCTGGTCATATTTTTCAAAGGCTGGCACTTCCCTGAATAGTAGCTTTTCTTGGGATAAGTGTCTCCTGACCTGGGCGTTAATTTCAGGCACAGGGCTTAATCCACCCCCATGCCTTTAGCTTTTATAGAGAGAGACTGCGAAGATCACAGCATTGGTTCTACAGGCACAATCCTCCCCTTATGTCCTGGGCCAGTGCTTCTGTTATTATAAAACTGTACCAGCCTGGGGTACCTGTAATTGAGTGATCCGCTTCCTTTTTCTTTCTCTACACTGCTTGTGCATGTTCAAGTAGAGTGAAAGGCCAAACTTTAACAAAAAAGGTGGCTTTTTCACTCTATTGTGCATTCATCGACCCCAGGATAGTAAAGAAAGAACACAGAAGGAAGAGGATCACTAACTCACAATTACCTATGGCTGGTGCAGTATTCTGCTAACAGGAGCACCGGCCTGGGATATTAGGTAAGTGATTACAATTACTGGGGGGCCTAAATAAAGTGTAAATAAGAAATAAGATACATGTATGGGATCCCCCAAAATACGGAAAGGCCATCTCCCATAGACTCCATTATAAGCAAATAATTCTAATATTTAAAAATGATTTCATTTTTCTATCTAATAATAAAACATTATCTTGTACTTGATCCTAACTAAGATATAATTAATTCTTTTTTTGAAGCAAAACAAGCCTATTGGGTCTATTCAATATTTAAATGATGTTTAGCAGACTTAAGTTATAGAGATCCAAATTACGGAAAGATCCCTTATCCGGAAAACTCCAGGTCCCAAGCATTCTGGATAACAGGTCCCATACCTGTACTGAAATACATTTCCAATCACTATACTATAGGTTTGTGTCAGCATGGTTTTATGTGGTTTTAGATCTTCCCAGACAAAAAAATGTGCCCTTAAAATCTTCTTGGGTCTGGAAGAGGTATTTATTTGTGGGTTTGTTGTGAATTCATGCTTAAACTGTAAATAAAATATTCTGTTCTGGGGATTGTTTTTAGCCTGAAGGTTCAAAAAAGTAAGTAGTTTTCCCTGTTCTATATCACTTCTTTCTGAGAAGTTGAACCCCAAAGGGAATATAGTTAGCAGTGATTATTATCTCTAGGGAAGTATCTTAAAGGTAATTTCCAATCCTGAATAAGAGTGATGTTTTTATTTGCTACAAGGCCCCTCTATAACACGCTTTTAAAGTCTTCATAAGAGCCACTACTGTGAGATTCGAGTATTCTAGGCTGCATTATTTACAGTACCAGATAACAGGGTCAACAAAGACTTGTAGTGTATTGCTTACTGTTTGTTTTTGTACGTGTTCTTGTTTAATGGATACACCCATTTACTGTACAATACTGTGCAATATGTTGGTGTTTCATAAAAATTAATAAAACATCAATAATTACATTTTCTAAACAGGGTCATAGGAATATGTACCAGCACCTATACCCAATTTCTATGTAAATAAGTTTATTTAACCCATAAGAGTAAATGGAAACAGGTTCAAATTTTGGTTTTACTTGCTAGAATCATGAAAAGTGGAAAGAGATTCAGCTATATATATATATATATTTTTTTTTTAGATCTTTGTAGGCTGTTATACCAAGGCACTTAAAGGAATCTACGCAGTTTATGTTTGAATGTACTGGCTTTTGGTCTGTGGTAAATGACTAGTGGCTAGGAGAGTGAGCAGTATGGGTCTGCTTGAAACAGTATTATATCATCAGTATGCATTATGATTTAAAAAAAAAAAATGCATTACCATTTTCAAAATAAATAGCGTAGTTATTTTTTGTCCAGAAGTAGGGTAGACTTTGGAGTGGTACCTCTTGTACAGGGTCCTGGAGTATTGTTAGATGCTGTGATTTTTCACAGTTCTCATGACTCAAACCCCTACCCGCCCCACCTATGGAGATGCTTTAAGTTATTTCTTGCACACATGGGTTGCCCTGGGAAGTCATGCAAGGCACACAGCACAAGGGAACTGGGCCAGTGTGCAAGGTAGCACTATATATATATAACACTGTTGAGCTTGCCACTGTCTCTAGTAGAAGGTATCTATGCACACCCAAAACTGAATACATTTCTATCATTATATGCATAAGACCTCTGTTGCCCCGGGTGTATTTGTTTCAGCTTATGATTGTAACCCTTTAATTGCTTGCCATGATTTCTGCAGTGTATTTCACATATGAACCACACGAGGTCACTGTCATCATGACAATGAGATAAGAATCCCACTATGAGATGATCCACAAACATATCCATAGCACTATTCTAAAATATGTATCTTAGAAAGTGTTTGTACTGAATGAATGGTTCAGTAATACAAATAATTAAAGGAGAAAAGAAATGGAGCTTCCAGCAACAACGTAGTTTTAGAGAAACCTACCTACTGTGTGTATAGACAGCCTTAAAAGTTATTAATTGTAGTCCAGCTTAATCTATACCATGGTATAAGGGATATTTATTAGGGCCAAGGGAATTGTGATTTTTAACTATGTTGGGTCAATAAACCAGGCAACTTGTTCCTCTTACAATCACAGTTGGATATGAAACTCTGATTTTCTGGTTGTTGGTCATTCCCACGGTCCACCCTTAGGGTTTCAGTCTCAACTAACTGTAAACAAAATGTTGTGGTTAATCGGAGACACCATGCCGCCTTTTTTACCAACAAAAATATGTTCTGATGCAAAACACAAATATGTGTTGCAGAATTATTCTGGACTTCCTCATTTCCACTGATGGGAACCTTTGTTGTGGATGGTCATGTGCTGGGTGGAACACCAGATGAAGAGAGGAAAGAAGATCAAACTGCAGGAGTGTTAAAAATCAGCTTCCTCGTTATATGCATCAGTCACATCAGCACCATGAAAACATGAGTACATATAACATGCTGTTCTCTACAAGGTATGATCCCTACCCACTCTGTGTAGCATGGGGCATGATCTTTCCCATACTGTACAGCACAATGTCTGATCTCACATGGCACTTGTACAGTATGGAGCCTGGACTCCTACACAATGGACACTTTTTGGCCACAGCTAATATGATACAAACTGACAAACTCGTAATGTAAATATCAGAGGGAAAAGTAATAGGTTGGTCTGGAGTCTATTGCATGTACTGCTAATTATGATATAACTGGTATCACTGAGACCTGGTGTGATGAAACATGCCACTGGGCCGTGAATTTAAATGGTTACACCCTTTTTAGGAGGGACAGAGGGATTAAAAAGGGTGGAGGGGTTTGTCTTTATGTAAAGCCATATTTAAAGCCATGTGCTAAACAAATTACCAGAGACAATATTGGGGAGGGTATGGAAACCCTTTGGGTAGAGATTTCAGCAGGGCTAAAATTGCAAAGAAAATTATCATTGGAGTATGCTATAAACTACCCCATATAAGTGAGGAGGATGAGGCCCAGCTACTATTGCAAATGAAGGAGGCCTTACAACTAGGTCAAGTTGTTATTATGGGGGACTTTGATTCTTTAATCATTGACTTGAATAATGGGGTGGCCAAGTCAGAAAAAGCTAGCAGGTTTGTAAATATGCTAAATTACAACTTTTTATTTAAGGCAATTTAAGAACCTACTAGAAATGATTCTCTTTTGGACCAGGTGATATCTAATAACACTGAACTCATCTCTAACATCTGAGTGGGTGAGCATTTATGGAACAGTGATAATAACATGGTATTCTTTGAGATAATGTTGCAAAGGGAGTAACTAAAACATTACATTTTAGACATGCAGACTTTGCCAGTATAAGGGCATCTCTGCAATGTATTAATTGGGAAAGGCTTTTCACTGGGTTAAACACAGAAGAAAAATCTTGCTTAACAAATATACAGGTCAGTATATTCCCCTTGTTAGCAAATAAAGACATTGCAAAGCCAAACCTGGCTGGATAAAAGTGTTAGTGTTGAGGTTGGTAAAAAAAAAAAACATGCTTTTAAAGCAATAAAGTTAGCTGGGACAGCTGAAACTTTTATCAGGTACAAGGAAGCAAATAAAGCATGTAAAAAAAACTATCAGGCAAGCTAAAATAGAGTTTTTAAGTATGTAAATGGTAAAAAAAATGAAGCAAGAAGGCGTGGGACCCTTATTATAACAGGGGGGTCAGTTGGTTAATGAGAACTGGGAAAAAGCAGAAATTCTGAACTCTTGTTTTTCAATGGTCTATACAACTGAGGAGCCAGCAGACTTTACAAGTTTTAAAACATATATTGGCATTCTCTAAATATGGGTGCACATATACAAATGCCACATTAGAATTTACTTTAATTTACATTTTTGTATGATGAAACCAGTACATGACACTTAGAGGTTGATTCACTAAAGGGCGATAACGCTTATCGCATGTGTTTTTGAGTTAAAAAGAATGCGATAAATAACTACCGATTCGTCAAAGTAATTTTGCATGCGATAATCCAAATATTAACACCTACTTGGGGGAGGCGGTACTCAAAGAACATTGTGCCTCGTGAACGTTTGGCAACACAACATGGACTTGGCAGTCAGATTTTTCTTGCTTTGTGAAGAAGAGGATCAAGCATGTGATCGTCCTAGAGTGATGCATCCTACAGTTTTCAGGGAAAGATCAACTCAAAAAGGAATTATCAGAGGAGGAAATAGTGAGGTGCTAAAGGTTATTAAATAGAGTAGCAATCTATGGCCTGTATGAGGTACTGGAGCCTTATCTGCAGCCACTAACATGCAGAAGCCATGCTGTTCTTGGCACTGTTCTGTGCTGGGGTTGTGAAAATCCCCTTTTGATGCCTGGACAAGTCGGGTGGAAGCCTGATGTACAGCCCCAGTAAAGTGGCACAAACTGTAGTAGCCTTTGCTGTACTGCACAATATTGCCAATCGTCATGGATTGCCTGGGTTTGTGGCTGATGACCTAGATGACCCAAATCATCCGATATATTGTGTACAAAGTGCAGACGACAGAGGCAATGGAGTGCGGGGAGAAATCCTAAACAATTACTTTATGTGTAAGTACCTGCAATCTTTACTACAATAAAAAACAAACACAAAACAACATCTCAAACAATAAAAATGCTTATTTATTTTATTGAGCTCAGCAGTAGTGAATGGCAATATGCCACATTTCTGCATTCACAGTAACTAGGATTCTTAAAGCACTAAGCACTTAAAGGAAAAGTAACACTAAAAATTTTCAAGTTAAAAATCTATTCTACTCTGCCCCAATAATTGCCTTATCCTGCAAACCATTTATTATTTTGAATGCTGTAGTAGATCAATCGATCGCCGCATAGTGGATGCTTCGCCTGATACTTCACCTGCATCGCCATATCGCCTTTCTTCAAATGACCAGAAGTTTTAAAAGGTATCTTGTACTACAGCATTCAAAATAATAAATGGTTTGCAGGATAGGGCAATTATTGGGGCAAGGTAGAATAGATTTTTTACTTAAAAATTTTTAGTGTTACTTTTCCTTTAAGGCTTATGTCCCTTGGAGCGGGTGAGTCCCCCCAACCCCCACAACAAATAGTAAAAACAGAAAAGTTTAATTACATAGCACTAGATTGGCATAGGACTAATGTTTGCATGGGTCTTGCATTATCATCAACAATAAACCTCTTTTCCATTTCAGGTTGTGGTTCTCTGTGGAGCTGTCTTGCTGACTTTACAACCCACTGACCTTTTTGATGTTGTTGGAATAAATGATATATTTTTGCCAATCTTCTCAATGATGATCATAATGACATGAAACATACAACTTCATGGACAATAATGTAATTCTGGTATTTTTGGACATTACAAAGTTCATGAGAAGAAAACCTTTTTACAATGACCAGCTCCAGTTCCAGACTTATATAAAAAAATATATGAATGCTTTTATTGTGTTGGCTACAATAAGCAATCCCATCACAACATAGTGACTTTTTGCTACTCATTGTTGCCCAAATGAATCCCTTTCTTCCCATTGTTATCAATAGAATAGTAAGGCATGCTCTGACACTAAACCTACTAAACTACTGCAACTTGCTACTAACTGGCCTCACTAACTCCCATCCCTCTCCCTTATATTCTGTATAACTGTACTGTGTAGTTCCTCACTTTCCAGCTTCACTGGCTTCCTCTGGATGGTAATCTTTATCTGTGCCCTCAATATCAGACACATCTGGCCTGCTAATGTAGCAAGGCCTCTCGTCCTCACTGTTGGCCAAATGTGAAGGTTCAATTATGTTTTTTTTGTTTTTGTGTTGAGTTTGTGTCATATTTACTAACATCTGAACTGTCACTGCTGTCATTAACATGAATAGGTATTTCAATTTTCAATTAACATTTACTAACACTTGCATGTTTGGTGGTTTGGGCTAAATCTCTGATGTAGAAATTGCTTTGTTCCTTTCTGTTTTCAATTGTGGGTTTTGTGCATTGTGACCTCTTTTTTTTTTTTTTACTGTGTTGTTTGGTTTTTGGCATCTGTGAGCACTCATGCCTCCTTCATGTTATTCATTTGTTTATTACCGCCACTACTGTGTTCAACATTGCTGTGACCCCTCGTCAAGGGTTTTTTTGGTCGCTCCACAGGCGGTAACTGAGCTCTCCATCTTAAGCATCTCTGCGGAACTACACAAAATGGTGGAAGTCATGTGGTACGCGATGTGTAACGCATACTTGTGGAATATTTCGTGGTAATAACGCATGCGAAATATATTGCAAGCGGCAGAAAACATCGCTTGAAATTGTGTTATCGCCAGATACATAACGACAATAAAATCGCTTGTTAATTATGACGCGTGTCCTTTTAGTGAATCGAATGTTAAGTCGCAAAAAATAAGAAGCCATAAAATTTTTAACGCATGCTATAAATATCGCTCGTTTTAATGCACTTTAGTGAATCAACCCCTTAATCTGAAATAGCCTGAGGTTGCTGAGGGGGCAACCACAAATCAGATGAACCATATATCTAAATAATCTGGGTGACCCAACCTGTGACCAATAAGCTTGCTTACACTGCAGGATCATCATGTAGATTTAGGTATATTGACTGCTGTGTGAGAGGTGTACTAGATATGTCACTGAATGCATTATAAAAGTGCATGTACTCTAGATTTTTCTTTAAAATGGGGCCTATTGCCACTAACCACCCCACATTTAGTTGTACAGGTTTGATTCCACTTGGGAAAATCTTTCTTAACCCAGTGTTCAGATATTATGATGGGATCATCATGCATTTAGTATAAACTGCAGAAAGGAAAGATGAGCAGCAGGATAACCAGGGAAAGTTGGCAGTATTAGAGCAGGTTAACATTTTTAACAGTGTATCCAGTGTTAAATTGGTGAAGAAAGAGGCATAAGGATCACATGATTGTAAAGACCTTAAGCAATATAAAAAAGTTGCACTCAGTTTAGTAATCCATAGCAACCAATACGAAATTAGCTAAAAAACAGGTAACCAGTAAGTGTTTGCTAATTGATTGAATGGGTTTATATACATGACGCAAACTTTTATTACATTACTATGAGTTCATTTGTTCTAGAGTGGACTGAAGGAGTAAGGCTGAGGACAGCAGTAATTGTAGGTGTTATATCCAAGGAATGAAACACAGGGGGAGAGTAGTAGCGAACTAGTTTTAAGGTCGGTTGGTGATAAGCAGCTATGTAAAAGAGACACAAAAACTGCAATTAGATAGGCAGTACACAATAATTTTCACATAAAACGCCTTTAGTTAAAGGTAGCTGCATCAAAATGTATTCTCTACACTTTCGTATTGTTGCGCTCGGTGCCACTCAGTTCTTCATACATTCCAATCTGAATCAGGTGCTGCTGCTCCTATTGACACAGGGGAACCCTGAAGCTACTGTCACACCCTTGCCATGTGGTAGCTCCAGGGTTCCCATGCTGACCCTGTGTAACAGTCTCAACACACTTGAGCCAAAAGAATCGGTGAAGCATTAGAGCAACATAATGTAACAGTGGCAGAAAAAAAGCAATATAACCTTTTTCATTCGCCCATATAATGTAGCATGCATATTGCTATATCTAAAAACCTAACCTTACATTCTGTACATTACAATTCATAAATTAAACTGCCCATTTTAATTTTTCCTTTCATTATGTATGTACTTTTAATTAGTGCTGAACATCTTATATCTATCTAGCTTTCAAAATGTTTGAAATTGTTAAAAAAGTGGCATTCAGATTTTTGGATTATAAATCCCCCATTAGATTCAATATTTGGACCTCAGACCACTATTGTATTAACTCTCCCTATAGAGGTTGATGGATTCTTAATCATTATTCCTTCACTTATTCCTAGCATGAAAGAACTGCTACTTTTTGAGATAAGCACAGTTTAACAAATTCTTGTTTTTCTTTTTTCAAAGCAACTCTGTTTTCTGGAACTCGAGACACAAATCTAAACTTGTTTTATTTTTATGATAGTGTCCCTTTAAGATCTTTTACAGAAAACTTGTTTTTTTATTTTCAACTTAAAATGATTAAGTGTAAAATAATGTGGTCTGAAATGTATGCTAGTTACTCTATTTACAACCAGAACACCTAAAAAATAGCTTATATCAACTGTCTGTCTTTCTCCCCAAGTTCCACCATTAAAGAAGTCAGATAGGCAGTGTGTCCAGAATATTGGTGCAGGATTCAGCCGCAATTCTTGAAGGAAACATTGTAGGCACTACCATCTGTGCCGCATAACAATTCTCCTCCTATGTGGGCTAATTAATGTTATTGGCCACAAAACATTTGTTTTTTTGGGGGGTTTTTTTAAAACAAAGCCATTAAAAGGAGATATGTAATTCATTCTATCAGGAACCTTGGATCATACCACTGGACCCCATTAAAAGAAAAAGGTTAATAAATAAAGTCTGGAGTAAATGATGCCTTGGCACATTCTTACATAAAATCCACTTGCTGGGGAAAGGTCTCCTGAAAATTCAATCAGCAGAAAATTAAATGTTTTTGAAAATGTAGAATGCTGCAGCTCCTACCATTCCATCACTATTTCCCCTTGTTCTTCCACTTTATCCCTCTCTTCCTCTTTCCTTTGTCACATATACAGTTGTTACATTTTTTCTTACCTCCTCTTTATATTTTTCTTTGCCCATTTTTGGTTATTACATCCTACACGTCCATTTTTTTCTACTTTCTCTTTTCTTTGCCCTATATGCTTTAGTCTCCCACATTTTGCATTTCTGTTAATGCCTTGTGTTCTGCCTTTCTACCCTTCATTCTTATCTTTTCCTTTTACTTATTTCTGTCTTGTCTGTCTGTTCTACTTTTGTCAGTTTCCTTGGCCTGTTCTTTTTCCCAGCCTGTGTTCTCCAGTCTTCTCCACCCTTTCTCCCTCCCCTGTTTGCCTACTAAAATGTATGCATTGGTTGGATTCCTGCCCAGTCTGTACAGTTACACATTCGTCTTGCCTCAGGAGCACACTGCTGTGTGATGGTCCATGAAGGGGAAATGTTCATCTGTAAAACTTGTGCTTTGCCTGGTGTCAGAAGAACATACACATATCTTTATGTTAAGTGAAAAATGCTGCACTGAAATCAATATGGACAAAGGCATTACGGACAGCAGCACTCACTCGGGGTAACTAAGAGAAAACTTACCTGCAGTCAGCGGTCAGTTGTTGCAATAATTATAGAAATCCTGCTCTGTGACTGATGCTAAATCTCAAAATATTCCTACACATTTAAGGCTCATTTGCATGTTGCTGTTTTAAATGCCTATTTACTGTTGTGTAAAGTGCATTATTTGCCATCATCAGGTAAATGAAGAATATTTATTATTTCACATGGACCTGTAATACACCCAGGCAAAGCCCAAATGCCATTTTTGGAAAAATCAAGCAGGCTAATTACCATGCATGGTGGTACAGTGGCTAGCATTTCTGCTTTGGGGTGCAGGGGTCTATCTGCAAGGAATCTGTAAGCTCTCTCTGGCTTGTGTGAGATTCCTCAAGGTACTCCAGTTTCATCATGCTCCAAAAACATACAGAAAGTTCTTATGAAACCAAGCCGTGTGTGTGTAAATGTGAAAGGAATCCAAGATTGTTTGCTCCTATAAGGTAGGGACCGAAAGAAGTGAAGAATATGCCACCACTATATCAATAAAGTATACATATAATGTAATTTATTAAACGCAACATGACCTAATGACAATAATATAAATGCTGAGTAGTAACATCTTTAATGGGTCTCATATTCAAAGGTGAGACCCATGTAGGAGAAAAATGACCAGATGACATGTTTAAAAGGTTAAAAGGTCAGACCCATGATGGACCAGAGTGACCTAATGACAGTAATATGTTCATTGATTTAAAGGGTAAGTTCTGTGTAGAAATTGAGTGACCTATTGACAGTGACATAATCTATGAGCTAAATAAACTATACATTTAGAGCAAGTGCTTAAACAGGCCAGCAGGCACACTGAGAAATAATAATTATAACTGTCAGTTTTACAGAAATATTTGTGCTAGCAGGAGGTACTGTACCTAAGGACACCTCCCAGCAATCTGAAATCATGCTTACAAATATAAAGCTGAGAAACAGGGTGAGAGATTTGCAACCCAATGACAGTAACATGTTAAATAAGGTTAACGGGGCAGAACCAGCAAAGAGACCTAATGGCAGTAGCATATTCAGTCCTACATAGTAATGTGACCAAAGGACAATAGTATAAGGGTTAAAGGATTAATCCCATGTAGTGAGATGTATAATGGGTTAAATGTTTCATGCCATGTAGGTACAGTGAGGCTATGGTATTTACACATTCGGATGTGTCGGAAATACTTAATGACATCAAACATTAACTAACCATTGCCTTTCACTAGCCTCCCAGTTACTTAAATGATTTGGATTCTCTACAGCCGTGGCTGCTGCACGAGAAACATTAGGGCTTGGGGACAGGGCAAAGACCTGATAGGCTGGAGACTCTCTTTATATCAGTGCTTCAACCTATGGCTTCTCTTACCAGAACTCCTCCCCCATACAATGTCTGAGGAGTTGTTGAAAAGTTTAAGTTTTGTATGTAAGATTACTGCGAGGAAGGTTTTTTAAAGTGACAGAGACACTCTCCTGTAAAAGACTGGAATATGTCAAGGGCATGGTAATGGGTAAAATCAATAGTCCCATAGGGAATGGGATATGTTCCATGGGTTAAATTTACCGTTTCATAAGATAATATGTGAAATGATGTTGCTGACATGCTGAATGGGTTAAAATGACATTATCATAGAGGAGTAACAATAGGTTTTATGGGTTAAATAAACAATTTTATGTACATGAAATATGTATGTATGTATATTTATAGTGCTACTTGTGTATGCAGTGCTGCGCATTAGAACAATACATTAACAGAGCAAACAGGAGTCAATACAATAATAAAAGGTAAAGACTAAATATACTTATATTCATATATAATCTGTGAACTCAATACTAGATATATGTATTGTTTCTGATATACTAGTAATGCAAAGGTTATATACATCATGCCTCAGGGAACCTATCATCACAAAACAACATGTGGCACTTAGTAACCGAGTAGAGAAACAGCATAAAATGACTTGTCATTTGGGGAAGTTTAACAAATGCTCAAAAACTAAAATCATTTGTAAAACAAGCCAGGGTGTGCAGGATTGCAATTAGTCTTTGTACTGACAAACAGCTTTCCAGTCTGACACACTGGTAGAAATGCAGAGAAACATTTAAAGATATATTTCATGAAAATATTTCAGTAGTGAGAGACAGACTATAACACATGCATACACTGTGTGCAGAAGCCCTTATACCTAACTCCTGGCAGGGCTAAGCATTTTGCAGAATCGTCTAGGAAGGTGAATGGATGTTGTGGTCTGTGGCAATGCTGAGTCGCAATAATGGGATTATCCTAATTAGCTCTGATTCCTGAGCAGGCTAATCTGCTGTGGTGACACGGGCTCTGGTTGCGAGGCAAGGAGAAGAAATTATTGGCTAGTGGGTTGAGTAACCAAGCCAATCGGTGATAGGTTAGTATCCTCACGTACACCTGGAGGGATGTTCACAGGCCAATTACAAGAGTTCTACAGAGAGAGAGGAGATTTCATTGGATGCAGAATTCTTGTAGTGATAGAGATAACTCTTCTGTGGGAGAAATGGCAACAAACACACATGCATCTCTCTCTCTCTGTATATATATATATGTGTGTGTGTGTGTGTGTGTGTGCCTCGATTGCAATGAATTATTATTAACAAATAGTGAATATTTGTCCTTATAATGATTAGAAACATAAACTATTTTCTCTTACACTGCACTTACAGTTTAATCCATTTAATGTGCCACTCTCTCACACTGCATTTCTCCTTTATGGAACAGAAATTTAACCCACTAAATACGTCACTATCATTCAGTCACCATGCCTCTCTATTTTACTGATCTTTTAACCCTTTCAGCACATCACTGTCATAAAGTCACTGTGCTCTTGTAGTACTCGAGACTGACTCATTAACTAATTAAATGTGTCATTGTCATTTAGTAAGTTTGTTCCTACATGGAATAGAATATGAGATCCATTAAAGATGTTACTACTCAGCATTTAACCAACTATACGTATTGATGCTGCATGGAAACCAACACTTAGCACATTAAACATGTCACTGCCATTAGGTCACCTTTCTTCTGTGTGGCACAGATTCTATAATCCTTTAAACATCTCACTGCTATTCAGTTACTTTGCTCCTACATGAGATGCTTTATATTTGTCACACTCCTAAGGTCACAATGTTCCTACATAGGACAGACCCATTAACCTATTTAACATTTTGGTATATAGAAGGAACCACGGAACCCATTAAGCATGTCAGTGTGTTGAGTTCACTTCATATCCACGTGACCATGGTGTTGTCACATTGTTCCTACAGGTGATGCAAATTTGTTTATAGCAGGAATTCTGCCCTCTGTCTCTACAGAAAGTTCTGCCTACCAGCAGCAGGCCTACTACTTACCAGCAGTCAGATCATGAGCCTGATCTATGCAATAACCCACATAAGCCAGGCATAGTGTGCTGAATCAGCTTACAGGTGTCCTCTTGTCCTTGGGGATGTGGTGGGCAGAGTGTTTTATATAACAGGAAAAGAATAAACCAAGTTTGTCTACAAAACATATTTGAAATATCACTGCATAACATAAGAATTCTGCACAGTACCACAATTGCTTTGAAGATGGGTGGCAGGGGGGATGTATAAAAGTCCACATGGCAATGGAGGAGACAGCTGCACATTGTCACTACAGATTTAACAACAGGGATGAGGGGGCAAAAATATTTCCAATCCATGGTCTTATGCACCACTGCTATGGGGGACAAGAGCACTAACCCCCCATGTAATAAAGGGCACTAAGTTTTCCCAGGTGTGGTAACCCATAGCAACCTATAAGATGTTTGCTTCTATACAGGTGACCAGTGAATGTTACCTGATGATTTGTTTCTATAGGTTACTGCTCCTAGGCAAACAGTTGGGCTCATTTATAACTACTGGGCAAATTTGCACCTGGGCAGTAACCCATAGCAACCAATCAGCCATTAGACTTTTTCAGCCAGCTGATGGTAGAACAATGTAAGCAAACATCTAATTGGTTGCCATGAGTTACTGCTTAGGTGCAAATTTACCCAGTGGTTTTAGGTTATAAAAGATAACCAGTGTCTTTAATTACATAACCTTACGGGGCACAATATCACACCCATTGGGGCCTTACACAGAGCACTTGTACCCAGGGTAAAGGATGGTGCATGCAGCACTCTGCACCTTGGGTTGAACCAGAGTACAGTGTTTGCATACCCTGGCTCTCCCTAGCTTGTGGGTCCAAATGATGGGCAAGGTAGTGGATGGTTGTGCCAGTAGCACTGCATACAAAGACCAGGACAACTCTTTGCTCTCTGTTTTTTGAGAGCAAAGAGTTACATGAATGAGTGCAAGCTGAGATTACCATATTGCACAACAGTGAAATGCTTTGCATAAGTTTTTTGCAATTTGTTTACTGTCCTGCCAATATAAAGGCACTTGTGTATATGCATATAAACATATACAGTATATATAGTATGCAAAAAAATAAATGCCGCACTCACAGGACTTAATACAAAAAAATTATTTGTTTATTTCAAAAGTCAATATATATATATTTAAAGATTGTAATGGAGATCCGCACATTACAGGGCTTATAGGTGAACACTTTATTTGGAGGTTGACGTTTCGGCTTTTTTAATTTTCACTTTGAAATATGCCTTTGTGTAGGCCGAAACATCAGCCTCCAAATAAAGTGTTCTTTATCACCTAAAAGCCCTGTGATGTGAAGATCTCTATTACATTCTGAATACCTTAAATTATGGACTGCACCCAGGCAATCAGATAAAGGAATTAAACGTGAGTGCCTGCTACCATTGACTGTATACATATATATATAACAGACTGGGTAATGGGGCATCAGTTCTGTATTTCTGCAAAAACCCAAATCTGAGAAGTGCTGCACATAATTAACTTTGTACCTTATAATTTCCATAGTTAAGCTCTGTGCAACAGGGACCTCTCTCTCTCTCTTTGTTATTCATTGTTACCTGACACCACATGGCAACCCCCAATTGTAAAACAATTTAACAATATTTGTATCCCCCTATACTGCAGTAAAAAAAATAATGCTAGCCATGTCTAACAGATTTAACGTAATCAGTTGCACACTCTCTTGAACAAAGCCAACTAGACACTGCAGCAACATTTTTTCTTCCTACGCCTTAGCATCCAATTCATCATGATCTGCCTCACACACATATTGAAATTGTATCGGACCCCCTATATTCCTGGGCCACTTACAGCTGCTTGGTCAGTTGTCTATATTGTTATGGACATGCTTATTAGCATCATTTATCCAGATGTTGCTGATCTAGAATTTCCCAGCACTTGTGCTTTACAGTTAATGGGAGTCATAGTGCAACATCTAGGTCATAATTCTATATCCTCTCTTATTTTCCTCTCTTTGCTTTCACACATTCTTCCTGTAACATAAATCAGCAGACTTGTTTTATGGACGTTGGTCTTGTTTTATAAAGGAGGTTTTACCACTGATCTCCAGAAACAATCCCAATCAATCTGTATGGGGAAGGAGCAAACTATTACAGTGCAGTACAACAGCTTTCGATCTAATCAGCATAAAAGCAATCATATAATACAGAAAGAAGCTGAACAAACACAGGTTCAGACAATGCAAGAAAAAATGACACAGCATTACATTAGGCATCTGAATGGTAAAGACAAACTAGGCTTTATAACTATGTAGGCACAGCTCATAGAGACTGGTGCTGTGCTCTTCAGTTTTAATTCATAAACTGCAAGCTCTTTTTACATTTATGAAATACCCTAGCAATTAATATTAACCTTAGTGTTATAGACAGAACAGACTCTGTTGGGAGCTTACTCCATGATTCCACCGCCCCTTCAGTAAAGAATTCAGAGCATGAGGCATGGAGAAGCCATATAAGTGGCTGTGTGCAGCTGAGTGACAGACACTAAAACAAGTGTTATGGAATGAGAGAGGGAAGAGCAGGGGTTGTTAGGTTGTTGCATTCACTTTCATGGATGTGTGAGGATATGGGCAGGAGGGGGCAGAGCAGCTGTGCGCTCCTGACATACCACCAATCCATACTAAAGGAGTGGCTGCATGGACCTTTGGGTCAGGGATACATCAGATAAACTAATGTGTGGGCAGTGGATGAGCTACTGGCATGTTCAGGGGTGGGTGTGAACTTTACACCAAGAATGTATCTATGATACCTATACCATCTGTATTTTCTCCAGGTGAAGCCAAAACTGAAAGTTTTAATGTACACAATAAGGGGGAGTACCAAAGTATACACTTATTTGGATTTAAGTCTCACTGAATTATGTACTGCGCATTAGGATTATTATACACACTGCCATATGTGGTGTGTTGCCAGACCTAGGACCAAAGTCCTAGAGCGAGACCTGGCGATTCATCTTTAGTAAGCCACTGGTCACATACTGAACCTGAGTTACAGGTGAGTTGGTCTAACAAACTGGCTGATAATGGCCCAATATGCTCAGCACATCATCTGTAGACAGTGAAACTCCCCATATGACAGGGAGGTGGCAATGCTGTCAGAGGCAGGACACAAAGCCAGCACATCATCCAGCAAGTTCTCATCTTAGACCTATGTCTAAACAATAATCTATCTATCTATCTATCTATCTATCATCTATCTTTCTATCTATCTGTCTGTCTGTCTAATCTGTTAATGTATCTATCTATCTACCAAAAAATATCCCTTTATCTCCGTTATATATAGCCACATAATTGCCCAGGTTTATGTGATAATATTCCTTAAAACTGAGGAAATGTCAGCCTATACACTAAGGGGCTGATTTACTAACCCACGAATCCGACCCGAATTGGAAAAGTTCCGACTTGAAAACGAACATTTTGCAACTTTTTCGTATTTTTTGCGATTTTTTCGGCGTCTTTACGAATTTTTCGTTACCAATACGATTTTTGCGTAAAAACGCGAGTTTTTCGTAGCCATTACGAAAGTTGCGTAAAATCTGGCGATTTTTCCGTAGCGTTAAAACTTACGCGAAAAGTTGCGCCTTTTTCGTAGCGTTAAAACTTAAAAGGTGCGAAGTTTCGCGTAAGTTTCAACGCTACGAAAAAAGCGCAACTTTTTGCGCAAGTTTTAACGCTACGAAAAATCGCCAGATTTTACGCAACTTTCGTAATGGCTACGAAAAACTCGCGTTTTTACGCAAAAATCGTATTGGTAACGAAAAATTCGTAAAGACGCCGAAAAAATCGCAAAAAATACGAAAAAGTTGCAAAATGTTCGTTTTCAAGTCGGAACTTTTCCAATTCGGGTACCGAATCATACCGATCATTACGAAAAAAACGCAATCGGACTCATTTTGACCCGTTCGTGGGTTAGTAAATGTGCCCCTAAGAATGAGTATTATATTGTTTTCTCTGACTACTGTTTCACTGCTTATTTTCCCAATATAAGATTAACGCCAAAATATCTTTACATATTACAAGCACCACTCCTGCCCAGGGCTGTTTTAATACATGGGCAAAAGGGGTGTTTGCCTACAGCCCACCAAGACAGGGGGCCCACTAGCACAGTTTTCACATGAGATACGTTTTGGCAGAAGCATCCTAAAAACATGGCTTTTTTCTTGTATCCATTTATCTGCTCCCAGGGCTGTTGTTCCAGGGTGGCACACCTGGAGATCATGTGTACTTCAGTAAGTGCAAACCAATTCTTTACTATATTTATCTTCATGTGCTTGAGATTTTTTCTATTACAAATTTCTTGAAGCATTTCTTGGGCGAAGTGAAATTTTACCCCACCCCTGCTACAGATATATAAATGCAGTATTAACCATAAAATTAGCAAAACTCTTTCCCTGCTTCAGATTCATCAGCACAGTACTGATAAAATCATTGCTTGTTGTAGCAATTCCAGATTGCCATCTCCTTCCTTCTTTCATACCTAGCTACAATGTATATGTTACAGGCTCTAAAATCCAACAATAAACAAGATACATATCTAATAAAAATGAATTTAGATGAATACAATAGTCTACACAGATTTTTATGCAATTACACACTGTGCAAATAAATAAATTGCAAAATCCACATGCAGCATGTGGATTTTGTATATGCCTCAGTTTTAGGCTAATGCCACATGGAGAATTTTCTTGCAGAGTGTTTCAGCTTCTGCCACCTCCCATTCACTTAAATTAAAGTGGTCACCAACACATAAAAAGCTGTATTAAAAAAGTCCCTTGCAAATTAAACATGAAACCCAAATTCTTTTTTTTTTGTTAAAACCTCAAAAATCTGAGCTGTCCATCATATATTGCTTTCCCCACCTGTATGTCATAGAGGCGGGGCAGCTATTACTTTCACCTTCCATTCTGCACTTCCAAGATGCCATTGCACTTATCTATCCTGTGCATGGTCATTGGCATCAGGTGCCAGATTATGGAGCATAAACAAGATTTTGGGATAATGCAAATCTTGTCTTTATAACAGTGTTTGCAAAATGGCAGCAGTTTGCTTGCTGAGCTTGTGTACTTGCAAGATTGAGGGAAACAAGATTTATATAATTTATGCAGTGTACGTAAAGTTCATTTTGCTCAACTAACACAATAAAAAGGAATTTGCAATTATTTCTTAAGGTGACTAGCCCCCTTTAAGTATGCCCAAACTGTATTAGTACTGGGGCTTATCAGCCTGAAACACTCACTAGACCCTTTTTGGTACAGTCCCATAGGACAGACTGAAACAAGTTAACATTTGTGTTGCTGTGCAGTGGACTGCATGAAACAAAAGTTCAATACGCAGTAAGTATGTACCCTTAGCCTGTTTATCCAAAAGCATTATCTATTTGGTTACCATGTTTTCAGTGCATTCCACTTCATATGTTAATAGACTGAATATGTTACTTAGGGTTAAACGAGGCCCCATATGCAAAGCCGTCTGCACTGTGCAAGGTACTAAAAAAGGCTGCAATTGGCATTCAGCATCAGCGGTGCACAGAAAATTGCAGCACAGCCATTGGATCCATCGCTGACTGCATAAGGCTAATGTCACACTTAGGGGCCCATTTACTTACTCACGAACCGGCCGAATGCGTCTGATTGCGTTTTTTTCATAATGATCGGTATTTGGCGATTTTTTCGGCAAGTTGTCTTTCGTTACCAATACGATTTGCGCGAAAAAACGCGAATTTTTCGTAGCCGTTACGATGCGCTCGTATTTTGTCGCGACTTTTTCGTAGCCTTCGTGCCGAGTACGAAAGATTCGGATTCATTCAAGCTTCAGTATGGTGACTTTTCTTGGGCCAGGTTGGAGCTGCAGGGTGCCATTGAGTCCTATGGGAGGCTTCCAAAATCATGCTAAGTCTGAAAGTTTCGCCCGCCGCTTATGAGTGCTCAATACGAAAAAGTCGCGACAAGATACGAGCGAATCGTAATGGCTATGAAAAACTCGCGTTTTTTGCGCGCAAATCGTATTGGTAACGAAAAAGTCGCGACAATTTCCAAAAAAGTCGTAAAGGTGCCGAAAAAAATCGCAAAAAATACGAAAAAGTCACAAAATGTTCGTTTTCCAATCGGATTTTTCCAATTTGGATTCGAATTCGTGTCTTAGTAAATGTGCCCCTTATATATTGTATATTTTTTGTAAGCCGAAAATATGTGCCATGCGCACCATATGCTTCTACCTGTGCCTGCATAGTGCTGATCATGCCTTGCAAAAACCCATTTTTTTATATATATTTTTCTTTTACACATCTGAGGAGTTCTGAAAGTGTTAAAAAGCAGGATGGATGAAATGCACCAAAATATGTAACATTTGATAAACATCATTGATTTTTTTTTTTATACAACTTCTGTCTGGTCAGATTTTACTAATTTTCCTATGGATCCCTTAGGTACTGCTCATTATACAGAGACTGTTCATTATCCCACCATTATATTATCTGACACACATTATAAACTGTGGTTTGTGAATCTGACATTACAGCCTCTCAAGTGCCGCTAATAGTTCTGTCTTTCTCCAGTGCTATGACAAATTAATTTGTGCCTACCTTGTAAGTGCATTGTTCAAATAACCTGTCTATATATCAGCCACAAGGGAGGTGTGTGAACTCATATTAGAAGACTAAAAAGCTGTTTTACAGCATTAGAACTTGCTGCACTGTAGAAAAGCAATTAAACCTATTATTGGCATTAGGACACCTTTTTTTGCTGCTTAGAGCAAACCCATAACTTATTAGGCATGCAATTGTCATTATGGCAATTAGTAAATCTTTTACTCCATATATCTCTTTATAGTCTTTTTCCATAACACACTCTGTTGCCCTGTGTAACTAACCCCTTCCCTGTATTTAACCACCAGTATAGCGCCTTCTATTTCTCCACAAAACCCACAATTGTCCTAAAATAACATTTTCTTCCTATTGCTCTTTAAAGCCCTCCCTATAACACCTGCTTCTAAATCCTAGTAGTAATCCCTCTAGCTACTGCTATTAGGGATGCACTGAATCTGCTATTTGGGCAAATACTGAACCGAAAGAAATCCTAATTTGTGTATGCAAATTAGAATAAGGAAGGGATAAAGAGAACTGTGCGCAGCTAAAATTTTCTTCCATGTTTGTTAGTCATGTGATTTTAAGGATTCAGATTCAGTTTGGCCAGGAGCATGAATTCAGTCGAATCCTGCTGAAAAGCCTACATTTGGCAGAATCCCAAACTTGCCCGAATTCTGGATTCAGTGCATCCCTAACTGCTATTGTCCATGTAATTCTCCATGATAACTCTTCCTATCCCTGTACTTTCTCCTACTACTTCATATAACCCTTTAAAAGAAGACTATACCTTCAGAAAGAATACCTAACAACAGATATCCAACAGAGATTTTATCATATTAAGTGACATATTAAAGAATATATATATATAAGTAAACATTTAGTAGATATTGCACTTTTTACATCTTTTACCTTGTTTCACCATTTTGTGATGATCCTTGTGCTCCTTCAGAGATCACCTGACAGGAAATAATGCAGCTCTAACTGTAATGGGAAGTAGTGTGGGAGTAAAATAGAGAACTATGTACATTCACTGGCTGATGTGACCTAACATGTATGTGTGGCCTTCAATTGTGTGCACCATGAACTGTATGGTCCCAGGCAGTGGCCATTGGTGCTTAAAATGGCAGGATTATTTATTCAGGATTACCCAATGGCACTATCAAAAAAAGGTATATTTATTATGAAAATGTTTTTTAGATGATGCAGGGCTTTACATATGAGCTGTTTTAAGCAATATACAGTATTTTCATAGACCTACATTCTTGGGGGGGTACAGATTTCCTTTAATATAAAAGAGCCTTGTTTGACCTTTAAAATACAGGTATGGGATCCCTTATCTGGAAACCCGTTATCCAGAAAGCTCCGAATTACGGAATGCCTGTCTCCCATAGACTCCATTTTAATGAAATAATTTAGAATTTTAAACCAATTTCCTTTTTCTCTGTTGTAATAAAACAGTACCTTGTAATTGATCCCAACTAAGATATAAATAATCTTTATTGGATGCAAAACAATCTCATAGGGTTTAATTAATGTTTTATTGAGTCTTTAGTAGACTTAAGGTATGGAGATCCAAATTACGGAAAGACCCCTTATCCGGAATACCCTTGGTCCCGAGCATTCTGGATAATGGGTCCTATACCTGTATATCCTTATAAACAGTGCTTAGTGATATCTTCAGTCAATAACCTGCAGGGCAGCATTTTGCGCAAGCAAAAGGAATTGAACAAAAGTATTTTTACACTATTTTAGAAAAATCTGGAAATGTAAATACAGGTATCGGACCCCTTATCCGGAAACCCATTATCCAGAAAGCTCTGAATTACGGAAAGCCCGTCTCCCATAGACTCCATTATAAGCAAATAATTCAGAATTTTAAAACTCATTTCGTTTTTTTATGTAGAAATAAAACAGAACCTTGTACTTGATCCCAACTAAGATATAAATAATCCTTATTGGATGCAAAACAATCCTATTGGCTTTGATTAATATTTTATTAATTTTTTAGTAGACTTAAGGTATGGAGATCCAAATTATGGAAAGACCCCTTATCCGGAATACCCTTGGTCCCGAGCATTCTGGATAATGGGTCCTATACCTGTACAAGAAACATGGTTGAAAATTGCACCCATTGGCCATTTTAGACACTCACATACTTAGAGGAGAGAGCAAGGTGCACTGCTAGTGAGTACATGTCAACTTTAAAAACAACTTTAATAACAAAAAAAGGGTGGAACGAAGGACAGGCACAGTGGTAGAAACTTTTGGAAAGAAAGTGAGAGAAAATGTAGGTTGGTGGATGGAGGTCTTGGCTGGCACAGTTTGTAGGTAGGCTGAGAGAACCATGGAAAAAGCAATGATATTGTAGAAAGATGTAGGAAATATGGAATAGAGGTGGGGTGGGGTAAAGGCCTGTTAGTTGAGTGCCAAGTTCAAGATAATCAATTGTCATACCCGGCATTCCACCGGTTGAGTGCCAAGTTCAAGATAATCAATTGTCATACCCGGCATTCCACCGGTTATTTTGGCAAAATTCTGCACAATGATAATTGTAGGTCTTATGCAAGGAAATGTATGTCTCATCGAGTGAAGCCAAAAATCAATATAACTGAAAGCATAATAATTTGGCACCAGCGTAAACAAAACTCGGGATGTAGACCTTAACAGCCAAAGGTTTTTTTTTATTGAGTATGCTATTACTATTTAGGGCTTTTCTATTTTGGTGTATGATTAAAAACAATTAAGGAAAAAATCTTAATTAGCTGCACTATGATGAAGCAAGTTTAAGACTTTCTTTTATTGCCACCACCTGCTAATATATGTACTCCTGATTGAAACTAATGCCTCTGTGGTTAAGTAAGCTTTATTGTAAAAAAGTTTGTCACTGGTAAGACATAGTGGTGGTTGCAACCACACTCTCTCTAATGTGGCAGAGGCAGCAATGTCGCATAACCCAACCTTGACTACTCACAGTTCTTTAAACCTGTCAAGCCAGTGGTCCTAAAAAGGAACAAGACATAAAGTCTGACTTGACCTGCTGTTATGTGTAATATAGTTATACAACATTATTACCTATAACAGGGCTGCCCAACTGTAGGCCTGCAAGCTGTATGTGGACCTCCAAAGCATTATTATGAACTTGAATTTGCTCAACATATTTTGCATGAAAACCTCAGCACCACATTTACAAGAACCCATTCTTCATCTAGAATTTTGCTCTTAGGCCACAGCTCTAGCCAAGCATTGTAATTTCAATTGATTCAGTCATAAGAACTGTAAGGAGAGCCTATTAAATCTGTATGGCTTTACTATATTAATGGACATTGAAAACAGCAGGAACAGACTTCAGCATGGTACATCAGCTCACATGGTTACATTCCACACACATCAGGCTACTCACTATCCCCACGAAAAAATTGTACTTTGCACAAAGAATACAAACATTTCGGAATTCGTTAACGCTTTAGTTACACTTTCATTGGGACTACCTTTTCGCCGGGTATGTTCTGTCACGCTTTTGGAAGGCTTCCAAAGCCAGACATGGAAGGCATCAAAGACATTTTAGAACTTCAGAAATTATCGTGGTTACTCTGAATTTATACCACATCGTGTTTTAAGCCCAGAAAAAAAATGGATTTTAGTAAATGTGCACCCTAGTCTATACTTTTCAAGAGAATATCTCCTGCTTAAGAGGTAATGAACCCACCTCTGAAAATAGTAAAAGATGCAGGTATTTGATCCATTATCCAGAAACCCGTAATCCAGAAAACTCGGAATTACAGAGAGGCCATCTCGCATAGACTCCATTTTAATCAAGTAATTCAAATGTTTTAAATTGATTACCTTTTTCGCTGTAATAATAAAACAGTACCTTGTACTAGATCCCAACTAAGATATAATTAATCCTTATTCGAGACAAAAAATCCTATTGGGTTTAATTAATGTATAAATATTTTTTTTCTAGACTTAAGGTGTAGAGATCTAAATTTCAGAAAGAATGCTTATCTGGAAAACCCTAGGTCCAGAGCATTCTGCATAACAGGTCCCATACATATATATTAAAAATGCAAAATATGCAAATATTCAGATAAGGTACATCAACAATATGATGTACACACAAACTTTATTGTTCATTAAAAGAAATATAAAATGGAGAATCATTTCTTCAGGTACAGTCTGGCAAGGTTTGTTCCAGAGGTTTTGGTATATGTCAGAACCACAGAAAGACAGAAAAGGTAGATGTCCATTAAATTGAGTGGGGGGTTCTACAGCTACTAGAAATAATTAATGATCAGGTAATATCTAAGGTTGGGGCCACAGGGGCAACTAGTGATTTCATTGTGACCTGGTCTGATAAACTAGCCCCCTTAGAAGTTAGTGATTTTAGATTTAGGGCTGTGAACCCTAACCAACCAATCCTACATGTTGTCTTCTACCAATTCTTTTCATCAAATTATTATATGAATTATTCTTAAATTTACAATTTTAGTTTATAGTCTTTTTAAAAAGGCACAATGTTTATGGCAGATTCTACTGCTGGCAAGCAGTCATGGCTTTGGAATACTGCTTGTGAACAGGAAGCAACTATCAGGGTCCATGAGAATTGTGATACCCATTGTTCTATCTGCACTAAACCAAAGAAGTGGGACAACCAGTTTCCTTAAGGTGACCACAAACAGTAAGATTTGCTCATTTGCTCAACACCAAAAGTTGAAGCAAGGATCGCATCAATGAGCCGATGAAAAATCAAGCCTATCCGATCGACATCTACCCAATTTTTGGCCTGTCAGAGGGCCCCATACACAGGCAGATAAACTGCTGAGTTGGTCTTAAGGACATATATATATATATATATATATATATATATATATATATATATATATATATATATATATATATATATATATATATATATACAGTATATTATGATATATTCCTGCCTTTAGTGTGCTATTGTAAAACTGCTGAATTCAGTGGGCCGCAGTGCTAATCACTGGGGGGGGGGGGGGCATCTATATATGGCTTATATCTTACTGTTACCAGGTGTTTGAAATGTAAACCACACTAAGAGGGGATTTTTGTTGTGAAAAGAACACGCAGTGTCACATGGAAAATAAAGAGTATGATGCTATCACATAAATTTCTCACCCAAAACCTCAGCAATGAGTCAGTTTCCTGCCAATTGCATGATGTAATGGCCTCTGGACTTGCTTCCTGCATTCAGCTTCTAACAGACTGTGAAAAAAAAGTCTGAGCAGACCTGCTATTAATGTAGCCCTACTCTACCCCAAAAGTTGCATGGGTATGTCTGTAAACCTCTCTGTATGCTCACCCTAGAATATGGTTCCAAAAAATAATGTAAAGCCATATGAGGAAACGAGAATATCATGTGCAAGTGACCCCAGATTAGTGGTATCTGTAAAGCACAGAAGAATATGTTGATGCAATCCAGATAAAGAATAACTGAACAAGGTATGACAAACCCGGCAATGCAGTTGAACTTGAGCTTTTAGTTTGCCAGGTGTCCAAAAGATTATAATTTAAGTGCAACTGTAGGGATGCAAAATGGATATCCTTTGGTAAATAGCTGTACAGTTCTCAACTTGTAGTACAACCACATAACAGTGAGCCATCTTTATTATGGATTCCAATGCAATGGATTCCCAGAATGCCCTGTTGTAAACCAATGCACTCAGCAAACATTATAACTCGTTGCTTACCAATAACAGCTAAACAATTGGCTTTATTCTGACCCATTTTTCATTAGCAGTCCTATCCTGCAGAGACTGATTTTCCAACCATTCACTTAAGAGCATTTATTTGTGAATAGGACATTATGCACATGGATATACAGTTCTATAGCGTTCACTTTTGTAAAAGCTAAACTACACAGGTGATTTAAGTACACCGAATCATGTGTATAGATATACAGTATATAAAATAGTGTCATGCATCATGTGATGATATTTCTGCCCATTTTGCCTCAAACCCAGAAATTAAGTGCTCCCCAAAGTATAACTGGTGCTCGGCCATGTAAATTTTTTTGTGTTGAAAGACATGGACATATTTAATATTCAGCCCCATCAGGCTCCCTCTCAGAGTTGGCAGCATATCTGCCCATGTATGGATCCTGGAATGGGCCTGCCTGGCTGAAAATCAGGATTGCTTTTTATGTACTTCTGCACAATTTGTTGCATGCAACTTGATACACATCTAATTATAATGCAGTAGGGGACTCTACATACCTACAACTGTTACAAGTTGGAAATCCCCCATATAAGCTGGGGCCTCAGCATTCATGCACTGCCATGGACCCTGTCTTCTTTAGCCCTAGCTCCAGCTGCAGCAGGCAACATCTAATTTTTCTAAGTACACATCTAGACACTTTCCATTCAGGTTTTTTTTAACAGAACTTTTCTGTAGCTTACCTTCCACTTCTTTAAAGCAATCTACTCTTTAATCAGACAATTTGGTTTCAGTGTCGTCACAAAACCACTTGTGATCGTTGAAGAACAGAACCATAACCTTTTATGGCAGATGGAGATCAGTAACCACTGTAATCTAAATAATTTTTTTAAGTTTTAAGGCAGAATTAGGATTCTCCCAAACAATCGTAATTTTTTTTTTTTTTTAATTTCCTGGTCATCCCCTCATAGCATTTTAAAGGACATGTAGAGTTTATTACCTTTTATACTGGAGTTATAATGCCCCCTCACTCTTTCTGCTCCATGTCTCTTTAGCTTTTGTCAGCGCAGAAGATTCTTACCAGATAGTTTGCGCTCTCTCCCCATTTAATGCCGCACCATTCAGCCTTCAGACAAGTGTCCCAGTGCTGAGCCCTAGAAGACGGAGCTTTTGGACTTGGCAGTCAAACTATCAAGCGGTTGCAGTCACTCGCAGGTATTACACTGCCCTCCCCATAGGTGATATTCTCTTTCAGGTAATTCTCAAATTGTCGCTTGTGTCACTCCCTGCACTAGGTACTTAGTAAATCAGATGCTGTGGCTCGCAGTGCAGCTTGCCCACTACCAAGAAACAAGAAAGTCTGTAAGGGCTGTATTCTGCAGTTTCTTGCTCCTAGCTCTGCTAAACCATCCAAAACTAAAATGAGTTCTATTCATGGTGGTCTTGACCCTGAGGACTAAAAGAGGAATCCTGTCCTAAGGATGTGTTATCCTGGATTAAAGAGGCAGTAGCAAAGACAGTAAAACAAGTCACATGTAAGAAAAGATTTTGTAGATGACTGCAATTCATCTTCTTCCATTAGGGATGATTTGTATAACTATTCCTCCTCTTATGATGATGATGATGTGTCCTATGGATTAGATTATAAATTTATATGACCACTGATCAAGTCTGGAAGACAGAGACTTTACATTCAGGTCTTGGCCTCTTCTCCTTCCTCAGCAGAATTTAAAAAGAAGAAGAATGCATGTTTTCCTTTACATAAAGAAATTAAGAAACTTGTAGAATGTGAGTTGCAGAAGACTACAAAGAAGATTTTTAAGGTTATATCCTTTTGCTGAAGAGGTTTCTGATAATTGGGATACACTTCCTGTAGTTGATGCCCCTTTGGCTAGCGTTTCAAAGAAAACAGTTTTACCTGTTGATGATGGGTCCTCTCTCTAGCATCTGATGGATTGTCATATGGAGATTAAAGGAGATTTTTGGCTACAGGAGTCTTGTATGGATGCCTACCATCGCTCAAATTTCAGCAGCTAAAGCTATGACAGCTATGACAGCCATTGATTAGTAGCTCACACCACTGCCACTATTTCAACAAGAAAAGCTTTTTGGAAAATCCTTGGACAAAATAAATTTCCAAGTGCTCAGGAGGGAAATCATTTTTTCTTTCTCAGAACAACTGTTTTAGAGAAACCTAAAGAAAATCTGAAAGATTTTCATTTAACCTAAAGAAGAAGTTACAGGCACAGAAGAGACTCCTGGAAGGCCAGGACTGCCAGATCTCCCAAAGCTCAAACCAAAACAGCATGAGATAAGGTATTTCCATGCCCCACAAGTTGGGGCAAGACTTTTTCAATTTAGGGAGGCTTATATAGCTCTAACTCTTGGGTGATAGATATTATTTTAAGTGGCTACAGAATAGAATTCATCCTAAAGCCTTTTCAAGACTTTTGTTGATTTGTTGGTTAATAACCATAGAGTTAAAGGATGCTTTCTAAGAATGCTTCAGATTACCTATCTGCCCTTCAGTCTTTTTGAATCTCCCAAGACCTTTTCCAAAGTTCTATTAGTAGTTGTGGCATAGCTGAGCCGGCGAAGGCATAGGCAGCTCCAGAGTCTATCTGTAGGGCAGCTACCTAAAATTCCACATGTTAAATGTTTGTTCTCAGAACAACTCTCCTTTTGGCCTCAAAGTTGTAAGACCACTTCTCTGAAAAATTCTACTTTTTATTCAGCATATGTATTGTGTTATTTATCTTCTCTTCCTTTATAATAATTATAAAGTAATTTTCTTTTCCTGCCCATCTTCCCAACCTTTTAATTTTCGAGTTTTCCAGAAGCTTGCTCCAGAGACACCTGCAGTAATTATTTCTGTCATCGCTGTTGCTAAAGGGAGATAATCCAAATAACCAAATGTTAAGATGATACTATGAGAGATGTCAAAGTAAAGAACATTTCAGTAAGTTGGAAACAAGTTTCTATTTATGTGTGGATTCTCATCCATTGATGAACTCTACAATGCATCATCTAAAATAACAGGATTTCCCCACATTATTCCTCTAATTTTAGAAAATATCTATACTATGTACCCCCTTAGCTCTTTTTAACAGGTAGTGGGAAATGCTTTCCTCTGCACTACAAATCTTGAACTTGTCAACTGCAATTCTATTGTCAAATCACTTTTGTTCCTGTCATAAAGGAAACAGATACAAGTCATGTAACTGGAAGGTACAGACTTTCAAACACACAAGATAATGAATCTTTTTGCAAGGCAGATAAATTGCATTTTAAACTTAATAACCTCTGTGGCGATGTTGCTTAGAGGTGAGCAGGTCCCAATCATTTCAGATTATAGATACTGTGCTTGTATTTTATATAACAATGCAACAAGGAGCTAATGCAATGTATGTTAATCAGATGGGGAAATTTCATTCCTAATATATCTATGAATCTACAGCATCTCAGCTAAATTTTGGAAAAGTGATGGACTTACCAACCTCCATTACAAATCAATGACAGTACTTTGTGAAAAGTGAAAACTTTACTTAAAGGGATACTGTCGTGATTTTTGTAGTGTACTTTTTATTTATAAAGTTCACTCTTTACATAGCAAATAATAAAGTGTGACTAAGTTTATTAAAGCACAGGTCACATGGCTGTAGCACCCAGGGAAATGAAGAATATGGCTAGCCCCATGTAAAATTTCAAAATTAAATATAAAAACATCTGTTTGTGTTTTTAAAAAACAGATTTCAACACAGAATTCTGCTGGAGCAGCTCTATTAAACGGATACATTTTTCCCATGACAATAAAAGTCCCTATACACGTTAAGATTCGCTCGATTGGCGAGATCGCCAAGCGAGCGGATCTTCACCCAATATCGGGGAGCGTGGGCAATTTCAGGCAAGCCCCTCGTTTCTGCCCCTGCACGGGCCGATAAGCTGCTGAATCGGTCCAAGGGACCGATATGGGCAGCTACAATCGGCCCGTGTATGGGGGCCTTTAGTGCCAAATGCAACGTTCTATGCCTTACTCCAGCCCTTTATCAAGCCTATAAACACAAATACAATCAAGTGTTATATATTCACATGAAAAGGAGGGGCCAACAATTCTCACCTCCATTTTACCCATAATGCTCAACAATATATTATCCATTTACAATAAGGTGTCCATTTTTAGTACTTTAAAAAACAAATGTCAGTGCATAATTCTCAAAAAAATCCTGTGAGAAAAATTCTGTTATAAAAATAAACTCAATTTTTTCAACAAAAAAAAATATTCAAAACAATACCTAGAACCATACATCAGTACACACATGTACTGTCAGGTATCTGTGGAAATTTTACCCAAGACCCTTTACAAAAGGGCTTTCAAATTAATTTTGCATGGTGGAGAAAACTTTTTTACATAGATTCACATATCCAAGGCCCTTTACAAAAGGGCTTTCAAATTCTTTTTACATTTATAGGCAATCAGTTGTGGTAAAAAGGACTCTTTTACATGTGATGTACATATCTATAATACCTGCCAGTGTTCTCATGACATTCTAACATATTTACTGGCCTCGGAAAATTGACTCACATTTTCCTTAGTGTTATTTCTTGGGGTTTCAAACACGGGTACTCCTAATTTTTACCCTCTTCAGGCATCTTTTTGCGATACCCTCTCTCTACAACTTACTCCACTAGTCTCAATGAATGTCTAAAATTCTATTTTATATGAATACATATTATTTGAACATTTAAATAAACTTGCAGAATTGGTTTAGTGAAAATATAACCAAATATTTTTTTCCTAAATAGTTCCTCTTTAAATTAAATGACAGACAACAAGGTATGGACCTGCTTGAGTGTGTGATACTTTATAAGAATGGGGAAAGCACAGAGAGCTGGATAGCTACACAGTTCTCTCAGGCTTGGCTGAGCATGATACTAAGTCCTGTGGGCTGATTAAATATTTTACACAGCAGATAACAGGAAGACTACTCATACACCCAACCATGAATGAAATCTGCCCTTATGGGCTTTGTGCCCTGTGATTGTGCACAGACAATTCCTTTGCATTCATACTCTTCTACTCATGCATGGAAATATGGTTTGGCGGATTCTGCATCTTCATTCATTTGCCAGCTATATGATGCCACAGTTTATTTTCTTAATGATCTGAGGGGTTGGCTGTTGTTGGTAGTAGAGATTTCATTAAAAATGGATTCAGTCAAGAGCAGAAAGCGCTGATATAAGTAACCAACAATATATATCACACATGCTCACATATGTAACACGGCAGGTAGCAGGAAGAATAAACAACCGAGGATAAGGCCAGCAAACGGTACATATACAAGGTAGGGGTTATTTACATTTCCCCGGGGAAAGAAGAGGGGATGCATACTCCCTACAGATTTGCAGATTGCAAATTCCCAATTATGCCAAAAACTCTGCTTACAACCCATCCAAACGCTGCACACTCTCCCATAAGTCCCACCATTTCATGACCCATAAAGCATGTTTTTTTCATCACAGGTCCCCCCTGCCATAAGGCCCTGACTGCAGTAACCCCTGATGGAGGCCCTGCTTTCAGTAACATAAAAGGTATATCCAACATCAGTGCTTCCAATGGATTGCCTGTGTTTTTTTTCTATAACCTGCATCTCAGCAGGTTTTAGCTTGTGAGAGATTTATTTTTTATGATTTTCTTTTGAAACAAAATAAACTGTGAAAAAAATGATAAAATCAGTTGATAATATCAGGGTAATCATCCCATGGAAAGATAAGTTGTTGGTTTTTCTTATACATATCAGAGTCCAGCCTTACCTTCCATATAGTTGCCTAGTCCCTATTTCATCTAAATAAGAGCCTCCTTCAAGGTCATTTGTTTACAAGAATTCACAAGGACAGAAATATTAGGTGCTCCACTTCTGGTACAAGAAGAAAATATTCCATTAATCACAGCCTTCTCTGTCCTTCAGCTAGTTTCTATTCATATACAAATATTCTTTTTTCTTTAAAGGGCAACTTAAAGCTCTCTTTGTAGCTAAAGTATTCACACCATTAAAATTGTGAAGCACTTCTGTTGAACAACCAGAGGTGTACATCACATCTATAAAGAATTACTTTCATTTGGGCAGAAGTGAGTAATGCCATCATTTGTAATTTAATTAACATCCTCTGGAAAAAAGAAAGTATTTCATATCCAGTGCAAAAACAAGTCCACATTTCTCTACTAATAAGTTTCATTAACACAATCTAGATTGCATTATGCTTCAATGTTGGCCATTTTCTTTCCATACCCTTTTTCTTTTCTTTCCATAGTGATAACCTCCTGCATTTTAGCCCATGGGAATTTTATATAACATTGTTTACGTTTTCATTCCTGTCTTAAGACTAGGTACTAAGCTCACTGGTGATATGGGGGAACGGGGCTTTATGAAGTACAAGAGAATAACAAATCAAAAATAGTAATAAGGCAGACTGACCAATCTAGCTAAACAATTTGATGGATTTCTGAATGAGTGAGTTCAGCTGCATTTGACATGATTGCACAAATATTGATGCAGGATGCATTTAAGAGAAACTAAACCCTAAAAATGAAGGAAAGTATGTAAAATATGGCATTTTTAGCTGTATTCATTTTTAGGGTTTAGTTCTCCTTTAACTTAAAAAAGAGACTGTGCTTAAGCAGGTTCTGTATCCACAAAATGTTTGGGTACTAGTAATCTTGTAATGACATGATGTACTGCAGTCAGATACTTTGAGATTCTATCATGAATGTGCCCATTAAGAGTGTATTACAATCTACAGTGCCACATTGTTCACTGGCTAACATATTGCTGGTGTATTAAGGGTAATGCTGGCATTAAGCTCATGTCTGTACCCCAGCTACATAGCACACCTAAAATTCCACACACTAAATTCCAAATGAAGCACACTGGGAGAACACAAATGTGCCGTATAAATTGGCATGGCTGCTATTAGTAGTTGCACCATAAAAGTACAGAAGGCAATAGTCACACCTATTTTGATTTTAAGTTTGTGATATTTTTATAAATGGCTACATAAAGGAAGAACAAAAGGACCACATTGCTTGAACCTGGACACACAAATTTGTGTTTCATATAGTGTGTGGTGAATAATTAGGTGGAACTCAGTGAAAGGAATAGACTGGGTCAAGAAAGGCATCAAACAGATCCAGGAATCAGCCCAAGGTCAAATGTAAAAATCAAGCAGCAGTAAATACACAACAACAGAAGCTAGGAATATAACCAAGCACTGAACATTTCCCTTTGGCATCCTAATAAGGTAAAGATCTGGCACCAAACAGCAGACACAGTCATGCCCAAAAGCTATACATACAGTAGGTGTAAGTTACATTTTACACATTCATGTTTTGCCGCTATTGCTAATGCTATATTAAAAATGGAATAAAAAAAGGCATTAAACAAGCCAAAATAACTGACTTCCAACTATTATTTTTTACCTAGCTCCACTTTTAAAAGCACCAGCAAAATATTTGCGTTTCAATTCACAAATTTTGGCACAGTGGCAGATTCTATAAAATATCAGTACAAAACACAAATATTCATATATTTCTGAAAAAATATATAGTTTTATCCTACCCATATAGTCATGAGGATGTAGCTGTATCAGTGCCACTGCAGGACTTAAAGGGGAACTCTTGCTTCTGAACTGAAATTTAAGAGCCCCACACAGAACCCAGAAACCCCCAGTATACCTATTACTGTAATCTGTTCCTTCAAAAAGTATGAATAAATGCCATTTTTATATGCTGAAATCCAGCTGCAAAACAGTTCTTCTCTTTCTTTGTCATTTGAAATCCTGGCAGGGGAGGAGGGCCTAAAATACTAAAGTCACAAATTGTAACTCCACAGCTTACAGACAGCATACAGGAAATACATAACCCACAATGCATTACAGTGATGTTACTTTCCTTATTGATATCATATGTGCAGAGAATTGTGGGATTTAGAGAATGCAGGCTAAGGACAGTTGACTACTGTTACATTTATTTTCAGTCTCAAAGTAGTCAGCCAGATCAGCAGGAGAACAGGGGCCAGGCTTAGGTAACTTTTCAAAACCATATTATTACGTTAAAAATCATGAAAAGGCTGAATATTTTTTATTGATATACAGTATCTAGTAGAATTAAGTCTAAAAACAACTGGACTTTTCTGAGTTTTTCTTGAAAACGTTTCACCACTCATCCGAGTGGCTTCTTCAGTTCAAATGACTGGTAGGGAATTCCCCGGTATTTAAACTCTTGATGGTAGTACATTCACAGACATCCAATCACAATGGTTCCATTGAACTTATTTAGTTAGGTGTTGCTGAAACTGACAGGTGTAATAAGGTATGATCCAGTTACAATGGTACCATGATTCTCATTGATGCAGGTGTTAATCCTTCAAAGTTCATGACTGGAAGTGTGAACTGTTGTGAAACCACCGGGGTAAGGATGTCAAAGCGGCATTGTATGTTGATGACGAGCGGTGGGGGGCCTCCTCAGTTCAGGGATGTTTTTTCAGGCTGGCATAAATCGCCTCTTTCACACCTCTTTCAAACCATTTGTTCTCTTGGTCCAAAATATGCACGTTACTGTCCTCAATAGGACAGTATTCCTCACATAGGCGGGCAAACTCCTCAGGCCAAGACTCAGCAGTCTATCTACACCTCAAAGAAAAATGATTTTTATTCAGAAAAAATACTGTTACTATTACATATAAATATGGAAAGCCTGACTATTTATAAAAAATTATATTCAGGGGAGGCGCATGTGCGTAGCTGAACAGGAAGGATGCACCTGTGAGAGCTCTGAACCCAAGAAAAAACAACAACCGCAAACACCGCAGATGCTTCAACGGCGCGCAACGGAAAGCTCGCAGCCGCCATCTTTATCCCCCTGTGCAGAACACAGCTCCGACTCTGAACCGCAAGTAACTAACGCAGATACACAAGCCGCACTTCAAGCAGTACAAAAGCCGTTTAAAACTGAACTTACAGCAGCAGTAGCTGAAATCACATGCCAGATAAAAGAAATAGGGGACAGGGGGGATCACCTAGAACACACGGCCGACTCTCATGCAATGGTGCTACAAGAGGACCAAAAGCAACTGACCCTACACCAGGCCCAAATCTCACAACTTGAGAACAAAATAGAGGACCTAGAAAATAGGTCCAGGAGAGGGAACCTAAGGGTAAGAGGTGTACCAGAATCAGTGACTGATATAACTAACCTGATGGAGGATGTACTGCGCCAACTACTACCTGACCTCCCAGAGGAACACCTCCATATCGAAAGAATCCACAGAGCCCCAGCATTCCAAGAGACATTGTGCTAAGCTGCATCATGTAGAAGTCAGAGACCAGACACTACAGGCTGCGCGGGCAGCAAACAGAGACATATTGCCACATCAAATGCAGCTACATGCCGACATTGCCCCAACGACACTGCAAAAAAGAAGGCTGATGAAACCAGTCACAACTCTACTGATGCAACATAAAATAAAATACAGACGGGGCTTCCCCTTCTCACTGATATTTACTTGGGAAGGACAGCAACACTCCACTACTATGCCAGAAGCAGGACTGGCACTCCTCGACACCTCCCACGAGAGACACTCGCTCACCATCGGCCTGCCCTCGACCTGACCCCGAGTGGACAACAGTCACCACCAAACAACTCAAGAGACCACCACCTCGTTCCCACCCCAAGGATCAAAGGCCTCCACGTCCAAGATTTGACCCGGACGCAGACTGAGACTGAAAAGCAAGACGTATCTTACAACTCCCAGGTTTGATTAAACACCACACCAACAAAGCGGTATACATACCAAAACTACCTCTAATGCTCCACAAAAGTGAGAATAAAACCAAAAAATGCACCTAATGGGCTACACTCCCCCAACCAAAAAGCACCAAGGTGCAGGAAAGGGACTTTGCTGCCCCACACTAGAGCACCCCTGTTGTGCTCCCCTCTAGAAAGAGAGTGATCCTGACTGCAAAGTGCTCCAAAAACTATAATCTATCCTCACCTCCAGTTTCTTCTTTGAAAGTTCATTTTTATGGTTATGTTATTAAGGCGGCTGGGTTTTACCTTTTTTTATTAACTCTTTTTGTATTATGCAATGTTGGTTATGATAATATCCCATAATGTACAAGGGCTTAATTCCCCAACCAAGAGAAAGGCAGCATTTGAGATGTACCGACGCCTCTCCCCCGACATTATATGTTTTCAGGAGACCCTCTTTACCCAAAACTCCTATCCTAAATTTTTCCACAAACAGTATAACACCTACTACCTCTCCTCCACTATGATATGACCAAACACAGAGGAGTAGCGATATTCCTTCATAAAAACTTTCCAATGATTGTAACTGCAAAGGTCATAGATGACAATGGGCAATACATTATACTACAGGGGACCTTCTATGATCAACCCTACACTATAATCACAACATATGCTCCAGTAGCCACCCCCCTCCCCTTCTTTGAAACAATAGCTAAGATTCCACAAGAACCCCCTAGCAGATTAATCTGGACAGGCGACTTTAACCTCACCTTTAACCATTCACTAGACAGAACAACCACAGCCCCTACCTCCCAATGCAAAAAAATTACCAAATAAGTTAACAAATTACTATGTACATATAACTTGACTCATGGAGAGAAACAAACGGAAACAGAAGGGATTACAAATTTTACTCCAATGTCCACAAAAGCTACTCTGGACTTGACTACATTTTAATAAATTCTCATGACTCCAATGCTTTACAAGAGTCTAAAATTATACAATGCGCCTGGTCAGACCATGACCTAGTACTAACAAAAATGAGCCTACAAACACTCCGGAACACACGCCCCACATGGAGTTAAACGAGAGCCTCTTAGCAGATCCAGAATGCACTAAATTGATCACACAAGAAACCACAAACTACTTTAATGTCAATAACACACCTGACACATCACCGGCCTGGGCATGGGTCGCATATAAAGCCTATATACGAGGATGCATAATAAAATATACCTCAAACAAAAAAAAGGAAAGACTTAGAATACAAATAGTAATAGAATCAGAAATCTTAGCTCTAGAACATACCAAAAGATCACACCCCACAGTCATGAACAGGAAAAAAATTGAAGAAATAAGACAGCAGCTTAAGGCATGCCAGATAGAAAAAGCCGAAAAAATAATCCATAGAACCAAACATACGTTGAACAGATATGCAAACAAGCCTGATAAAATGATGGCAAACCTACTGAAACCGAACACTACACACAACAGAATTCACAAGATCAGACTAGCAAATGGCCAGATCTCCTCCAACCCAGACAAAATAATAGAAACCTTCACAGACTTTTATCAAAGACTCTACGGACATGAAAGAAAACCCCAAAGACCTAAACCAATACCTACAAAAACATATCCCCGAACCCCTTACCCTAGAAATGAAACAACTAATGAATAAAGAGGTAACACATGAAGAAATAGAGGAGACGATCAAACATTTGAAATCTGGCAAAGTCCCGGTACCCAATGGGTATTCGTCTCTTTACTACAAAAAAATCTCTGAACAACTAATTCCACAACTTTGCAACCTGTACAAACACATAACAAATGGAAAACCTATCCCCCCCCAGAAATGAATGAGGCCAGGATAACAGTCATCCCGAAACCCAACAGAGACCCACTATCCCCAAAAAATTACAGGCCAATATCACTACTGAATGTAGATATAAAAATACTTGCTACAATAATGGCAACTCGTCTGAACAAAATCTTAGGTGCCATGATACACAAAGACCAAACTGGATTCATCCCCACCTGACAGGCACCTGATAACATCCTCAAGACCCCAAACCTAATAGCTTACGCTAACAAAACAAGACTCCCAGTATGCCTATTAACGCTAGATATAGAAAAAGCTTTCAATACAGTCGACTGGACATACCTATTTACCATCATAGAAAAGCTAGAAATTAAAGGCCTAGAAATTAAAGGCAAAGAGTATAAACTCTCTCTCTTCGCTGATGACCTTTTAGTACACCTGACACACCCCCTCACATCCCTACCTAACCTCATGACAACACTACAAATATTCGCAAAAATGTCAGGACTCAAAATCAACCAGATAAATCTGACATGCTGCCTTGCAACATACCCAAACCCATGGTAAAGCTCATAGAACATGGCCCAATGGATCCCCGCACACGCAGGCCCACAAGCACCATTATGGGTCCAGATCGAAGACGATCTTCTTTACCCATACAGGACCAACCAAATACTCTGGCTTTCCATAATCCCTTTTAAGGCACTTAAAGATCCCTCCCCAATAACAACCGACATTCTGCACCTCTGGCAGCTTCTACGAAAGAAACACCACCTGGCATCCTCCCCATCGCCCACTGATAAACAACCCGGTGTTCCCACCAGGAAACTCCAGGAGATCATTCGCCTGGTGGCTGAGCAACAAAGTAACGAACTTAAGCTCCATAACTCATTGTGGCAAACCACTATCCACACTGCAAATAGAACGAAAATACAAACCTCCACCGCAAGAACTGTACAGGGTTCTACAACTTTCGATGTAACCAAACAATCAAAACTCTGCACCCACCTACAGCATCCAACTTTGAAACAATGTGCCGAATATACCCACTAGCACCTGGAGCACTAAGCCTAACTTATAAAATGCTCAACCAACCATCAGAACCTAACTGCAAACTCAACTATATGCAAAAATGGGAGAGAGACTTGGGCAAGACCCTGACAACACAACAATGGTCACAATGCAGCCTGAAAGCCAACCGAGGAAGCACCTGTGTGACCAACATGGAAACCTCACTGAAAATCTTTCACAGGATCTATCTGGTCCCGGCCCAACTAAGCAAAATTTACCCTGCATGTGAACCACACTGCTTCAGAGGATGCCGGGAAGAAGGCACCATGCTTCACATATGGTGGGAGTGCAATATAGTCTCTAAATACTGGGACATGGCCACATACTATCTAAAATACTACATGCTCCATTTCAAAAAGACCCCTTTGCCATACTCTTAGGGAAAAAAAACTAAGAAATTCACGAACTCAACACACAGATTGTGCCAACATATACTCATGGCAGCGAGGCTCATAGTTGCAAATAACTGGAAAAAAAATAGCATCCCTCTGACAATGCTGAAAGCAAAAATAATTAACATAGCAAACAACGAAAAACTGACATATATGCTGCAAAACAACATGGAAGCCTACGATAAGATATGGCTCCCCTGGTTAACATGAAAATGACCCCCTGTTATTCTCAGCCTTACATGCCTGAAACTACAGCCAGCGTAAACCCAATGTACCATGCCCAATATCAGCCCTTTCTCCTACCTCTTTACAACCTTAACCTAAGACAAAACAAAACCCAGCCACCGACCTTTATCTCACTCTACCTTATTATATATTATTTTACTTATCCCTTTTGTTCTCTTTTCATATCTGTTTTTATTACTTGCCGGGACCTGAAGTCCCTATTATTGATGTACCACAATGTTTGAAAACATCAATAAAACATTTCAGTTTAAAAAAAAACAAATTATATTCAGATCTCACCGATAATGTATCTGCTGATCAAAGTATAATAAAGTATAGAAGAAACAAATATGTTGACGCTTTAGGGTACCTATTGCATAATAACCCGTTGAGGGCCAGAGCAGCTATCCTGTGGATATAAACACTTGCAAAATTTCAATTTATTAATATCAGGTAGCCACAGATGTAAAATCTAGAGTAAGGAAAAGCTCTGGAAATATTCTCTTGTAAAGGAAGGTTTTTATTCATAAATCAAATTATGAAACATGACATTTCCTGTAATTTTTAGAACATCAGAACAGATATGTTTATTTTCCCAAGCCTGTATTAAGAAGCAGGTCTCACTGACATTAATTTTAGAGTGGGTAAAGGTTTAGGAGTCTAAAGTGGGGCAGCTGTCCAGCTCCTACAACATGTTGTGGGCATGAAGAGGCCTGTTTTGGCACCAGCAGCAGCACTGAAAGCTGTTGCTAGACAAATCACAGATACCCTGTACATGGCTTATGAGCCACACCTAACCCCACCCCCACACTTCTGGCTAGGTACAGAAGGACTAAAACAAATTAAGGTCATAGAGACCTCTGTTTCATTATTCATAATTTAATAGTAATGCCTCTGTACAATATTTTCACTCTATGCACAGAAGTAGTTTGTTTATGCCCCTGACAACTGTATGACCTCTCTCCTCTAGCAGTGTATCTGTCATTCAGGGTTGCCATCATTTATCGTGGGGCCTGATAAAAGTTATTTGCCCACCAGTCACCATGTCAAAATGCAGAATGATAATGCCCTGTGCATACATAGTGATCTGCTCCAGCCATGCCCTATTGCAGCATAACACTGCCCATGATCTGCCCAAACCACACCTGCTTCACCAAGCCCCATCCACTTTGTGACCTGCAAATGACACCTTTGCACCTCTTGAAGCCCCTCTCTGCCATGGGGCCCCTGAATAAAGTTCTCCTATCATGGAGAATGGTGGCCCTAGTCACATTTTAAAAGAGATGTGCAGCCTGTCTTCTATAAAATGTCTTATGCTTTTGACTCATGTACAGGTTACGAATCATAGTTTAAAAGATTGCTTCCCTATAGCAGTCACAATGACTTTTCTCCAGTGGCTTTTCTCCTGTAGCCAAACCATGTATTTGTCACAGTTACTTTTCTCTTTAAATGTCACTGAGAACTGTGCAACCTATGTAACAGATACCAAAAGCTAAATTGTCTCTCTTGTAACAATGTATGTGTAAACCCTCTCTCCTATAGAAGTGTATATGTTTCAGTAAATGAAAACTCTATGGCTATGCATGTGCCTCATTTATTTAGAGAAAATTCACCACACATCACCAGGCTTAACTGCGTAAAATGTGGCATTCCTGCCCCTTTGTACTTGTTAAGTATCACAATAAGAACGTTTTGCTTGCTTTTTTGTAGCAGTGTATGTCTTACTGCCACTGCCTCTGACAGTTACGCGGTTTCTTATTTTCCTCTGTTTATAGCAGTACATCGTTTATTGTTCCAGATAGCTGTGTCGCCTTTCTTCCTTATGACTGCACAGCTGCAGCAGGGTCACTTTCTTAGGAGTGCCTGAAGGAAGGGGTAACAAATTGTGCTCACTTGCAAGAACGTTACAACAGCATAGCAGTCCAACCATGCAGAGATGATAAAAATACAGAAATTTTGAATGCAGCTGTCAATTCTTGAGACATAATGCAATGTGATTCACTGTCAGGGTGATCTGAAATTATTATTTTTTATTTATTTATTTTATTGTTTGTTATTTATATAGCACTGACTCAACAGAGTTTATAATCTAAGGTCCCAATTGCATTCACATAGACTGTGGTTAGTTTTATCAAAAGACAATGACCCTGACTGCCCACTACTACTTCCCCACTAAGAGGTTGTGCTATGTACTAAAGGGGTATTGTCTGTGCAGTGTTTTTCAAGTAAACTTTTGGCCCATATTTAATTAAAAAAAAAGTTAATTTTTTTATTTTCACAACATATTTCATATTTACTAAAAATTACAACTATGTTTTTTGAGAAAAATATATAAAATCTTGTCATGCTGTAGCTTCTCTGTTAATATTTGTCAGTTTATTTTTCCCATACAATTGTAGTGGGGAATACATGCTAGAGAATATTCCCATAGAAAAATGACGAATGAGGTATAATTGCATAGAGGAGGTGACGTACATAATGAAATGCTGCGTGATTGCACTATTTTTATAAAAAAAAAAAACCTGGACAAATTTATCTTGCCAAAAATTCATTCTGCTGGTAAATTGTCGAAGATTCACTGGAGAAATTTCACCTGTCGAAAAGATGTGAATTTTTGCCAATGCAAAGAAAATATTACCTTGTAAATTTAATTAATCAAAACCTGTCATATTTTTCTTTTAGCAAACTGCTTGATATTGTGGCAGATTTTCATTTTGATGATAATATATCAAATTTCAACTTTTTCCCTTTAGTAAATATGCCACATTGTGTTCTTGGTACTATTCAGCAAGGTCACTGGAAGGGGTTACATAGTAGCAGCTACTAAATACCAGAAAATACCCTGCCATAGACAATACTGAGAACTGCCTCTGCGAAAACACATGTAGAGACAATTATCTGTAAATAATCAGCATTGTCTATTTGAGTAGCAACGACAAGTAGCTGCTACTAGTAGCTCTGTGTGTCTTCACCCTTAAAATATTGATGGGCTGTAAGGTGTACAAGACAGTGGATGTAGGGAATTGCCAATACCTTACCAATGTCAGCACTAAGGGGCACAAAATTGCTCCCATCAGCACATAGTATAGGTTACCCCTGGCACTAGTGCTGAGAAGCTGAACTCTGTGCCCTTACACACATCTGCCTTAGAGGACAGACAGCAACACTCACATGTGCAAGAAAATGCTACATGAAATGTCCTCACTGTGCCGGCATTAAATACAGGGATTTGGAGCAACTTGTAAAACCCTGGTACTGTCTTAAAGGCTAGGGGTGTGTGAGGGGACACACATGTCCTGTAAATGTGTTGCCCCTCCTGTATGTAGAACAGGGGCAAGCATGACTGCATACCTTAACTCTGTGTGCTACTTTTCTCTGTGATCATAACTCTGCAGGCTTTGTGCCTGTTATTTGCATATTACCTCTTGCCCCCTTACCCTGTAATAAGAAGATATTGTTATTAAAACAAAGAGTAAAGAAGCAGCATATTACAGTTGAAAAAAGTCTTTGAACGAATGAATGAAGGATTTGTAAAATATACAATTACAATAACAAAAGAAAGTACAGTAACATTACCCTTATATGTCAGCTAGCTGATGAAAGTCTGAGAAATGGAGAGTTAATACTCATGTCACATGGGAATATTTTCCATTGCTATTCCTTTCCATCTAAATATTACATACTAGTAAATGCACTAAACATCATTCCTGTGGAACTAGGCACCCAAGCTCCAGCTCAGTCACAGGTTCACTTGTTTAGTTGGCTGCAACATTCCGTGGCATGCCAGATATCCACACCAGAACTGCCAATTACCAGACTGCTGCCCAGCACTGTTTTATTGAGAACCCAGTATTTCGGAGCATATCCCTGATACAAACTAGTCAAAAGCTTCCACTGTACTAAGCAGAAACCCAGAGGGCCTGGTCCGTATAATGTGCACTCGGGAGATTTCTTCTAAATTCAAATCCAAGTTTAGTAAACAGAATCTGGCAGAGTGTCTGAGCCAACCCCTAATGCTTTGTAGTCAGGAGACCTCTCTGCATGAAACTGAATCCCTGCTTTGTCTGTGCCTCTGCCTTACACAGTCAAAAGATTTCTTTTAACGTATTCAACTGGGTGCGATGGCAGCCTGAGTCTGCTGCTGAAATGTGCATCAAGGTGCTTCTTCTTGCAGGTGTACCTAATGCTGAATGGCAAAGGTGATAAACAGACCCAGCCCATTGTAAAAAGGCACCTTTGCTTCAACTATGACTCATCCCTTCTAAGTGAGCAGATTACATCAGGGTCACTAAGCAGCATGGGGACTGTAGCAGCACAGGGATGATGTCATTGCACTTGCTCGCACAGTGACTAAGCCTTTCTATGGCTGGAGGAGGGAGCACGGGCAGCAGTCTCAGCCAGTAGCGTACGAGCATCCACTGACAATGACGCCGGGGACCAATCACTGGCAAGGCTTGGGGTCTTTTTTAGCTGAAACCTTGACAACACAGTGGTGGGACGGACTTGTTAGGGGTAGGCTAAGCCCCTTTCAGGCTGCCGAAGGGTTAAGTGAGACGCTGGCTCCCACGCTCCTCTATTCATGTTCTGCTGTGTAGATTAGAATGCCGTTTATAAACATCAAGGAGCGAGCCTATTCAAGTTCAGATACATCTTCCTGTTGTGCTTCATGCCTTAGCAACAAACGCATTAGAAATAACCCATGCAGGTGCTTCTTACACCCCATGTACCTTTTCCAGGGCACAAAGTCCTGGACGAGCACGATAGATTAGAAGTGTCCCACTAAAGGTGGATTCATGTGTGACCCCCATAAAAACCATACAAGTAAATATAAAATCACTTGCATTTAACCCATTGCAGTGCACAACATGTGTGATCTTAGATGAAATCCTTGAAAGTGTCAGTCCTGCACTAGAGTTCCATAGTGCAGCTCAACTCAAGATTTCTCTGCCTCCTCTCCTTAGTAGCAGGGCATGAATGAACAACATTTAATCAGGACTAAAACAATTTTACAATACATTCCTTAGCTTCTAGAAGGAATTCTATTGAGCGCTAAGACACACTTCTGTCTATAGGGTGTTTACCCACAACATTTGCAGTTTACTATACATTATGTTAGATTTCCATTTACTGAAAAATTCTGCAGGTCTGTTAATCATCAGTCTTATGCTACATTGTTTCAGGAGTCTGAGAGAAGTGCAGAATATATATGCAGCCAAACAGATATAGCTTTAATAATTAAAGCTGGACCTTCCTTGGGTGTCAGTCATAGTAAACAAGTAGGACCCTTGGACTGTTCCATACAATGGCAATTCCGGTCAGTAAACTATATATCTACATCTCAAACTGGCTTTCACTACTACACACTTGTGAAAACACAAGCAAGCAGTTTATGCTCCACCAATAGAATGGGTAGCAGATAGTGATGAGCAAATTTTTTTGCCAGGCATGGATTTGCAGAGAATTTCCGCATTTCGCCATTGGTGAATTGTTTCGCAAAACTTCTGTGAAAATTCACCGCCGAATAATTTGTCTTGCTGAAATTTTTTTGTTGCGAGTCAAATTGGACGTGGTTGCATCCAAAAAAGGGCGCGGTTGCATCAAATTGGGTGCTGTTGTGGCAAAAAAAGGCGCAGTTCCGTAAAAACCGTGGCCAACAAAAAATACATGTGGGCGACAAAAAATAGACGCAGGCGACAAAAAAAAGACCAGACGAATGCGTTTTGCAAATCTTTTGCCATTTTTTTTAATTTTATGGCGAAGGAATACGGGACAGATTACTAGTAGCAGAATCAAATTGTTTTAGGGTCAAACATCAGGTTTCTGTTCATAATGGAAAAAACTGCTACAAATGCAAAGCTCATTGAAGCAGAGAAATCCTCACGTGTATCATGGTATTTTACTGAGCGTTGCCACTTATCATGAGAACTGCTTTGCAATTGGCACATTCCCTTTAAATCTTACCTACCCTTAGGGGCTGATTTACTAATCCACTAATCCGAATCCTGAATGGGAAAAAATCTGATTGGAAACGAACATTTTGCGACTTTTTCGTATTTTTTGCGTTTTTTTCGTCGCCGTTACGACTTGCACGAATTGTCGTGACTTTTTCATAGCCGTTACGACTTGCTCGTATATTGTCGCGACTTTTTCGTATTGAGCACTTCTAAACGGCGGGCAAACCTTTCAGACTTTGCATGATTTTGGAAGCCTCCCATAGGACTCAATGGCACTCTGCAGCTCCAACCTGGCCCAAGGAAAGTCACGATACTGAAGCTTGAATGAATCCGAAACTTTCGTACTCTGCGCAACGGCTACGGAAAAGTCGCGACAATTCGCGCAAGTCGTAATGGCTACGAAAAAGTCGCGACAATTTACGAGCAAGTCGTAATGGCTACGAAAAAGTCGCGACAATTTATGAAAAATCGCAAAATACCGATCATTACGAAAAAAACGCATTCGGACGCTTTTCGGACGTTCGTGGATTAGTATAATATACCACTTGTGTTACTGATTTATCAGTTGATACTGCTGTTGTAACTGGTTATCCCTAGAAGCAAGGCCCAGCTGTATGTAAGTAATATTTCCTGCAGCAAAATAGTCTGAGTCTTTTTCAGCTTTGAGAAAAAATAGAAAAAATTGAAAGAAAAAAAGTCTTTTAAGTTAACAACAGAATTGAAACAGCCCCTGCATTTCGGCTGCCAGCCCATAATTCTGTAAAATACCGTGGCTCAGCATCCATCTCCCAGAATATATTGGGACACATTTAATTCATTCTTAGTAAGAAAATAGAGCTCAGCACAGCTGACAGCTTCTGATGAAAAAAGACTGTAAATTGAAACATGAAACGCTTTCAGATTCTTCTCTACCAAGAGCTAACTGAAGATCAGTTTCTATCTAGTGCTGTGCACTGTAAAGGGCTAAAAAATATAAAATGACCAAACGCTGGGAGGGGTGGAGGGATAACTTTTGTGGGGCCCAAATTTTTTAATAAAATATGTTGCACTCCACTAAATAACAGACAATCCTTCAACAGAGTTAATGATACAAGCTTTAGTGAAACATTACTTGGAGGCTGTAGGCTGAATATCAAACTGTGGAGTACTATTATTTATGTTCTGCATACAACTAGTGCTCTGTAATGCCCCACAAAGAGTTTAGCCCATTGCAGAACCTCGGATTCCATCCCCAGAGACTGTTTTGTTCAGGGATGTAACTCACCTCCTGCTTTACTATTACCATATACATTGTAATCAGTGGCTGCCAACTCGACTCCCTAACGTTACAGTGTTGTCTCCCATGTTTTAATAACGTAAAACAAGGAACTGCAGCGGTTTTGTTTCCAGCTCTGTTTTAATAATTTGATTGCCTTAATATACTCAAACCTCCATGTGACACTATTTTGGGCCAGCACTAGCCAAAGCAATGTGAACTATTCTGGTTCACACTAGCATTACACTGAATTACAAATTCAAGACAAATATCAATACAGACAGCTAAAACAATTAAAAAACGAAATCACTTGTTGTTGTACCCCTTGACGGTGCTGCCCTAGGCCTAGCCCAGTATATGATAAACTGATACAAGTACACAGGCTGGTTAGGTGGTTATACAAGCTACTTTACTGAGATAACATGGCCAGTCTGTCCATGTATCTTCTTTATATGCTATAGGCACATCAATGTCTTATTTGATTTAACATCATATTGAGCTGACAAATATTCTCTGATATCTATAATATTTCTAAAAAGACTTTTTTCAAAATTGAAGTAGCATGAAATTAGGCAACCGTTAGGGTGTGCAACTTTATATGTGTTTTAGTGTTTTATTACCTGTTCCACTACATGGGAATACAGGAGTTAATTGATCCAAGTCTTACATATGGGTCTATATCTATAGAAGCACTGGACATTAGTGTGCTCCTATGTGTACAGACCCCTGGGGTGTGACCAAAATCAATTAACTACTGCATGTGACTTCTTTGTGTGTTAAACCACATGGCAATGCAGGTAAAAACAGCCATGGCCATAAACCATACATACAAATTCACTCAAACAGTATAAACAGGGGGACATAAATTATTCTGATTCATAATTGAACAGCAGAGTAAGTAGCTATTGAGTAGAACTAGCGTATTTTGGGTAGAAATGGAAAGGGTGTATTTAGGCCTAGACTGTGAGGGGCTGCTGTAATATGCCATAGACAGTCACTATTTAGTGGGCTGGTAATGGGGCTGCTTGGGCCTCTGTTTATTTGGAATCCCAGTTTGTGCCTGAGTGTATTTAATTGTAATCCTTCAGTTCCTGTAGATAATTACTTATCAAAGTCAACACCAGGATCCCTCCCATTTATTATTTTTTCACATTAGGGGGCTGTCACAATCCACAAGCTGCTCACTACTGTGATACCACACTTTTGTAGGTCTCTCCAGGTGACTTCAGCGTTAGTACAGAACACTAATAGAAACAATAATAATTCAAAAAGCTTGCTCATGTGTCATCTTAAACTTCCTCAAATGAGCATAAAGAGTGACACGTTCTGCCTTACAGGAACAGAACACATTCAGCTGGGACTTTCCATGTTGAAAAGGTCATGTAATGTAAACACTGTTTTGAAATACTGAAATATAGATAATAGAGTTAATTATAGCATTATATAGTTAATTCTGGGAAGTGCTTGATAATGAAATTAAAGTGCTGAGCAATGAGTAAATTCACCAAGATATATTAATAAATTTGTGCCTTTACACCTTAACTGTTTGCCTCCTGTTAGTGGAGAATGTTAATGTTTTGTAAATATATACTTACTATGACAGGAAAAAGCCTATATTTGTGTACCGATTGAAATTTGCACACCCACAATCAATGGTAAAATTTACAAATTCCAACGGCTAGGCATACAGTAAATGCCCATGTTATGGAACTAGAAGGTATTTGCAGATCTTATAGTAAGCCAGGCTTTATATAAATTTGAGTATGCAGTTGAACAAAATAAATTATATGAGTTCTAAGACTGTGAATAACAAGCTCTATAATATCATTAACTTACTTTTGGTATACAGGTAAAAAGGAAGATGAGCAATTTGTTACCCCACTCCCTCCAGACACAAAAACATTCTACTACTTTTAGCCTTCCCCTTTAGCCTCACCTAGTGCTTCTTCAATCTGTTTTGATTGTGTACCTCATTCCACACTTAAATATAGCAGATAAACAATGGAAAAACATTTCTGAAGCTCTGGGCCTACTATTAATTTTGTGTATGGTTTATTCTTTTTTTATTGCAATATATTTTGTATTATCCCTAACCAGTGTGTGACTGGACAATACCCACAGTCATTTTTTTAACTGAATTAAAGAGCAGAAGTCCACTAAATACTTCAGCTACTTATAAAAATGCATTAGTAAGCCAAAGATCTTATGTATCTCATATTACGATATTTGTGCATAATAGCTCCATAAACTCTTAATATGGGCCACTATATCTTGAACTTTTCATGCTGAACTGAAACTAATACAGGGGAATAGTTATAATTAGGCATGGTATCACTCTGTACCAGCTGTAAGATAACCTTGGGAGTTGTCTCTGTTAATGAGAATGCCCAAAGATGTCATGTCAACTGCATCTATTATAACTTGCAAGCCTTTTGCCGAACAGAGGCTAATTTACATCCACATTGGTGGATGTGCAAGTGGCAAGTGCAAATTGTTGTTAAAAACGTGGTCATTCGAGTCCAAAAATTACACTTTGCTCCATGTGCTGTTTTCATGAATGATGCTTCTGAGCTCATAATTTGCCAGGATCTAAGGCCTCAAGTTCAACAGCTAACTGACCCCTTATTGCTACATGAAGTCGTTGGGTGCTACATTGGTGGAAAGGAGATGTAGTACCATATTGCTATTAAATAGGGTATGTGATCAAAAATAGAAATAATAAAACAAAAAGGCTTACATTAGTAATGCAGACATTTATGAAGGGGTATTAAAGCCCTGGTTTAAGTTTGCATATATAAATGCAGCTTCCCATATGCCATGTAAAATAGAGTTCTCACCAACCTTCCTTTAGGTTCTTCTTCTCTCCCACATCCAAAAGCCCTATACTGCCAATAAAAAAAGTATTTATATGCAAACTGATCATTCCAGTCATTTGAAGCTATTCAGATATACATTATCATATTCCTCAGGAAAGCTCACTTGCAAGATCCAAAGTGATATTAGGCAGTATTAGTCTTTCTTAGAAATTGCCAATTAAGTTGGGAACTGCTTCTCAGAAATGTTAAAAAAATAATATATAAGTGATATGATTTTTAACTGTATTTTACTGTTACAGTCTATGTGTTATAAGGGCAAATAATGAGTCATAGGATGACTGTAAGCACCATGTATAAGGTGTATCCAGTCTGTCTGTACAAGCCTCCTTTCCCCTGGGCTGTCAAAAGCAAGTTGGATCAAGGTGTCTAGGTCACCTGTCTGGCATCTAAAAAACTGCTACTGCTGTAAATAAACACATGATTATCTCATCGGACAGAGATGTCAACAAAGAAAAAGAATATTTTCTGTAGTGTCCCAGTGGAGGTGGCAGTCGGAAAACAATTATTAAACAAAAATAAACTAGAATGCCACATCTGGTCTGAGTAATGAAATATAAAGAATGAGATGCATGTTTTAGGATATGTTTTGTCATAGTTTCATTCTGATGTAGTTCCTCAAAGCTTTATCATTTACATACGTGAAAAAGCAAAACACTGATCTCTAATTGACTTCAAGTCAGATGATAGGACTTTACTGTATTTGTTTTAGAGATGCTGGGACATAGCAACATGGCATCAGAGTAATGACAAGGATGCACAGACCAGCCAAGAAACATGTGAAGTACCCCTAAGTACTTACTTTGAAACTGTGTAAAGCTTAATAGAAATACCTTTGCACAAATATTTAGTAAAATGCTGATTTTTTTTCCTCATCGTTGTGGGGGAGAATACATAAATAAAATAGGCATTTAATGTACATCAAATGTTACACTTTTGTAAATATGCTCATTAAAAACCCTGCAATCTGAACCAGTTAGTTAGTAGTACAAAAATTTGTCTTTGAGAAATGTAAGGATCTGGCAACACTAGGGAGTGAATTTAAAAACATTTGTAGTGGGATAAAAGGCACACTTTGTTTACACATTTTTAGCCCCAGGGGAAAAGTTAACTTAATTTTTTTGCTTTTGTTTTCCTATAAGGATATTGTTTTGACTTTTTCACCCCTGGGCCAAAGTTAAAAGGACAGTATACCCAATTTTTCACCATTGGTACAATGGATAGTGCTTGTGCTGAATAACTTTGTGCCTATTGCAAAATCTGAAAAGAAAACTTTAGTCACATTCTACTTCCGGATCCCAAAGAGCAAGTCAAAGCCAAACAAACCAGCAGAGAACTGGGTAGCCTCTGTATAAACCCCCCACCATGTTATCTTTTTTTTTTTTTTTTAATTACATTTAAAGTTTAACTCATTATACATATAAACGCACAATAATTGTGTAGTGCTGCGTGTATACAGAATTTCCCATGCACTCAGATAACTTATGTGGGACAAGCTGGGTAGACTTCGGAGCCATTTACTAATAAAGCCTAGCTGTCTCTTAAGAACGTTAGTGCTACATGATAAAATTGGTAAATAGGATTATACCCACAAGAGATCCCGGGAGAGTTTGCTCTAGGAAAACGTGATTGTTTGCTAAAGTGACATAGTATCCTCGCCTTAAACACAAGCAGCCGCGCTAAGTACGACCAGTACAACAAGGCATGTTGCTATGTGATACGGTGGCCAGATACATTAGCTGCTATTTATAAATGTCTATTTCCGCCTCCTACAGCTCTGATGTTAGTGAACCAGACGTTCAACAACAATTTAGCCAGGCAGAAAAGAATCCTGCTACGCTAGCTCGTTTCGAAAAAACTCTGAAGCCCCCCCCCCCCCCCATACAGCCCTGTTCCTGGACCAAGTGCTGCCTACCCCCATGCCTACGGCTCTCGGCCCGCCCCTCACACCAGCACAGCCGCATAGGAAGGGGAATTTCCCGCGCAAGATCTGCCCTTAGTCTCCATGGCACCCGCACAAACAGCCCAAGCCTGCAGATTGGATGGAATATTTTATAGGGCCGTGGGGAGCTGGAGGGAGGAGACATGAGCTGTGTGGCGCTGCTGTTCCAACCTGACCTTTCTGAAGTCATCCTGAGAGAGACAGAGAGATAGCCGGTGTGGGAGGGGCCGGGACTTTGTAGGTCCGCAGGTGTAGGCTGCGGATAAGACTAGTAGCGCAGCGTGTAGGAACGGACACAGGCCAAAGTAGCCGGGGGATAATACTCATTCCGGGTGCAGTTAGTTTGTGTGGGAAGGCGCACGAATTAAAACTATGATGTGTGTACTATAATACCGCTCTCTTGTGCTTGCTTTAATGCCGGACTGGTGGCATTTGTTTATCTCTATAATCGCCCCTGGTTTTTAAAACTAACCAATTGCGCGCAGCAGCGCCAAAACTTGGTGTTAGTAGTAAAGACACCTGCCTAGGTTGGAACCATTTTGGAAAATGTCAGGAAGTAACGCCACAAAAAAATCTATTTAGATTTATAAATTGTTTTATTTTCTAAATACACCTAGCAAAAACAGTTACATGCACCCAAATTAAGCGTAGGTGTATTGTTAGCCCTTGCTGGCAGGGTCCCATTCCCTACTGCAGGGGTGCCCAACCTTTCTTAGGGTGAAGACCCACAGAGCTACTAGTAGCAGCTACTTTTTCACGGCTACTGAATGCCAGAAAATCCTCTGCCATAGACAATACTGAGAATTGCCTCTACTAAAACACACATAGAGACTGTTATCAGTAAATGATCAGCATTGTCTGTTTTAGTAGCTGTGACAAGTAGCTGCTACTAGTAGCCCCCCTGTGTCTTTGTCCTTGCTCGTGAGTCACATTCAAATGTTAAGGGCTCTGGCACACGGGGAGATTAATCGCCCGCGACAAATCTCCCTGTTCGCGGGCGAATAATCTCCCTGAATTGCCATCCCACCGGCGACTTACATTTTCGCTGGTGGGATGGCAATTCGGGGAGATTAGTCGCCCGTGACAAGGGAGATTTGTCGCGGGCGACTAATCTCCCCGTGTGCCAGAGCCCTAAAAGACTTGGAGAGCAACACAAGCATCATAAAAGTTCATGGAGGTGCCAAATAAGTGCTAAGATTGGCTATTAGGTAGCCTCTATGCACACTATCAGCTTACAGGAGGCTTTATTTGGTGGCAAATCTTGTTTTTATTCAACCAAAACTTGCCACCAAGTCAGGAATTTAAAAATAACTACCTGGTTTGGGGGCACTGAGAGCAACATCCAAGGGTTTGGTGAGCAACATGTTGCCCCTGAGTCACTGGTTGGGGATTACTGCCCTACTGCAACCAGTTTTCTTTGTCAGCTATATATCACTATTTACAATGCTGTGCAATATATTGCCTACAAATGTATTAGTTATTTGTGTCCCACATGAGGTGTACCCAGTACCCATGGATTGGCCTACACATGCCCTGGTAGGGGGGAGCAGATTGCAACCCTTGCCTAGGATAACAAAGCTCAGTCGGTTCTCAAAAAGAGCAATTACATTGCCACTTTTTTAGCTCAGTTTCTGTATATTTCAAAGGAGCAGACTCAGTGAAACTCCTTTTCACATCTTGGCAGCTTTGGGTTTTGAGGTTTGGGTGTAGGTGTAGGCTTTATTGTATGGTTACTGGATAAATCACATTTAGGATTTTCCTGTTGGGGTTTTTGGAATATGTTTTTAGGTGTTAGTTGTAGTAATTTTGTGTATTTAAGCAGCTGGTTAGCAAGTAGCATCATGTGCTTGTGCTGCCATTAAGTCATTTAATTTTTTTAAATAAAGGTCAAATTCTTAATAGTGGTAATACAGTGTGTTTGTGCTTCCAATTTCCATACAGTTCACAGAGGTTAATTCTATATAGAGTCCTTACGCTGCATATGAAAAATGAAGAAATCAGCTGGAAAGTAACTTTTTGGCCCATGTGAGGGCCCTCACAGTGTCACCACTTACCATATATACTCGAGTATAAGCCAATCCGAATATAAGCCGAGGTACCTAATTTTACCTAAGAAAACTGGAAAAATGTATTGACCCCAGTATAAGCCTAGGGTGGGAAATGCAGCCGCTACTGCTAAGTTTCAATAATCAAAATAAATACCAATAAAATCACATGAAATTAGGTATCAGTGGGGTATATGTTTTTAAATATATTTTAAAGAAATACAGTAAACTAGCTCTGTAAGTGGAGAAGAGGGTCAACAAAAACAATATGCTATCAACAATGATACCTTAAGAGTACTACCCCCTTAGCTCAATCAGCAACCAAGCTAAAACACAAATAGTTAAAATCCTTCAAAACTATATATAGTTTATATAGAATATAAAGTGCAATGTCTAGTGCAGAATGGGACTGGTGAAGATGGTAGATGAAGATGAATTTTGTAGTTGGCCAGGGCACTGGAGGGTCTGGTTGCGGTTGGCCTAATTTGCACACAAAGGACAGGGGGTGCTAGTCTGGAGGGACCCATGGCACCCGACTCGAGTATGAGCCGAGGGTGACTTTTTCAGCACATTTTGGGTGCTGAAAAACTAGGCTTATACTCAAGTATATACAGTATGCCACCCACAGTATGTTGGACTGGCTCACTCCAAACTCCATTAACGTGCTGCCGGCTGTGACTGAAGGTACCAAGTTGGCAGCTTTTGCACATTACAGTGTGATCTAGTGGGTGAGCTTCAATCTATAGGGTAATTCAATAAAATAAAACATTTTTTAGCAAAACTTAGTTTTCTTATGATGTTGATATAAATGAGGTCAAACTTGCTTCACATTATAAATGTGTTGTTCATGTTAAACCTCTTCATTAGCTTTACATATACCCAGCAGAAAACCCTGAACTGTACTTATGAGCCCCATCAAGTGGGAAATGGTTCTGTGACTTGGATTGGAATAGGACTTACCCTGGCCATGCTTTAAACCTAGTGGGTGAACTATAGCATATTCCATGAATAATAAATAGGCTCAAAAATGGGTGCCTAATGAAGGAAAACGTTGTCCAGTATACATTAGTTCAGGTTTTTTTAGTGGTTTTAAAGTAATTAGTAAATATAATTACAATTGAAAGCATATTTGTTTATCCTTTTCTGTTCCTTGGTTCTGACTACTGAAACAATGTAGCAGAAGCAAATTCTGCTTCAGGTTTTTTGATAAGCATCAGCTGGCCGCTGATATATTGCTTCTTATGCAAAAAGCAGTTTTTGGGTGAAAAAACACTTTGATGCCAAAAAAATTAAACCAGCTTTAAACTAAATAAGTGCTTAAAGGAGCCTATATGTGCATATAGCCTAATTGAACATCCACAATTTTGTAGGCAATAATGAATAATATATGGTGTCTGTCTGTCTCTGGGCTAAAATTATCATTATATTTAAAAATAGCCCTTTTATTGGAGCTCCCTATAGATCTATGGTTCCTGTCCTTGAACCAAATAAGGGGTGGGTGTGTCTTAATTTTATATCCAGAAGCACAGTAGGATGGGGATAGCCAATCATAGTCCTGCAGTAAGACAAGCAAAGACAGGCTTTAGTTCCCCATTAAGTCAGCCCAGGTCCACACTGGCAATCTGTGGGCTCTGGCAAATGCCAGAGGGGCTGCTGAAAAATCCCATAGAAAGTCACCATTTAATGGGTTAGTGGAGGGCTGTTTGGACCTCTGTTTTTGGAATGCCAGGGCCTGTTGTGACTTCCAGTCCAGACCTGGGTCAGCCTAGCTGCTGATTGGTTCCTATTTTACAGTGCAGTGGGCTGAATGCCACCGGCTCCCTGCACAGCCTGAGAAAGCAGGAGGTTGATCAGATGGACAGGAATAGTCAGGTTTTTGCAGACATTTTTAATATATCAACCTAAAACACAACTTTTCTCCACACATTCGTCTAAAAATAGATAAGAATAATACATGGGCACATTCTTGTTTTTTTTACACAACAGTACCCATTAAAAGAAGTCTGCCCAGTATCTAGATGCACCTTTATTGGGGACAGGACAACAAGAGAAATAAGAATGTTTAACTCTTCCATAGCAAGTCCAAATTAAATCAGTTAGGGACTAGGTTTTTATAACTTTAACCTTATTTCTTAATATGTAAAATTTAGCACATATATGAGGCCAGGGAAGAGGAAAATTCAGTGCTGTGCATCCAGAAACTGCCTGTCCTACAGACCCAGATACAGTACAGAGCCACTTGCACCTAAAAATAGATGGATAATATGCCTGGAGTGGTGCTGTGTGGATTGGGGCATCTGCATACCCCAGAGTTATTACACTCACTTCAGATTCCATCACGTTTAAAGGAAAACTAAAACCTAACTAAAAAAAGTAGGGCAGAAAAGTTGCACATTATGCAACTTAACTTATTAACTTCTTTAACAGCCCAAGGCAACCACAGCCCATTAGCAGGAAAGATCTATGCCTCTGAAGATGCCCCCAGTAGCTCCCCATCTTCTTTTCTGCTGATTCACTGCACATGCTCTGTGCTGCTTTCAGTTACTGAGCTTAGGGGCCAACACACAATATACTTTATATACAAAATATAACTGTCACAATATAAGGCTGATTATTAATTAATACAGATCATTACTACATGGCAGCTCAGAAACCTGTGCAATTAGCATCAGAGTTTAATAATCAGCCCCGTATATGACTGACAAACCTAACTGTCGCAGACACTTTCCAAGATGGGGAGCTCCTGTGACAAGTTTAAAGTCCTGGATCATGGCTGCTTTTAAGATGCTGGAACTTTAGGCTGACACAGTAAGTTCAGTAGATAAATATGACATTTTTAGCTATATTAATTTTTAGGGTTTAGTTCTCCTTTAATGCTTTGCAAAGTTACAAATTATTTGCTAACAAATCATATGGGGCAACTATTAGTTGTCTATATCTAAAAGATATTAATGGGCAGCTTTAACTCAATGTTCCTATTATTATTCAGCATATGAGTTACTAGGAATGCTATTCACAGTGGGGGGTATACTATAATACTTATATCCATGGTTACACAGGTGTGCAGGATGCCCGTCCCATTACAGAGCAACTTTGAGGTATAAGGCTAATGCCACACTGAGCGTATGGCACCCATTTTCGGCAAGCCGAAAATCGCTTGCCGAAAATACCGCCATATGCTCCTACCTGTGCCTGCACCCGAATAAATGAAATATGCTCGGGTGAAGGCATATGTAACCGCTATCCGCCAAAGATATGAAGTCTCGCGTTTTTTGGTGGATATATGTGCCTGTACCCGAGCGTATTGCATTCATTTGGGTGCAGGCACAAGGTAGGTTAAATCTAGCGTAGCATCTTTGAAAAGCTCAAGTTATGTGTTATGCTTATTTCCACAGTGCACTGCATTGTGCAAATAAATCCACTATGCTTATGTTAGGCTTTGCCTTATAGTACAAAGTGGCTGAATATGCCCACTTTTTATCTTTATGAAATTTTGTATGTTAATCATATTGACCAGGAAGAAGATTTACACAGGCAACTTTTACTTTAGTATTTTTTGTGAGACACACTGCCTGTGTGGGCACGTTATTATGTGATGGATTTCCCCTTAATGAGCAAGCAGACAATAATAAACATGAACTATGTATTCTGGACTGCACATCTAGGTTAGTAACAATAAGGGTGTTGTGTCACACATGGCATTTTCCCTGTTGGAGAAAAAACTTTTTGGAGGAGAACATACCAATTCCGCATCAAATTTTCCTGTGTCTGTAAGTAGTGACATGAATGTGCACATGGCGCAGTGAAAGAGATGTAGCCTGTCTGATGCTCACACCATTCCATATTAACAATAGTGGTGATAGTGCTATCCAAACAGAACAAAGAAGGTCATTTCTGTCACGTTTCCTCTTGGCGATGCCCACATTGCATACTCTGTAATTAACACTCCTATAAGGACCTTTAAAGAAGAATTACAGGTGTGCAAGAATTGAGGAAAATAAAGTCTTAGCTGGAGGAGAACAGACTACTGCTACTTTGTTTCAATGGTACATTTAGAGCTAAACTACATGGGAGCTTTTGTAGGATGGTGTCGGATCAAAAGATACAGTCGCATTGGTCAAAACATAATGGGACAGCTAGAAAAATCTTTTTGTAAACTACATGGAACATTTGACGAAAAGCAGCTGTCAGATGTGAACATGGCATGCTGTTTCTTCATCTGACAAGATAAAATCTGACAGACTTTTTTCTCTAATTTCAATACTTTGACTGTTGGATGTAGATGCATAAACAAAACACTCCATCTGGCTTTATCTGATCCAACTTACCGTATATACTCGAGTATAAGCCGATCCGAATATAAGCCGAGGTACCTAATTTTACCTAAGAAAACTGGAAAAACGTATTGACTCGAGTATAAGCCTAGAGTGGGAAATGCAGCAGCTACTGCTAAATTTCAATAATCAAAATAAATACCAATAAAATTACATTAAATGAGGCATCAGTGTGGCATATGTTTCTAAATATTTTTTTGCAAAGAAAAACAGTAAACTAGCTCTGTAAGTGGAGAAGAAGGTCAACAAAAACAATATGGTATCAACAATGATGCCTTAAGAGTACTACCCCCCTTAGCTCAATCAGCAACCAAGCTAAAACACAAAGAGTTTAAAATCCTTCAAAACGATGGTTTATAAAGAATATAAAGTGCAATGTATAGTGCAGAATGGGGCAGGTGAGGATGGTAGATGAATATGAATTTGGGAGCGGGCCAGGGCACTGGAGGGTCTGGTTGCGGTTGGCCTCATTTGCACAGAAATGACAGAAGGTGCTAGTCTGGAGGGACCCATGGCACCCGACTCAAGTATAAGCCAAGGGTGAATTTTTCAGCACATTTTGGGTGCTGAAAAACTAGGCTTATACTCGAGTATATACAGTACATTACAACAGTTGGGATCAGATTTTGTTGGATCATACTGTTGGGTGACAAGATTTTGTGGGTCAGATAAAATCTTGCCCACAAAATATGATCAAAATCTCCCCATGTAGTTTAGCCATTAGTCAAAACCAGCAGTGAAGAGGATACTAGGGGACAGACAAATGCTGCTTTAATTAGTAATAACATATACGAAATTCAAATTATTAATGTATTATTAATGTAGAAAGTTTTCTTTATTTGTTTATAAAGCAGACCTGTTGTGTCATGTTGTGTAAATTAGATATCAATGATATCATCCTCTTAAACAGGAACATCATTTGAAAGTGCTACTGGTGTGCTACAGTCACCTGTGTCTATGAAGCCAGCTTGCTGATAAAAAATGATGTGGGTAAGATTTGCTTCATAATACACAGTGGTGGAATCTGCCCACTGTTCATCATCTAATTTTGTACATTAATCATTTCGATAAGAAAGCAGGTTTACTGTAAAATCTTCTGGTTCAATATTCCTTGCCAGTTGGCACACCCTGCCTGTGTGGGTGCATTATTATGTATGCACACCACTTGCTCCTATAGATGCTAATCTTCCCTTGGGGAATGTCAGTGGGAGGCCATAGAATTAGGAAGTCATTCACTCACTATATGCAGACAACATTCTGGCAGGTGCACACAGAGATTATGTCAGGGCATGTCCTTCATGGGGAATTCCCTGCACCCTAATGAAAACCACACAGCCATTATCCTCATGCATTATGGCCTCAAAAATTCAACCGCTAGCACAACACTTTTCACTGCTGTTCTTTTAAAACAACTGTCAGGGATAACAGAAAAATAAAGCTAATTCTTCAAGAGGAAGGGTTATAAGTTAGTGGAGCAAGAGAGCAGCCTTAATATCCTTTCTAGTATCTAAAGTACTTCTATCCATTTCATACAGCAGGACCGATTAGTTCAGAGTGATAATTGTCATGATCTCTGCTTACTGATATTTAACTCCATTTTTTATGGTAGCCTGACCTTTCACACACACAGATATATTCTATTTTTATAAATTATGCCGTTCCATTGGTTTGTACAAAAATACCGTCAGAGCAATGAGTTTTTTTTAGGAGCCACCTCACATAAAATAAATGTTTTTCTGTTTCTATTAAATATGATAAATATAATATGTTGCTAGAATTTTCAATGACAGAAACCAGTATCATTAACAGATTTATGTTACAGATTTGTTTCTTTCATATCACATGAGAATTCCGGGTTCACCTGGAAAACTTCCTATGGTGGCCATACACAGGCCGATTCTAGCTGCCGATATCGGTCGCTTAGACCGATGCGGCAGCTTATCAACCTGTGTATGGGCACTAACGACGGGCCTGCCCGACCGATATTTGGCCTGAAATCAGCCAGATATTTATCGGGCAGGTTTAAACATTTAGTCAGATCGGGGACCACATCGGCTCGTCAATGCAGCCCCCAAACCGACTGTTCCTATGCCCGTCATTCTAATTTGATCGTTTGGCTGGGGCCAAAAGACTGAATTAGCTCAATATCGCCCACCTGTAGGTGGGGATATCGGGAGAAGATCTGCTCCCTTGGCGACCTCGTCAAGTGAGTGGATTTCAGCATGTATGGCCACCTCTAATATTCAAAGCTCCAACTGGGAGGTCTACATTTGACCCTGTTGATTTACTTTTGATTCTGTTGATAAATGATTTTGCCTTTTATAAAGTCTACAGCATTACCTGCAATCAATATTGCGATAATGCATTCAATGTCACCAACACCACAATTGAATTTTATCTACCTTAAGCTGGCCATACATTCTAAGATCCACTAAGATATTTTTATAATATGCTAACCTAAGGTGGGCGATACCGGGCTGATCTGATTGTTTGTCTCTAGGGCCAAACGATCAAATCACAATGACAGGGACACAGGCCATGGAAGTGAGGACCATGTCAATGAGCCAGTGTGGTCCTTGATCCAACAGGAAAATCAAATCTGCCCAATTTTGGTCAGGTAGGCCTGTTGGAGGGCCCCATGCACAAGCAGATAAGCTTGCGTTTTGCTCTGAAAGGGTCAAATCTGCAGTTTAAAACTGCTTGTGTATGGCCACCTGAAGTTACCTCTCTATAAACTACAGACAGATGGTTGTTAACATGATTTGATTTCTTTTTAAGCCTCCCTCTTGTGATTTCTATATTTGTATCTATGTTATAATGTTTCCCCTTAGTCAACAGCAGGGATCCCCAACTTTTTTTTACCCATCAGCTACATTCAAATGTAAAAAGAGTTGGGAAGCAACACAAGCATGAAAAATGTACCTGGAGGTCCCAAATGAGGGCTGTGATTGTGGTTATTTTGTAGCCTCTATGTGGACCAGCAGCCTTCAGGAGGCTCAGTTTGGCAGTACACATGGTTTTCATGCCTCCAAGTCAGGAATACAAAAATAAGCACCTGCTTTGAGGCCACTGGGAGCAACATACAAGGGGTTGGTGAGCAACATATTGCTTGCGAGCCACTGTTTGGGGACCACAGCATTTGAAAATTGCTCATGAGCATGGCGTTTGTTATCCTCATGTCTATGTTGAATTAAATACATATAAATTTTAGGTTGCAAGTAAAATTTGGGAAAAATCCAAGGGGGTGATTACATATGCATATGTAGGAGTTACTTACAGCAGGAAACATGCAGCTTTTATCATCTTGGTAGGGTTAGCAATCCCCCATGAAGTCAGTGCTTAGGGCTGTGACACACAGGGAGATTAGCCGCCGTGCGGCAAATCTCCCTGAAATGCCATTAAACAGGTGAGAATGTAAATTGCCGGTTGGATGGCATAGGCGGCGTGGCGATTGAAAATTTCATCTGAATTTTCCTCTCAAGGCAACTTCTACTTCGGCAAATCGCCACGGCACGTATGCCATCCCACCGGGGTGGGAAGTTTCCTCTCAAGGCAACTTCCGTGACTTCTGCAAATCACGCGGCGTGTATGCCATCCCACCGGTGATTTACATTCTCGTTGGTGGGATGGCATTTCTGGAAAATTAGTCGCCCACGACATGGGAGAATTGTCGCGCAGCAACTAATCTCCCCGTCTGTCACAGCCCTTATGTGAAAGGCTAATAGAGATTCACTGCACTGCCAACTATCATGGTGCTATCTAGCTGATGAACAATAGCCAGCAACAGACATCTAAACTACAGCTGGGCGTACATGTGTAGATTTTTGAAAGATCTTTTAATTATTGTAATGAAACAGTCGTTTAAAAGTGCGATTTGTCCATCAATGAAAACAAAAACTACCATTTCTAGTGATATTGTCTATATGTGCCATGTGCACAGGAAAAACTGTGGTAGCTACCTGCTTGGTCCTGCAAACAATTAAACAATGTCATTGTTTAAAATGAACATTTTTAAACCTGCCCGATCGATTTTCTGACCGTTGGCGGATGAACGATCGCTAGATGTATGATTATTTGGTGCACACTAACCTTACAATAATTTGACGGTTTTATCAGATTGAGCTGAAATTGGTCCTTTAGTAAAGAAAAATCATTATGTGTATGGCCACCTTAAGCATTCTGTAAGCAATGCTTATCTCAATAAGGCTACTAGAAGTGTTCCCCAGTAAACATAGTAGCTTATTTTTGTCCATCTTCAACCATACAGGATCTTTTCAATGGAGTTTGGGTGACTTAATAGCAGTGCTTAAACTCCTCTGCCTTAATGTGTGTTTTTACCCAAGAAAATTGTAATCTCTGGAGAAAGGGGGCTGCCAGGGTGCATTAAATGCTTGTTCAGCAAGCAATGCCATTATAGTATGGACATTCTTCTGTATAAGATACAGTTTTTTCAAACGCAGTTTTATTTAAAATAAATGTAGTAAAAATCATTTTTGTGTGAGATATGGATGACTTCAGGCATTAATAAGTTTTTGCATCCCATTGAAGAACTTATTTATGAAGGTACCAACAATGTATATTTGCTTTTGTAGCATAAGCTATGAACAACGCTGTATGTAAAACAATTATTTTCTTGTTGTTGAGGCATTTCAGACAAGTTAAGAGGCTTTTTTGTATGGGTATGTTCAGCTGTGTTAATTATTATTATCTCCTAAAATGTGCCAACAAATTGCGTGGGACTGATAAAAAAAGGGCATGTGCATGTCTCATTTATCTTGTGCTTTACTATCACAAATCATGTGTGTAATGAATCTTGGGAGCTGGGTCACCTTGACCCATTCCAATTATAGGTTGCTTTGGGTTAATAATATTAGGTACTTTGATCAACGTACTTAAACTTAATTTTTTGCAAGCAGATGCCTATTATTTACCTAGACATAACTTTTTTCAAGCAACATGATTTTTGACACTTTATTAATCTCATTACCAAACCGACAGCTGAAACCTAAAAGCTGCATTTTCTTCCCCATAAAGTTGTACTTCATACTGACAGAAGATCTTAATTCTTGTAATTTGGGCAATTAAATATGCTTAGCCCCTACATGGTAACCAATCTGTATTAATAACATATCTACTTAGTAAATTTTTTGGTTTTGATTCCATTCTCTCAATGTTTGTGTAGGTTTCCTATTGGTGTTTCAGTTTTCTCCCTGTGTGGGTTTTTTATGGGTGTTACAGTTTTCTCCCACAGTCCAAAAACATACAGACAATCTAATTCTTGTCTGATAAAAACTATCCATAAAGTAATGTGGTTTGTAAACCCCAGTACTCTTTAGGCCTTTGCAATACAGCGTTCATCTTGATGCAAAAGTGCAACAAACTTTGTCTCAGGCAACTCTACTTGAACAAGGGTTAAATTAACTTTTAGGCACAAGGATGTCTAGCTAGTTATAGTAACCCCTGACTCAAAAGAGATACAGATTCAAATAAATCTTACATTGCGCCATGAATTATTTTCATACTGTATGTATCAATGTAACTTAGTAGTATTATTCTTATACAGGTATAGGACCCGTTATCCAGAATGCTCAGGACCAAGGGTATTCCAGATAAGGGTTCTTTCCATAATTTGGATCTTCATACCTTAAATCTACTAAGAAATCAATAAAACATTAATTAAACCGAATAGGATTATTTTACATCCAGTAAGGATTAATTATATATTAGTTGGCATCATATACAGAGCACTGTTTTATATTTACGGAGTAAAGGGAAATCAGTTTTAACAATCTTAATTATTTGATTAAAATTGAGTCTATGGGAGACAGGCTTTCCGTACTTTGAAGAGATTACTATGCTGGTTGAAAAACATTCAGTCTGAAGTTAGTATAAAGTCCCTGCCACAGAGCCATTCTCTTCCATATTTCCATTTTTGGGTAGAGAAACTGTTACAAAAAAACTGTAAGAAGAAAAGTGAGTGGTTTATTGTCAAGTGCCTTTTGTTTTATTGATAGAGTTGTTTCAATAAATATTAGGTGCTGGTTGAAATATTCTTATCTGGCAGATAATTCTATTTCTGAAATAGATCAATGTCTTGGAACATAAGAGTGCCTTTTGATCTGTCTAACAGTTATTGGTGGGCAGATTAACTACTTTTCTGTGGGGGAATGGAAGATCCATTTCAGATTTGTAAGTTTAGATTCATCTACCCACCTATAAGGTAATAATGCAAGTAAACATAATGGTTTGTGGGCAGACCAAAATACCTTGTGGTTAAGGCCTAAATCAGGAGTGTTTCTAAGACCTCAGTTATAGTTAATAATGTGTTTATTTTTCCTTATATTTATTTAAATGAGCGCATGATAGATAGATAATTCTGTGGGGATGTAGTCAGAGGCTAACCTACAGTGTATGGACTTGGGGGGGGCAGCGTGGATTCGGGTATAGAAACCATAATTATGCTCTCACACACACCACAAAAAAGATGAATTTCTGGCTAATTTAATATAAATTTAACATTCAAAGGACAGTAAAAATCGAAATTAAGAGCACCCCACAGTGATCCTTCTCACAAACCTGGGACCTTGGTTGAAGTTCGTCATTGGGAAGAACAATTAAAATTGAGGCAACGTTCCCTGCAGAAGAAGATCATAGTAGTATAGGAATGGGAAAGAGCAGACCATAAAAATTATGAGGAACAGGATAAGGATATCAACAGAAGGTAAGAGTGAGTGGGATTGTTGAGATCTGGGTATGTTTTAGGGTAAATATGCAGTTAAATTGGTTAGCTAGGGGGTGATTGGTTATAGGGGTCAGGTTTCTGTAGGGTTTCTGTAGAACAGGTATGGGATCCGTTATCCAGAAGTTCTAAATTACAGGAAAGCTCCCATAGACCCCAATATAAACAAATAATTCAAATTTTTAAAGATGATTTCCTTTTTCTCCTTTTAATAATAAAACAGTACCCTGTACTTGATCCCAACTAAGATATAATAAATCCTTATTGGAGGCAAAACAATTGTATTGGGTTTATTTAATGTTTAAATAATCTTTTAGTAGACTTGAGGTGTGGAGATGCAAATTACAGAAAGATCCCTGATCCAGAAATCCCCAGATCCCGAGCATTCTGGATAATGGGTCCCTTACCTGTATTAGAAATTAGTGTTACTGGTTTTGTAAGATAATGCTTCATTTGAAAGTGGTTTATGGTTTAGTTTTCTAAATTTACCATAGCTATCTTGGTAGTTTTATTATTTTATTATCATAGATATTTATTTACTTTGCATATATAATTGCAATTTCAAACTAAAGCCATCTATAAAGTGAATAGATGGGGTAACACTCTAGAGACATATGGAACTACATGCAAATACAACATTTTAGGAAGTAGTGTAACTGCAATGGCTGGGCACCCCTCAAAGTCAACCTCAAAGTCGAACAAATCATAAACTAAAGGACCAAGGACAGACCCAGTATAAATGTAATATACAATTTAACTGTATAATGAGATGGTTGGGGCAAAAAAGAGGCATGGTGCTCCTGGTGTCCTCAAAAAAGGGAACACAAATTATCATATTTATTGACAGTATTTATTGACAGTGCATTAAGCATATGCTTTAGATTTCATCTCTCATTCACAAATGCCAATATAGGTTTTGGTTCTAAAGGGCAATCATCAATAAATTGTGCTTTTGTTTGGAATAAACAATATGAAGTGCCTTCATACACACAAGGAATAAGTCTGCTTTTCTAAAATAACTAACAGAATTCTTCTTAGTGGGAATGGAATGGATTTTGGGAATTATCTATGCCTACAGATTATAAATCAGATACCACCAGAAGACTGACACTTGGACTGTTGCTTCAGATTTTATTATTATGTATATGACCATAAACTACTTACTCCACTTAGGTTAATTTCCAGGGAAAGTATATTGACCCCATGTCACTGAAAATGTTCCTAAATTAAAAAATAAACAATGGCAAAAATATTTTATGACTGTACATCAGTGCTCAGTCTGCTCTCACTCTATAATCTGTAGTTGAAAATGGAATCTTAAAAGGCAATGGGATTATAATTATCATGTCCATTAAATATTTATGGCAGCATGCAGGGGAATTATATTAAAATGGTGGAAGTCATACAAGATTTGTCAATGGGTATAGTCGGATAAACCTATTCTTGCCTTATTTAGTTTTCACATATCATGCATGGAATCTTTTGCCCATAAACTATTTACTCTGCTTAGGTTAATTTCCAGGGAAAGTGCCATATTTTAAACCTTTGAACTCATGCTTTTATATGGCCATGAAACTCCTCCTGACCTATAATATCTTTGTATTTTACAAAAGTGGTTACATTATTTACTATATATGTTAGAGTAAGGGATTATTTTTCCATACAGAGAAGAGGGAGAGTATATGAATGCACAAAGGGTCATTTTTTAAATATAAGATGAAACACCATACTCCAAGTCCAGTTTGCTTTTTTTCATCTTTAATTTTTATGTTGTTGTTTTTCAGCACAGGTGAAAAACGTCCCAGGCAGATTTTGTGGTTAGGGAATCTGGAAAGAAAATGAACCAGTTGACAGCCCAGTCCACACAAAGACAAAGAAAAGAATGGCTTGTCCTGAAGATAATAAATAACAGGAAGTGCTAGAACAATATCAGGTGCCATAGCCTTGCACCCAGGATTGAAGAAAGTTATCCAGAACTCAGAGTTTCATCACATATACAACTATTGGTATTAAAATGCATGTTGTTTCCAAAGATACACAAATATTTTAGAAATGCTCTCATTGCATATAGTTTAGAAAATGTATACTTAGGGGAAGTAGTTTATCAACACACTGTGTTTATTGCCATGTCATAACGTGGAACAAATGTACATACATGAATGAGATTGGTCTAGGAGCAGGTAGAGTACAGACACACTATCCAGGAAACTGGAGTTTTACTCTCTTGTCCCTACAGTAGAGTATTTTTTATGGGGTGCCAAATAAGGGCTGTGATTTGCTATTTTGTAGACTATCATCAATTCAATCACATGCCACCAGGCCAGAAATTAAAAAATAACCACCTGCTTTGGGGCCACTGAAAGCAACATCCAAGTGGTTGGTGAGCAACATGTTCTCACTAGCCCCTGGTTGTGTCTCACAGCATGCTAAGAGAACACATGTGGAGCTTAGCGATAAGTGAATCTGTCCCGTTTTGCTTCACCGAAAAATTTGCAAAATAGTGTAAATGTCACGTGTGTGATTTTTGACGCATGCAGCAAAAACGGCACGAGCTGCAATTTTTTTTACACACGTGACTTGTTTTTGCATGGTGGATTTTCCACCGCAAATTTTGTTGGCGCATTTTAATAAACAATCCACCAAACGCAGAAAATTGCCGCGAATCCATGCCTGGCGAATTATTTCGCCCATCACTAGTGGAGATATCAAAATGGAGCAGTGTTCACACTTTTATATACTTATCCAATAAACCATATACCTGTGAGCAGGACTATTCATAATATGATGCCATACCTAGAAGTCTACAAAACCGTTGGCCAAGTTGAGGTGTAAAAAGGTCTTTTTGAGGCATCCAGACTTATAATCAGTTAGACAGCTTTAAAGAAGGGTATTCTTTCTTTATCAAGCTAAGAAAAAAATGACATGCTCAAATGTATAAAAAATAACTTCTTAAATGTTTTTCTATTCTATATGTTTGCTCATTTTTGCTGCAGTTCAGTTAGGTATATATAAAGAAAACATTCATTATCAGACTAAACATTATCATTATCAGACTAATAACACAGACCCCTGGAGGGAAGGGCTTAGCTAACTAATGGTGGCCATACACCTTCAGACATCGCCAAGTGAGCGGATCTTCTCCTGATATCCCCCTGGGGCCAAACAATCAAATTATAACGACGGGTATAGGCAAAGTCGGTTCATGCCTGACCGATATCTGCCCGATTTCAGGCCAGATATTGGTCAGGCAGGCCTGTCGGTAGTGCCCATACGTGGGCCGATTTGCTGCCGAATCGGTCTAAGGGACCGACCGATATCGTCAGCTAGAATTGGCCCGTGTATGGCCACCTTAAGTAGTATCAGGCCCTTTGATTTCTGGCAGCAGCCCTGATGATGATGGGGGAAGCAGCTCTGTTACCATATAACTTGAAAAGTAAGGTTGCAGAGGTCCAATGCCCTGAATGCTGTTTCTGACCCATTTAATGAAGAGATATGCTATCAAGACACCAACTGACACAAATACAACCATTCCAATGTATGTAATCCACTTATTGTACAGCGCTGCGGAATATGTTGGCGCTTTATAAATAAATGTTAATGTAATGTAAATGCTACTTTGATGTAAATAACCCCTTTTCCTTGACCTTTTCCTTTATGAACTGACTAGTTACATGCATAGGTGGGCCATGGAATGGTGTATACTTTTGCTCTTGCCAAGCGTCACTGACTGCATCTCAGCATTGCTTTTGTATTCACAACTGACAAATGTTTTTCTCTGCTTCTGCTATGGAAACAAAAAGTGGTTCAGCACATGAAGGAAAGCGCTGTGACAAAAGTCAAAGTCTGATCGTCATTTTCACTTTCAGGACTTTCAGTTCGCATGAGTCATCTTGTACACACAAAGGGACAGAAAGTAAAATGATGTTTACTAAACTTTTGACTATTACTATAGTGGAAATGTATCCACTACAAATGCATATATTATATGGCAGTGATCCCCAACCAGTGGCTAGTGAGCAACATGTTGCTCACCGCCACCTTTAATGTTGCTCCCAGTGGCCTCAAAGTAGCCTCAAACCTCAAAAGTGCCCTTTTTTAATTTTCTGGCTTGGGGGCAAGTTTTGGAAGCACAGATACACTGATTTACTCAAAGCAGAACCTCCTGCAGGCCAGCAGTCCACATGGGACTACCTAATAGCCAATCACTGTTCTTTTCTGTTATGGCCAAAGAACTTTTTTCATGCTTGTGTGGCTCACCAACACCAACATTTGAGTGTGGCTCACAAGTATAGGATTAGATGTAGCATTTGTTTGTGACAAACACTGCATAACCAACACCTGTAGGGGAGGTTAAACCCTATGATTTAGGGGGAACCTATTTATTGTTTCAGTATTGCATATTAAATAGGACAATGGGGATGGTTATATAAAAGTTACTTACAAAAACAGTATGAAAAAAATCTCTATAAAAGCAATCAATGTTAAGGTGGGCAATTCTGAGAAACGCATGGAGAATGGACACAAAATAAATTGACTGCAAAGTAAACTAAATATGGTTAACACTGGATATTTTTGTGGTTTCAGCAACTTGCTCTGAGAACATCCAGATAAAAGCCCAGTGGATCAGAATAACAGCCTTGTGCAGCAGTGACAACATGGTAGTACACTCTTAGCAGCCTGTAACACTCATGTGATAGATTTTTTCACTCAGAGCATTGCCGGCCAGAGAAGACAAATCTGTGCTCAGCTGATGTGGGTGGGAGATGACACGGTCTGGTGTCTGTGTGTCCTGTGACACTCACATATTATAGATCCTTAGACAGCTGACTCTGCATACCCACAATAAGACACATGAGGGACAAGGGGACAATTTTATTCACTTCAGAAATTATGTCAGCAAATATGGTTGAACAGATGATCTCACACAGGGTTACTCATTCTGAGGGGTGATTCCCTGATTTGGTTTGTGCAACATTGGGTTTTGTGTGAGCAAGACGATGTTACCACAGTGCGAAAATATAATTGGAATTTTGTGTTACTACTTCAAAAGCTACTAAGGTTTGCAACTGTAATACCATGTAAATTGTATGCTTATTATTGTATTTTTATAAACCATACCTAGAACTGTGCAACGTTAAAAAATAGAAAAGAGTGATATGAAAAAAGTGCAGAGTGGTACATGCTAGCCTGCCTGCGACAGTTTACTGTGTTCATAAGATATGAGAATTGTTACATAGAAGCAATCCAATTTAATACCATTGTTATATGGAACAATAATGACGATGGCATTATTAAGCGGTGAAGCATAAAATGCTGGAGATCATCAACAATTTAATCACTGCCACTTGGTAGTGCCAATAAAAATACTTTGTGTGCAATAGCTCTTATGGGTTATGTTGAATAATTAGTGGGTAATCCAAAACAATAGGAGCTGTTATAGGCATATTTTACATGGAGTAACTTAAGGAGGGATAGATGAAGACACAGAAGGAAATACTGAAAGGGGGTTTTAGAACAATTAAGTGAATATGGGGGAGGGATATGGGATAATTAGGAGGGTCATAGTGAAAGACCTGCAGCCCTATCCACTCATATGAAAAGCCAAGGGATCAATGGCAAATTTTGATCACCAACACAAATAGGGACAATAAATAAACAATGTGTGTACTGTAGAGCAGCATGAGAGACAATTCACTAGGGAGCTGTTGAAAGGAATTACAGGGAAGAATAGGAGTTACTAAAAGGGTGTTTGACACAGTTAGGGTCTTTGCTGTGACTCTTGTACTCTAATAATGTTTTCTGCAGTGTCACATTACATTACAAGACATTCAAGGAGAAGGAAAAGTAAAAACTAGGTAAGCTTTATCAGAAATCTCTATGTAAATACAGCCATAAGCATTTACAGAACTGCTGCTCTGAGTTCTCAGTGAAATGAAACACCAGTGTCTTTCCTTTTATTCTGTATACATGATCTTCTGTGTCAGACTTCCTTCTCTCAGAAAAACCCTTCAGGGCACGGCACAGGCCTGCTCAGTTTACCCCTCTCTCCTGTCTTCCCCTCCCTTCTCCTCCTCCCCCCTCCCCTCTCTGCTGGGGGAGATCAAGAACTGGCTGATTCAGAGAGTAAAATCTATAGTAATGAGATTTTTACACTTGCCAAACGGCAAGAAAAACTGAATAATGGAAACAAGAAGAAATTATGACTCACTAAGTATTCTTCCATACCTCATAGTTCCTTACATTAATGTACAGTATTGAAGTCATACACTGTATTTGTTTCCAAATGCAAGAGGTTTTCAAAACTAACTGTTCTTTTACATACTATTTACACTCCCATTATTGTGAAAGCTACATACTGGAAGTGTTTATGGTTGACATAAATTGCCATTGGTGAAAGCTTATGTTTTTCAGGGTTGAAATGCAAGCAAACTAAATATACATAGGTGAGCCCAATGATGTAAGACTGCAGCTCTCATTTTGTCAGTGATCTTCTTAGGGAGCAGGAGGGCCTTAGGTTGTACAACCCTGTATTAGAATATTGTCCATTTTTAGGGTGCAGTAATACAAAAATATTATATACAGTTAGAGCAGTATACTATAGGCTGGAACTTTTTTTTAAGTAATAATATAGATTGCAACTGTAGGATTTTGCAGTAGGCTCCCATTTTGGAGCCTTTTGTTAGCAAGCAAAGTCATAACAGAAGGAGCACCCATTTGTTACATTAAATAATATTTGATGCAATACCATAATATTGTGTATCAGTATATACATAAAATGTCTAACACCTGATACTGACTCAGTTGGCAGAGTTGCTGTTGCTTTTTTGGATTTGTTCTAGGTTTTAATTTATTGTTTAGGCCTTGTCACCCACATTTGCAGTATTACCTGCAGACAGGGGCAGACTAAAAGTCAGAATAGGTCTTGGCATTTCAAGTACACAGAATTCCAAATAGCTCCCCACAGACTCATTAAATAGTGACTATAGCATCTTACAGCAGTCCCTCTGGCATCTTCTAGTCCTGGCCTGGAACCAGTTGCCCAGAAACTTTTCAGGGCAGGCAACAGTGAGGCTCAAGTGTGGCAGGAAAGTGTTTTTGGGGAAATCCTTAGGATAAAGGATGTTTCTTCTCCTTGGACCATATTTAATTAACCATTGGGTTGTAGTGTGTAGTGCTGAATGAAGAATCACCTTATGATGTGCAGGTAGATGTATTTGTACAGGTACATGTAGATGCAGCACATTAGTTGGCTGCAACAGACAAACACAGATGCAACATTTTCTTCTGTCTGATATCTGTAATGCAATGTGCTTGCCATTTTAGTCAGTCAATTTTAGGATGACTAAATTAGGGATGCACCGAATTCCAGAATCAGTTCAGGATTTGTCTGAATCTGAATTTTTATCTTTTTTTGCATGCTAATCCAAATACAAACCCTAAATACCATGTGAGCTTTTTAGTCATTTTAGAAAAGAATTAGGTGATTTTTTCTTTTGTGCTAAACATTTTTTGTGTAATTGTGCTCATTTGAATATGCAGTTGTTGGCATGTGGTTTGGAATTTGGATGAATCGTTTTAGTGTTGTTGGTGATAAGCAAAAATTGTGGATTCAGTGCATCCTTTATAATGAAGATTATTGTGCACGGAAGCACCTGACCCCTCGCCCAATGGGTATGGACTTACCCAGAGCAAGGCAACCAGGTCACATTAGTTCAATTTGGCAGTATAGGTAAATCACCAATTTGTAGAACAACCCGCTCAACCTACAGCATAGCAAGAAGTGGCCACTAGCATTAAAATGTATTCCTGACCCACTGTTTTGTTAAATTCTTTTGGCAGCTTTGGCTGTTATTTATGTTCCTCTGCTTTTCTCAACAAAATCGGACTTTATCTCTGTAGGGCAACTTGAATTTTCATAAATAGCTGAGCTGCTTAAAATGAACATAACTTGATTGCCAGTCAAAGCTGTACCACCAAAAGGAATGAATTCGGTGCAGTTGTACTGTATCTGTGTGCGCAGTTGTTTATATGTAAGTGTGCTTCGGCGGCTTTGCCTTTTTTTTAACACAGAATGAAGGAACAGACAAAGCCTATATTTACCTAGTGACCAGACCTCTAAACACTCCCACCCTGCTAGAGAGCCAGTCAGGAAACAGGAGATGGGAAGATCTATCCCAGCCTAGTTTCAGGGTTCCAATGTTTATAGCTCTCCCAGCAGAAAGGCATTTGCCCATTGGCGATAGAAAACCATTTTCTGCCTGGCTGCCTAACACCTACTGCTGGGCTGGTTGCCTAATACGCACGGCCATTAGGTTACTTTTGTACAAGACTGCAGCGTTCGGCTCTCTGAGGCACATAGCAGTCCCGCAGCCCGCGTACCAGTCCCTCTCAGCTGATTATGCACTTAATCTAAGCATGTCCCAACATGTCAAGTTGAGAAAGGGGCGGAGAGTCGGAGTGAATGACATAACGCAAGTAGGCGTGTCATTAGGCGGGGGCGTGTTTTAGCCGTCAGGCGTGGTTTTGTTCAAGTTGGCTGCTGACTGCGCTGGTCTCCAGTTACAATTGCCAATGTTCTTGTCGGCTGAGTGCACGCTTGGACACACATACACGGATGCACACGCCGCTGTGACCGGGACACACGTTCTTATTCCTTAGCTGGCTGCTCTCTCAGGACTTTCCTTTGCACTTGTGGATTACGGGGTTCCGTGCAATCTCTCTGTTAATGTGATAGCTTTGGGGATCGCTGTGTTTACATGCCGACGTGTTGTGCTGCGCTGTGAGCGAGGTAAGTCCGGGGCAGGAGTGAGTGGGAAAGAGTTAGCGGGGTGTGGGATGGCGGGGCACTGCTCTATACTGGCACTGGGCACTGCTCTATACTGGCACTGGGCACTGCTCTATACTGGCACTGGGCACTGCTCTATACTGGCACTGGGCACTGCTCTATACTGGCACTGGGCACTGCTCTATACTGGCACTGGGCACTGCTGCCCATGGGGCTTTAGTTTGCCGATTAGTGAACTGTAATGGGACAAAGCTGCAAACTTATGCTGCGACCAGGTGTTCTGTGTGATGCCTTTAGTTTGCTTCACAGGGTTCTTTATATATATAAATATATGGACTTGGGGTGCCCTTTATGGTTTTTAATTAGGGAATTGAGCTTTATAACAAGGGACAAAGCCTTTTTCTCAATGAGGCATTTTGCTGTACTCCGGTTCACCCAAAGCTGGCAGAGGATGCTGGGAGTTGTAGTTTACAAAGGGCTGGTGTGTCAGAGCTTGTAGATCGTTGTTTTGTTGACTTATAATGTGGTTATGCATTTGCCGGCCGGCCAGCCCGTTCCTATGGCTCATGGCTCGCAGGGTTCCACTAGGCTTGTGGCCATGCTGCTGAGCTGGGAGCCGGGCTGAGAGCGATAGATCGCCGAGCGATTGTTTACTGACAAGCCCGTACACATGGAGGGAGCGGGGGAGGGGGGGCTTGTTTTGGTCATTTGAGGACAGCTCTCTGGCAGGGCAAGTTGCACACACTGCCTTTTATTGGGGTTTGGGGGTTCACTGCTCAGTTAGGGGTGCGTGGGATTGTGTGGGAGCCGGTGTCAGTGTGGGTTAGTACGGCACATGCGATAGCGCTGCCAGCCCCTGCCTATTTCCCTGCGACTACTAAATCCAGACATGTAGCGCTAGGGATATGGGCTTGTCTGCTAGGGGTTTCCCCTGCGCACCTAAAGCTTTGTTGAAGGTGCAAGTGAATGTCCCAGCCCATGCACGGATCTAGCCTTGAGCAGGATGGCATTACTAGCAACACAATGGAAGGCTGGGTATGTTTGCCATGTTTGTATAAGCATTTAGTATAGGGACAGACAACACTGCTCAGTATCCTAAACCAGCTAGTAAGGAAGCAAGGGAGCTGCATCGTGTCTGGCAAGTTTACAAACTGCCCTGCAAATTTGTCTCAGCAGCTCAGCATGATTGTATGGGATATGAAAGTTGGGGGGTGATAACTAGGCTGTGGCACTGCACCCAGACACTGCAGATGCACCTTAGCTGGTATGGGGGCTGCAGGAGAGACAAGATGAGAGCTTGCCATGATTTACCGAGGGGCCACTAGACAGATTAAGGGCAAGTACCGGCAGTGCCATACACAAATGTAATGCTCTATATAGAGAGAGCGAGCTGGGTGGGGTTAACCTAAAAGCCAATTTGCACTGCATGGATTTAGGATCATGAGTAGACAAGAGCCAGTCTGATTGGCTGTTGTACTTGTGTTGGCTTTCAGAAAGAAGCTGCATTGGATATATCCAACAGCCCATAAACATTTGGCTTTATAATGAGGGGAATTTACTGGGCTGGTAACATGGACTTAGTAACAAAGTATAGCAGATGGATGAAGCATGTAAATGGGGGCTCAGTAGGTTTTTTGCACATATGCTGCTAAAGAGAGAGAAGTTGTTGTTTCTCAGTGTGTCCTATAGAACAGCTTAAGAGCAATGCCAATAGACTATCGTTCAGTTGTTATGCACAGTGAGAGCTGCAAGGTATTTGTAGGTACTGTGCAGAATTGTCGCTGCCAGGCTGGTGCAATATATGACACATTAACTGGGGCTAAAAAGATTGGCAAGATGAGATTTGCTTTGCAGATTGTATTTTATATATTGTGTGGTAAGTTATCCTGCACATGTACTCAATGATCGCATAATGAAGGTGGGGTGGCAGAAAGTGTGAATGTCTGTTTGCCAGCTACTGGTATGTAAAGGTGCAGGTAGAAATTGCAAGTTGCATGCTGGTAAGGTGCCATACAGAGATGGACTGTTGTGCAGAATTTTTTACCCTGCTGCTGGTATGCAATGTGCAGGTAACAGAATGCAGTTAAGGAATGATGGTTAGGTGCCGTGCAGATGGACTGCTAAACATTGAAGGGGAGCTGGAGTTTTGCCCAGCAACTAGAGGGGAGGAAGAGAAAGCAGGTATTAGGATAGGTAGGTAACATACTGTAGCCAGAGGAGTTGGAGTTTTGCCCAGGTGCTGGCATGTATTGTCCACTGATAGAATGTAGTTATCATGTTGGTTATGGTGACAGGGCACTAGATGTTTGCCCAGCTGCTAGAGTGCAGATAGAAGCTGCAGGTAGCATGATGGTTAAGTGCCATGCAGATAGGCTGGCATAGAGTGAGTGGGAGCTGGATTGGCTTTGCCAGCAGCTGTTTTATTATGACAGAGAATAGGAAACCGATCGGAAAGGGTTTCTGGTGATTAGGGAAGGAATACTCAGCGCATTTCTCTATGACTACGGGAATCTGCCGTGCGACAGCTGGATGTACTGTGTTTGATTCTACATAAAGGATAAAGCAGATTAGAAATGAATGCGCATTATAACATCTGGCATTGACAGAGATCCGATTAAATTAGCCCTTTTAAAATAAGAACTTCGTGTAGGAAACAAAAGGGAAGCTAATACATTGGGGAAACTTTCTCATAAGCTTCAAATAAAATGGCATAGTGTCAATCTGAGCTCACAACGAGCTGCTAGATCACACTGCCCGGCTCTGAGGGCTCGAGGCAAATGGCACAGGAAGCATTTCAGCAACTTTTCGACTACAAATTTCACCCCCTCGGCTATTTTTTATTTTATGTAGACCAAAAATGATGGAAAGGCATTGGTAATGTACCCTATCAGATGAAGTAAGTAGGGCTTACAGACTGATAAGTGAATTGGCATAGGGAACCTATTCATACAATTTATTTTGGATAAAAGCTACTGCAGAGTGATTACAATTAACTTTATGATAAAGATCCTCTTTTGTTACCCTGTTGAAGAGCTTTAAAATCCTGAATCTGGGCAGTTGTAATCTGATGGAGTATTGGGCAGGGTGGCATAAAAGGGTTAAGTTATTCAGCTTCTGCACTTTCTATATATTAGGGTATAGTAAGCGACAATAAACTCAGATCCAGGAAAAAAAACCTTTAGGGTGAAGACACACAGAGTTACTAGTAGCAGCTACTTGTCACGGCTACTAAAATAGACAATGCTGATCATTTACTGATGAACTGTTTCTACTTGTGTTTTAGCAGAGACATTTCTCAGTATTGTCTATGGCAGGGTATTTTCTGGAGATTAGGAGCTGTGAAAAAGTAGCTGCTACTAGTAGCTCTGTGTGTCTTTACCCTTAAGTGCTGTAATGTAGCCCTGTCTGTTCTTTGTATTTTTTATATTTGGAAAAAATACATTTGATCGGAAGGTGGTTTGGAAGGTGCTGAGTGTTTAGAAGGGATTGTATAAGGTGACATCCATTCCTTAGATTTTGTTTGTGTCTGCACCTGTGTGTCTGGGAGATGGGAGATCCTTGGGTAGTCTGTTTATTAAGCAAGTCCTTGTCTTCGTTCCTTAAGTGCAGCGCACCAAGACGCATGCTGGGTCATATAAGGATTTACTCAGTGTAGTCTCTGCTGTTTGTTTACAAACAGTGGGCTCATGTGAACTGTGCTGCCCTCCTGTGGACACTGCTTTATAAATCTGCAATGAGCTCTAGGAATCGGCATTATGCAAATGAGCATACATGACACAATAGCCAACATTGCCATGTATTCACAGGATCATACGATGCACTATAAGCCCTCTGTTAATCCTGTCATGATGATTCCATCATTTGGGCTGGAGTAATCAATGAGGAAGGGGTTGTGGGAGCAAGAGATGTATAAAATATTCCTTCCTATAAGCATTCATGGACTACCCGTTATAGTTTCCTTATTATATTATTTTACTGCAGGTAGTACATTATAGTCATTGGAGAAACCTGTTGTTTTTTTCTTGCTTTTAGGTACAAAATACTAATATTTATATTTTTTGAAATTAGAAAACCTATCCAGCAATGGCCAGACCTCTGAATGACGGGAAGCCCTCTGAGCCTGTAGGAAATATTCAGGTTGAGACGAGCCACGCTTTTCCTGCTGGTGTTGCTGAAACCCCCTGTGGTAGAATCTGTGAACAAAGCCTTCCCTCAAGCCACCCATCTACCACAAACCACTCTCAGCCATCCTTCTGCCAGATGTGCCACTCTTGCCAGATTAACCACTGCCAGATCAGCCTTGGGGCAGAGAGCAACTGTGAACAGTCTGGACCTTCTTCTGCACCATGTGGAAATAACCACTGCCACTTTTCTGGATGCTATAATACAGGAGAAAGCACAGCTCTCAGTAAGCATTGCTATTTATCTCTGCTAATGCTAAACTGTACCCTGCTGTGCTGTAATGTAAATTGTTTACCTGTGTATGTCTATACTTTCTTTTGCATAGTAGCACACAGACTGAAATCAATTCTGTATGATCACAGAAAAGTGTATGCTAAAAGAAAGGGATTAAGTGCTGAAAATGAAGACAAGAAGTGCAAGGGTGGGGGAAGTGATTCACATAACATGTTTATATTATTTGATAATTGTAACTGCTACATAGCTTGCATTGGAATCAACATTCTCTATAAATTGCAGCTATAACTAGTATAGCTATATTTTAGTTTTACCTGAAAAAAGGCAGTCTAGATAGCGGTTCCCACTTATAAGCTAAAATTCAAACAAGCAGAGGATGAATGCACTGCACACACAATAAGCCACAGCAAAGCCCAGTGGCTCAGTGGTAATTTCTACTGCCTTACATCATTCCAGGTCCACTCCTAAAGGGGAATTTTGGGGTTTCCTTTAGACTTTTTGGTTTGCAGGCAGGTTAATGACCATAAGAGGCCTTTTTATTATGCTGTGTAAAATGAAATTTGCCAAAAAAATGGTGTAAAACAAAATGAAGAAGTTTGCCATCTGAATGCCAGATTTTACAGCATTATGTTACGTAAGTTCCAGCAGAAAAGAAAAACTCGAAGAAAATATGAGTAAAAAAATTATGGCGATTTTATGCCGAATTTGCCAAATTTTGACGCCATTTTTTTACACAGCATAAATATGCCCCTTAGTGTGTTTGTTACACATCTACTTTTATATGCCATGCACCTTGGTGCAGATACATTTCTGCAGGTGTACTACAGTCAGGGGTGCAACCTTTTTTTTTGAAGCAGGTGCACTCCACCCACATTAAATATATATCCTATGCCTTATTAGCAGTTCGTTTTCTTTGTTTATTTAGTTTTTACTTAAGTTAACAGTATAATAACTGTGCTCTCATAATCAGCTATTTAATGACTAACAAATGTTTCTGAATACTACATAGATGCACATACAAGGAGCAGTGTCCCAGAAGGTGTGGTAGTGGCTAGTATAGTGATGGTATTTAAACCTACATTGCAGAGGCCCAAATTGAAAAGGCAAGTGGGAATAGTGTCCATTATGTATATAAAATATGTATAACAAAGGGAAGAGAAAATGCTGCAGTTAGAATGTTTGGGCTTCAGTAATTTAATGTACATACAGTTTGTGCTTTGTGGTTAGCAGAAATTCATGTTGTGACATGCCTATCACCTCTGCTTCCTTTATTAAACAAAATAAATACAAGGAAGCCCATTTTAAGACAAGAGGGGGTTCTACTATCCTGGTACAAATAAGCTGTGCATTTCATACTGGTTAAACTGCAAGCCTATAGAATAGTTGTACAGTCATTACTACCCGGAATAGAGGATCTCTCATATCTTCATATGCTGGTGCACCATGAAGTATTGTCTGTTTTAACTGACCTGCCAGCAGGCATGCATGCCAATGCCAGGTGTATGATCAAATCTGGGCATGTATTGCCAGTTATACTCTGACTTACAGTTTCCTTCTCAGCACTTCTCCTTCTCTCTAAATGCTTAATGTAAATATAGGTCGACACATCAATGTAACTGTCATACGTCATTCTATAATAACTGCAGAGGCGCAGAGTGTTGTCTTGTCCTCTAACGGACTATAAAGATCTCTTTGTATGTACAGGAATTCCCAGGCTTTACACATCTTTTTCCTGTGCACAGAGTCAGTAGAAATGTTTCTTTGTGTGCACGTGCTTTGGGAATTGTTCTGCTCTCTTCCTGTTTATGAAGCTGTCTCTCCCACTGTGTCTCTTGGGAGTTGGGCCAGAATCCTTTCTTGGTCTCAGAAGGCACTTTCTAACATTCTGATCTCTGCTTAGCTTTCCTTTTAAAAAACCTCTATATCTGCCCATTTACACAAAATAAATTTAGGGCACCTATATCCCTCAAGCAAATGATTGGTATCTTATAAACATATATTGGAAAAATCCAGCCCTAAAAAGGCCAGGAAATGTGAAATCTTATTGGGTTAAAATCTAAATTTGCAGAAATATATTATGCAATATGAGCTATCTGCTTTAAAAATATATATTACCATTGTCTAGGGCAAGAGTGGGGGATAGGGAGAGAAACGCTAACACTACCTAGTACAGCAAAAGCTAAATTACACAACAGGAAGCTGCAGTTTTAATATACAAGTTATGTGGCCAGCACAGTGATGCTGTGGTTGGCATTGCTGCCTTTGTGTGTTGGAATCTAAGATTACACTCCTGCTAGGACACTGTATGCAAAGAGTTTATATTATGTCCGTGTGTCTTGTTGTTTTTCCTCCCACACTCCTACAACATTCTGGAAGGTTAATCGGCTCCTTTTCAAATTGACGAAAGTCAATGTAATAGGGACCTTTGATTTTAGGCCCCACTGAGGCATGGTTTCATGTATAATCACTGTAATGTGCATCAGAATATATCCACATTGTATAAGTAAATATCAAGTCATAAATAATCTTTATCTCTGTAATAATCTTTGATGCTGTTTTTTGATCATTAGGTCTCACGCATTCGGTAAGTGAGAACTCAGGGATGGAAGATAATGTCCGTATTCTGGACCAGGAAGATTTTGTAGGGGATATTCAAGGTGGAGCAATTCTTTTGGCAGGCGAAGAAGACATAGAACGAGAGATTGCGTTGCGGCTGCGCCGGATTGGGGATCAGATGAATGAGCTGTATATGCAGAGGGTAAGCAACTAATGATGCAAGCGAGGGCATAAAATAGTGTCTTTATGCTGAAATGCAGCCCTGCCTATATTAGGGAACAAGATGTAAACATGCGCATATTGGGGGCTATTCATATACTTTAATGGGAAACATTTCCAAGGAATGCAGTGCCTAAACTTGTCTTTTGGCAAAGCCATGCTGACAAATCCATTATTTGGCCTAAAACTGATAAAGCTAATTATGCCTTATGTTAGAGCTGCAGTGTAGTCGACACGTTAAGACTCCCTCATACTTTTGTTATGTTGCATCTCTTGAATAAATAAGGCTAAAAGGTAGTGGCCACAAACACCACACCACCAAGCAGAGAGGGAAATTAGTTATAAAACATATTACAGGTGTATATGTTTGTGTAATTTCATGCTGCAATTCAGCAGATTGTTTTCTCTTTGTGTGGTGTCAGCCGGCAAATCAGATTTTATCTGGAACCATTGACAAACCGTGACAAAACCTGATTACAGCTGTTTCTATACTTAGGGAGTTGAATCAGGCATGGGCTCTGGCACACGGGGGAGATTAGCCCGCGAACAGGGAGTTAATCGCGGGCGACTAATCTCCCCCGTGTGCCAGAGCCCTTATACATGCCTGATTCAACTCCCAAATCGCCGAAAAAGACTCGCAAGTCTTTTTCGGCGATTTCCGGAAATCGCCCCGCCGCGTCTGCCATCCCGCCGGCGACTTACATGTTCGCCGGTGGGATGGCAGGGGTAGGCAACTCGGGGAGATTAGTCGCCCGCGAACAGGGAGTTTTATCGCGGGCGACTAATCTCCCCCGTGTGCCAGAGCCCTAACAGACCTTCCCTATGATTCCCTGTGTTTTGCTTTTAATATTTTTTTTGTAATTGGAGAAGCCTTGTTCATAACTTTGACTCGCTAGATGTTGCTGAACTACAACATCCAGCATGCTTAAAAACTTTTATCTTGAGGATATGGGAGTGGCAGTCCAGCAACATCTTGTGACCCAAGGATAAGGAACAGGGTAGGAAACATGCTAATTTCTTGATCACAACCCAGAGATTTGATTTAAAATGTATTAATTTGAGAATACACATCTAGATTTCTATGTAAAATGCACTGGATTGCAATCCCTGTTATTATATACCAGCTTGTTTACGTGGCACTTTACAGAGATGAGACTTCATTTGCATCATTCCCTGACCCAGTGGATGTTACAAATCTAAGGCTTCTATCCCATTCGCACACAGTAGGGCCAGAACACTGGGAGAACATACAAATTAAATTCAGATTGTGGCCTGGCTGGATTCAAATTTAGAATCCCAGTGCTGCAAAGCAGACTTAATAATCATTGTTATAATAATATTTTCAATTAAATTGCTTTTTAAAAAGTTTCCTGTAAACTTGTGCATAACCAAAGCCGTGTGGTTGTTGAAGACACACGTTTGCAGAATTAACAGAATGTCCCTTAATCTCATGTATGTAAGCATGGACATATGTCATACAAAGCAGCAGTGTGTCAGGGCAGAACATATATCGGCTTGTTGTTTGTCTTTAGCATTTGTTCAGCAGAATGTCCCGCACAGTTCTGTGCTGCCCCAGCCAAACTCTTCCTCCTTATATACTGGTTACTATTTATAAACTGTGACTCAGCCCAGCAGCTCACGTGTCACCTGCCCTTAGCTTTACTCCTCCTACCCTGTCTATCTCTCTTCAGTTCTTCTCCCGCCCAATCTCCCACCACCACCATCTATGTCATTTCTGCCTTTACTTCCCTATTCACTCTCCTCCCTCCAGACAGTAGAACAAGCTGAACGCTAGGTGGTTTTGTGGTAACCCATTCACTGCTACTAAGCATGACTCCCACAGTGCAGCAGTGTGTAAACATGCACACCACCAGCCTGCTCAACTTCTCTATTAGTATCTCTATGTATTTTTTGCAAAAGCTGTGTTCAACTATCCCTGGTTACAATATCACTATTCTACATTTGATAGTATACTTGATTTGGTAAGTTTTATCTGACCTGCTTATCTGAGCGATACAGAACAGCTCTTTACCCTTTAATGCAACTGGTTGTTGTTTCTAAGAAAAGTCAGTATAATATAATGTAAAAGTCTGTCAATGTAAAACAGGACAAATGGCAACAAAGTTTGGTATCAATTACAGTTGTTGCATTTCTTCCCACTTGTGCTTTTTTTAAACTTATTTTTATTAGTGGCAGAATAGATGCATGTAGTCACTGTATATATTTATAGCTAGAGGGACATGAAGTGATAGCTGCTTCTAAGGCATTTAAATTAATTAAAAAGGGTAGAAGGTACATAAAGCTTTTTTTTCCGGTAATGGTGGTTTTATACTAAATAAAATAAAGTGCACAATATTTGCAGTTTTTCAGCATCTTCAAATTATCTTTGTGTCATCTGAATGTTTTTATTCTTGTTTATTTTTCATAGAGAGTTGGTGGAGAACGGAACTGGTGGGGACCTCTGCGATGGCATCTAACTCAATTCATTTCTGAAATCCTCGCTGCTTTATACAATCCACTAGTAGACATTTTACCACAGCACTGAGATGGTAGGCAGCTGGTACCGTGTTCACAGAGGAAAGAGAAACGGGTGTGTTTTTCTGAAGATGCCCTTGTCTGCTTCTCTTCTACTTTTAATTGGGCTTCTGCTGGCAGGAGCCTTAGAGCAGCTGAGGGCCTTAAGAGTTATTGGGTGAATTTTCAACGCCATGTGGACCCCAACTTGTTAGAAGAATTGGAGAGTCTCTTGGCATGACTCTTCCGTTGCTGTGAGAACGCAGTTAGCTATACGGATGGACATTGCAAGCCAGGTCGTGTTATTAGCTGGGACACTGGATTTGATGACCGCCTTATTTTTCCATCTTTTGGAGGGAGATCAAACCTGTTACTAAGACATTATGCAGCTATTGCAGACTGTTATGACAAATGGCATTTACTTGTTAAGTGAATTGCCGTGTCCCTTTTTACTTGTTGAAGTGATTTAAATACGGGTTAATATGAGGGAAGATACTGGCACAACTTCTGTAGTTGGGGGAGAGCACAAGTCCTACAAATATGGTTCGCATTTCTGTAGCAAACAAAGAAACTGTTGGTAGGAGCAGCTATGTTGCTGTCCTTCATTTAGGGTACTGGATTATCTCAAGGTAAACAAAGGACCTTCTGAGTGTATTATATATATATATATGTAAGATTTTGCCAGTGTCCTTAATCCAAGAGCCGTGACACCCCCACAGGTGGTGCAGACATTTCTATGGCTGGATTTGGCATATTTCTGAGCCATATCAAATTGCCGTCCATGCCAGTTTCCTGAAACCCATACAAGCCATAAAGAAGTGGGCTCTGTGTTGTAGAGCCCTATTTGCATGCTGGTTTTTAGGTTGATTTACCAAGCTACAGTTCCCATTTATGTACAAAACTTCAGCATGTTTGTGTGCTAGCATCCCCTTAAAACACTTCTACTGGATAAACCTATGATGGCCTGCAATCCTGTTCCTAAAAAAAGCACTTCCGTTCCATAAAGGTTGGCCTCCAACTGGATCGTCACACCTCTGCTTAACAACATTGTCGCTATGCTCTGGTCCTCAAGAAGGTCTATGAGTTTTTGTTGTGTGGGGGTGGGTAGGGAGAATATTTGAAAACAAAACATTACAGATGGTTAATTTTCTGTGAATTTACAATATTAAATATTTTTATTTATAAATATGTATAAATATATATTTTATTGGCATTATAAATTAAAATCAAATGTTTTGGGGATTTTTGCTTTTTCTAGTTAAGTGGTTTTACCTTAATGACAAGTGGCCATTGGCTGGGTGGTTCCCTAGTTTTTTTTTTTTTTCTGTTTCCCCATTATTGGGCAAAATTGATGTCCTCTTCTTCCCCCTACTGGGCTGTTAACAACCAAAGAAATATGTCCATTTGTACCTTTATAGTAATACTTAATTTACCTTTAAGAGTGACTTTCAGATTTATTTTAGGTGCCACCTTCGATACAATTAACTTTTTATTTGCTGGTAAAGTGGAAACACTTTACTATATGTTATACTCCCAAAAACTGGTACTTTTCTTTGGCCTGGCCTGTTCTGTTCAGACACTCAAGGAAACCTGCTAGGTGAAAGAAGTAGGTAGCCTAGCAATGGTGATGTATCATCTACCACTGAAACATACAACATACAAATATATAAAAGGAAGACAATCAAATAAATGTAAATATTTAAAAAAAAAAAATAACAAACTTTTGCTGTATTCATATGTCCTTAATATAACTTGAAAACTTTGTTAAACTCTTTGTGTTTTGGCAGCTGGGGAACGTTTTGAGTAATTTCTAGCCAGCCTGCTGTGTAACATGATGTTGGATCAAACAGTATATAGAAAACATAGCTTCCTACAATCCCTAAAAGATTCATTGGACTGTGACTGAGTATAAACCACGGATTAAAAACATTTCTAAGAATTGATAACTTTTGCTAAATTTGTCTGTATTGTAGCTATGACTTAAACCGTTTCCTTGAGGCCAGAACTGAATGAGCCAGAGCACCCCCTTTAATTGTAAAAAATGTGGATGTCCATCTTAAAAGACTGATATTTTATATTCTTCCCCATTAATAGGACCTAGATAGAGTGATAGCAGAGGCAGATTTTTTTTTTTTACTATGAAAAAATGAATTAATGGCCAATTTAGTGGGTTCCTGATTCTCCTCCTGCTTTCTTGGATAAAGTCCTGTGGAACTATTGCCTGTCAGAGCATGTATTATGGCTTCCCCCAAATGCTCTTCATTTCTGCAGTATTTCACTTTTAGCATCTCCCCTCTTATCTTCTGGAAGGGGCTGTATAATTTAATGCAACCGTTCTCAGACCTCTGATGGAAAAAAGAGAGGGAAGGTTGCAAACCTGTGCACTTTTACTAAGGTGTAAAAATACCTTTCCCAATATGAAATGTCATTTAAAGCTTGATGTCTCTTCTAGCCCTAAAGTGAACAAATATGTTTCAAAGCCTTTTTTGTTTTGTTTTTTTGAAACCTTGGAAGAAAACAAGATTTTTGTCCTCGGCAAAACTGTCATTTTTGTTAATTAAAAAAAGAAAAATATATGTTTTGATGCAGCCCACAGCAATTCTGTTTTAAAACGTTTGGCCACAAAATACCCTCAGTAATGGTTTAAATGATGTGTGGTACTTATTCCTTTTACCTAAAAGCTAAAGCAGGCCAACCCACATGCCCCTGCTGCTGAGCTTGACAGCGGCCACTGGCTTCCAAAGGATGATTGCACTTGTTGATCAGCAACTTCTTCATTAGCCATACACTGTCCACTAAGGACCCCCAATGTTGTGGGCACAAGCAGGTATTTCCTACTACAGAGATGTAGGCAAGGGTTCAACATTTCAGTTTTTTTGTCAGAAAAAAGCAAATCTCTGCTTCTCTCTTTAAAGTTGTTTATACTTCTGCAAAGGAGTTGTGAGAAGCGAAGTTGGCTCTCTAAGATGTGGGCTAATTCAGTGTGTAAATACTGTACATCTGTGTAATGTAGACATCTGAATTTTTTTCTGTACATTTGTGATCACATTCTTTTTGTACATGGATTTTGTATTTCTTTTCAATAAAAATTTGGATTCAAGCTTATCTTTGCATTAATCTGCAGTTTCATTCTTTTTTTCACTGTGCTTTTCCTGTGGTATGGCTCCAAATGACAAAACCATTTACTGTAGACTTATCTAGAAGACCCCAGGTCCAAAGCATTCTGGATAATGTATAATTAAAACAGTTAAGTTGCTCAGGGAAGATTTACATTGGTTTCCACTATTGGTTTTCATAAATATTCTGTATAGGTGGCACGGTGCATCAGAGGTTAACACTACATGGAAAGTTATTTGTTTCTCTGTGGTTTCCTCCAGATACTTCTGTTTTATCCCACACCCCAAACACTGTGATAAGTGCTAATTATATTTCCTTTACTTGTAGAAGATAAATAATTTGCCTCTATCGAATGCTTTGTGTCAATGAATAGCACTGCCTTGCAAAGCTCAACCAGTGCAAGTGGTCCTGTTACAAAAGGAACAAATAAGGTGATATGAGAATTGATATTAGTAGTAAAGCAGGGATCCCTAATATTTTTTTTTACCCTTGAGCCACAATCAAATGTAAAAGAGTTGGGGAGCTGGTTTTTATGCAACCAAAACTTGTCTCCAAGCCAATAATTCAAAAATAAACACCTGCTTTAAGGCTACTGGGAGCAACGTCCAAGGGGATGGGGGGCAACATGTTGCTCACAAACCACTGGTTGGGGATCATTGTTGTACAGTATGAGCAGAGATCAGAACCTGTAGGTACAGTGTGGAGAAACCAGGAACTGTATTATTACACTCTGTAATGCACAATATAGGTGCAGGTCAGGCCTTGTGTAGTACAGTCTTTGCATTATACTATATAGCAAGGGATCAGTTCTTGTCTTTTTCTGAGTGGGTGGACCAGTACCTATGTTGTACTGTGTTCGGAGGTTACAGCCCCTAATTCATGGTGCAACTGTGAAAGTACACTGACTGGACATGACTATCAGACGGTATACATGTCAGTTTGCATTGGTATGGTGACTGCTGTGCAACATTACAGTCCATATTCTATCCTGGAAATAACCACATAGTGGGACCTTTACTCACGTCAGTAAGAAGCAATCAGCACTGTGGTTATTTCTAATTACGCCTGTGCAGCTGTCCTGTGAATCCCGCAGGATATGTGTACTGAGATGCCCTCTTATTTCCAAGTCCCTATTGTTCCTCTGATTACTGCACATGTAATATAGCATAACACATTGTCCCCATCCTCCAGTCACACTGTTGATGTCCTCACTGACCCAGGAAGTCACATCTTAGATCACTGCGCTTTGACCCAGCTGGATCAGCTCCAATTCTTAAAGGTCACAAATACAAGATTAAAGTCATAGCAGATTTTAAATACATTGCTTTTATTCTTTTACCTAAAAACTAAGTCTGTGCACTAAATGGTATTTTAAGCAGATGTTAATATCCCACATACCTGGGAGACCTAAGAGGCATTAGTGCTGCCACCACTAATGATTTGTTCCATGTTCCCATGGTGTTGCATTGCTGCTACCCTCTTCAGGATTGCTACTATGTCATCTGTTTAAAAGAGAACACCTATAAAACCTGTATTTTACCTTGTTGCTCCCAGTGGCCTCAAAGCAGATGCTTATTTTTGAGTTTCTGACTTGAAGGCAAGTTTTGGAAGCATAAAGACAAATGTATACTGTGAAATAGAGCGTCCTATAGTCTGCCAGTCCAAATGGGGCTACCAAATAGTCACAGCCTTTATTTTCACCCCCTAGGAACTTTTTTTTTAATGCTTGCATTGTTCCCCAACTTTTTTATATGTAAATGTTGCTCATGGGTAAAAAAAGTTGGGGACCCCTGATTTAAAGTGACCCACTTTATCAAATTCTTTACACTTTAAAGACATGATTTTCATCTTTTTAAACAAAGAGCTCACTTAAAACTTGCCTATCATATGCAAGTATGGTGTCCTATCTCCCACTGCTCTCCTCTGGGTCTACAGCCTCTCCACCATCAAACGGAGTGGGTGGTGCCCTAATCAACTGATGGTCAATTGTTGCAACCCTTTTTTCTGCAGTTAGCATGGCACCAGGCCCAGACTTGCAATCTGTGGATTCTGACAAATGCCAGAGGAGCTTCTGTATGATGCCATAGAGAGTCACTATTTAGTGGGCAGATGGGGGTGCTGTTTGGGCCTCTTTGTACTTGAAATACCAGGACCTATTTCAAATTCTAGTCCGGGCCTGCATAGAGCTATTAAAGGACATGTAAACCCCACAAACAAAAATTTAATCAGTGAACAGCCTCTTTGAAATCTTTCAGTACCTGCCACACTGGATGTCCAGAGGTAATAGTAAAGCTGCAAGATCTCCTTAATCACTTGCTTCTCCTCCTGTAACCCACTCGCCCCCTCCCTCAGGAATTTGCTTTGGCTGTTGGCTTGTGGGCATGCTCAGTTGTTCTAAGCTCAGATTACTAAACACGCCCCCCCAGTCTAGCAGCCAGTGAAGAGATGGCATTGCTGGTTCCCATAGAAACTCAACTCTAGCTGTTTGCTTCAATTTTTTTCTCCCAACCAACTCTCCTGAGCTCAGTTCAAACAAAGCAGAACTTTTATCAAAGACATTTGTGCCTGTGTGAGCCTGTATTCTTGATTAAATGTATGCTGAATAAGGGTCTGTGTGTGTGCTGTTTGCAGATTTAAATGTAACTGATTATGTGTCAGAGTAAAAATGGCCACCGGGTGAAAGCTGCTATTTGCTTTAGGAAAATGTGATGGGGCTGGCAAACGGAGGGGATATATGCAGTACAAATGGTGCCATTTGGGTGGGGGAGATGTGCCCAACTGATATACATTGTAGGCAAATGTAGGCTTTACATGTCCTTTAAGTCTTATTGCGTGGGTGCATTTCTGAAGCTCAAACCAGCTTGGAAACCATGAAGCTAATGAATAAACCAGGTTTTAAGCTTCAGTTTTTCCGTGTAATCTTGATTTAATCTTGTAACAATATGATGAAACTAAACACAGTAAAGAGCTGTTAGGGTCACATTAACCAATACTGACAATTGAATTTATTTGAACAGAACAGTACTTCTTTTAAAAGGACATCATATCTTCATTTGGTACTAAGTATTGAATGTGTATTTATTTTCCTTTAGCTGTCAGTCAGAGACCCAATGCGCCTGCATGTTTACCCAATTAGAAAGTGGGTTTCAGGATAAAACAAAGCATCACCTGTCCAGGTGGTAGGTCAAGACACCAGGCTTATGTACATCCACAACCATGAACATCAGAAATCATGCCCCCCCCTAAAACATTGGTGGCCATGGGTTAAGGTTTGCATTGGTGCCAGGGCAGGGACCTTCTAAAACATTGCTAGCCACTTAGGTGGTTCTCCCCCAGTGTCATCATACTATGGCCCGCTCCCCTCTGCTTCTTGCTCCCCTGCGTCCTCCGGCTCCCCACTGCATCCTCCCTTTTATAAGGTTGCGCCATACTGACATTACACGTACGCATGGGGCGCAACCAATCAGATTACCCGCTGACCATCAATGACAGGAGCCCAGGAACAGTAAACCATAGCAACCAATCAGCAGGTGGAATTTCTGGTCACCTGTTTGAATACAAACATCTTATTGGTTGTTATGTGTTACTGATACTGGGCAAACTTAGTGCCTTTTATTACATATGGGGGGTATATGTCTTATACCTATTAGCTTTCTAACCCCCATATGTACACAAAAGGCACTAAAGGTCCCCATACACGAGGCGATTTCACTCGTTGTGCGACGAACGATTATATCGACAAATGATCGTATGGCAATCGGGTTTCCATACGATATGCCATCCACGGGCAACGATAATTTGCAAAAGATTTCATCGTATCATTATCGTAAAATACGTACGATCCAATGTCGTGGCGGAAGCGGTATTTATTTATGTTCGTTGACTTCCGCTGCTGGCAATCTTGACATGCGCAGAGAACAATCGTTCGAAGACAAATGTCTGACACTCACACCAACTGGCAGATTTTATCGTTAAACGACTAAAATTTTCAAACCTGGCCGATCGATTTTGGGGACGATAATGTCGGGTCGATTAGTGGGCCGACGATCGTTCGCACACCATCAACTATACGATATCGGTCGATATCGGTCGTTTGATAGTAAAAAATCGGCCCATGTATGGGGGCCTTAAGTTTGCCTGGGAACAGTAACCCGGGCTCCCCCAGAGCACATGGAGTTAATTTTTCAACACAGGGCTAATTTGCACCTGGGCAGTAATTCACAGCAGATTATCAGATTTTTGCTATCATTGTTCTACTTACAGCTAGCCTAAAAGCCAATCTCTGATTGGTGTGTATTGTTCACTGCCCAGGTGTAAATTTGCCCACTGTTGCTAAATTAACTAGGGTTTCTTGCAATTTAAATATAGTACTCTTTAATCTGGTGGAAGGTGGCAAGTGCAGCCTTGTAATTGCTAGGTGGATGGGCCCTAAAGTTAAGGCCCCACAAGGTGGATTGTCAGCCTGTGCATAAGCACCTGCAGACTTGAAAAATCTTCTAGTTGTGACTATACCCAGAACTATGGCTCTGCCAGGCGCACTCAACCCATATCTGCCAAAAAATGCAAAGTTTCGTGTTTGTTAATAGAGATCGGCTGAGTGTGCCTTGGGCAAATTCAATGCTTATGGGTACAGGCAGAATTAGAAGATTTTTCAAAGGTGCGGGTGGATAGTTAGCCTGCGCTTATACTAACAATCTGCCTTGTGGGACCCTACCCTAAGTAGGGATGCATGGGTTGGAGCAGGACCTGCATGTTGGAGGGGTTCAGGCCAACTCATTGCCTAATGCAGATGGCTGGCCTGACTTAACGCCGGCCCCTGCAACCTTCACTGTGATGCTGTGATGATTTAAAAACATTCATGCACCCTCTCACTCCCTGGCTCAGACATAGGTATATGAATTGTTGGCTTTGGGTTGGTGAGGGTGGGTGAGGGTGGGTGAGGGTGGGCTAGGGTCTTCACGGGTTGAAGATTTTTTTAAACTGTGCATCATATAAGCAAAGAGGTTCAATTTTAAACCACTGAAATGCTCTTGTGCTTGGGGCAGTGGTAAATGAGTCCTTTAGTCTTTAAAAATACTCCTCGACTCCTGTGATGATTTATAAGCAAAAGATAACACTGCTTTACCACACAACATCAGTGTTTTTTTGCTAAGAAGCCAGTCATTCCTGGCTATGACTAAGAGAGTTTATATTATGTGAACATTTGCTTTCTCAGACTCAAATTCCTGTTTTCATGTGCTAAAGTTGAGCAAAGAAATTACTCACGGGTCCTTGAATATACACTGTATATGTGTTTGGTGGGAATTCTGTAGGCACACTGAGGGGAGTTACCTGCTGTGCCACTGGAGAGGGCATACATTTACTGAAAATAGTGTCTAGGTAGTTAAGCAAACTAAAATGGCAATAACTACTTTATATTCTGCTTCACTTTAAAAAGAGGACAAATAAGGTAACATGATGAAAAAATATGACAGGGGCTGATTCTATCTGCTTCAGTCTATGTTGCCTGTTGGTTCCCATACAGAAATACGGAATGACAATGAAATAGGCCAAAAATTAAAAGCAAGAGGTCCACCAGGAGTTTTACTGGTGCTAAATTGCCCAAGTGCAGTTGCCAATAGCAACCAATAAGCTTTGAACAGTCTACTTCAGCTTAAAAAAATGTAAGCTTGCTATATTGGCTAAAACTATGTGTAAAGAGATTAGGCTTCTGACTTGGGCACTGCAAAGCAACACTGTGCCAGGTCTCTCACTTTTAAAACAGCAGCACACTCTATAACATCTTCTTGGAGCATTTTTTACTTTGGACTCTAGATCTATCATTTACAGTATCTATAAGCTCTCTGTCTACGTATGTATATGTATGTATGTATGTGTGTATATATATATATATATATATATATACACACACATATATTTAATCTCCCCCACAGATACACCATACTTTTGTTTGAATAGCAATGTAGTGGTCTAGAGGGCCTGTCTAAATGTATTGCATTTGAGTAAAACTTGAGCAAAAGAAGTTTGAAACCCTCTTTGCATGGAAATCAGATTAATTAATTAGGGATGCACTGAACGCAAAATTCAGCTAGGGATTTGGTCAAACCCTAGTCCTTCTTCCAGAATTTACGTTCTGCCAAATTGTGTTTATCCAAACTGAATCTAAACCCTCAAAGGCATGTGACCTTAAAGGACATGTAAACCCTACATCTTCCTACCATGTATATAAGTTGGGCACATCTCCCCCACTCACACTGCATCATTTGTATTGCATATATCCCTTCTGGTCACCAGTGCCATCACATTTTTCTTAAACAAACAGCAGCTTTCCTGGCACCCATTTTCCCTCTGACATCATCAGTGACATTTACATTTGCAAACAGCACATGTGCGCTGTAAAATTTGTGCAATGAAGAATGCAGGCTTACACAGAGAGAACTTACTTTGATAAAAAAAAAGATCTGCTTGGATTGAGAACTGTAATGGTTTAGCTAAACTCTGAACAGGAGGTTAGGAGAAAAAACAGGTGTCTTCAGCAAAATGCACAACTAGAGCTGAGTTTCTATGGAAACCAGTATTGCCACCTCTTCACTGGCTGCTAGAATGGAAGGTGTAACCCGAGTTGAGAAGAGATAAGCATGCTCAGTAGCCAATAGCCAAAGTAAATTCCTAAGGGAGGGGTCTGAGGAGGAGAAGGAATCCTAAGTGATTAAGGGGATGCTGGAAGAAAATGTGATTAGAAAGTACTGGCCCATATTACAATCAGATACAAAACATGGCAGTTTATTCAGCAAGCTTCCTAGGTTTGCGTATAAAAGAGGTTCGTCTCTTAAGGACATTTTATGTCCAACACAATCATTTAGTACAAAGACATTGTTTGAAGGCAAACCTAAGATAGGCACTTTTCCATGTATGGAATGCAATTGCTGCAGTTCCATTATTAAGGGGTCTAACATACACCATCCACTAAGTGGAGTGGAAATCCCTTTAAAAGCATATGCCACTTGTAAGAGCAAGTTTGTGATATATGTATTAAAGTGCCCGTGCGGAATGCTATACGTGGGAAAAACCTTCCGTCCGGTTAATACACGTATAAAAGAGCATAAGAACTATATTCGGAATTTTAAGAAGGATTCTTACACGGATACATCTGTGTCACGGCACTTTATTGATAATAAGCACAGTGCCTGTCAGTTAAAATGGAAAGTGTTGGAGGTGGTACAAAAACCTGTAAGAGGTGGGGATTGGAAGAAGCTGCTATTACAAAGAGAGGCTAGGTGGATAAGGCGCCTAGACTGTGTCATGCCCAGAGGTATGAATGAACAATATAGTTTACTCTGTTTCCTGTAGGTTCAATTATGTATTGTCCACTCTATTTTTCAGGTGAATAAAGTTAGCCTGCTAGTCGTTGCGAAACACAGATTCCCTGCTGTATAAAAATAAAAAAAAATTGGTATGGGTGAGTCACCTATTACAGGAGATAGAGATATATAATAAGGCCGGCCTGTTAAAAGTAATACTTCATTAGTAACTTTTTGCATATTTTGCAGCTTATTGTATCCATTTTGTAACAATAATTTTTACGTAAATGATTTGAAAATGTTGCATTTAAACATGTATAGGCAATTTCAATATATAAAGGATTACATTACCCTGGATAGGCCCTGTATGGGCATTTTTCTATCATTGGTGTGGTTAGACACGTGTAAACGTGCAGTGGCCCCCAGGAGTGTTTCTTGTGGATTCGGTTCAACTGGACCTCCCTTCCTCTTTTATGGAACTGTTTTTAATGGATTTCCAAGGACATTGGATCAACACTTACGGACTTAGTATTTGGACTGTATGCTTTATTCACTTTGCACTTGTTTTTGATTATCTTATAAATTATTATCTTTTATGCTATTTTAACAAACCCAAACAAATCTATGCACATTGTGGCATTATTTATGCTAATTGCTGCACTATCACTTTAATGTTAATGTATAATGAAACATTACCATATTTAACTATAGCATTTTTTACACAAGGTATATTATATAATGACCCTTCACTTATGTTTAACTTGTTAACTTATTATACTATCACTTTAAGAATGTTTCCTGAAATGCTGTGTGCTTGGTGGGTCATAGGTCAATTTGGCTTTAAATGAGATCACATGGTTATGGTCTTTGTACACTTGATAAAGGGTATTAACCCGAAACATGTCGTGTTACCACTACCCATAATAAATGTTTTGCAGTTAATCTGCTGGAGCTTTTTTTTCCTATTTTTGGATTTTTGAGGCTGATCACTGATTTGTGAGGGCAGGGTTTACATGTCCTTTAAACATCTGGAAATCTGTATGCAACTTTTTTTTGTTTTGTTTTGATGAAGTCCAAAAAACTTGTATTTGGTACCTCCCTTTTATGAACAGAAGTGCTGACAGCTTGTGATTCAGATCAGATTGGACAGTGATAATAGCTCAGCCTTAGGGCTCTGGTACATGGGGAGATTAGTCGCCCGCGGCAAAACTCCCTGCTCGCGGGCGACTAATCTCCCCGAGTTGCCTTCCCCCTGTCATCCCACCGGCGAACATGTAAGTCGCCGGCGGGATGGCAGACGCGGCGGCGCGATTTCGCGCAAATCGCCGAAAAAGACTCGCGAGCAGGGAGTTTTGCCACGGGCAACTAATCTCCCCGTGTACCAGAGCCCTTAATGGCATGGATATAGTTCTAGCTCTGTCTCTCCTAGTACCAAAGCAAATGACTGTGCAAGTCTATCAGGGATTTTGTAATGGCAGTACCATGTTTAGAATCAAGAAACCATGCTTATGGTATACTAATGTAATAGGACAGGGCACTAATAGCAGTCTCATCATCGTAATCCTCCAGATGCTGTTGGGACTATGTAATTCATACAGTACCCTAAATGGGAGTCATTAAAACATCTGTTTCCAGTGATTGCCAACCTCCTTTCTCTAATTTTGAGTTGTTGAGCTGCTATATTTTGTAACTTTTCTAACTTATGGTGCACAACTATTAATTATGGGCAGACTTTAATAGGATTGTCAATGCTGGTGTTACCACCGAAGGCAGTAATGGGAGACAATTTGAAAATTACCAGGCGAGAGGCATAATGTTCCCGCTGCAGACAGCTCGCCTACGTCTTTCCAACTAAATGAACAAGCCCATCAAGAAAAGCAGAATTAACCTGTCTTTTGAAAGAACAGCGACACATTATCAGTAATGGAAATAAAATGGAACACCCAAACACCCCTTGTTGATGACTGGTTTACTAGATATAGGATAATTAACCTCACATACCCTGAGTCAATCAGATGAAATTGGAAGCTGTGTTTGTGCTCTCAGCTCTGCAATGCATAAAAATAGTGGTAGGTTTTTGACTTTAAAGCTGCCCAAAAATCTCCAGATTGGGTGTGACCATTTGACTGGGCTTTTATGGCACCTCAGGGGGAACGAGTATTGACAGGCCATTCCGCTGTTGAACGTTCATTCAAAGGCAGGCAACATCACATGATGTCTGTCTGTTTGGCTTGAAGCACACCTTTATAAAGAATAGTTGCAGATGTGTTATTCCCAACCATATTGTATGATCATAGCCCCGTATGGGAGACAATATTACAGCTCAAACTCTGTTGCAACTGCATCAGCATTGTTCAGCCAAAAGGACAGATTCAACCAATGACCAGTAGGAGTATGAACTCACTGGACAATCGGGAACTACATTATACAATATGGGATTTTGTTGAAGTCCCAACAAGTGGAGAAATCGAATATATAAAAAAAAAAAAAATTTAGCAAACTCAAAAAGTAGTTGCACAATGAAAACTCTTGGCTTCAGGCACTCCTTGGGATGTACCATGGGAAGGTTATTTCCAAAATATGTAATTTATCTCTGTATTCTCTGCTGCTATTACAATTCAAAGAAAAAAAAATTCAAACAAAATAAAAACAGACCACTGAGGTTTGAAACATCTTTTTTTATTACAAAATGTAAAAAAAAAATGCAGTAAGGTATAGAAGAGAGTTTACAGTTGCATTTGGAATAAATTGGCAGCCAATCAATTAACAGATGTAGCAGACGGATACAACATCTGCCTTTTGTTTCACAACCATTCTGCATGTAGCTCTGGTGCAAACTGATTCCATTTGAATCTGAATATTCAAAAAATTGTCAGATTTAGAATTTTTCATTTGTGCTTACTAAAATCTTTTGGCCAGAGAAACAAAACAAATGGATTGGCTAAAGTTGATTTTGCAATTCAGCCCTTTTAAGCCAATAAATTAATTTAATAAATGCTAAATGCTTGGGCAACTTTGATCTGCGATAGGGTCAGTAGCAAAAACACAATACCATACACCTGCAAGCATATACAAAATGTAACCATGTTACCAATGTTATTTTGTCACTGTACAAAGAAGCGGGGTTATCTTTTTCATTACCAGGGGTATCAATATAACTGTGGTAAGGATCAGCCGAGGATAATGCCAATGTTGTTGCAAAATAATTTATCTGTTTTCCCTGTATGAGAAATTCTGTCTACTGAAACAAGATACATGTACGTGGGAATCAGGATTATTTTTTTCTTCATGTATGTGTGACTATTCTTGCGGTCATTGTCCTGTATAGCAGCCAGCAGTAACACTTGCTAGCCCCTCCTTCAGTTCGGTCTTGCACGCTGAAGCACTTCTCATTTGGAACCCAGACAGTCAACTATCCCATTGCTTGATCTCCCATCAAAGAAGAAGAAGTTGTTGTGGGGGGCATCTCTCTGGGATAGAGCCTGCAATAGGAAAAAATGACATGTCTAGTTCTAGATCTGTTCTGATATTGTTTTTTTTTTTTTTTTTTTTTAAGAGTAAATATAGAGCTCACCACTGGTCACAAATTATGACAAGCTCTATTTTTTACACCTTGATAAACAGGTCCCAAAGGCTACTTGAATGCTCAATGCTTGCCAATTATATACATGGATCAAAAAAATAAGCTTTACAAGACCACCCTTAGGCTAAAAACACCCAGGCCTGTTTCTTCGCAGGGATAACTTGTGCAAGCTTCCACTGACTTCAAAAGAAACTACTTGACAGCTTGAATACAAAATAGAGTGTTTTCCCCACTAAAGTGAGTGGGAAGTGGCAGGTGTTTCGGTACTTCTGTGGTGGCTTAAATATGCCAATGAAGAAACCACCCAGTTTGCAATAGCCTTAAAGAAAAAAAGTTTATAAAAGTTAAACTAAAGATAAGGCACTGTTGCCCCGCACTGGTAAAACTGGGGTGTTTATTCCCCCACTTTACAGAGCGCTGGTAAGGCCCCATCTAGAATATGCCATGCAGTTTTGGTCTCCAGTGCTCAAACAGGACATAACTGAGTTAGAGAGGGTCCAGAGAAGGAGTCTGTTTGTGTGATACAGTTTTTTTTTTTTTTTTGCTTGCTGAGCTTTCCCATTTCTGCAAGTTACCATCAATATACTGGATCTTTTGCTCATTGCCAGCAATGTCAAACACTGTGGGGCCAATTTATTATGCTGCGTTATTATTATTATTAACATTTATTTATAAAGCGCCAACATATTCCACAGCGCTGTACAATTAGTGGGTTTCATACATTGGACATACAGAGTAACATATAAAGCAATCAATAACCGATACAAGAGGTGAAGAGAGCCCTGCCCAAAAGAGCTTAAACTAAATTAATTAAAAAACCAGTGTATGCAAGTTCCGGCAAGCGAAAAAAATGTTAAAAAAAAAAAAATGATGCCGTTCCTACCTATGCGGCAAAGCCTGGCACTGTGTGGCAAATTTTGTTCCATATTAAACGCAGTATAATAAATAGGCCCCTGTGTGTGTTCTTCTACCCAGTTATGGAACACCAGGGATTAGATACAAGAGTTATTTGCCTGAAACAGGATGCTCATTAAGAAGGTATATGTCCACCATTTGTGCTACTATGTCATTAGTAGTACTTTACTTTGTATACTGCCTGGCTATGCTGCCCTTTGCAGGTACTTCTGGAATGTGCTTTGGTGTTGGGAAACAAGGTTAAATTGGCAGGAAGAGCCGGGGGAGGCAAGTTAGAAACACGGGTTGGCTAAAACAGGAACAAGAAAGGAAACTGGTTGAAGCACAACAATGTTATGCATGTAACTTCTGTCACACAGCTCTTATTTAGCTGACAAATAAGGCAACTTCAACTCTCTACTTGATTAACAACACACAGCACCCCCATGTGCATTGGTGATGAATGAGTACATAAAGACTTGCAGAAAGTGAAAAACAGACCCACAGTTTGCACAGTGCAAGTAAATGTGCTGACCTTCAGCTTAAGGCCAAATCAAATAGCTTTTACTGCTCTCATAACTGACCTTTTTGTTAAGTGAACAGAGCAGTCACTTGGGATGGAAGCTACCTGCAGGCACATGCATCATGAAAATAATACCCAAGCCAACAAAAGGATTGAAGAATGCCCTGCATTGGCTCCCAGTACATACAGAGGCATCTTTGGCATGAGAATGGTGTATGCATAGGCTGCAATGACAAACAATTTTCTGTGTAGGTATACTTGCACTAAATTTCCCACATACTTAACTAAGCACACTGGTTTTAAACACAATTATTACTATTAATGAGGTGTTAAGAGTAATTATTTGCTAAAGTATGCAGTAATTAAATTTACCTTAACGATTTCCTGCCCCAAAACTCCTCCAACTACTGCGCAGACTGGTGCCATCTCAGAAAAGCAATAGCTTCAAACACAAGGGAGAGAGATTGAAAGGTGCATTTTTTTATTTCTTCATTGTAAATGTGCATTTCACATATTTCATAAAGGTGCATTTTACATGTTTTCTAATGGCACGTTTCACATTTTTTATAAAGGCAAATAAAGTTGTAGTCATTTCAGTCACAATGTGCAGAGTAGCTCTCTGTTTACTGCAAGGCAAGAGCCAACTAATCTTATGTTTCCCAATAGGTCTAAACCCAGAGGAACAGAGATTAACATTGAACACAATAATAATTGGTCTTGATCAATTTTTATTGCACTCAGTATCGATCTCCATTTATGTGGTTTACAGACACTTCGGGAAACATGACGTCAGTTAACTCATAGGCTGCCATGTTGTGACCGCCATGTCTATGCAAGCTTACCTTTTACAAAAAATAATTAGCAGTGCAATGAAGACAGTGTCATTAACACTGCAGGCCATGGGAAAACACTTGAGCAATGTGTTTTCTAACCCAGATTAACAAATTTAAGATTTAATTTAAATTTGGTAGAACACTGCAGAGCCAAACCATGAACATATCCTGATTTTTCACTAAGTGGACTGATATCTGTTACCAGTATAGTAGGAGACACAAATGCATGATTGCAGCACATGTCCGAGGGCAAACAAAGCTGCACTTCATATAAACACAACTGGACCAACTGGTGACTGACCCACATCAAAATAGGACTGTTACCTTGCAAAGTCTTTAGGCAGGAGATCTGGGCTAACACCAAGGGAGTCTAGAACGTCACTGCAGATCTGAAGCAGCAGCTCAGAGTCTTCCTGGTAATTACTTGGCTGGGGGTCCCGTTTCTTGTCTGTGCGAAACTTCATTAAAACTGCAACATAAAAGTTAAGAGGTTTAATTATCTGCAAAGTAAACAACCATTTCTTATTTCTACTTATTTTGTGTAGTAATCGTTGCCCTCACCCACCCTCTGCATAAAATGGGAGTTGTACAATGATATCTTCCATTTGTAATAGTTCTGTTAAAGCCAATAATAAATATACATTCTCTGCAACTTGCCAGTGTAAAATCCCACAGGTAGCATGCTTTGTTATTACCTGGGACACGGTCACTTTAGGGTACATGGACATGTTTGAGGAAAAGATCTTGGGCATTATCGGCCTGCAGCAACAGTAATTCAGTCTCTGTGTATTAAACAAGGCGAGGAGAAAAGACATCCTTTATACACTGCATGTGGCAGCAAGGATTTGCTTTACCGGTGGGATCCATTGTGCAAGTTTTTAAAAATATCTTAACATTTTCTGCATGACTTGAGGTAACACTAGCTACCAGTCAGGGTAAATTGCAGTCAAACTCTTGGTTAAAAACAGAGCAGTATTTATTTGGGCAAATATAAATATAAAGAGACTCCTAAGCAGTAACAATAGTCTCCTTTATGACATATACCTGTGATTGAGTAAATAAGTAGAAATTGCATGGACATACCGAAGTTACAGGCCCAGCAGGGACCAATGTGCACTGCTGGCGGGGGCATATTTACCAACCTCCTTTCCTCAAAACTGGCTCCCATACCACCCACACATCTTTCCACAACAGACAGATAAAGTTCGTAACCAAATCAGCAGGTGATACAATCTCGACTGGACTTTCATGTGGTAAAAGGCAGGTGGGAGGTAGAGCTTATTTTTGCTACTACACAGCCACTTCCTATTATGGCTGTAGTGAATATGTGCCTGACCCAATCACTGATTGTAATCACTAATTATTTTCACATTACCACTGTGGTTTCACTGCTGTCAAACGATACAAGATGAAAAGAACAAAATAATGTCAGAAGAACAGAGATGAGTAGGAAAATTATACGTACACGTATGCTACTCTAATATTGTTTGACAAAAGCTTATCTCAGTTGACAAGTCACATACGGTAAGAGAGACAGTACATAAGGAGAATGTAGCATGTGCTTTATGAGCAGGCTGACCACAAAATGGAGATAAAGGGGCAAATTTATTACGCAGTCTAAAAAAAATGGAAATAAAATTCACCACACCTTGGCGTATAAAAAAACAGTGTAATTCTTTGACGCATTTTTTCTTAGAGCGATTTCTGCCGGAAACAGTCAAATCTGGCATTCAGACGCCATAAAATAAAACACACCTTGATAAATTTGCCATTTTATGCAGCTTTTTACACAGTTTTTTTGAGGAATTTAATTTTACACATCATTATACACAGGCCCCAAAGTGTATCAAATAAATTGTTTCTCCTTGTTGCCCCCTTGCTAAACTCTCTCTTTCTAAGATAAATCTATAGTGTATAGTCCACTGGGTCTAAAAACGAAGGGTCACTTGTGTCTGTATGTACCAAATCAATGAAATAGCCTTTAGTATATATACATACCTAGCTGAGGCACCCAATAAAATAGACAATGAGTATCCTCTTAATAAGCACTACAAAACTGGATCACATTGTACATTGTATATGTCACATTAAACTGAAATATGAATCATACATACAGCAAAAGACTAAAGGCAAGGTGTATGCATGCCTAACAGTATTTCAGGGGTGCAGCACTTTACAGAGGTAGCCCACTACTTTTTCTCACAATGTCTGAGGTCCGGACACAGAATCACTTATCTACATGACTCCTCCATCTATACTAAACAACTTATCTCTGATAAATGTACTGCAATACACAGGGATTGGTATCTATGTTAGGTAAACAGGATAGAAGTATACTTCAGTTAAAACAAAGCGGAAATATATACCACCACTCATTTACTCAATGGCTGCCTTAGGGTGAAGACACGCTGAGCAACTAGTGGCAGCTACTTTTTCATGGCTACAAAACTCTTTAAAATACCCTGCCGTAGACAATACTAAGAATTGCCTCTGCTAAAACACACGTAGAGGCAGCTATCAGTAAAATATCAGTTATTGGGGGTGTGGAAAGTTGCAACATAAATGGGGACCTTGATATCTGCCCTCTTGGACTGATGTATATCAGTAGTGGGCTATTTAAGGGGGGTGTTTGTGCAAAGTCTTTTCACATAGTGTAACGCACATTTGTTTGTCACTTCGTGCATAAAAGGAGGATGGAAGTGACGTAAGGGGTCACCATGGAAACCAGACACATAAAGTGTCCCACATACATTGAAGCCGATACACCATCAGCGTCAATGTTACTTGAACATTAATCGAGTTAAGTAGAATTAAACAAAATTCATATTAACCCAAAGGCTATAAAGGCACAAACACCACAAGTGAAGCAAGCCTGGCAAAAGATATGGCATAAATAAAGGCATTTCTGCAGATTGTTATACATAAAGGTAAAGGCATTATATCACAATCTATATTATAGGAACAAATGCAAGTCAAAATCCCTATTCAATGAAGATGCGATTGCCACCCCGGGATGTATTACCTGTGTTCACAGACGATCTATGCTGGGAGAACCTAACCTGGTTCTATATTCTAATTATAAAGGAGTTGAAAAAAAGAACAGTTGCCAACACTGGCTTTTACACTAATTCTAAAGCCAGGCCATCAAACACAACAAAGTCTGCCTTTATGGGATCAAATATAAGGGACTACAATTTACCAGTAGAACCGACCCTAATACTATCATATTCAGGCAATGCCTGGTTTAGGCTCATGAGAGGCAATGGCCAACAACGGCTACAGAGCCATCAGTTTGTGAGTGCTATTATTAAAAATAACAAATCTCCACTCCCTTGATGTGTTGTATTTTTCATTTAATAGCAACTCCTGAAAATTGTAGTCAATTATCTTTAGGCAGCATAAGAAAGAGCCCTGCTCTGTAATTCTGTTCAGCCACAAAATAAAAGAGGGCCTCATTTTGCTCTAATGAACATAGCTGGATTACACGTAGGTCAATCATATAGGAATTAACCTGGCAGGTGCTGGAAGGCCAGATGTTACTCAAGCAGTGCAGACAATGTGGCAGATGCAGAGCACACAATGGGTCCAGAAGCTAAAGGAAGTGTGGATAGTATTATTTATACTTTCCAACCTTAGGTGACCTGCAATTAATATAGCCACATTCTATGTTGATGAACGCTTTAGCAACATCTGGGGGTTACAAGTTTGATATACTTCAACTAATAGAAGAAATAAGATTTTTGGAACCAGACACCTTGTTGGTGTACAATGGTTTGATCAAAAAGACCTACAAATATTTAACACAGGGGGGTGTAAGAACAATTTTAATAAAATAAGGGGCCAAGAGTAAGTCATTTCATTGTACAGTGGGGGCACATCCTAAATTAGAAAAATCTTTATTGAAAAGTTATGCTCATGACATGTAAATATCCTTCAAATTACATGTAATAAGGTGATGGGATTAGGACACATTCTCTTTTGCCACTTTTCCGCTCTCTTCTCTGAGAGAAAGAGACAGAGAGAAGGGAAGGGAGGACGGAAAGAATAAAAGAATCAGATACAAAGGGAAGTATAGTGACATAATCCAGTTTTTAGAAACAAATAGGTCAATATTAGTTTGCTACACTGAGAAAATGTTATTTAAGATGCAGTGCCACCTTTGCATAAAACAAAATGCCAAGTTGGTATTCTTACCTTGCAAAAGGAAGAAGTCAGTGGGAGTCTTCTTCAGAGCAGACTTTGCCTTTTCACTATGCCAGTCAATTTCTAGGGCATCTTTTAGTGGGCAGAACTGTACTTTCTGACAAGGACAAAAAACAAAATGCAATGGGAATGCTTGTGTTTCAGGAGATTTCCAACTTACTGTCAAACTAAGGCTTCCTTGGTCTGTGATCCTCCCCTACAGCTCTTTATAACTTAAGACAGTAAACAAAACCGTGACTGAGGTTGTTGCAATGTCACTTGTGGATAATGAGACTGAGTGTTCTAGCTAGTAAGGACACTGTGCTCCACTTTATCTAATCTACTTTTCCTACTCTATGCTATGAGAAAACTTTTAATGAGAATAGTACAGAGGAATTTTAGACCTGCAAACATGCATGTCCCGGATGATTGACAAAGATAGAAAGAAAGATGCCAGCTAGAAAATTCTCTTCAGAGCAACCTACCTCACGTTTGTGTTTTAAAGGCTCACGCAACCATTGTTTGGCTTTGGTGAACGAACATCAGAATTTGTCACAGAAAGGACAAGCAAATATAAATAATAAGAAAAAGATGTGAAAGTAATGTATATGGCAGAGGATTTCTGACTTTTAAAGGACTTTTTTGTCATTGCCCTTGATAACTACTAAAATTGTAGTAGATACATGAAAACATTGTTGTAGCCATTCAGCCACAGTTCTAAAGATATCTAGGCCAAAATCTTCAGGTCAGGCTTTTAAAAGCATCTATCACAAAACACAAGTATTCTCCACAAATCTTACCATATAGCCTTCTAAAAAAATTAAATGTACTAATGAAAATGTCCATTAGGATATCAAAATATGATGAAATGTAAACAGGATGGATTGGGGAATAAATAATAATAATTATTATTATTATTATTATAAGTTAATTCAACCACTGCAACTTGGCAAACTTCTCAAGATTTATTGTGCAATTACCATAACTGAAAAATAAAATCAATAAAATCAAAATGTGTTGAAGTTTGGAAACTATGTGTTAGGGAGCCAGAGGCCACTAAAGACCACTGGTTGGGAGGAGGGCGACAGATCCCTTTAAAGGGTTTAAAGGACCAGTGAGTTGTGCTGGAATACTGGTTGGACAGGTGCTTGGCAAACAGAAACAATTTCATTAACACACGGGCAAGTACATGGCAAAGCAGAAGGTAGGCATTGGCACGGTTAGTGTTAACAGGCAGCCAAGAAAGGTTAACAATTGTATTGCAGCACTGGCAGGGTAATAAGGCAAGACAAGGCAAAGGTACTGAGGGCAGGGGAAAGTCTTAAGAACAGCATGGCAAGCATTAACCAAGCTCAAATCCAAAGCCCAGTATAACAGAAGTCAGCCTTGCATGCTTCTTCACAGATCTATTAACCAGCTGGCTTCTGCTACACTGTTTCACAAGACAGAACAATAGGGCAGAGAACAGAATAGGATAGACATTTACTGCTTCCAATAGCAGTTATATTTACTAAAAATAACTTTAAAACCATTGAACATTTGTAATTGTCAGGAGAGATGTAACCATTATAGCAGTATTTCCCAAACTGTGGGGCTCAATGAAGTGGCTGGGACTGATGGCCAATAAAGCACAGGGTCAATACCTGTTTGCTGTTCAACATATTTTTAGGAGCCCAGATCAGAAAATGTTGCAATACATGGCATTTACATTTATATCAGTATACCTACCTGCATGGTATAAGGAGGGGTTCAAAGTTTAGTGTGCTTAATGCACCCTGAACAATCAAGTAAGAACTGTGGAGGGAGCCAGACATGCTTTCATTAGGAATTCAAAGTTAAAAAGCTAGTGCCACTTGTGTTCCAATCTTTAAAGGATTAACTGACACCTCCTTAGCTGTCATGATAGTCTAACTTGAATTGCTGCTAAAAGCCTTCAGTCTATCATTTGCTAGCTCAAGCTACTAAAAAACCGAACAATCAACAGGCAAAATTGGAAAGATTTGTCAGAATAGCATTTTTCAAGAAAATGCACTTTAAAGATTTTGCTAAATGGAGATACACTGATTTACTAAGTAAAGTTGGGATGCAACAATAGGGCTCTGTTCTCTGGCTAATATAACCCAAACCATGACCATCATCACATTATCAATTCAGAAAAATGCACCTTTTTCCTTCTGAATTGCTTTAAGGAAGCATGACCTTTTGGCTTTAAAATGACAGCTACTTGATTAGTGTCTGACATGTCTGCTGTTGCACTGTTGCAAGTACCATTTAGGTCTTGCCTGGAGGAGTGCAAACCAGACCTCATTTTTAGGGGTATTATGGTGGGGGAAATGTGCAGGTGAAAGGTTATGTCACAACAAGAACAGGCTGCAGATACAAGTTGATTACACTTTAATGCTTCATCACTGAAAAAAAGCTTAGGTTACATATGTCCACTGGTCACAAGTCTAACATCCAATCCAACATCCTGGCAAGTAAATTATATATACTGGAGTCTGATTTTATCCAATTTCTGCCTGAGGAGACAGGAATGTATCACCTAGAAGAAATCTGTTATAGAAGATGCTGTCCTGTATTGATCAGATGAGTTCCTAAAACACTGAAAATGACTGTCTAGCACTAGCTCTGCCCGTTTCCTAGATGTGTTTAAAGTGGTTGCTCACCTTTGAGTTTGCAATTTGCAATTTGTCTTTATTTGCTATTGTTTGTAGTTGTTTAATTATTTAAATTTTTGTTTAGCAGCTCTCCAGCTTGGAGTTTTAGCAGCTATCTGGTTGCTAGGGTGCAAATTACAACAGCAACCAGGGAGTGGTTTGAATGGGAGACTGGTATATAAATAGGAGAGGACCTAAATACAAAAATAAGTTCTGAAAATGAACAATAAAACTGTAGCCTCACACAATAGTTTTCTGGCTGCTGGGGTTAGTGACCCCCATTTGAAAGTTGCATGGAGTTAGAAGACGGCGAATTAAAAAAAAACAAAAAAAAAACTATAACAAATAAATAAAGACTAATTGAAAACCTTCTTAGAATTGACCATTATATAACAGTGCTGTCCAACTTCTGCGGTGCCGAGGGCCGAAATTTCTCTAGCATACACAGCGGAGGGCCACTAATGGAAGCCAGTTTTGACCACTCCCCTTTTTTAAACCACACCCATTTTATCACAATGGTGGTAGTGCAGCAAAAGCTCAAATGCTTGGTCCTCACTGCTGGGATTTCAACCGTCATTCATATGTGAAAGAATTATATTATGTCATATAAAGATATACCCTTAAATCCATATGCCTCCTCCTCCCCTGTGGATAGCACAGAAACTCCCAGCACATAATTACACACCTTAGTGACCATTTAATGGCTATTTCAAACTGCTAACAAACTCCCACAACAAACCCCTGCCACGTTCACCTCCCACTGGCAGCATAAGGCAGGCAGAGTATGGCACACACAGGCAGCACTCTGCTTGCCCTATGCTGCTTGTGTGTGCCATACTCTGCCTGCCCTATGCTGCCTGCGTGTGCCATACGCTGCCTGCCATACCTGTTTGTGCCATACCCTCCCTGCCCCATGCTGCCTGTGTGTGCCATAATCTGCCTACCCTATGCTGCCTGTGTGTGCCATACACACAGGCAGCATAGCCAGGGCAATACATACAGTGTCTGAGGTGTGAACAGGTGAACAATGTGGGTGATTACAGTCTGAGCCTGAGGTGTGAACACTGCAGGGATTAAAAGGTTTGAACAACACAGCGGATTACATTTTTAAACAATACAGGGGGATTACAGCCTGAATCTGAGGTGAGAACCATGCAGGGGGCCAGTTAATCTCAGTACTGATACCATTTAAAGTTTACATAAAGGTAAGCCATCAAAACAGCCAGACAGGTGGGGGGGCGCAGCCGCCAATTGGACAGCACTGTTCTATAACATACTAAAAGTTACTTAATGGTGAACTACCCCTTTAAAGTTTTAGAAGAGGCTGTAAATCTGTATTTAAACATGTACCTTGTGCTATCATTTTCTGCACAGGAAATAAATTATATATACCGTATATACTCGAGTATAAGCCGAGGTACCTAATTTTACCTAAGAAAACTGGAAAAACTTATTGACTCGAGTATAAGCCTACCCTAGGGTGGGAAATGCAGTAGCTGATCACATGATATGGATATACCTGATCAGTATTGATAATAATGGGAAATACTGTACTTAGGTACTAATTATAGGTAATTATTGACTGACTGAAGTTAAACACATAATATGTGTTTAACTTCAATCAATTATGATTAACTATAATTAGGATCTATAGGAAATATATACTACAGTATTATATATATGTAATGTATGTAATATGTCACATGTACAGTAATGGGAAAAGTTATATACTGCCCCCGCCAACCCTGTAGCGATTCCCGCAGCCCCCACCATCTCTATAGCCCACACGCACAGCACGGACAGTCTCTCAAAATGAAACAAGTCAGTCTTACACAGTGGCCGATTTAAAGTTCCTTCAGTCCCAGTTAATGTCGCTCTCAGCATGTCGGCTTCCCACAGAAGCGTAGCGCTGTGATAGGAACCACCTTCTACATTAGCCTGCTACCTGTTGGTGCGCTCCACAGTGGCGCCTGGGGCGGAAGTGACGTCACGCGCCCCTTCAGGTTGTCATGGCGTCACGCGCCCCTTCAGGTTGTCATGGCGTCACGCGCCCCTTCAGGTTGTCATGGCGTCACGCGCCCCTTCAGGTTGTCATGGCGTCACGCGCCCCTTCAGGTTGTCATGGCCTTGTCTTCCACACAGTCACATAGATATACTGTCTATCTATCTATATAGATAGATAGACAGACAGTATATCTATGTGACTGTGTGGAAGACGAGGCCATGACAACATGAAGGGGGCGCGTGACGTCACTTCAGCCCCAGGCGCCACTGTGGAGCGCACCAACAGGTAGAAGGTCTTGAGGATTACTCAGGCGATCAGCGGTTCCTATCACAGCGCTACGCTTCTGTGGGAAGCCGACATGCTGAGAGCGACATTAACTGGGACTGAAGGAACTTTAAATCGGCCACTGTGTAAGACTGACTTGTTTCATTTTGAGAGACTGTCCGTGCTGTGGGCTATAGAGATGGTGGGGGCTGTGGGAATCGCTATAGGGTTGGCTGGGGCAGCAGGATTTGCTAGCATTGGGTCTGGGACTCGAGTATAAGCCGAGGGTACATTTTTCAGCACTTTTGTGCTTTTGTTAGCTTGAGAAAGGACCAAAAACTATGCTGTGTATGTGCCATATGTGAAATAAAGGTGGTTTTGAAATGGGAGTGCTGCAATTTTGATATAATAAATTACAGATATTGAAAGAGAAATAAAAAGAATGTGTGTTATTATGCATTACAAGTTTGCTGTTCTGCAGACTCCCACCTATAGAGATACATATTGGTACACGCTGCACAGGGGCTAGGAGCTGGGGCTTATCCCTCCACTAGGAAACAATGCAGTGAAAGCTTTGTGTAGAGAGAGGGTAACTGACTGCTTTAAAAATGTCCAGGTAAGAGATCAGGTCACTGGTCACGTTTATAGTGAATGCTGGGCCATATTTACTGTGCCTTGCATAAATCTGCACCCCTTCCCCCTTGAAACATATTAAAATGTATTTAATTTTTACTATTTGATTTAAAAAACATTTGTAGCACTTTCCCTACATAGTTAGTATAGCAAGCTAGGTACCACCAATTCATCCCTGGTAGTCTACGTACATACCACTTTCTGCTATTAAAGGAGAAGGAAAGTCATTTTGGCATTTTACTGCCAATAGATTTGCCACATTAGTGCCACCTAGAACACTATACTTATTCTGCAGAAAGGTTTATCATACCTGAGTAAAGAACCCTAGAAGCGTTCTCTGTTTGTTTAAGATTACAGCTTCCATTTTAGCTTGGTCTTTATAGCTTCCTGCTACTGCTCTAGCTCTTATAGCTCAGATTACACATTGGGGGAGTAAATTTTATGAATTTTTATGGGAGGGGGGAGCAGGAGAGGGGAAAGAGGAGAGAACTGAAGCTGGACCCAGGAATGAAGGATTTTTCTGAAAGAGGAAGTCAGATACCAGAAGAACATGTTTACAAAAAAAAAGAGTCCTGTGTTTCTTTTGATTGAGGACTCAGTGTTTCTGTGAGTGCTTATGGTTGTATTTACATAGACCTTTCTGATAAAGCTTACTTAGTGTGAAATTCTTTTGTTTAAACTGCAAAACACCATAAGGGCATTTGCTAATCATTGTACCTGTGCTCCTACAAGACTTAAGGTTCCCATGCATGAGTCTTTCAGACCGATTCGGCAGCATTTCTGCACGTGTATAAGGCCCTCCAACAGGCCCCACCAACCATTATTTGGCAGAAAATTGATCAAGCAGGCTTTTTCCATCAGATCAAGAACCACATCAGTTCATTGATGCGGTCCTCTGTTCAAAGGCTCATATTCCCTTCATTGTAATGACTGAAAGAAGCAATCCTTCACAATGATGATCTGTTACCTTCAAAGCAACCAAAGAGTTTTTCCCATAGTCCTTAACAGAAAACATGCTATAAAAATGTGTTCGAATGATAATAACATTATGCAGCAGGTTTCCTATTTAAAGGAGACATTTTATATAAAGTTCATATTAAGTTATAATATTCACCCTCCCTCAAAATTTGAAATGATGCAGAAAGAAAGAGGTTTTTAAAGCATTTTACCTCCTAAAACTGCAATTATATGAGAGCTACAGAGACAACCACTCAAGTCTGAAGCCAGAGCGAAATGAAACATGGGAGTGTCCTTCAGTCAGGCTTTACTCAGCAGCAGCGCAGCAGGGAAAACCTTCTGTGTCTCTCTGCTTGTGCTGCTGGGGGGGGGGGGGACAGGAGAGGAGCGAGTAGAGCAGGAACGGACTGCCCGTGACATCGCTAAGCCCTGCCCTCCCTATGCATATTCACTTCACTTTAAGTAGATATGAGAGCCAGCGGCCCTGAGACACATACTGAAGTCTAAACTGGAAGCTGCATAAGGTCTGGGTAGAGCACAGTTTTCAAGCTGTTATGGTCATATTTGAACCCAAAGGTATTAAAATAAAAGCACTTACTTCTATTTTAGAGTTTTTTTTACATGGTTTAGTGCATTGTAAAAATTTATGCTATATATCCCCTTTAAATGAATGGAGAATAGTGCCTACTGGCAGAAAAGGGCAATCTGATCACTGCAGTTCTCCCATGAGAGTATTGCAGTTTTCAAAACTATGTGTGCCACTGGCCTAGGGTTAAATTTAAAAAAAAAAAAAAAAAAAAAATCACTACTAGTTTTTGCATAATTACATATAGTTAAGTTGGGTTAAAAAAAAAGACCAAAGTTCATCAAGTTCAGCCCTTCCAAGTGAAACCAAGCACACACACACACACAAACGTACACTGACCTATCTATACACTCATATACATAACTATATATACCAATATCAATACTTACTTGGATACTATGCTTGTTGAAGAACTCATCCAGGTCCCTCTTAAAGGCATTAACAGAATCTGCCATTACAGCATCACTAGGAAGGGCATTCCACAACTTCACTGCCCTCACTGCGAAAAACCACTTACACCGCTTCAAAAGAAAGTTCCTTTTCTCTCATCTAAAGCTATCGAACAACTCTGCTAAAAGTATCCCACTCAAAGTACAATTACCTGTTACATTAAATCTGCCCCACCAAGTTGAAAACCATGTGTATGTAAAGTGGTCGTAACTGGTACATTACTTCTGCCGGCACCAATATTGTATCACTATTTGAGGTCTTTTACATGCTTGAATGCTGAGGGAGTTAAGGCCCCACAGAGGTACTAAGCTAAATTGCAAACTGTTCAGACATTATTGTGTTCTTCCAGGCAGTGCATTCGCTCACAAGTAGGGAATAAAGAACACATCCCTTAAGCATTTTCCAATTTAAATATGTCACTTTGCAAAGTCTGTCAAGTAAAAATGAAGTCCCATTTGCAACACTTACTGTTTGCAGAGTACCTCAGGCATCCTAATTTATGTCAGAGAAGAATAAATTAATGTGAAGGGCGGGATTGTCTTACTAGAGAAGATTACAGAATGATTTCACCACATCATTTCCCAACTTGTCTACATCAAGGCAACAAAGTGAGGTTGGTGCCATGGAACAGACTAGTAGCAAAAAAAATTCTCGCCAGCCTCTCTGGCTTTATAAAGGGATGCTATGCACTTGGGGAAAATAGGTACAGAGATGGGACCCATTATCCAGAATGCTCGGGACCTGGGGTTTTCCGGATAAGGGGTCAGATTCGGATCTCCTACCTTAAGTCTATTAAAAAAATGATTTAAACATTAAATAAACTCAATAGGATTGTTTTGCCCACAATAAGGATTAATTATATTTTAGTTGGGATCAAGTACAAGGTACTGTTTTATTATTACAGAGAAAAAGGAAATCATTTTCAAAAATGTGAATTATTTGATTAAAATGGAATCTATGGGAGATGGACTTTCCATAATCTGGAACTTTCTGGATAAAGGGTACCTTACAGAGCATATAAAATACTATATTCATATTAGAGACTGCTTAGAAGGATGTAAAGAGAATATTCAACTTTAAATTAACATTTAGTATTTTATAGATGGACCTATTCTAACCAACACTTCAGCCACTTTATTTTGTATCTTTGTTTTATGCTGGTTCTTTCTAGCTTGCAGCTAAAAGATCTTTCAGGGTGTTTAGTGACCTCGGCAACTAAAAACCAAACCAAGTATGAGGCTTCAATTTTTGTTATTCTTATTTTTTTTTTTTTTATTACATATTTTCTTACTTTTCAAACACTGATAGTAATCATATAGTAATTTAAAACTGCTGCCTGGTTAGCCCTATTAACCAAACAGATTAAAATTCAAGCCCAAAAGTCACGCAAGAAAAAAAGTAAATATTTCAAAAAGCACAAAAATAAAAAAAAAATGGTAGACATCGTAGAATACCACTTTCTACATCAGTATGTCAGAAGTTCATTTTCAGGTGAACATTCCCTTACAATAAAACATTTTTATTTTTTTTCCCCAATGATGATGGGCCATCCAACCATTTGGTCTGCATGCTTTAGAAGACATAAGTCAAGTATGGATTTGCGGCAAATTTCTGTGTTTCGCCATTGGCGTATTTTTTGTGAAACAGACGAAAAAAATTGCCACGCGTCAAAAAAAATTATGCAACAGACCCCAATAAACAACAGGAAGGGGGAAAATTAAATAAAATAAAGTTGTAAAAAATGTGCATGAATAAAAATATTTCAGAATTTAATATTCTTCATTAACCTATTATTACACTGCATATATTAATTGTACATAGCAAACTTTATAGGCATGCTTGAAGGTGGCATGATTTTTTAGGGCAAAACACGTTTTCAGTAAAATGCTTTATAAAATTTGCACAAAGAAATACCTTTTTACAATGCAAATAACTTTCCATTACAGGCTTTTATCACATTTCCATCCATAAGGCTTTATCAAGTACTATCCTGATAACAGAAGATAGAATTTCAAATGAAAAAAAAAAAAAACACACCATAAGGAGCCATTACATCAGCACATCTGCAGACACACTAAAGCAGAATTTGGCACAAAAATGCATACGCAAGCAGTTTTGTGCCAAATTCTACTTCGTACACCCAGGCAGATGCACTTATCCCCAGGCTGCGAATCCACCCCATGTGACAGAAGCCTAAATTACCAGTGTACATTTAAAGGAAAAAGAAAAGGCTAGTAAAGAGTTAATCTCAAGTTGCAGGCATACCTTCAGTTGTCTCAATAGTGCCCTTAAGTCTCCCCATATTTCACCTGTTCAGAAGATCTGAAGCCAAACAGGAAGAAAAAACACTGAGCTGTGTAAAGAAAAGTTCCCATAATGCCTCACTCCTGCACAGACATGCAGACCAAATAAACATGCTCAGTTAGTAAGACTAAGTCAGCTTCCTGCTGATTGGCTCAGATCCACATTCCTAAGGGGGGGGAGTGAGTTCTTAGCATTCTTGAGGGAGGGGGGAGCAGGAGAGAGGAGAGAGCTGTGTGTCTCTAGCAGAGGAAAACAGACACAACTAATCTTGTTCCAGAGAAGTCAGTGCAGCGTTTCTGTGAATGCTTATGGCTGTATTTACATAGACCTTTCTGATAAAGCTTAGTTTTTACCTTTCTTTCTTTTTCTTGCCCAAATTGAACTTTTCTTTTGTCAAACACCATCATACCTTTTTTACCAAAATGCTCTCTGTAGGATCAATCTTTGCTTTCTTGGCCTCTGGACCATCTTCAACTTCCTGCTTTGCTTTGGAAACTTTGGCAACTTTGGCCTTTTCTCTGAAACAAGAATACTTTTTTTAACTAATGACATCCAACTACAAGATGTGCGTCTTACTGCCTCAGTGTTTCATTTTATTATGTCAAAGATTAATATTTTTTTCATCTATTAATCATTTTATTAGGCATCTTTTCTGTTTACAAGTAAACAAAAAAGCTCTCTGGTTGTCAGGGTCACAATTTACTGACTGACAGACTATGATTTAATCTAGATTTTTCTAAATGCAAGGGTAATTAAGCCTAGCATGCAAAAAAAATAATTGAAAAATTAATACAAATTATCTTAGAATACTACACTCTACACCATAGTAAAAGACAAATTTAAGGTAAACCACCACATAAAATAAAGTGGTTGCACAACCTCTCTGAATTTATTTTTACATTCATGTGAATGGAAATTGCTTGCAGGAGGGGAAAGGAGTTTGAACATGGGCCTATCACTTTTAGACACATTTAGAACTTTTGGAATACTTGAAATCAAATAAATGTGCTCCCCTGAAAACACTATTAAACACTGCCTCGTTTTTCTTTCACGTGGATCATCTGGTAAATCCAAAACAGTGACCTTGGAGTGCCACTCCATTTTAAAAAAAAAAAAAAAAAAGTCTATAAACACATATTAGCTCTTAAACTTTCATTAATGCAAAATAAGTAAAGAAACAGGAAGGAAAACTTAATTGTGCTGCCTTATTATGACATCTACACAAAGTCAGATCTACATGGCAGATTTATAAATATTTGAGATTGCATTTTTCCACGATTTGAAAAAAAAAAAAAAAAATTGTCTTAAAATGTCAAACAACTTTATGGTACACTGACTAATTTTGCAACATGTCCAAATCTTTTCAGTCCTAGAAAACCTCTCATTAAATTTTTAGTTTGTTTTGGGTCAAAATAAGGACTTGTAATTTTCAACTTAAGTGTTTGAAAACCATTAAACTGGCCAAATAGTATCTACCTGCGTGTGGCCAGTTTTAGTCTGAGAGCCGCCCACCCGTGATGATGTAAAATGGGCTGTCACTGACCCACATATATAGGTTTGGTTACAAAAATGCAGTGTGCAACTCTCCCTTTGACTTTCTTTTGACTGTACGTCTAAAAATGATCTTTTGTGCACACATTTAAATACATGAATACAGAATAATTACTAAATTGGTTATGTGCAGAAGCATAATACTTACTCAACAAACTCATGTTCTCCAAGGTCAGCAAACATGTAGCCGTGGTACCCAAACACATCTCCAGTGAAAAACTTAATGTTGTGTTTGTGGCAGATATGGTCCACTCTTACTAGGAGGTCCCTGGAGCAAGAAGTTAGACACACCTTAAAAAAAAAAAAAAAAATCATCATGGATTTCCACTCCCTGCAGAAGCCTACCGGAGCTCAAACAGACCTGTTACAGATCCATAAAGGAAATTTTTACCAAACTTGCCCAAAAGTGCTAACATTTTACTCACAATGAATTCTGATTATACATACTGCTAAATCCATTCAGATGAGGATTTCATGTATTTATGATCACAGGGCAAAGAAGCTGCATACTCACCCTGGCTCTGGCTATTTCACCTAGAAGGGCACAACACATGTGTGCACCAATAGGCCACACATCTGCATATGTAAGGATGGAGTGATTACCAGAAGTGTAGACACAACAAACATACACTAGTAACCCCAGAATGAGTGCCCCTTTTTAAATGTTGGACTTGGGACCTAAGGGGCCCACTGCAGGGCTTGATCTCTGTTAGCACCTTTAAAACCTGGTAGATGAAATAACTTCATAGATTACAAGTGCTTGTGCTGTGGTTAAGGATTATTTAAATCACTTGGGTAAAGTTGTGTGAATTAAAAGGGGAACAGTGTGATACCATAACAAAAGTATAAGAAACAACATTTTATTTTTTGACTATGACATAAAAAAAAATCCCCAAAACTTTTTTGTTGCTAGTTGATATAATACCACACAAAAACAAACACTGAATGGTTTCAGGGGCTGTGACCTTCCTTTTAGACAGACAATGTTGAAGAGGTGCTCTCTGGCACCAAAGAATTGTTCCCAAATGCCTTGTGAACATTATCACCAACAATCTAGATATCGGCTTTAAACTCAGCAACTGCTTTCTCCTGTGTTGCTGAGACAGAAAGTAAAATAGACTTTTTTCTCCTCTGAATAAGTTTCCTGTTGTTACACTCTGTTTCCTCATAGACACAAAAAGCTGGCACAGGGAGTAGAAACAGAGTGCTTGTTTTTAAGAAAGGCACTCTAGTCAACAGATTTAAACACATTTCTGCCCAGCCTCAGGAAGTTCTATTTCCTCTTGTACCTTGTATATTGTTTTCTACATATTCTACATATACTTATTAACATTTAAAAGAAAAATTAAAAAATGAGTGTCCAGGCCTGTATAATTCTGATCATTGTCAGTACATTTGGTAACACAAGAACATTATGTTTCCATGTTTTATGGCCCTGAAACATTGGGTCTTTTTTGTAATATTTTAAAGATTTCATGTAAGTGTTTGAAATGGAGTGGTACACTTTAACTTTTGTGCCCTACTTAGACTTTAATGCAAAACCCCAATCTAAAGATTTTACAGTGTGCCGAAATAAAGAAATACCTGACATTCTTAAATACTAATGATTGGAAATATCTGCTGGTGGGCAAGAGAATTTTAGAGACCACAGTTGCACCTGAAATTATCACTACAGTCAAAAAGCCTGTTGTGTCATAAGCCTTAACATCATCTTGTGTCAGCACCTTCAGCTTAGAGCATGTGCAATGTCTCACTTTGTTGACGTGTGCATGCCAAATTTTGACTTCATTGATAAGGCCTTTGTCAAATAGGTGGCCCTGCAAAGCAAACTCACTACATATAGTATTCTCTTGAACTTTTATGTAGTATAAGCATTGGTGGACAGAAAGAAATCCTTATACTTATGTGCACTCATTTGCAATATTCAAATGTGCGCAAATGAGAATAAATGTGTTCAACATGTCCATGTCCAGTGCTTTTTTTGAAAACGGTTTATGATAAGTTAAAAGGCAACAGGGTGAACGTAGACTGGAAAACCTTTACAATATAAATATATATTTCACCAACAGAGAAGTAATAAGACAGCAGAATTGCTTAAAGGCATATAATTGACACCAGAGCCATATTTAGCTCACAAAAAACATTCCAGATGGGCACATACTTGAATACTTACAACATCAAACTGTGTGAAAAAATCATCAGATTTCTGATTTATGTTTTCAGTATCTGCTTCTACTGATACCATTGGATTGAGATTCCGTGCCCGATTAAGAGATGCCTCAGCTCTATTCTGGCCCAGGGACCCAGAAGGAATTAGGAACTGAGCTCTTGAATCTTCTGAAGAAACCTGCAGATAAAAAGTATGAATTAAAAAAAGACAAAAGCCCAGCCCCCATATAAAAATATTTTTAAACTAAAATACTCTTTATGCACAACTAGGGTAGCACACTTACAGAACTCCTGCTCAGAGTCCTCCGTGATTTTAACACCAAATCCTTCTTTATTTTCTATATACATGCTGTTCCATGCCAGACTTCCTTCAGGACATGGCAGAAGCCTGCTCAGTTTGCACTTCTCTCCCCCTCCGCTCTCTTATGTAATCTTAACAGAGAGCAGTTTCCTGCCTGAACGCTGCTGCCTGGAAGTGAAGACCAAGCTAAAATGGCTGCTGCTATCTTAAACAGAGGGAGATTTTAGAGTTGTTTACTCAGTTATGGTAAAGCATTCTGCAGAATAAATGTAGGGTTCCAGTTTGCACTATTGTAACTAAACTATTGGCAATAAAATGCCTGAGTAGCTTCCCTTCTTCTTTTAACAGCTTCTTAGGTATAAATCACCACCATTTTGTCTATATGATAAAGGGACAGGCATGAAAGTAAGATAATTCTTCTAAATGTAGTGTTGAGCTGGACATACACATGCAGATTTCAACTGCCAATTTGTTTTTTTCAGACCAAGCCAGCAGTTTATCTGCCCATGTGTGGGCCCTCCCTAGTGACCGATCCAACAGACATCTGGACTAAAATCAGACAGATTTCTAATAGCCAGGTTTGAAAATCCCAGCAGACGGGGACAGCAATGATATTGTCCTCACCTGACACAGCTGCTTATTATGATCCAATCACTGGCCCAGGGGCCAAACAAACATATTAGCCAGATTTGGCCTGCATATAGGTGGCCAAATCAGGCAAGTATCGGTTTGTTTGGGGACACTGCTATTACAGCGTATCTTCTTGTGTATAGCCAGCTCTAGTCTGAACTTGAACAGATAATACCAAGAACAAATAAAATACAGAAGAAGAAAATCACACACATTTTTTAGCTTCTGCTGTGTATGTCTGATGGCGCCGGGGGTGAAGCAAAAGCAGCACACGGATAAGCTGAACCACAAGGAAACCTCTAATGCTTTATTGTGTCAGAAAAAATGCACTCTACTTTTTGGGGGTGTGTCCCTACATCAGGTGGGGGTTGGAAAACATCTAGAAACAGCCAATTAGCTTGCATTTTGCTTAAAAACTAAAACTTGATAATGCTCTGATGTCTTAACAGAAAAGCCCAAGGTTTGATTTAATGTTGCTGATGTTAAATGTACGGGAATAGGTTGAAGACGCAAGTCTGATCCTATACATGCTCGTAAGAAATCTCTAGCAGGAATGCCCTCTAGTGGCTGCATAGCCTATATCCAACTAAGGACTTTATACTTTTATCTCGCTTTACAACTAAAAACAAAGAAAATACAATAGTAGAAGCAATATTAAAAAAAAAACTAAACAACAACAGTGTTCTTCTTGAGCCATTCTGTGCAGTGACACTGTTTCTCTGCATATTACCAGTAAACAAGGAGGTTCATTATGCAGGGGAATATGGTAATCTAATTAGCTACCTAGCAAAGACCAAACAGGGTCTTGTTTAAACTAAAATAGGAAAACGTTCTGTTAAGCACAATTCCTGTTTTATCAAACTCATGTTGTTGACATTGCCCCTTTAAGGAATCCAAAGTGGTATTTGCTCATTAGTGTAGAAATGCTGCTCATTGGTCAGAATGGACCCTTTAGAAAGGCAGTCAGGCTGGCTATTGGCAGACACTGGGCCTGAGTACAGCTGCAGTGAAAATGCTGTGTGTGGCATTATCTTTAGGATGTATTAACATTAATGGACAGCACCAGTAAATCAAGAGTAGATGCTCCATAAAAAGGTTTTTAAGTTCTGCATTCCTAGGTTTGATTCTCACATACGCTTGCAAATCTAGTAGCATGTAGCAAAGGTACCTGATGGTTTTCTTGTTTTTATTTTATTTTTTCTAACCTCACTGCCATCTTTAATACCAAACTGGACTCTTGGATTCAATGGCGATCTACTTCATATACATTTTGACTGGGCTGCAATGTTGCGGACAAGGCAGATGGGCAAGGGCATTCTACTGATTTGAATATGCACAAGACATCATTTGCATGCTAGCAAATGTGAAATAGGAGCTCTAAAAATCTAAATCAAGGTTTTAACAGAGGCACTGTGCACTGTGTCTTTAATCCTATATCTGGGCAAATTATATCCGAGCTAAATTATTACAAAATCAAGATATTACCAGGTGTAATCTATGAGGAACATTACCAGCCATTTCATTCTGCAAGCAGTTAGAAAGAAGAGTAGTGCAATACAAATGCTAGATTTTATCCCTACATTTTTTTTCCATGTATCTAAAAGTTATGCTTAATCCCTTTGCCACAGATCTTTAGAATTTCCAGGTGTGCAAGCATTAAATCAGTTTATAAAGCTCATTCAGTACTTGTGACTTTCCCCTGACCCTAGGCAACAAAGAAAGCTGGGGAAAGGGTGGCCTCTGGGTCAAGATCTCTCCAGGGGCCAAGGACAATGTGATAATCATATATCTGTCTTGCTGTTTAGTTCAGCAACCAGGGTTTGTTTCTTAATGCCTTGTTTGGTATATATATGTATTAATTTAATGCATCCATTAGTGAGTATGATGATAATATAGCTTAATGTCCTCTTTAAATAAGCAAAAACATTATTGTAGCTTTGAAAATGGTTTAAATAATGTCCTAACCTGCTCATGGTCCAGCAATGTTAATGCCTTCACTCCAGCCAAGATTAAGTTTTTGGCAACTTCAGCCCCAAGTCCTCGCATGCCCACCAAGAGAACTCTGGAAGTGCGCAGCCTAGAAAAAGAATTGGAAACACACATACTATATGATAGCTATTCAACCCCTTAAATGCAGTTGTTTTTAGGCTTAAACCCTTGTTTAGGCCCCTTAACTCATAAGGAGTCAGTGCATCCACTTACAGAATGCATCAAGTTGCTGTGTTAATCAATAAACTGGTTTACTAAACTCATACTAAGAAATGGTGTGAGGGTAAGCACAACTATTACTCTAAAACTGACATTTTATAAAAACTGAAAAAAAATACATTTTAAGCAATTAGAAAAAAAAAAACCAAATTTGTGGTACACTGTTTGAGAACAGGTTTTGTCATGGTAAACTGTGCATTTAAGTCAGTGATCCCCAACCAGTTGCTCACCAACCCCTTGGATGTTGCTCAGTGCCCCCAAACCAGGTAGTTATTTTTAAATTCCTGACTTGGTGGCAAGTTTTGGTTGAATAGAAACAGGATTTCCTACCAAATAAAGCCCCCTGTAAGCTGACAGCGTGCATAGAGGCTGCCTAATAGCCAATCTTAGCCCTTATTTGGCACCTCCATGAACTTATGATGCTTGTGTTGCTCTCCAAGTCTTTTTACATTTGACTGCGGCTCACGAGCAAGAAAGGTTGGGGATCCCTGATTGAAGTAGTCAATATAAGTTTAAAAGTTGGTGTATTTAGCTTAAGAAAACATCTGCATTTAATGGTATCACTGTCAAGCCTACTCTCATCTATTAATGGCCAGATTATGGTGACAAACATTGTGTCGCCCTTTGTTAAAGAAAATAAGATTGTGCCTAGTAGCTAGAACTGATTCTTGTACATGGCAATATCTAATACCAGATCTTCAACTTCCCAGTGCATAGTGAATTATAAGCAAATTTGCTCTCTGCACATGCCATGGTGCTCAATACTCCCTATACTGTCCATGCCAGACAGTTCTTAATCCACGTGTGCTGCACTCCAGGCTAGATACTTACTTTTTTCCCTTGTAATAATACTGGCATCATGCACCATTTCTAATGGCCAAGTGGCAACCTCACGCATATCAGGCAGCTTTCCCCTGTACTATATATGTTGGGCTCTTCTCTTTTTTTTGTGCACACCAACTCACCCCCCCAGGTATTGAGCCTTACCTTGTATTACACAAAATCAAAACTTCTGCATGTCTATATGTTCTCCACATTAGAACGTAAGCAGAAAGTCTATGTGATTAACATAATATGTGCTGCGAGGCTCAGCGAGTGTAAAACACAGGTGTCAAACGTTGAAAAGGGTGGGAAGCCGTTCTCCCCAATGGTAATAGGCATAACAATGCTAGATACAGATAGCCAACATGCCATCCCATGCTCTAAATGTTATGCTTGTTTTCATTAAACAAATGGCTGTCCGCGCCAGGCCTCCCCTAATGTATTATCATCATCATTACCTCTTCTGTGCCTCCAGCCCCCACAAGCGGATCTGCCGGTCATACTGCGCCGCCTCTTCCTCACTGATCACTGCCTCCTCCTTCTCCACCATTCTGCTAATCTCTCCCTACAAAAGCCGGTTGTTCCCACACCGAATGAATGGAGACCGAAGTGAAAGCGAGGAGAAAAAGGGGAAGAACCTAAAGCGTCATCTAAGGACGGACTGACACGTGACCATTAAGCGCCCTCCTTTTCCGGCCTGGAGTTGAAGCATTTTACTTCCGAGGGTAGTGATGTTTTTGCTCTTGGCGCTGTCAGTGTGCTCTGTGCTCTCTGTGTTGAAGTCATTCTGTTGGGGTATTTTTTAGTTTACCAACACTAAATTGTAAAGCCGCAATAGTCTATAGTGCTGTACAGTAAAAGGGTGCATATATCGCGCATACAAATACTGAAGTGTTCCTTTGTGTTTTTTTTTTTTTTTTTTTTTTTTAAATGGGTGTTGGCCTTGGAGATCTCTCACCAATAAAAGCCACAGCAGGGGAGGATCAGCCTGTGGGATCAATGCTTTGGTCAGGAGATTTTTTTTTACAATAAATGGATCCATGTATAGTGGTGCTGGCCTATGAAAAGTATGACTAGTGCAGTGATTCTCAACCTTCCCTTTAATACAGTTCTTCATGTTGTGATGATGAAATAGGTGACCCCTGTGAAAGGGTTGTTTGACCCCCAGGTTGAGAACCACTGGACTAGAGGTAAAAATTTGGGACCACCATATGGAATTCACCTTGAAGTGGTATGGTGGCCTGGCAATTTTATAATCAGAACCTTGTAACCAAAATGTGCACTTGCACAGCCTAAATTATTCATAGAACAGGGCCACATAATGTGCATTAATCAATTCTGTCTTTAGTATGTTCATGATTAAAGGAACAGTAACACCAAAAAATGAAAGTGTTTTAAAGTATTGGAAACATAACGTACTGTGGCCCTGCAATGGTAAAACTGGGGTATTTGCTTCAGGAACACTACTATAGTTTATATAAATAAGCTGCTGTGTAGCCATGGGGGCAGCCATTCAAGCTGGAGAAAAGGAACAGGTTACATAGCAGATAACAGATAAGACACCATTGTATTCTACAGGGTTTATCTGTTAGCTGCTATATAAGCTGTGCCTATTCTTCTTTTGAATGGCTGCCCCCATGGCTACACACCAGGGTTTATATAAACTCTAGTAATGTTTCTGAAGCAAACACAAAACTTTTACCAGTGCAGGGCAGCATTATAGTCTAATTCCTTTAAAATAAATACATTTTTTTGGTGTTACTGTTCTTTTAATATGGATTATCAAAGTATTTGAGATGTAGAATATTTTGCATTTGCTGTTGTCAGGGACCTCTGGGTTGAGTGATTCCCAAGGGGCTACTTGTGTCCCCCTCCACTCATTGCTTAGGATGCTGCAGATCTTAAATCTGTGGTACTTTGATGTTTTTGTCCACAGATTTCAGATGCAGTTATCTGTTGCACTATAAAACCAGTTAAAAATATAAACAGAAACAAAATAAAAAAACTTTAAAAAAAAATATAAACAGAAAAAAGATAAGGGTCATAAGCAGAGCATAAGTACAAAAAAACATACATACATATGTGCATATATGGGTTTTTTAGACCCTTAAAGTGATGAATTTTAAGCCCCCAGACAGAGTGAATTACAAAAAAAGGTAAAAGGCACAAATAAAAAAAATACTGAAATAGCTGGGATTGCTAAATTGGAAGTTACTCCAGTTTTTATAAATGAGACCCATTTTGCTTTGAATACATACCCAACTGTGATGGGTACCTCTTACTACTAATGAAAGTACACAGAATAATAGTTAAAGATCAAGAGTCAAAATTATCAGGATGTGCCAAATATTTAGGCATCCCCCATATTAAAAGTTTCTAACCTTTCACCATAGGATAGTGCACCTCTTTAAAAAATGGTTATGCCTGGTGTAGTACTTTCAGAGTGCAGTGGAGCCATATTTCCAGTTCCTTACACGGCCGTGGACAACTAAAGGGATAATCCCATCTACCACATGGGAAGGATAGAAAATAAACCCTTTATGCCTTTATCTTTATTGTCCTGTTATAATCAACCTGTTCACCAGTAAAATAGACTCTCTTCCACTGTAGCTCCATAGCTGAGGATTCTGTCCTTTTGAAATGTGACTGGAGACCTGCTGGGCTTGGCTATTGTTGCCTTTGGTGCTATAAAGACAATGCCAGGTATGGATAGCACATGCATAAATCCTTTATGGAGGACTCCAGGGACTGAGATCTGACAAGTCGGTACATCTTTGCATGGTAGTGGAGAGCTTCACCCAATCTAAAACTTAAACTTCTCTTGAATAGAGATCAGTACTCGATCAACAGCAAACAATCCACAGCACTGCAATTTTTTTTAAATTGTAATTGGTGGTTAATTCAAGGATTTTTTTTCTCCCCATGTCCGACCTTAGATTTCTTAGGATAATGCCACACAGGTGTATTCTCTGCAAGCCGAAAACCGTTTGGAGAGAATATGCCCGCTACTGTAAATTCTTCCGGGTGCAGGCACAGGTAGGAGTGTATGGTGCTATTTTCAGCAATCGTTTTTCAGCTTGCTGAAAATATATGCCATACGCTAAGGGCTAGATTTATGGTGGTTTTAATAAATGTGGGAAATTTCTGAGTGTCTTAGGTTTTGCTATATTATTTATTTCTGGAGTTCTAGTGGAAGGGATAAGGATGAGCATAGTAAGTGATTTGACAATAATGTGTTTATTGTGGGGGTATCACATTCCTGGATAAATGAGTTTCTAGAAAGTGTACTTAAAATGCATTTTGTAACATCCACCTCTAATCATTCTCAACAACACAATAAACTGGATTACAAAATCTTTAACCAGTCGAGCTACCATCTTTAATCAAGACAGATTATGTGCTTGAAAATAAAATGCTCTCCTGTCTCTCTTTGGTCCTATGGTGAGGAAAAAGTTTCCTCCTTTAACCTCAATATGATTGAGCCCCTAATTAAAGCTATGTTACATGGATTAGATGATAAAGCATTAGCTTTACCCAAACAATATAACATTTTTACATCCGTAGTCAGATTTTTGATTGATGGGTTTAGGATGGAGTTGGTTATTTTACAAGTGCAAGCTGTACTACATCTTTACAGAATCTAATGCTGACTCCTGCATGAAGTTTGAGGCTTGTATGACTGGCAACATGGTGATGCAATAACTGGCATGGCTGCTTTGCAGCTCTGGATTCCTAGGTTTGTTTCCAGCCAGGCAACTATATGCAAGGAGTTTATATCTTCTACCTGTGGTTGTGTGGGATAATAATAATAATAGCTTATATTTGTGCAATAGTTCCCCTTTTAGGGGAAATTATACCTCTGCACCTATACACCCTAACACTGCATCTCTGTATAAAAATATATTGTATAAAACACCTCATATGTAAAATACTGCTTCATCAAAATAAACCATCATATACTTTTCTAGTAGTATGTGCCATTGAATAATCCTAAATAGAAATACTGCCATTACGATATACATACGATTCTCTGTGCTCACACAAAACCAAGGCCACACATGTATGAGTGGTTACATCAGCCAAAATTGTGGCTCATGGTAAAAGATATACAGTAACAGAGCAATATTCGATCATTTGCGTCTTTAATAGGTCACTGATTATTTATAATTACATTTTGGCCACTAGAGGGCAGTCCATCTTTATGTTCTTTCAATGAGATGTCATTATTTACCAACCAATACAGCAGTCCCTTCACATCAGGGGTCCTCAGACTTTGTAAACGGGGCCAGTTCACAGTCCCGTAGACTTTTGGGGGGGCCGGACTATAGTTAGCCCTCAAACTACTGCCCCCCGCCCCTGCTGCGTCCTCACACTTGGCTATTACCTGTCTGCCCCATCGTGTCATGTCACCGTGACATGTCACCGTGACACACCGGTCGCCACTAAAGGCACCTAGCATGGGCCGGTGGGACGCAGTGAAGAGACACGCTGGGGTGGAGGGCAACCCTGAGGCAGACAGGTAGTAGCCAGGGGTGAGGACACAGCAAGGGTGGGGGCCAGGTAAATGAACTTGGGCTGTAGTTTGAGAACCCCTGCTTTACATTAAGGACCGCCATCAACAATTAGCTGATGCACAGTGTGCTGCGCAGCTGCTGCAAAGCTGAGCTTGGGAGTCATCACAAATTATCAAGCAGAAAATGAGGTTTGCGTGTCATATAAGCTGATGCTACAGGACTGATGATGACATTTTGATGATAATTGCACTGCTTTCAGAACTTCCATTCTATTATTTACTAATCGGCTTTATATTGTGATATTTCTATTCTATATAAAAATATGTTGTTAGCTCCTAAGTTCAGTAACTTACAGCAGCACAGACCATGTGCAGGGAATCAGCAGAAAAGAAGATGGGGAGCTAATGGGGGCCTCTTTGAAGGCACAGATCTTCCCTGCTAAAGTGCTGTGGTTGCCTTGGGCTGGTACAGAAGTCAAAAAACATAATGTTCAACATTTCTAGCCTACTTTTTTCATTAACCTTTATTTCTCCTTTTAAACTGATTTTGTGATTCTGGCTTAAGGGTTAGTAGGTTTCCAGAAACCTGGAATTATATTCAGGGTTCTTTTCCGGGGACATGTAATTTTATCAGAAAGGGTAGTTTAGCAGAATTTAATGGGGTATTAAGAACACAGAGAAATTACAAACTTTTCAGTACACTTCTAAGTAAAAGTGATTGCCATAATCTCACAAAAGCCTCAAGTTGCATCACATACATTGTTCATACGAACACAACAGGAGAACACTGTGATCAATCTCTGCAAGGCTAGAAGGATAAAGTTTCTCCTCACCAGTACCATGCAGAGTAGAGAAAGTGCCTATTTGTGCAGTTAATGACATTTGCTAAATAAAAATTAATCATTCAAACCTACACAAGGCATTCATTTATTGATGATTTGCTTTGATCTAAATATTTTTTTTAATTTAAAAATTAAAAATAAAAGGCTTGGTGGGCTAAATAATAAGCTTCTAAAGAGATTTAATATATTTTATATACATTTAGAGGCACACTTACTAAAACTCGTTTTATTCCTTGAAAGTGTTGTATTTATAAAAACTGTTGTATTTATAAATGGCACAATAATACTTGAATTGTTTGTACAAAAATGTTGAATTTACATTCTGGTTTTTTTTGAGTTGAAAGTATTATTAAAACTCAAAAAAATCCAGCAGCCATTTTAGGAGCACTGGCATTAAAAAAATGTATTTAAAAGCAATAATATATTTAAATTTCACTTGTAACTGGGTGAAACAAAACAATGATGGAATTAACTTCCCCTTGAAAAGATGTGAAGTAGAAAACAATGAGGGGATTAACTTCCCTTTGAAAAGGTGTGTAATAGAAAACAGTGAGGGGATTCATTTCTCCTTGAAATTTGGTGCAATAGACAGCAATGAGGGGATTTAATTCTTCTTGAAACTGTGTGAAACAGAAAACAGTGAGGAGATTAACTTCTCCTTGAAAAAGGACAGGTTGTCACTGAATATTCTATTCCTCTACTATTTTAAGCCTCCATAGGATTCAATGGTAACCGACAGATCAAACCTGACAAATTTTTTTTTTGACAAAAAAAGTTAACTAAACATACATACATTTCGAATTATGGGAGTTATTTTCGAAACAATATCAGAAAGTTCAAGTGCTGGCAAAAACCCATTTGTAAATCTCAAAAATATCTAGAAATAAAAAAAAAAAATATCTTAATTATCAGAATTCATATTTGCGTAATTTTCGTATTTTTTTTTTCTAACATGAATAAAACAGAAATTGTATAAAATGTATTATTTATTTAAAAAATCTTATTAAAAATATGAATAAAATCATTCCAAAAAACTTAAATACCTCAAATACGTATTTTACGCATCATTTTTAATGGACTAAAATCTCTAAAAAGATTAGAAGATTAGTGCACGCGCACTTCCGCAAGTTAAAGGCGCATGCGCGCTGGCGTCATTGCCAATGGCGCGAAATTTAAAGGTATTTAAAGAGACATTGTTTACATTTTCTTTGATTCCTGGTGCCTTTTCTGAGCTTTGTGCGTTAGTTCCTGTACCCTGCTAGTGTTTTCCTGTGGTTTTGACCCGGCCTGTTCCCGACTATTCTGCTATCTGTATCCTGACCCCAGCTTGTGCTGTTTGTTTATTCGGTTTGACCCAGCCTGCCTGACTACGAACTTGCCTAATCCTTTTGTATCGTGATCTTCGGCCTAACTGACTTTACTACTGTCGTGCCCCTTTGCTTGCCAGAACTCCTTGCCTTGTTCCCCTCGTTAAGTCCAGGTGGCATCTGAGTAGCTGAGGGCTCCTCCCGAAGCCAAAGGCGGTCACAATACTGGTGAAGCCGAGCCGAGTCCAGGGAACTTGGCATCAGTTCTGGTTTAGGGTGCCGACCGTGACAGGTGGCAGGCAGACTTTCATAGTTTCCTTTCAGCCTGTAAAATCAGGTATGTGTGTGCACCTTTTTAATGCAAGCTTAACTTAATAAGCTTATGTCAAAAAGGAGGGTATATTTTCCTTTTAAATTGTGTTGAAACATATACTGTGTGTCTTTGTTAAGGAAGAAGTTTTTGCAAGGCTAGTCTCGCTTATTAAAAGAGGGTGTTTGTAGTAGCTAAAAACTAGGGATGCACTGAATCCCGGATTTGGTTTGGGATTCAGCCAAGGTTTGGCCTTTTTAGCAGGATTCGGATTCAACCAAATCCATGCCTCTGGCCGAACCAAATCCAAGTCCTAAAAATCACGTGACTTTTTGTCATGGAACCATTTTTCCCAGATTTAACCCTTCCAAAACCTAAGGGATCATTGGTGAATACTATAAACCACCCCGTATAGATGAGGGGGATGAGGCCCAGCTATTGTTGCAAATGGAGGAGGCTTCAAAACTGGGTCAAGTTGTTATTATGGGGGACTTTAATTATCCGGACATTGACTGGAGTAATGGGGTGGCTAAGTCAGAAAAAGCTAGTAGGTTGGTAAATATGCTAAATGACAACTTTTTATTTCAGGCGGTTCAAGAACCCACTAGGAATGATTCTATTTTGGACCTGGTGATTTCTAATAATAATGAACTCATCTCTAACATTTGTGTGGGTGAGCATTTGGGGAACAGTGATCACAACATGGTCTCCTTTGAGATAATGCTGCAGAGACAGCTCTATAAGGGAGTAACTAAAACGCTCAATTTTAGACGTGCAGACTTTGCCAGTATAAGGGCATCTCTGCAATGTGTCAACTGGGAAAGGCTTTTCATGGGGTTAGACACAGAAGGAAAATGGAACATCTTTAAAACATTGCTTTGCAGGTATACACAACAGTATATTCCCCTTGTAAGCAAGGAGAGGCATCGCAAAGCATAGAGAGTACTGTTTCTATTTTTGCTGATGACACAAAATTGTGCAAAACTATAAGTTCCATGCAGGATGCTGCCGCTTTGCAGAGCGATTTGACAAAATTAGAAAACTGGGCAGCAAACTGGAAAATGAGGTTCAATGTTGATGAGTGCAAAGTTATGCACTTTGGTAGAAATAATATAAACGCGAACTATCTACTGAATGGTAGTGTGTTGGGGGTATCCTTAATGGACAAGGATCTAGGGGTTTTTGTTGATAACAAGTTGTCTAATTCCAGGCAGTGTCATTCTGTGGCTACTAAAGCAAATAAAGTGCTGTCTTGTATAAAAAAGGGCATTGACTCAAGGGATGAGAACATAATTTTGCCCCTTTATAGGTCCCTGGTAAGGCCTCACCTTAAGTATGCAGTGCAGTTTTGGGCTCCAGTCCTTGAGAAGGATATTAATGAGCTGGAGAGAGTGCAGAGACGTGCAACTAAACTGGTTAAGGGGATGGAAGATTTAAACTATGAGGTGAGACTGTCGAGGTTGAGGTTGTTTTCTCTGGAAAAGAGGCGCTTGCGAGGGGACATGATTACTCTGTACAAGTACATTAGAGGGGATTATAGGCAGATGGGGGATGTTCTTTTTTCCCATAAAAACAATCAACGCACCAGAGGTCACCCCTTTAGATTAGAGGAACGGAGCTTCCATTTAAAGCAGCGTAGGTGGTTTTTCACGGTGAGGGCAGTGAGGTTGTGGAATGCCCTTCCTAGAGATGTGGTAATGGCAGATTCTGTTAATGCCTTTAAGAGGGGCCTGGATGAGTCCTTGAACAATCAGAATATCCAAGGCTATTGTGATACTAATATCTACAGTTAGTACTAGTGGTTGTATTTATAGTTTATGTATGTGAGTGTATAGATTGGTAGGTGTGGGTTAGGTGTGCTGGGTTTACTTGGATGGGTTGAACTTGATGGACACTGGTCTTTTTTCAACCCTATGTAACTATGTAACTATATAATTAGCATGTGCTAATTAGGATTCAATTCAGATTCGGTATTCCTCTGAATCCTTTACGAATGGTTCAGGGGTTCGGCAGAATCCAAAAAAGTGGATTTGGTGCATCCCTACTAAAAACACAGCACCACCACCTGTAATTGCCTGCTAAAGGAAGCATTTCAATAAAATGGTGGACTTTTAGAAAGGAAATGGAAATGATTCTATGACTTTTGAACCCTTGCGAAAAATGTTATGAAGCATTGTTCTTTAGCATATTTTAAGAATAAGAGATGATACTTCTTGAGAAATGCATATTGCCAGAGACTGATGGGTACAGATGCATCCAGGAAGGGGTTATATGTTGGTTATACAGTAGCTTTCCAGATGCTGTTTAGAACAAAGGATAAAGCTGCAGCCAAGAAACCAGAAACAAGTGTCACACACCCAATGGTAAAGGAACAAAGTGCTTCTTAGGTTCTCGCAAGAGTAGTATCTTGGAAAGGTAGTACTGCCTGGGGTAATAAACTAGAGGCTCTTGGGAGTAAGTACACTGTGTGAGCAATTAACTGTGAAGTGAGCTGTTTCTGATGAACTGAGTATTACATTGCTGTTCCAGAAAGGCCTTCTTGTTAGCTAGTATCACACAGTGAGAATGCTTAGACTGCCTGTTAGAAGTAGTATAATATGGTGTAGCCATAGGACCTGTTCCAAGTCATGGTCTGGACTCACCATAGAGGACGCTCAAGTTTATTGACAATCTGGGTGGTAGGCACCATCATTGTATATCACAAGTTCCATAACCACCAGAAATGTAAAAGAAGCAAAAGTGATCATTACTGTATATTTGGTGCTTGTACCTTCTCATAGTACAGGTATGGGGCCTGTTATCCAAAATGCTTGGGATATGGGGTTTTCGGATCTGCTAAAAATCATTTAAACAATAAATAAACCCAATAGGATTGTTTTACCTCCAATAAGGATTAATTATATCTTAGTTAGGATTAAGTATAAGTTACTGTCTTATAATTACAGGAATAAAGGAAATGTGTTTAAAATTTTGAATTCTTTTCTTAAAATCGAGTCTATGGGAGATGACCTTCCTGTAATTTAGAACTTTCTGGATAACGGATTGCTATCTGTATTAATATGGCTGAGTTTATGTCTCTTGATGTACTCCTGACCCACGCCTATAAACACAGACAAATGCAACAAAATAATATATATGAATCTATTACTTATCTGTGAAAAAATGTATTATTTTATTATGGATCTTGTAAAATAATAATAATAATATCTTCCTCAAGGTTATGTATGTATGTTCTCCCCATATTTAATTGGGTTTGCCCTTGTTTAGTTTCACAGTCCAAATGATCCTAGTTTATGTGATTGTGAAATAGAACACAAATTGCAAACTCCACTACAATGCAAGCATTGGTGTAAATGAAGTGATTCTCATAATAATTTGTTATAATAATACTACTGTTTCTGCTGGAAGTGAGCTAAGCATTTGTTTACTCTTATATGTATATGTTTGCAGGTGAGCAATTGTTGTCACTGGTGTTGCCAAACTAATTTCCTTTTCCTTTAGAGATTTTTACTTTTTTTTTTTTTTGTTCTTTACTTTTTTAGATGTGAGGCAATCATTACGAAATGCAGATTGCTATGCTTCTCAGCAACAATTGCCTAACAAACCAGTGTACGCCTTTCCCCCAAGGAGCTCATACATGAGTTATTTAATATATCAGAAAACCAGAGTAAACATTGTTTTGGGGATTTGCACCTTGTTTGTCAGGCTATATACTGTATTAAGATATTACTCACCCTTAAAGGAGAAAGAAAGTTAAAAACTAAGTAAGCTTTATCAGAAAGGTCTATGTAAATACAGCCATAAGCACTCACAGAAATGCTGCACTGACTTCTCTGTGAAAAGATTTCTTGTGTCTGTAATTCCTGTGTCAGAGACACGCAGCTCTCTGCTCTCTCCTGCTCCCCCCTCCCTCAAGAATGCTAAGAACTCACTCCCCCCCTTAGGAATGAGGATCTGAGTCAATCAGCAGGAAGTTCACTCATAGTCTTACTAAGTGAGCATGTTCACTTGGTCTGGGTGTCTGTGCAGGAGCGAGGCATTATGGAAACTTTCTTTACACAGCTCAGGGTTTTTTCTTCCTGTTTGGCTTCTGATCATCTGAACAGGTGAAATGTGGGGAGACTTAAGGGCACTATTGAGACAACTGAAGGTATGCCTGCAGCTTGGGATTAAGTCTTTATTAGCCTTTCCTTCTCCTTTAAAGGATGATGGCACATAAGGAGATTAGTCGCCTGTGGTTAAATCTTGGCTACCATGGGCGGGTGGCTAATCTCCCCAAAATGCCTTCCCACCGGCCTACCCACAATATGTAAGAACAATGCAGAAGTCAGTTCTCTTCCACGTCTTTTAAACAGCTGCTGGAGCTTCAGTATTTCAGAAATAAGAGCCAAGAGCACAGAGGATGCAAACAGCCAGACAGATATTTTTATTTAACAATGTACAAATAATTGTAAAACCATTGAAAATGTCTAATTATTGTAAATTGGAATTATTTTGAGGGAGAGGATTGCTAGAAGGTTTGGGGAAAGTTTAAACTAGCCATGTGGGGAAGAGAGAAGAGCAGAGAAGAGCTCTGGAATGCAGGTTAGTTAAGGATCTGGCTGAGCATAGTGTAAGGTACCTGGTCGCCGTGGTCAGCCGCCCACTGCCAAGGATAACACGCGTTCTGTCGCCACCATGCGTCCTGTCACCGTCGCGCGTCCTAAGGACGCGTATAGTTGCCGGCGTGCGTCCTGACGCCAGCGCATGCGCATTGTGCTCAAAAGGACGCCAGAAGCAGGGAATCACTGCGAAGTGATAGTTTCCCTAGTGAAAGACGCCAAGCATTGTGGTCTACTGATTTCTCATTCTTTGACCCAGCCTGACCCTCGACTTGAATCTTGCTGCCTGCACCGACCTATTGCCTGTCCGACCATTCTACTGACCCTCGATTTTGCTTTAGACGTCTGGCTTGGCACTCCTGCCACTCCTCCACTTGGTTCCAGTCCTGTCCCATCCTCAGCGGCTGTGTTCCTTAGTGGGAGGTGTAGGAGAGGTCCTTCCTCAACGAGCTCTTCCAGCGGCGCCACCTGCAGGTTCCTGATACATAGTCCTGGAAAGTAGGGATGGAGAGGTAGATGATAATATAATATATGGCAGGGACCAGAAGGTTTTAGTTAAAAAATTGTATGATGGGAAGCCGATTAAAAGGCTGAATGGGAAACATGATGTCACTGGCACTGCTAAAACATGGCTGAATAAGTTAATAAATTACAGCCTATATATATATATATATATATATATATATATATAGCGAACCCAGGGTGGCACTCTGCTTCAGCTCTACATATATATATAAGATTGCAAATTTCGGCACTCACCAGTCCACAGGCAATAGCCGGGTGCTAACCCAAAAAAATGCATCCACTGTATATAGAAAGCACTCACGGCCTCAATATCCAAAAAATATTGAAAGATTTTATTTGAACATGCTATCCATGTTCAAATAAAATCTTTCAATTTTTTTTGGATATTGAGGCCGTGAGTGCTTTCTATATACAGTGGATATATATATATAAATATATATATATATATATACATACAAACTTTCTTTGTTATAACTTTGCAAAGTATCAATATGCCCACCATGCCCTGCCCCTTTTGTGACATCATTGCGGGGCAGGCATGGGTCTATAAATACAGGTCAGAAGCCGGGTAGGGTTCGGGTTGGGAGGGGGTCTGTTAGGGTTGAGTTTTTCTCGACCCACACATCACTATAACCTGGGCCTTTTCTCCTTTTGTTCAAGCTTAAATGGCTGTCCCCTTGGCTTTGTTTATATAAACTATAGAAGTATATCTGAAGCAAACACACAACTTTTACTAGTACAGGGCAACTGTATATTATATTTTAGTTTAAAACATTTAAATTTTTTGGTGTTTCTGTTTCTTTAAATTCGCTTGTGTATGGTCACCTTTACTTTGACAGCCGCTTTGAAACACAGCATATGAGCATATGAGACAAAAATGTTAACTTGACAACATGGGATGTCTCTTTACAGATTAGGAATTGTATATAACATGCTTCAGTGTCTGATAAAACTGTTCTTGCATAATTACCTTGTCTCCACTGTTAAGTGTGTTTGCCCACCTTGCATTAGGACAGGGGTAAACAGGGAGATTAGTCGCGCCGGAATGCCATACCACCAGCTAGAATGTAAATCTTCGGCGACTTTGGCAAATCGTGGCGCTGCATATGCCATCCCACCGGCAATTTACATTCTAGCCGGTGGGATGGCATTGCATCGCGCGAAAGAGATTTATTGTGGCGCGACTAATCTCCCCGTGTCACGGCCCTTACATGCTCATCTAGGATACAACTTGAAAGATGAGGCCCTGAGTTAACAATTAGTAATTCTGATTATAAAAAGCAAATCGTCTGCACATCATAAAGAGCACGTCTGTCAATGTGGAAATCTTGCTGGCAGTAAAACACTGGCAGATGTTTCACTGGAGATTTTAGATATAGTTGGCTTAATTTGTCTGCTGATGTACAATGTCTAAAGGTGGCCACAGATGCTACAATTATGATCCTTGGTTGTAGAAAAGATTGTTTGTCCACTCTACTAGCATTAACCTTTTTAGTGCCATAGGACGTAGATTCTACGTCCTAGGTACCAAGGGACCAAAGTGCCATAGAACGTAGAATCTACGTCCTACAGCACTAACGGGTTTACAAGCGCTGCGCTCGCTTTTAAAGCAGCGCAGCGCTTGTAAAGCCTGCACAACCCCCTAGGCAACGAGCATAAGAGGTCATACTCACCGATCCGGGTCCCCCAGCGCCGCCGATCCGGGTCCTCAGCCAATGACAGCAGTGGACACGCATTGATGACGTGTCCACTGCTGTCCCTTTAATTGTCGCCGCCCCCGCCGTCGCCTCTTCACTCTGCTGCCACGTGAGACTGCTGGAGCCCCCCTGCTGCCTTCCTGCTGCCTTCCTGCCAGATTGGTCGCCCTGATCGCCTGCCTGCATTGTGTAAGCTGAACTACAACTCTCTAACCACTGTTTATTTTGCTTATTTCTATCTCAACTGTCTAAAATTTTTTTTTTTTTTTTTTTTCTATTTCTTCTTCTATCTTTGTCATTATTACACTTTTGTACACATACACACTTATTTACAACTTTCCCAAGCACACACAGACACTTACACACACACTTACACTTACACTTTTTTTTTTTTTTTTTTTTTTTTTTTCTTTCTTTCTTTTCTTTTCTTTCTTTCTTTGCTTTCTCTGGCAGTCTTTTTTTTTTACTAAAACTTTATTTCTGATCTTGCTCTATAATTATCTGATTTATTTGGTTGCATTTTAGTGTTTTTTTTGCATTTTCATAATTGATTTCTGTTTTTGAATTATTCTATTGCACTATAACTTTTGTATTGCTATTGGGTGCTGAATTTGCAGTGACGTTGGTGGATCCAGGGCTCTGACCACCGATTTCATTGCAATAATTGTTCTTCTGTTGGTTTGCGCGGTTTTTATTTGAATTTACTGATTTTATGGTGTTTTATCTTTGCATTGTTCTTTATTGTGTATTTAGTGCCCTAAAAAGGTTGCTTTTGCAGTGACATTGGTGGATCCAGGGCTCTGATCACCGATTTCATTGCAATTATTGTTCTTTGATTGCTTTTAGTGGTTTTATTCCATTTTAACTTCATTTGATTTCAGTTGTTCTAGAAAGGTCCAGAGGTGCTAAGATTGTTCTGGTAGTTTCTATTGCCAAGGGTTAGGCTGATGCCACACATGGCGTAGGGCTGATTTTTTCAGCAAGTGGAAAAACGCTTGCCGAAAATTCAGCCCTACGCCTGCTACTTGTGCCTGCACCCGAATCAATGGAATACGCTCGGGTGCAGGCACATGTAGCCGATATACGCATGAAAACGCGAGACTTTGCATTCTCACGCGTTTTCATGCGTATATCGGCTACATGTGCCTGCACCCGAGCGTATTCCATTCATTCGGGTGCAGGCAAAAAAAAAAGGGGTGCATAGAGTGCAGCCCCAATATTATGCATTTTCAGGTTTGGCGGCCATGTACTTATGTGCTTATGGGGTATCGTTTTATTCAGGGGAACTTGCAGATTTATGGTTAGTAAGTTTTTGGTAGTTGCCATGGAGATTTTGGGGAGAAATCTAGGTTTGTATCTGGTTTTTCCTTGATTTCTGACCAAAGCGTGACTTCTGCAAGGGACTGCGGCCACAATTTTCCATGTAGAAAGAGAAGAGTGGTGTCTCTGAATAGCTGAAGGTGTGCACTTTTTGGAAATATATAGTTTGCGGGGGTTATTTCACAGGTATGGGGGTGTTTAGACTAAATAACTGCAGGTAGAGCAAAGCCCCCCGTTATGCATTGCCCCTGTTAGGGGGCATTTGGTGGCCACGTCTTTATGTGCACCCATACATATGGGGTATCGTTTTATTCAGGGGAACTTGCAAATTGAGGTTTAGTAAGTTTTTGGTAGTTGCCATGGAGATTTTGGGGAGAAATCTAGGTTTTTTATCTGGTTTTTCCTTGATTTCTGACCAAAATCTAGGTTTGTATCTGGTTTTTCCTTGATTTCTGACCAAAGCGCTGACTTCTGCAAGGGACTGCGGCCACAATTTTCCATGTAGAAAGAGAAGAGTGGTGTCTCTGAATAGCTGAAGGTGTGCACTTTTCGTAAATATATAGATTGTGGGGGTTATTTCACAGGTAGGGGGGGTTAACACTGAAAAACTGCAGGTAGTGCACATAGAGCACAGCCCCCAAAATTTCAACTGAAATTGCCCTTATGCATTGCCCCTGTTTTGGGGCATTTGGTGGCCACGTCTTTATGTGTACCCATACATATGGGGTATCGTTTTATTCAGGGGAACTTGCAAATTGAGGTTTAGTAAGTTTTTGGTAGTTGCCATGGAGATTTTGGGGAGAAATCTAGGTTTTTTATCTGGTTTTTCCTTGATTTCTGACCAATGCGCTGACTTCTGCAAGGGACTGCGGCCACAATTTTCCATGTAGAAAGAGAAGAGTGGTGTCTCTGAATAGCTGAAGGTGTGCACTTTTCGTAAATATATGATTGTGGGGGTTATTTCACAGGTAGGGGGGGTTAACACTGAAAAACTGCAGGTAGAGCAAAGCCCCCCCTTATGCATTGCCCCTGTTTGGGGGCATTTGGTGGCCACGTCTTTATGTGCACCCATACATATGGGGTATCGTTTTATTCAGGGGAACTTGCAAATTGAGGTTTAGTAAGTTTTTGGTAGTTGCCATGGAGATTTTGGGGAGAAATCTAGGTTTTTTTATCTGGTTTTTCCTTGATTTCTGACCAAAATCTAGGTTTGTATCTGGTTTTTCCTTGATTTCTGACCAAAGCGCTGACTTCTGCAAGGGACTGCGGCCACAATTTTCCATGTAGAAAGAGAAGAGTGGTGTCTCTGAATAGCTGAAGGTGTGCACTTTTTGGAAATATATAGTTTGCGGGGGTTATTTCACAGGTATGGGGGTGTTTAGACTAAATAACTGCAGGTAGAGCAAAGCCCCCCGTTATGCATTGCCCCTGTTAGGGGGCATTTGGTGGCCACGTCTTTATGTGCACCCATACATATGGGGTATCGTTTTATTCAGGGGAACTTGCAAATTGAGGTTTAGTAAGTTTTTGGTAGTTGCCATGGAGATTTTGGGGAGAAATCTAGGTTTTTTTATCTGGTTTTTCCTTGATTTCTGACCAAAATCTAGGTTTGTATCTGGTTTTTCCTTGATTTCTGACCAAAGCGCTGATTTCTGCAAGGGACTGCGGCCACAATTTTCCATGTAGAAAGAGAAGAGTGGTGTCTCTGAATAGCTGAAGGTGTGCACTTTTCGTAAATATATAGATTGTGGGGGTTATTTCACAGGTAGGGGGGGTTAACACTGAAAAACTGCAGGTAGTGCACATAGAGCGCAACCCCCAAAATTTCAACTGAAATTGCCCTTATGCATTGCCCCTGTTTTGGGGCATTTGGTGGCCACGTCTTTATGTGCACCCATACATATGGGGTATCGTTTTATTCAGGGGAACTTGCAGATTAATGGTTAGTAAGTTTTTGGTAGTTGCCATGGAGATTTTGGGGAGAAATCTAGGTTTGTATCTGGTTTTTCCTTGATTTCTGACCAAAGCGCTGACTTCTGCAAGGGACTGTGGCCACAATTTTCCATGTAGAAAGAGAAGAGTGGTGTCTCTGAATAGCTGAAGGTGTGCACTTTTTGGAAATATATAGTTTGTGGGGGTTATTTCACAGGTATGGGGGTGTTTAGACTAAATAACTGCAGGTAGAGCACAGCCCCCCCCTTATGCATTGCCCCTGTTTGGGGGCATTTGGTGGACACGTCTTTATGTGTACCCATACATATGGGGTATCGTTTTATTCAGGGGAACTTGCAGATTGATGTTTAGTAAGTTTTTGGTAGTTGCCATGGAGATTTTGGGGAGAAATCTAGGTTTGTATCTGGTTTTTCCTTGATTTCTGAACGATGCGCTTACTTCTGCAAGGGACTGCGGCCACAATTTTCCATGTAGAAAGAGGAGAGTGGTGTCTCTGAATAGCTGAAGGTGTGCACTTTTCAGAAATATATAGTTTGTGGGGGTTATTTTACAGGTAGGGGGGGTTAACACTGAAAAACTGCAGGAAGTGCACATAGAGCACAGCCCCCAAAATTTCAACTGAAATTGCCCTTATGCATTGCCCCTGTTTTGGGGCATTTGGTGGCCACGTCTTTATGTGTACCCATACATATGGGGTATCGTTTTATTCAGGGGAACTTGCAGATTGATGTTTAGTAAGTTTTTGGTAGTTGCCATGGAGATTTTGGGGAGAAATCTAGGTTTGTATCTGGTTTTTCCTTGATTTCTGACCAATGCGCTGACTTCTGCAAGGGACTGTGGCCACAATTTTCCATGTAGAAAGAGAAGAGTGGTGTCTCTGAATAGCTGAAGGTGTGCACTTTTTGGAAATATATAGTTTGCGGGGGTTATTTTACAGGTAGGGGGGGTTAACACTGAAAAACTGCAGGAAGTGCACATAGAGCGCAGCCCCCAAAATTTCAACTGAAATTGCCCTTATGCATTGCCCCTGTTTTGGGGCATTTGGTGGCCACGTCTTTATGTGTACCCATACATATGGGGTATCGTTTTATTCAGGGGAACTTGCAGATTGATGTTTAGTAAGTTTTTGGTAGTTGCCATGGAGATTTTGGGGAGAAATCTAGGTTTGTGTCTGTTTTTTCCTTGATTTCTGACCAATGCGCTGACTTCTGCAAGGGACTGCGGCCACAATTTTCCATGTAGAAAGAGGAGAGTGGTGTCTCTGAATAGCTGAAGGTGTGCACTTTTCAGAAATATATAGTTTGTGGGGGTTATTTTACAGGTAGGGGGGGTTAACACTGAAAAACTGCAGGAAGTGCACATAGAGCGCAGCCCCCAAAATTTCAACTGAAATTGCCCTTATGCATTGCCCCTGTTTTGGGGCATTTGGTGGCCACGTCTTTATGTGTACCCATACATATGGGGTATCGTTTTATTCAGGGGAACTTGCAGATTGATGTTTAGTAAGTTTTTGGTAGTTGCCATGGAGATTTTGGGGAGAAATCTAGGTTTGTATCTGGTTTTTCCTTGATTTCTGACCAATGCGCTGACTTCTGCAAGGGACTGCGGCCACAATTTTCCATGTAGAAAGAGGAGAGTGGTGTCTCTGAATAGCTGAAGGTGTACACTTTTCAGAAATATATAGTTTGTGGGGGTTATTTTACAGGTAGGGGGGGTTAACACTGAAAAACTGCAGGAAGTGCACATAGAGCGCAGCCCCCAAAATATCAACTGAAATTGCCCTTATGCATTGCCCCTGTTTTGGGGCATTTGGTGGCCACGTCTTTATGTGCACCCATACATATGGGGTATTGTTTTATTCAGGGGAACTTGCAGATTGATGTTTAGTAAGTTTTTGGTAGTTGCCATGGAGATTTTGGGGAGAAATCTAGGTTTTTTATCAGTTTTTTCCTCGATTTCTGACCAAAGCGCTGACTTCTGCAAGGGACTGCGGCCACAATTTTCTATGTAGAAAGAGAAGAGTGGTGTCTCTGAATAGCTGAAGGTGTGCACTTTTCAGAAATATATAGTTTGTGGGGGTTATTTCACAAGTAGGGGGGGTTAACACTGAAAAACTGCAGGTAGTGCACATAGAGCACAGCACCCACATTTTTAGCTGTAATTGCCCTTGTGCATTGCCCCTGCTTTGGAGTGTTTGGTGCCCATGTCTTTATGTGCACCCATACATATGGGGCATCATTTTATTCAGTAGAAATTTGTCTTTCAAATTTGCCTTTGTTAGAAAATTTTTATGAGATTTTTTTTTGTCAAATCCACATTTGATCATGCGTCCAAGTTTACGTTTTAGAAAAAAAAAAAAATGTCAAAAAAACTTCCAAATTTCACAATGCACTGACAAAAGGTATTTGGCTTTTTAGTGAAAACTACATTGCACCTAGAAACCTGAAGGTCTGTAGTTTCTAAAGATACCAAACATGAGGGGATATTTTAGATTTACATATAAGTTATGCTGCATCAACTGTTACAAGCGCTTTTCCGCTTTGTTCTGGTGTGATATTGTACTAAGTATTGCTTTAGTTTGGGGGTTACTTCTGGACAGGAACTGTGGGGTACCACCACATATTTGGTATCGTTGGACTTGGGAGTATCAGGGCTTTTACAAACAACAAAAAAAAGTTTGTAAAATTAACTTTTCTATGGAAAAAAAACTCAAAATATACAGAAATTTTTCATAATTTTATTTTTTTTTTACATAATTCACCCAAAATACACATCATATCTCCAGAAAAGTTATAAAATTTGGTATGTATGTCGAAGCCCAATTAGTGACGAAAAAAACGATATATAATTTCCCTAGTTTCATGGAGGTTTTCCTACCAAAAAACATTGTTAAAGTGAATGAGTACAAAATGCTTAAAAAACGTCTGGCACTGGGGGGAACCGAAATGACGAATTCGGCTGGCACTTAAAGGGTTAAGAGCTGAATTGTCAGATATGCAGGTAAAAACATGGAAATTCTTACACCTATCTGATGATTTAACATTAATCAAATTGTGTTTACTTTGAGCTTTCTAAAAATAAAAGCATGATTGCACCAGGAAAAAAATATTATTGTCATTCCAACTGCATAAGAGGCTGTACTGTAAGCTATGCCATAAGTATTATTCAGTCATTTAAAACTTATTTACATGGCACAAGTAACCCCGGAATGTTTCCCTAGCGGGAGATATGATGTAACTGCCTATTGCCAGGTGGAGAGAACAATACTGCCACAATACCCCCAGTCTGTGGCACTTGTGTGCAGTTTCACACAAATTTTTTAATAGGCACCATATTTTGGCTGCCATCATCCAAATAACTGCAGTAAGAGCTCAGTCTCCTGCTTAATTGCAACTGGATTTATGTTGTCCTTTGCAACTGAAAAGGCCTAAAACCCATCTGAAATAACCTTGGATACAGACTTTGTTGGGCCCATGGCCACATTCCTCATCAGGCTTCAGTTCTGCCCAACACTGCCAGTCTTCTAAGGTGCATTTCATTGTGCATTTCAACACTTTTCAAAGGGGTTTGTTGTATTTCAGATTCAACTGCCAAGGAGCAAGTCACTTGGCTGTTTTTGTGGGTCACCTGTTCAAAAAACACAACAGTGAGTCCATGAATTAACATGCACACATACAGTGGTGTAACTATAGAGAAAGCAGACCACATGGTCACAGGGGGTCCTGGACCACAGCATATGTTTCCTTTATAGTGGGTGTCCATAGGCGGAGGGTGACTTTTTTGTTTGGGGAGGGTAAAGATGGACCATACATAGACTGACCTACAGCTAATGTGAGACTTAATGGATTCACTGCTGGTGTAAAAAATGAACCTCCCAAATACCTTTTGCTGTTCCCAATGAATTCCAGGCATACTTTGCAAAAGTGCAGATGGGAGTGCTTTTTTTACACTAAAATACTTAGGATATAAAAGTATTTACTTCTGTGAGGGGTTCTCCATACATTTGTGTTTGGTGGTTCACCTTTAAATTAACTTTTAATATGATGTAGACTTTAATATTCTGAGACAATTTGCAATTGGTCCTCTTATTTTTAATGGTTTTTCGTTATTTAGCTTTTTGTTCAGCAGCTATCCGTTTGGTAGTTTACCAGCTACCTGGTTGCTAGGGTCTTATTTACCCTAGCAACCAGGTAGTGGTTTAAACAAGAGATGGGAATATGAATAGTTAAGGGGCCCTGCATGGAAAAATAAGTAATAAAAATTACAATAATAATAAAATTGTAGCCTTGCAGAACTAAAGAACTTTCTAAAGATAATCAATTAAAACATTTCTATCTCACTGCTCCTTACCTCTGGAACTCAATCCCTTAATCCCTCCGTAGTGAACACTCACTAACTCTCTTTAAGAAAAAGCTCAGCTGTTACTTTCTGGAGCATTAAAACATTATTTTGCTCAGTCCTGCGCTTAAGGGCAAATGCCCATACCTGGTGCACTTTTACCTTCCAATCTGTGCCTGTATGTTACCCAACCACTTACATTGTAAACTGTACGGGGCAGGGACCTCCTTCCTACTGTGTCTCATACCACATGCCACTTATTCCCTGTACATTTATATATATTTATTGTATTTATTTATTATAACACTTGTCCTTCCTGTGTGTAATTTTGTATTTTGTAAGATTGTACAGCGCTGCGTACCCTTGTGGTGCTTTATAAATAAAGTTATACATACATAAATTAAAAATGATGTACTGCTCCTGAAATAATCAAGTTACTCTTCACCACTTCCCTTTCAGCAATCTTTTTCTCTCCAAACTCAACTCATACAAAGGTTGTGGTCAGATTTTTATTGAGACATGTCTTAGGGGGGGGGCCCTATCCTAGTAGATGTATTAGAGATACCTCAAATAACTAACTCCAGCACAAACAAAAAGCTAACAAAATAACTGACTCTGGCAGAAATCCTCTATGTAGAGATGCTGTATTTCTGTCTAAGTTGGGTAATTTGAAATATAAGATCTAGTACATGTTTAGGCAAATGATTCGCCCCTCTAAAAGATGAATTAGACCTAAATAAAATCTGACTCCAACTCCTGCATAAAGAGAGACAGGTTGCTGAGATGAGGTTCTAGTGAAGAATAACTTATTTCAGAAAGAGATTTTAATGGATTATATTTAGAAAGCTTCTTATTCCAGTGAGATTTTAATTTCCATACTTCCCCTTTAAGCAGTAGGGGCACAATCTGTGTCTCTGTGGAGACACAGAGACATCAACAAGCTCTATATCATGAGGGAGATAATGATCCTCTTTGGGCCATATTGAGACCTTATTTTAAGTTGTCATTTAGTGTAGAAAGGCCTGAAAAAAAGAAAACAGGACTGGATCATTATCTCCCTCATGACATGTGACTGATATTTTTTGGAGACAGCGAGTCCAAGAGCAAAAAACCCTAATATTGTAGGCAATTATGAATAATACACGGTGCTGGTTTCCCTTTGTGCTTAAAATTAATCCAATCTGTAAAAATGGCCCCTTTGTTGGAGCTCCCTATAGATCCTATTACTTCTCCGTCAAGTGTGAAATGAAGAGTGGGTGTGTCCTAACGGTCCCTGCCAGAAGCACAGTAGGAGGGGGAGAGCCAATCAAAGCCCTGCAGTCACACAAGCACAGACAGGCTTCAGTTCCCTATCAGGTCAGCCTAGCTGCTGATTGGTTTCTATCCTACAGTGCAGTGTACTGAGGGCCGCCGGCCCCCCTGCATATCCAGAGAATTCAGCCAGCAGGAAGTGGAACAGATGGGCGGGACTACTGAGGTTTTTGTGGAATTTCTCAATAAATCAGCCTGAAACACAACTTTTTTTTGAGTATAATTCACTGGTACATTCATAATTTTTATAGGATATGTCTCCTTTAAGAAACAGACTCCCTATCTCCAGGGGGAGCCAAGAATTCTAGGCATAGCTTATTGTGGGGATAAGTGACCAGTGGTATAACAAAAAAGGCAGCAGACCCACTGGGGAAAGTGGGGCCTGGACTTCAGGATCTGCATCCTCAATAGCTGCAGGGAATGGGGAAAGTGAGCAGAGAGCATCTGGGTAGGGGCTGCCCTACCTGGGCGCTCAGAAGATATTTTTGCAGTGACTTCACTGCACACATATACAAAGCCCAGCTAATATCACTGGATGTTCCTTGCCCATGTGAACAGATCCTTCCTCCACTGTTCCCTCCAAGATGTGTGCTCTTGCACATGCACAAAACTTGAATCCAGTGCACACAAATTGTTGCAATTTTAGCACTGGTTTTTTAAAACTGCACACAAAAGAAATTTTTTTGCACACACAGCCTAGAGAAAACAATGCTGGGGGGGGGGGGGCACCTAAAACAGGTAACTCACTGGAAAACCAGGAGTTGACAGTTCTGAAAATATCAAGTAAATACATTATTTTAGAAGCAACACATACCGCACTCAATAATAGAGGGATAGCAGAGATTCCTCTACATATTCATTTTATAATATATAAGATATAAATAAACTGTTAAACGTAATATAATCTTATATTTCGGTTTTTCTATTAACACTAAACAATGAGGACTGAGAGTTTCAAAATGGAGCCGACAGCGTTGCGGTGGCAGTATACACGTGCTCACACAGCTTGTCACTGGACTACAACACCCAACATGCAATTCGGCTCGAACTGCATACGTGTCCCACCCTTGTGCGCAGGTCACTCCTATTTAGTAAAGGCGCCAGTTTGGCCATTCTTCTATTGTCCTTCCCGAAGGCGTGCCGACATCATACGAGAGACTTTTAATCGCCACCCACTCTTTCCGTAAATTGCCGAAGATTGCATCATCCTCGGGGAAAAAAAAAAAAACTTAAAAAAAAAACAAAAAAACAATTGAGTTGATTCGCTTCGTGACGTCAAAGCGAATGCCACCTCCCTCTAGCCCTGCGCGGCCGCCATCTTGAGTCTGTATCCAGTGTCTGCGCCACGATACACGGAATCACCTTCTCCCAGGGACTAGCACCCCTAAATCCCCTCCTCTTATACCCCAAGCCCTCCTGGCCTTATATCAACAACACTCCCTTCCTACCCACCACATCCCAACCACCTCCCGTTTCCACTATCCAAATTTAGCACAAAACCCCAAAAAGGGGCTTTTTCAGAACCCCCACACCCTCCCCAAGTACCCTTCCTCATGCAACCTGCCTGAAGTTGTACTGTGAAAACAACAAGTGGATTGGTAAAGGAGCGCAAAACAACAACACATTCCCCCTTTCATTTTTAGATGGGCTTCAGATGGCGGAGGGCGCTTCATGTTTAAAGGGACCACTAAACGCATCAAAACTCATATTGTCACCCCAAAGTACAGATAATTAATGGTATTATGGCCGTCGAAGGCACCAGTGTCCATGAATCCTCCTCCCCAACATCAAACCATGAAAATCAACACAACCTCCTCTTCCTCCCTGCCGAAAGGTCGAGTAACCCGAATGATCTCTTCTCTATATCTTCTTTATTTCATGTTCACTACTGAGGAATGAACCATTCCATAACCCTTTATTCCTTTCTGTCCTGCAAACAGGTCTGGAGGGGGCTGGGAGCAAAACTTCATTTGTCTGGGGGGTACAGGGCAGGTAAATGGGGGGGGGGGGACTTGGTGTCAGTATTGTTATTTAGTGAAATGTTCTTTTTATACTATCTAGTTATCTATACAATGGGAAGTAGCAGAATATATGTGAAGCGTTACCATACATTTACTATTTCAGTCCATAAAAGGGGCATGCTTTAAAGTAAGGGGATCATAAAATGACTTCGCATATTTAGTCCTAATGTTCTGTCGTAGATAAGGTCAGAAACCAGAATAATTGTATTTTTTTCATTAACATGCGATAAGGGCTATAAGGAAAATGAGAATTCTTTAAATACTGCCATCCCTTTTGAATGCTAAATGAATATGATCTGACAACACTGATCCTGTAGTCTTCCAGGACTTGTTGAACTACAGCCCCCAGCGTTTTAGTTCAGCAAGAGCTGAATGACAACAGCTTGGATATCCATGGAATGCACATTTGCTTAAGCAGACTTGTTTTATTGTGTTTCTTGTGCTAAAATCATGAGAAATTGCAATATGACTCTAAGCAACTGAGTATATGCTACTGCAAAATATTCTCAGCTTTGCATTTTTATTATTTTGCTGTGGTATAATGGTTAATATTTGATGTAAGACAATAAGAAAAAACTCCTCTTTTATGGCAGTCTGCTTGATAGGAAAATGGATGATTGGTGGGCCTCATAGTGCATGACATGACAATCTATACAAAAAAAAAATGAATGCTTATACTGCAGAGAATACTGTTTTTTATTGACTAAAAATCACAGTATTCTTATGTGTAATCAGCCTACTTATATGTAAAAAGGCAAAGTGATGGTCAAAATTTTAAGAGGTCTTCCACCCAAAAACTTATTTGCGTAAATATAGGAATAGGCATTCTATGTAACTTTCCAATGTACATTAACAATTTTCAGTAGTTTTAAATGTGTTTGTAAATGTAATTATATTTGAAAGCTATATCTGTCTGGCTTATTCTCTGCACTTCTGATTCTGACTCCTGACACAATGTAGCAGAAGCCAGTTTATTAACAGATCTGGAGGGAAACTGACATTTTGTTTAGTGTCAGTACCAGACAACAGAAGTAAATTTAAATATGCTGTGTTCAGTTGGAATTACATTTACAAATAACATAATCAATTGAACTTTAAAACCACTACACTTTTAAACATTTTTTAATGAATATACATGGGAAAGTTATTTAAACTTATATTTGTATTTGCCATGCACAAAAAACAGTTTTTAGTTGGAGGACCTTTTTCATATATACAGGTATAATTATGTCCCAGGAGGTAAACTGGGTTTACAACTTTAAAAAAAAAATAAAAAATAAAATAAAATACATGTAAATTGGCACAAAGTTAAAATGTTACTGGCTGCATCATTATAATGGCAGGCAGGTGGCAGCCCTATAGGCTAATTGTTTGGTGTTACTAAAACATACTGGCTTGTGTAATATGTAATGCATACATGATTAGTTCTAGTGAATTGTAGCACAGAACCCCTGACGAATATTTGTATAGCCACAGTTTGAAATGGCAATCCCCCAATACTGACTGATAATACTATATACTATGTGTAGTGGGGTAATTTATGTTTTAAAGAGTGTATAGAGGACACAAGCAGACCGGGAATTTTGGAAATTCCCCAGAGGGCCACATTTGGCCCCTGATTCTATGGTGTATTATTTCATCCTTTTCACATAGTTTAGTGTTTGTTACATTTTTTTAATAATGGCATAAGAGGGTAACCCCAAAGGAAATAAGTCCTTATGGAGCAGTAACAAGCATGGTTTCCATCTGCTTTAAACTCCTGTAACAAATTATCTTTCATTAAAGTGCACTTAATGCACAATATTGAACTCAAGTTCCCAAGCTTTATCAGCGCTTTTCTAATTTTCTTGGCCTCTGCGCTGCAACAGATGGATCAAACTTTCAAAAATGCAGTTGTATTATTGTTTAAGGACATGACTTCTGTAAGTTCTGAAACATTTTATTTAAAATTGTTACCTAACTATAAGGCATATGTGGTGTCTGAAGTGTTTTGAACTGGTAGTTGCGCCTTGGTGTGAGCATATTCATTCTCGAAGGCTTTGATATGGAAACTGGACACATGGTTTACTTATGTCCTCATTAAGTTGTATCTAAAATCCAATAACAAAATATACATACTTTTTTGTGGCAAAAAGTCTGCTACAGCCTGATTGTGGTTGTACCTTGTGAGAAAGCATGCTGGGCACAGGGGCTTACTAAGATGGGCATGCTGTACTGCTGACATTGCATAATGACTTGCAAGAGAAAATCTTTTTATACTAGTTGTATTGTGCTAAAATATAAGCCTTAGACTAAATTGTTAACAAAGACACTCATTTGTAGCTTATTGAGAAGCATAGTGTATAGTGTTTAAAAGATTGATGGAGAAATTAGCAAATCATTTCCCCATCGCTTTTCGTTCAGATTTTTCAACCCCTTTCTATGCCCGCCCAGAAATCACCCTCCATTTTCTATTTATATTGCTGAAGCCTCTCCTCTGCTCTGGGTGACCTTTAAACTTGTTATGCTTCTCTTTTATTCTCTAATCCCTCCCTCCTTTCCGCTTAAGCTCAGGCTTTTTTTTTTTCCCTCTCTCCACGTCCCTTAAAAACAAGCTCTGTTATGCAACTCCATTGCAAAAGAGTCTCTTCCCAGACTGAGCTTTCTCTGTCTCTAATTACTTTGATTTTAGTATATGTTTTCCCCCCTAAAGATAGAGTTTTCTTTTTGCATCTTCAGCCTTTCTAGGGGCATTGCAACATTTGCTTGAAATGAAAATGTTCAGAATTATTTGGGCAGCACTTTGGATGTAAAGTATCCTCCTATAAGTCACTTGCCCCCAGTAAGAAATACAAAGAAAAAATTATCTACTGTGGGGCATAGCTGCTCAGCATTTACACTGTGGTAGCTTATAATTGATGCATACTGGGTTTTTAACCATGTTGTTAGCAGGCTAGAACTGCTGCTAAAAGCAGCTTCATTGGCAAGTTCAGATTGACTGTACCCCTCAGTAAACAGCACCCTGGCTTTTGGGTATTGTTGACTTTGAATTTATGCTTGGTTTCTGTTAATTACTGGATGGTGCAAAGTTGTATCCATACTGCTACATTTCATTCTCATGTTTCTTTTTGTTTCAGAAGGAAAGAACTGTAGTGCTTATGGTGCAAGTTGGCCTAACATGAAAGCGTTCCATTATGAAAATGTCATTTATAATCACAGATTCATTTGCAAGCCTTGCCTTTTATCTGTGTATGCTGTGTCAGCATATCTGCTCAGATGGGCTCATTCATGGTTAGAGACTTATTACTGGCATTTTTAATACTTTTGCTTGATGATGGTGTAACAGCATATACTGAATCTATAAAGGATGCTAATTTTCTTTGGCCTTTTTTTTTATTACCCTTTGAAGTACTTGTCAAGATTTATTCAAACTTTTGATATATTTTGTTTTACTATTTCATATTTTCGTTTCTTTTACTTCCTGCAGTTGTTTATAACTGATTTAAAGGACATGTAAAGCTTACATTTGCCTACAATGTATATCAGTTGGACAGGTCTCCCCCACCCAAATGGCATCATGTGTACTGTATACATCCCCTCCACTTGCCAGCACCATCACATTTTTCTAAAGCAAATAGCAGGTTTTATCTGGTGGCCATTTTTCCTCTGATACATAATTGGATGCATTTAAATCTGCAAACAGCCTACACACACACAGACCCTTATTCAGCATGCATTTAATCAAGAATGCAGGCTCACTCAGGCAGAGCTGTCTCTGATAAAAGTTCTGCTTTGTTTGAGTTGATCTCAGAAGAGTTGGTTGGGAGAAAAAAAATGAAGCAGACAGCTAGAGTTGAGTTTCTATGTGAACCAGCAATGCCATCTCTCCACTGGCTGCAAGACTGGGGGGCGTGTTTGGTAATCTGAGTTTAGAACAACTGAGCATGCCCACAAGCCAACAGCCAAAGCAAATTCCTGAGGAAGGGGGCCGAGTGGGTTACAGGAGGAATAGCAAATCTAAGTGATTAAGGAAATGTTGCAGCCTTACTATTAACCTCTGTACAACCAGAGTGGCAGGTATTGAAAGATTTCAAAGAGGCTGTTCACTGATTAAATTTTTGTGTGTTTTTGTGATTTATTATGCACTGATACTCGTGAATTTTTTGCAGTTAGAGTGTGATTCTTTGTTTCAATCTATAATATGGTTTCTGTGGCTGTATTGTTTGTCCATGTTTGTATTTTGGAAATTTGTTCCTCCTAATATTCTCTTCATGGAGGGGTGTATTTTCAGTACGATTTTGCTTGAGAATTCTGCGGCTAATGGCACACAGTTCATTTTTTCTGTTCGTTTTAACTCCAGTTGAGAAAAGCCAATTTACTGCTTTCCATTCCTTGAATGTGTTTGCACTGGCAGGCCCATGGTGTCAGTCAGTGGACACACAGGGCGTATTTTGTTGCAAAATTGCATGCTTTGTCAGATCTGCGCCAGAATCTTCTCTGTGTGTGCACTGATGGGCCGTTTTGTTGCCAGCAGAGGGAAACAACCCTTGTGCCATTAACCTAATCCATTATTGCATTAAACCTTCTTTGCCTAGCCAGTGTATTAGAGATAGCTGTCATTCTGACTCCAACTCCTGCCTGGAGAGACAGAGCGACAGATAGATTACAGAGAGCAGGATGCTGAAGAGTATCTTGATTATTTTAGAAATGGTACAGAGTAGTTCCCCTATAAGTTGCACGGGAGACTCATGTAACGCTAAATAAGGGAGCAGATTAATTTCAGCCAAGTACTAAAAATTTAGAGAGACTATCAGCAGTTTTAGGATTTGGCTAAATTCCAAACTAACCAATACCAATAACCAATTTCAGTGTCTGAAGTTATTTAGGGGAAAATTCTTCAAATAGAAGTCAGTTTGCATTGGTAGAAAAGTTGGTTTATTTTATTAACGATCCCTCTGACACACATATCCCCAGGTGTACATCATCTGCAGTTTGAGGAATTCGGTAGAGAACAAGGTATTTCAATGTCTTGCAAGTCCCCCTTGAGTAAGCAGAATGTTATATTTATGTAATATTTAAACTCTTCATGCATGTATATTCTTAATGCTGAATGAACTCATTAAAAATCCTGTTAACTCTTTATCACCAGGTTTCTCTCCTTTCCCTGTGAGAACACCGAGTTAGCATTGCTTGTGTGTGGATATTTTTACCACACCATAGTATGTGTCTAATTTAGTGTATTTAATAAAAATATGTTAACAGTTGAACATCAGTGTGTATTTTATGCATTTTTATTAGATAAAGGTGCTTGCATGATACAGAGATGGTTGGGTTTAGCCAATATTGAATTATATTTGTATAAAACTGTGCGAGCACACCGCTAATTTGTTGGTGTCATAGCTTAGATGTAATATTGCAATGTGACCTGTACTTTGTAAGTTGAATAAGGGTAGGGGATGCCCTAATATAATTTAGAAATATATAATTTGAACAAACATTTTTAAATACCCATTATAGATTGCCTTTAATTGATCTGTTAGAATGGTAAATATTTTCATAATCATCTTACAGTTATGTTAGCTTGTTTTGTAATTCCCTACTTTTATTAGATGCTTGTCTTACACTTGGTGATAGGTGCAAGGTTTTCATAAGAACAAACATGCTAGCTGATGATACTGTGAGCTGTAGTTTACTCTATATATCTTTATATAAGTGTTTGGCTTTTCAATCCACTTTAAACTGTAACTTGCTTAATAATGGCAAATACATCTTGGGAATTGTAAACATGTGATTCCTGTACATGACACATTTTTCACCTAACTTATTATACATATATATTACAAAAACAACAATTGAATTTCAGGTTTTGACTTGCACTTTTTTAATAATTCTGCAATGGCCGATGTCAGACTTTTTATTTTGCCTCATGTAGCACTAGAAGTGTATATTTTTAGATAACTAATTTTCATTGATTTAAGTGCTTAGTAAATATTACCTGCAGTGATGATCCTGGCTACATGTACCATTGAAAGTGTGTTTCTTGTTATTCTTTTCAGTAATAAATTATTTTTTCCCCCACCGAGTGCACAAGAGGTTCATATGGTAGTGTGTTGGGGGTATCCTTAATGGAGAAGGATCTAGGGGTTTTTGTAGATAACAAGTTGTCTAATTCCAGACAATCTCATTCTGTGGCTACTAAAGCAAATAAAGTGCTGTCTTGTATAAAAAAGGGCATTGACTCAAGGGATGAGAACATAATTTTTATAGGTCCCTGGTAAGGCCTCACCTTAAGTATGCAGTGCAGTTTTGGGCTCCAGTCCTTAAGAAGGATATTAATGAGCTGGAGAGAGTGCAGAGACGTGCAACTAAACTGGATAAGGGGATGGAAGATTTAAACTATGAGGTTAGACTGTCGAGGTTGAGGTTGTTTTCTCTGGAAAAGAGGTGCTTGCGAGGGGACACGATTACTCTGTACAAGTACATTAGAGGGGATTATAGGCAGATGGGGGATGTTCTTTTTTCCCATAAAAACAATCAACGCACCAGAGGTCACCCCTTTAGATTAGAGGAACGGAGCTTCCATTTGAAGCAGCATAGGTGGTTTTTCACGGTGAGGGCAGTGATGTTGTGGAATGCCCTTCCTAGAGATGTGGTAATGCCTTTAAGAGGGGCCTGGATGAGTTCTTGAACAATCAGAATATCCAAGGCTATTGTGATACAGGTATAGGATCCCTTATCCGGAAACCCATTATCCAGAAAGCTCCGAATTACGGAAAGTCCGTCTCCCATAGACTCCATTTTAAGCAAATCATTTAGAATTTTAAAACGGATTTCCTTTTTCTCTTTAGTAATAAAACAGTACCTTGTAATTGATCCCAACTAAGATATAACTAATCCTTATTGGATGCAAAACAATCCTATTGGGTTTAATTAATGTTTTATTGTTTTTTTTAGTAGACTTAAGGTATAGAGATCCAAATTACGGAAAGACCCCTTATCCGGAATACCCTTGGTCCCGAGCATTCTGGATAATGGGTCCTATACCTGTACTAATATCTACAGTTAGTATTAATGGTTGTATTTATAGTTTATGTATGTGAGTGTATAGATTGGTAGGTGTGGGTTAGGTTTGCTGGGTTTACTTGGATGGGTTGAACTTGATGGACATTGTTTTTTTTTCAACCCTATGTAACTATGTAACTATATGCAATTTTAAAAATACTTGAAAAAAATAAGCTTTCATTTACACATTAAAAAAAACTGTGTGCAAAGAGGTGGACCAACATAAATACTAAACACGTTGGGTGTGGGTTTAATTGAATTGCCGCAAGTTGCTAAATTCTGTACATGTCTGGTTTTATAGCTGACGTATAGAAATCCTCATATATTGTAGCTTTATAAAAAGCTGTCTACATAGCTGGAAGGAAACAGTATTCTGCACACAGGCTATGTGTGCAAAACCTTTGGATTAGTTCCTGTAGTGCATGCATTGCTGATTATGCATTACATTCATCTATTGAGCTTTGCTATACATAGATATGTATGCAGGAATATGCATTGCAGGTAGCTGCTAATCTATTTTTATATGCTTCATTAAAGCAGTAATGTGGGTTTTAGAAGCATTATAATCAACAGCCACTCTACTGCATCTAAAGTGAGGAGTATTTTTTATGGCCAGCATTTATCATTGCTTACAGTTTTGGTTTCACAACAAGGTACATATTTTTAGTTCTGCTTGTTTTTTTCCTGCACACTTATCATTTCAGCTTATCTTAAGCATACTGGAAGGGATATGGGACATAGTACTTGCTTTCAAGTCTTCAACAAGTCAGTAAAGGTTGTAATGTCATTGCTCTCTGACTTCTCTGTATTTTTTTCAGCAGGGAGGATGGTGAACTGGAAGAAGGAGAGCTTGAGGATGATGGGGGAGAGGATGGAGCCCGTGATCTGTCAGAGGCCCAGGCTCCACAAGAGAAGAGTGAGAAGCATTACAGTGACTCTGATGAAGAGAAGGCACATCGCAAGATGAAGAGGAAGCGACGAAAGGAAAAAGAGAAAAGGCGATCTAAGAAGAAAAGGAAATCCAAGCACAAGGTATATATATATATATATATATATATATATATAATATATGAGAGAACAGAATGCCGCATACACAGGGAGTTCAGAAAAAGCAAAAAGTGTTTATTAAAAAAGATCTTTTTTAATAAACAGTTTTTGCTTTTTTTGAAGTCCCTGTTTGTGCGGCATTCTGTTTTCTTATTGATTATTTTAGCCAGCATCTAGGGTGGTTGTTTGTAGGGTGAATTGCACACTTTTCACATTCATTAAAGTACGACAGGTCCGATTACGAAAATTTTTTATTTTTTCTAAAGAACTTTTGCGTATTTCCAGCAATTTTTTTTTGTTAACTTGTCTGACTGTTGTGTACTTTGCAAAAATTTGTGTGACAAAATCGTATTTGTCGCAACGAGTACAAAAGTTTTGTAATTCTTTCAAGCTTCGGTATCATGGCTTTCCTTTGGCCAGGTTGGAGCTGCAGAGTTCCATTGAGTCCTATGGGAAGTCAGAAAGTTTTGACTTCATAACATTTGTAACATTTCCGCACATCAGAAATTATTAAGTATACAAATTTTCGCAAATTGTACTTTAACACAATAGAAATTCATACATTGATAAATGAGCCCCTAAGTGTATTTTTCATTCAGGCAATTGTGGCACATAAATACCACAGGCTTCACCTTTTGGCTTTACCTTTCCAGCCAGCAACCACTTTACACAGTCCTGTTTTTAGGATGTTTAATGCATACATTTGTGTGGACCTTGTTTTTAACCGTTTTTCAGGTTGTTTACTGGGTGCTAACATTCTGAGGTATCTGGCCATAAACACTTTAGGGCCATGGCACACAGGGAGATTTGACCCCCACAGTAAATATGCACTTCTCGGGTGATAAACCCCCAGAAAATGCCTATAAGTAAAAATGTAAATAGCCAGTGGGAACATAAAATTCACTTAGTTTTTCCAAAGTCGCTAGGAAACTTTGGGTGACTTTGTGATGTGTATGTTTTCTCACCAGTGATTTACATTAAATCACCAGTTGGAAAGCATTCAGGGGAGATTAGTCGCCCATGGTAGCGCAGATACATTGCAACTGACTAATATCATTTGCCATCACCCTTACCTGTTTTGCCTCCCTATTAAAAGATCATGGGATGTCTTGCTAGTTAATTGATGGCAGTTAGTTGATGGGCAGGGACTTTATAACAATTTTATCATTAAAAAAAATTTGTGAGGAATAGTAGGATATGCCAATACACAGCTCTGTCAAATAAGTAGTATTCTGTAAGAAAACATTAATTGTCCTCAAATGATTAGCTTTAAAGCATCCAGATTGATCAGATGTTGATCAGTTTCCACTTACATTATATCCTTATTGTTTTTGTTGATTTTCTTTAGCGTCATGCATCCTCCAGTGAAGACTTTTCTGACTATAGCAATGACTCAGACTTCAGCCCAAGTGAAAAGGGACACAGGAAGTACCGTGAATATAGCCCCTCTTACCCTCCGGTGAGTTTTAAGATCATAGTTGATGTCTTCTAGTATATCTGTTAACCCAACCCATATCAGTATTACAGTTAGCACACAGTACTTATATTTTTAACAGCTATATTGCAACAAAAAAATCTTTGACGCTTCATAAAATGTTTGACAGTATCTAAATATGCATAGTGGTTCCTGTTCTGTTGGTTTGCCCACAGCAACACAGGTCTGTCAGAATTTCATATTACCCTGTGAACTATTTGGCATGTGATCATGAGTCCTGTGAATAGGCAGCATGTGCACTGTAAAGAAGTGTTTCTAAAACTGTGAGATCTGTTCAGGCCCAAGTGGATTTCTTACTTGGCATATGTGGCATTAAATGAGGTGCTTCATCACTGAGTCCATATAACATGCCAAAGCAATGATTTCCATTTGTTTTTTAAACTAGTTTTCCTATGAAAGAATTTTATATTTTCAGAAGTGGTATTTCAGATGGGTAAGACAAAAGTGTTGACTAAAAATTAGAAGACCTGTGTAAAAGAGGTTAGAAATTGCTGCTCTAAAGGACTTGATAAATTATTTAACTTGAAACCCCATTCTCTCACCTGCTGTTCATCCAGTGCATTCTTTGTCCTATGTGGTGTTTTGTTTTCTTTCAGGCTCACCAGCAATACCCTCCGCCCCCACAGCACAATGCCCCACCTCCTAAGAAATACCCCAAAATGGATAGCAAAGGCTACGGCATGTACGATGATTATGAAAATGACCATTATGGCGAGTATGAGGGGGATGAAGGGGAAGACATGGGCAAGGAAGACTATGATGACTTTGCCAAGGAACTGAACCAGTACAGAAGGGCCAAAGAAGGAAGTCATCGTGGCAGAGGTGGGACAACAGATATGTAGATATATCATTTTATAAGTACTGAAAGGCAAACATGTTGGACACAGATTACAAACCCCAAAAAACCTGTCAATTCACCATTTTGTTTTGTGCACTGGTTCATTTATAAATGAAAATACAGTTTTAGTTATGAGTATTTAAGTGTGGTTACAATTATAAGAGTAATTTTCTATTTTAAAATGTTCTATTGTTAATGTTTTTTTCTCAGTATGAAAAAGCTAGAACATTTAGGATATTCAATACAATTATGTTTACATACAGACACTTCATCCATACTATACACATATTGTGGTCAGACCTTCCCCAAATTCATTTTATTTTTGGTTTCTTGAGGTTTATTGCAGTGGTGCATAATCTTTACAGCTTATCACAGTTAAGTATCTCTTCTATACTTGTTTATTCCATAGGCATTAGAGGTAGAGGAAGAATTATGAGAGGTCGAGGAGTACGTGGAATGATGCGAGGAAGAGGTTTCAGGGGTAGAGGTGGCAGAGGAAGAGGATTTCCAGGAGAGGATCATCCTGATGAAGAGGAGATGTATGATGAAGAAATGGAGGTAGTAATATTGTATGCTGCTATCTAGCTAAAGCATATATTTAATATAGCTTGTTTTCATATAGTACCAGCATATTCTGCAGGACTTTTAAAGTGATTATACATAATTCACATCAGTCACATCAGTCAGACCCTGCCCAAGTGGAGCTTAAAATTTAAAGTCCATATCACATTCACAAACTATGGTAAATTTTATCAAGACCCAGTTAATCTGTCTGAATGTTTCTGGATTGTTGGGGGAAACCCAAGCAAGCATGGGCAGAATGTACATAAACTTTTCATAGCTTGTGCCTTGGATGAAACCTAGGCCCCCACCAAACATTGGAAGACATCAATGCTAAACTAAAATAGGGAAAGAAAAAAGTATGACCTACAGTGTTGCACCTTCCGCTCTTTCACATTGATAGCATATTTAATTACCCTGTTAAAATGTAACTTAAAGGATAAAAATAAATTGTGCTAAGACAGATTAGTGAAGCTAAAATTTACATTAAAAATCACGATTTAGACAAGGACCAACTGAAAGCCAACCTAGTAAATCAACAGTTAACAAGCTACCTATATACTATGAATGTAGCTGCTCTAAGACTGTGAATTTCTTCTTAGGTGCCAAATTATTACCTCATTATATGCCAAAAATTGGCATGTGATGAATATTAGGTTCTTGCCAGGATTAGGTGATAGGCTAGGGTAGCTTGGTCTGTGGGCATATTTGGGCATCTGATTATATAACAGGGCATTCTTATCTCAATAATGGGCCTCTCCCTGGCGATGCAATACCATCAGCAAAGCACCTATGCTTGCCAGCCCATATTACAAGTCAAGTCTGCCTGGGGCCACTAGGTAGCATCAACACCCTTCCACCCCTGCTACTAGCACCCAATCACCCCCTCAGTTCAACGTTGTAAAGTCCTGCCTAAACAAAACTAAAAAGCGCCTGACATGCTTTTTGCCCTCAACAAATAAGGGCTTTGTCAAAGGCAACGTGTTTGCATAACGCACGTCTATTTATAACCAAAGATAATTCAAATCAGCCAATGGAGATGTCAAACTAAGAAAAGTGGGCAGGCACATCTACATTCAAATTCGATAAGGTCACTGGCACAGGTGATGTTATCGAATTTGGATGTAGATGTGCCTGCCCACTTTTCGTAATTTTCTTTACCCTGCACAACCTCCTTTGTGGTATCTTTGGATCAATGGAAGGTGCTCCTCATCTTCAATATTTTTTGATCAATGCTAAGCTAATGAATCTAAAAGTTATCAACTCAACCTGTTTACAGGGCTTCATTCTTTTTCTAGCTGTTAGGTTAACAGTATGAATTAAGTTAAACAATTATGGAATTTCTGTTAAATAAAAACTAAAGAAACATTTTGAAAATGTAGAGACCTGCATTTTTATTACTCTGATATAATTGTGGATTGTGTTGCTTACAGTACTGTGAAGAAGAAGCAATGGAAGATGAAGAGTATGACGATTATTCCAAGGAACTTAACCAGTATCGGAAGGCAAAAGAGGGCAGAGGTCGAGGTGAGCTCTTGATAAGTCTTGTCACACAGTGATTGTTGACCTCTGAGTGTTTTCAAAGCTGTATGTAAATAGTGCTGCTGTGCACTGCTTTGTTGAAGCTGCTGATCTTACAACCTGAAGTTTTGTATTTTTTTTTTTTTTGTAATAAAGGAGATATTTCTTTGGAACACATGGACCGTTAGTTTAAAGTTTAAACCGCAGTTTAATCCATTACAGGTATTTGAAAGTGATGATCTTTTTTTTTTTTTTTTAACCTCCTTTACAGGATTTTATAGAGGCCGCGGTCGGGGCCCACGTGGAAGGGGATACAAAATCATGGGAAGAGGAAGAGGACGAGGCAGAGGAGGGAAGGGAAATGATGAGGATGAATACTATGAGGAAGAGGGTGTAAGTTATGTATTCAAGACATAAATCATAAAATCACAGGTTTTTTTTTCTAAATACATTTATATCATGCCTGTGATTGCTGTTCTATCTGTGTACAATATCAAAACTGAATGGGTGTTAAAATGCAGTTTCTGTCCTGATTTACTTAGTACTGATACATGGCAATGGACATTAAAAGTGTCAATTCACTGAAATGAGATGTGATTAATGAAGGTTCTGATGAGTTGTGCAGTTTGTGTGCCTTAGACTGCAGAGATGGTGCTTGTGTGTTAATATTAGAATAAGAACATTTAGGTCTTGTGGCAATTTTGATTGAATGGTAATATAGTTAATGAATACAGTTCTGTAGGCTAGAAAATTCTTCAGTTTTCATATTGTTTCAGTGGTCATTCATTACTTTTAACATTTATTTTTTTTTAATCAGCTTATTTCAATTAAGCAAACTGTATATTTCTGATTCTTTTTTTCTCATTCTAGGATGGAGGAATGTATAGAAATGATTATGAGAAGCCACACCATCGGGCTGATAAAAAAGGGAAAGTTGTCTGCAAGTATTTTGTAGAAGGCCGCTGCACCTGGGTAATGATTTTACTTATAGGCCTAATAAACTTATATAGTAGCACAGTAGATTAGCTAACTAGCTTACAGCCTATCAGACTGTTGTTTTGACCTACTTTCTAGTCTTCTAGCAACTTCTATGGCTTTAAAAGGGTTTAGTCATGGAAATCTTGATACTTTTTTTTATATGAGTGATGAATATATTGCATTGCTGTACACATGTCTAACTGGTTTATAAGATGCAACCTTAAAAAAGGTTTTTATTGTTTTCTCTTAATGAGGCGGCAAGTCTTTTCTCTGGCATGTCTGTGGGACACAGGAACCATAGGGTATAGCATCCACCACTAGGCACCACTAGACCCCAGCAGTGTGCCTTAGGTCAGTGATCCCCAACCAGTGACTCGGGCAACATGTTGCTCCCCAATCCCTTGGATGTTGCTCCCATCAGGGACCACATCAAAGAGCCAATGTGGCCCCTGATCTTATGGAAAATCAAACTTGCCTAATCGAGATCTGGCCAATTTCACGCCAGATATCGATGGGGTAGGCCTGTTGGGGGGCCCATACACGGCAGATAAGCTGCCGAATCGGTCTTAAAGAACTGATAACGACAGCTGAATTTGTCCGTGTATGGCCACCTTTAGGCCCAAGGACCTCTTATGCTCCTCCTGCACTAATCAGTCCTCTGAAGCACCTTTCCTTGCTCAGGATCTCCCTGCTCCCACCACAGCTCAAGCCCCTGTGGGGGACACCTCTCCTGTGCCTGCCCAGCCTTCTACTTCCATCCAAGATCCCCCCCATGTGGGCTCTGCAGTTGTCCACTGACATCCCTAAATTGGCAGCATGCCTAGACAAATTGCTTGATAGACTTGGGCCTAAGGCAGTAGACCAGGAAGAGGCAGGTGAAGATCTAAACAAATCCTTCTCAGAAACATTAGATAACCTAATTTGCACAGTCCTACATTGCCTTGATCTCAAAAACCTGACATCAACACCTGATTCTTCAGTCTCTGTTTAAGAGACAAAAGGAATCCTCTCTATTCCTTTCCATGCTCAATTGGGTAACATCATTCATGCTAAGTGGGACCACCCAGAGAAGGCCTCCTTAGATCAATCTTCACCACTTCAGGTGAATCTCTCTATCCTATCTTGGCCTCTGCCTGGGTCAGCAGGGCCTTGGTCTTGGTCCACTTTCCTCACAGAAGGTATCAATTCCGGCACTCCCAGACAAGAACTTCTGACTACAGCTCTACAGATTAATTAATGAAGCCAATGATTACATCTGCAAGGCAGCTCTTGATGATGTACAAGTAACCAGTTTTACCTCTGCTCTTTGGTGGCAACCCGGTGCACTCATCTAAGAAGTCCCTTACAAAGGGTAGCTCCTCTAGAACCCGAGCTAGATAAAATTATCAGTCAGGCCACAGGGGGGAAAACACCTTGCTACCTCAAACTTGGGTCCTGTACATCCTTTCCCGCTTTTTTCGTCCCTCCATATCTTCCAAGACTTCGACCTCGAGCCTGATCTTGAACAATCAGGGAGGCACCAGTAGGTGTGCACATGGTCAGTGGTATACATACCACGGCTAGGCAACTGGCAAGCTGACTACCTCAGGCAGCAGCTGCTAGATTCAGGAGAATGGTCTGTAAACCAAGAGGTCTTTCAGAACATTGGTGGGTCAACCACAGGTGGACCTCATGGTATCCAGACAAAATAACAAGGCGTCCTGTTTAATAGCCGGTTGCAAAGAGCCCTTGGCCCTGGCAGCAGATGCCATGACAATATCATGGGATTTCACCCTTTCAAATGTGTTACACACCTTCCCCCAAACATCCTACATTCCAACCCAGGTGTGCTACATTTAACTGCATGGCTGTTGAGTCCCTAACTCTCCATAGAAAAGGGTATTCTGCCATGTTATCTTTACCATGCTCGTGGTTTGAAAACTGGTCTCACAAATGTATCAAAGGAGGATCTACAAAGACTGGTGCTTTGCCCTGAACCTACCTTGGGACTGCTACTCAGTCACAACCATCTTGCACTTTCTACTATCTGGCCTCACTAAAGGTCTTTACCTTGCCTCCCTCAAGTCACGAGTTTTGGCACTATCAGTCCTCTTCCAGAGGAAGCTCACTAAGCTTCAGGATATCCGCACATTTCTTTAAGGAGTAGCCCATATTGCATTCCCCTACAGAGCACCCCTGCCTCCCTGGGACCTTAAAGGAGAAGGTAAGGTATAATCACTGGGGAGGATGAAAAAATGTTAGCCCCCCCCCGGTGACCGCAATCACTTACCTGTTACCCCAGGTCGGTGATGCTGTTAGCAGAAGCCTGCACTGGCCCAGGTTACCTGCAAGTGATCCTCTTCCTTCTGTTTTTGAGTGAAAAGCCAAACTTTTACAAAAAAAGCTGGCTTTTTTTTACTATACTGCGCAGGACTTGGGATCATGAAGAAGAAGAGGATCCCTCGCACGCAGGTACCCAAATCTGGTGCAGTTTTCTGTTGGCATGGCCTGGGGTATAAGGTAAGTGATTACAATCACCAGTGATTATACCTTTCCTTCTCCTTTAACTTGGCACGCAGGAGGCTCCCTTTGAGCCTATGGCTACTGCTCCACTGTTCTGGCTTACTTGTAAGACTTTATTTTTGCTCATGATTACCTCTGCCAGAACAGTCTCTGAGCTCAGGCAGTGCTACATACCATACCTTCTTTCCTTCAGAAGGTCATGTAGGAAATTCAAATCAACCAGGAAATTATTATTACAACCTTTTGTCCTCCTCCCTCTTTGCGTTGGGGAGCACCTGACCAGGAGATTCAGTACCTCCTAGGCTTTCCGGAACCGTGTCTCTGCGGAACAGCTGTGCAGGCCACTACCTGGTCATCACTCCACTCTATTCCGAAACTCTACAAATTCAAGGTCTTTGCAGCAGATGACGCCCACTTCAAGAGAAAAGTGTTTTAGACGACAGTGGTTTAATTCTGGCCTCATTTTCTTCCTCCCTAATTTTTGGGGGACAGCATTGGTATGTCCCCATGGTTCCTGTTTACCACAGACCAACCAGAGAAAAGGGGATTTTGTGTTACTGCTAAATTCCTTTCTCTCTGCAGTCTGTGAAAAGTGGTCCTACTACCTTCCTGATGCTATTACTGTAAATAGTAGTTATGGGTTATTCATTCCTTTGTTGTTAGTCAAAACTGAGCATCTAAGGCAGTGATCCCCAACCAGTGGCTCGTGAGCAACATGTTGCTCACCAAGCCCTTGGGTATTGCTCTCGGTGCCCCCAAAGCAGATAGTTATTTTTGAATTCCTCACTTGGTGGTAAGTTTAGGTTGAATAAAAACAAGATTTACTACCAAATAAAGCCTCCTGAAAGCTGATAGTGTGCATAGAGACTACCTAATAGACAATCTTAGCCCTTATTTGCCACCTCCATTAAGTTTTATGATGCTTTTGTTGCTGTCCAAGTCTTTTTACATTTGATTGTGGCTCACTAGTAAAGATTGGAAACCCCTGATCTAAGGCTTACTGCTGGGGGATAGCATTAGAGGGCAGAGTTGTTTTTCCTTGCAATGTTCTGCCTCCTAGTGGTTGATGTTCTGCTCCAATGTTCCTGTGTCCCACAGACTTCAGAGAGAAAGGGATTTAACGATGAGTAACACAAAATCCCATTTTTTACATCCTTACCTTTCTTTTTATTTTCAGGGAGAGCACTGTAATTTCAGCCATGATGTGGAAGTTCCCCGTCGCCGTGGACTATGCAAATTTTATGTCAGTGGCTACTGTGCTAGAGCAGAAAACTGTCCATTCATGCACAATATCCTTTCTTAGAGAAAGAAGTAGTACATTAGCAGACTGCTAAACCACTAAGCTACTAGACAATAATATTATAAATATTATACACTTATTTTAAATGTAATGTCTCCATTCTTATGCTATAACCATGATCTACGCTTCCTCCACTGGTTTGTATTGTGAATCTGAGTGAAGAAAATACCTTCACTTTTAATTACTTTACTTGACTGTTTTTCCTTTTATTTATCACTATTAGAGGGGAAAAAAAAGCTTCTTTTTTTCCTTTACATTTGCTACCTCATATTTACAAATGTTTGTAGCCTACAAAGAAAAAATCTTGAGCTATAACTGCAGATTAATGTGTCGAGCAGAATGAAGTAATGCAGATCGGATATGAGATATAATTCTGTATAACTTTTTCTGAGTATGTATTTATGTTTCTGTGTTTTTAACCTGATTTTGGGTATTTTTCCTTAACTGTGCTCACATGATTTCCCTTGTAAGCTGTACCATACCACAGGCAATTGTATTAATGGTGAAGATTGCATGTTCTCCCATGAGCCCCTGACAGATGAAACACAAGAACTTCTAAATAAGGTACAACTTAACTGATAGGTGAATATTGACATTTATGCAGTTGCCTAATTTGCTAATCATAGGCTAATTGCACAGTTTCTTTTGAATACCAGGTAGTTACATTTTCTTAAATATTTACCCATATAAAGACATTCAGATAAGGTACTGCAGGTGTGTTTAGGGGTATTGCTTCTTGATTAAATAAATATCCATTGTTAGCTGAAGGCTATGTTTCATCTTTTGAAAAGCCTGGTGTGTATAAATGGGGAATGCACACTAGTACATAAAGTTCACTGTACTCTCTGATTCTTAGTTCCTGCACCTTAGGGGTCGGGTAGGCCCATTTTGATTTTTTTTTTCTATATTTAACTGGTAGGACTTTCCACAAGGTGGACAACCCATTTAAGATAGCAGTAGACAACCTTTTAATCCTATAACTGCTACTAAACATGTTATTTAAATAGTATTCTGGAATTTAAAACTTTTCTAGTTGTTTAGATTGGATAAACTGACTTATAACTGTTTTCAACTAATTAAGTAGTAGCAATAATCATTTTTTTATATTAAAGATCCATTGATCAATATCAATTAGTAACTGTGTAATGGTTAAGTAACCCCTTAGAAATGTATACAGTGTTGGAACATAGGGGTTACATCGCTATCTTTTTCATACATTTTAATGGCCATTAATGTGTTTTAGTTGTTCATGGCACAATTGCCTTCATTTCTGTTTCATTACTCTTTCTAAAAACTACACATATATCATATATCATATATATATATATATATATATATATATATATATATATTTATGCACTGTATATTCATTGGTTTCAGATATTGGCTGAAGATGCAGAAGCTGGAGCAGAAGATGAAAAGGATGTTGAAGAGCTAAAAAAGCAAGGTATCAACCCTTTACCAAAGCCACCACCAGGAGTAGGCCTTCTGCCTACACCATCCCACTCTCATGGAGCTCAAAGTTCAACAGGGCCAGCTGCTCCATCCTCTCCTACTGGTGGTAAATCAGCCCCTAGTGTGCCAGTATCTGGAGTTCCTATCGCTGGTGGACCAATACCTTGCGTTCCTGTCTCTGATGCTCCTATATCTGGGGGTCCTGTACCAAGTGCATCAATACCTGAAGCATCTTTGGTGGGAGCACCACCACCTAGTGGACCATTGCCTGGAGGCCCCATTTCAGGTGGTGCAGTGCAAGACGATCAAATTTCAGATATGCAGATGCCTGTAGGTCCTGTATCAGGTGGCCTAGTTTCTGGAGGACCTGTTGGATCATTTGTTGGGGGCCCAATGGCAGGAGGTCCTGTTTCATCAGGTTGCATACCAGAAGGATCTATGCCTGCTGGACAAATTACAGGAGGACCTTTATCAGAGGGACCAGTACCCCCGATGCATTGTGGTCTTGGAGATCCTATGGAAACAGGTGTCCCAATGCCACCCATGCAGCCAAACCCAGAAGGCCTGATGCTACCAATGGAGGTAGGGCTTGGAGGCCCAATGCCAGGAAGCCCAGGATCTATAGGTCTTGCATCAGGTGACCTAATGCCAGGTAGCCCTTTGTCCGGAGGACCTCCGCCAGGATCAATGCCACCTGGTCCGCAGCAGCCAATGGATCCACAGATGTGCCAGAGGAAAATACCATCTCTCTTTGAAATTGTAGTGCGGCCCACTGCTCATTTGGCTCATAAGCTGGGAGTGAGGTAAGACAGTGCATGTATTTGACTTGCGATAAAATATGAACAATTGTGTTGGCAGCTCCAAATAAATTGTATTTTTTTATGCAGGCCACCTGGACCTCCTGGAGGTCCTCCAGGTCCACCACCACCTAGATTTCCTGGACCTCCAGGCCCAATGCATCATGACATAGAGCTGGGCATGGATGAAAATATGCCCATAATGCCATATGGGCCAGAAGATGGTCCTGAAATGATGAATGATGGGCCACCTGGACAGGTTTTCTATGACGACTACTACCAGCACCCAAGCATGGGAATGGAACAAGAGATCGTAAGAGATACAGGTACTGCTGCTGTATTTTTACACCAATCACTCTCGACTTACTTGCTTGTAAAAATAATACCTAGAATCCATAGGATGGCAATCAAGTATGTCAGCACAATTTGATAATGCTATGAACTCCCAGTATTACAAATTCTTGTGTGAACAGCAAAAATATGTTTAGTGGGAATACATTTGTAACGTTTGTCCAGGATCCTTTGTAAGAAAGCAGTGTTGAGGATACCATTATATTGCCTTGAATTTTTTACATTTTATTTTGCACAATACAGCATGGGATATTTCATATTTTAAAACAATGCTTTACAAAAAGTACAGAATGGTGAGACTTATTCAGATAAATCCAGCAGCCACCAATCAGTGGTTCTGACAGGCAGCATTCAACACAATTTTGCCCGGACACTTCTCGCTGCCGTGATACAGTATTTTTAGCCCGGCCCCCTTTAAAAGTTACGGGCCCTATCATTGGTGGTCAGCGGGTAATTTGATTGGTCGCGCCCCGTGTGTACGTGACGCCAGTACGCACGGGGCGCGACCTTATAAAAGTGAGGCTACGGTGGCGGTGAGCAGGAGATTGCGGCAGGGGCCTGAACAGGTGGATGCAGTTGGACGAGGAGGGGGGTGTTGGTAGATGCAGTTGGACATGGGGGGGTGTTGGTAGATGCAGTTGGACATGGGGGGAGTTGGTTGATGCAGTTGGACATGGGGAGAGTTGGTGGATGAAGTTGGACGCGGGGGGAGTTGGTGGATGAAGTTGGACATGGGGAGAGTTGGTGGATGAAGTTGGACATGGGGAGAGTTGGTGGATGCAGTTGGACATGGGGGGAGTTGGTGGATGCAGTTGGACATGGGGGGAGTTGGTGGATGCAGTTGGACATGGGGGGAGTTGGTGGATGCAGTTGGACATGGGGAGAGTTGGTGGATGCAGTTGGACATGGGGAGAGTTGGTGGATGAAGTTGGACATGGGGGGAGTTGGTGGATGCAGTTGGACATGGGGGGAGTTGGTGGATGCAGTTGGACATGGGGAGAGTTGGTGGATGCAGTTGGACATGGGGAGAGTTGGTGGATGCAGTTGGACATGGGGGGAGTTGGTGGATGCAGTTGGACATGGGGGGAGTTGGTGGATGCAGTTGGACATGGGGGGAGTTGGTGGATGCAGTTGGACATGGGGGGAGTTGGTGGATGCAGTTGGAGGGGGGGGGAGTTGGTGGATGCAGTTGGACGCAGGGGGAGTTGGTGGATGCAGTTGGACGCAGGGGGAGTTGGTGGATGCAGTTGGACGCAGGGGGAGTTGGACGATGGTGGGGAGTCAGAGCATGCTAAGGGGGAGCCGTAGGAAGCAGGTGGATTCTGGGGGGGATCAGGAGAAAGTAGGTGGATGCTGGGGGGGGGGGGGGGAGCCGGAGAAAGCAGGTGGACCATGGGGGGGGGGGGGGGGTAATCAGGAGAAAGCATTTCCTCTAAGTGCCTGTGCTGTATCAATAATAGTAATAAATGTGATTTAACAGATATAAAACTCATTTGTGTTCTGTGTAGTGTGTGCCATTTGTTAAAGAGACATTTTATTGCATAGGCTGCTTGGAAACTGATGGGAGGGGTCACTGGGGGAGCAGCTATTGGGGGGTGGGAAAAAGGGGGGGGGGGCAAAAAATTTGGTTGTGAGGGGCCCCGTGATTTCTGATGGCGGCCCTGACCATAAAGGCCACCAATTCACACCTTTTTATATGCTTTCTTATAAAGCCTTTACCAGCCCTGTGACCCCTAAAATAGAATTCTTTGCTTTGTAAACAGGTAACTATGATGGCTATGGTGGGATGCAGGAGGATCCAGGAGCCCATACATACCAGGAACCTCCTCCAGACCATGATCCAGGAGTTGAAGTTGGAACATCTGCTTTCAACAAAGGGAATATCCCAGATTTTCTGCCATCTGCCCAGCGAGCTCTGTATCTGCGCATTCAACAAAAGCAGCAGGAAGATGAAGAACGAGCCAGACGACTTGCAGGTTCCAGTCAGCAGGAAAGAGAAAATGAAGAAGGTGAGAATCGGCAAAAGGAACTGCCCTGCTCATAAATAGGTTAAAAGTGTTGTGATGGAGGAGTCTGTTGAGTGTTTTATATAAAAAACAAAAAATAGTAAAATAGGGGGTGTGGGGATTAAAGATTCAAGTTTTTTTTTCCTTGGTCTATTCTAATGGCTAGTTGGTTCTTCATATATATATATATATATATATATATATATATATATATATATATATATACACACACATATATATACACACACACATATATATATATATATATTATATATATATATATATATATATATATATATATATATATATATATATATATATATATATAAAGAATGCATGCAAGTAGGCACTCACGTTTATCAAGGTCAAAGTATGCCTGGGTGCAGTATGAAGAAATGTAGCACAAACCGAATTCATACTGCACCCAGGCATACTTTGTCCTGTGAGTGCGGCATCTAATTCGGTATATATATATATATATAATATATATATATATCCCTGTTAATTGATGTTAATCATATCCCTGTAAAAAGGCTAGATGATGCATTGCAACAAGAGCAGGTGTGGATACATGGTTTAATTTTGTTTGATTTATCTACACTCTTACAGGTGACACAGGTAACTGGTACTCCAGTGATGAAGAGGAAGGTGGTAGCAGCGTGACTTCCATCCTGAAGACTCTGCGACAGCAGTCTTCTAGCAAACCCTCGGCACAAGCTTCACCTAGAGATAGCAGCACAGGTGGACAGCTTGACCCACGATTACAAAAGAGCCAGGCTACTACTAGCATCCGTCCTTCTGACCCTCGTCTCTCCCGTGACCCACGACTTTCCCGAAACACAGAGTCTAACCCTACAGAGACAGGACCCAGTGATCCTAGGTTGGCTCGACATGCTTCTCAACCCAAGCAAGACTTACAAGTTAATAAAGCAGCTGCAGAAGAGGAAGAAGCTGAAAGAGTCTTGCGGGATAAACCAGTCACCATACCACTGGAAATTCTGCCAGGGCAATTGCTGCGGGACCCACGATCTCAGCTTCAGCAGTTCAGCCACATAAAGAAAGACGTCAGTCTGAACAAGCCAAGCTTTGCCAAGACCATCTTGTGGAGTCCCGAAGATCTAATTCCACTGCCTGTCCCAAAGCAAGAGTTTGTTCCTTTGCCTGCGGCCCTGCAATCCATGCCAAACCTAGACCCACGTCTTAACCGACAAACTGCCTCAGCACCTCATGATCCACGTCAACGTGTGCCTCCATCTGAACAACAAACTGCTAATCCAAACCTGCCAGACTTTGAGCTTCTGTCAAGAATTTTAAAGACTGTCAATGCTGCCTCAGTTACGGCTTCTTCTCCACCAGCCGCCCCTGAAAAACCCAGTGATCCACGAACACGTAAGGCTCCCGCTGATCCTCGACTGCAGAAAACTGCGGAACCTTCTCTGCCTTCAAGACCTGTAGAGCACAGCCCTCCTCTCTCTGGGTCTCCACTTGCTGAGAACACACTGACTACTGCCCCTTATGATCCCCGACTTCTGACAGCAGGGGGAGTAAGCAAAACAAGTAGCCAGAGCAGTGTTCTCAGTGGAATTAGTCTTTATGATCCCAGGACTGGGAACAAAACATCTGAAGCCTCATCCAATGAGGCATCCTCCAAAGGACAGGACAACAAAACTTCAAACAAGACAAAAGAGCCACTGTTTGTTCGTAAGTCTGCGCTTGATCAGCCAGATACTGAAAAACAAACTTCTGAGACTGCTACGGATAGGTACAACAGTTACAATCGACCACGTACAAAAGCATCCACTGCTTCTAATTTACCTGTACCTGAAAGCAGTCAACCTGCAGTCCACAATCTCCCTGTGTCATCTGTTTATGGTTTAGTTAAGCAACCTACTAAACCTGGTAGTGGCAGCCCCTTTGCTGGAAACAGCCCAACACAAGACAGTGAACAGGACGCTGGTTCCCTAAAAGATGTTTTTAAAGGCTTTGACCCTACAGCATCCCCATTTTGCCAGTAGCGCTCAGTCTGACAATTTACATTGCATATCGTATTTAAAGGATTATCATACAGTGTTGTTAACGTCTATTTTTTTTATAATATTCATTGTGCTGTTGTGCTTTTGTACATAAATCCACAACTACTTGTGAGATGTAAAGCCTCAAAGATCTGTTTTTAACAAATAATCAATGTGTCTTGTCTAATGAATGACTCCTGTTTTTGTACAATATTTTAATGTTTCATTTATAAAATGTATGTATATTTCTAAATTATATATGCATATACACCCTTGTATAACATGCACAGAGGTGTGTGTGTATATATATAATAGTGTTTGTATGTGTGTATAGATATACATACATGTGCACACACAAACATAAATATATGCTGATGGATATATATGGATATTTGTGTGTGTTTTGGAACTATAGATAAGGTGCGAACAAAGATCTCAAACGAACAACTTATTTTTTTGTATATTTTTATCTATATTCAGTCTGGTGGGTGCATGTCTTTCACTATAAAGTTTAAAGAGGCAACTTATCGCTAATTTATTGTACAGAACATTTAGCCTTTCTAGTACTCAGACCATCTCTACTACGCATTGGTTCCAGAAGTGACATAACACCATGTAAAAAAAAGTTGGTTATTGTACCGCTTCCTTAAAGTGATCCTTCACCCATAATGAAAGAAAATGAAATACCAAGAAACTTTCCAATATATATCAGTTAAAAATGTTATCATTTTTAAAATTGTTATTGTAATTGAAGTTAAAAGCAGTATTCTTTTCAGTGTTTAATGCATATTTGGAAGACTTTCAGAATTACATTTTCTTTCATTATGCAAATTATCTGTCTGACAAGGTAACTAATGGATATGGAATATTTAATTTTCAAACCAAATTTCGTAACACTTAAACAGGAGTATTCATGTTCTGCACTGCAGATATTGCCACTCTAGTGTTTGGCCAAGGTTAAGGGAAAACAGCAGAGGCTTTATTTATTGTGTAATACCTAAAGAATTAGATATACTTTATGCAGAATGTTTGTGTGTCCCACACACATTTGTTTACATTTATACAAATGTTTGTTCACTACAAATCTGTAAGTTGTCCAGATCAATGTATGTGACTGTCCAAGAGATTTTGTATGCTGTGTCGCGGGTTCAGTGTCATTCACAACCCATTTTTATTGAACTTGCATTTTTATTCATAATCTATAGTATTACAATTTTGAAACTTCAAAAAAGAATTGTATAACAAGAATTATCCACTCACAAATACTTTTTCTACTAACAGTTGTGAATAATTCAGTTACTATAATACAGCAAAAAGAGCCTGGTGTAAATACAAAGGAAAGGAAGCAGAGAATAAATGGACCTTTTTTCATAGAATGTTCGTCTCCATCTCTTCTCTAAATCTTCTGGAGATGGACTTGATGGTACCTTATCTATAGGTTAATGCTCTCTTGCCATTCAGGTTTGAAAATCTCCTTGCGTATTATGACATTATGTACAACACCTGAGCATTATGTTAATCTTTTAGAGCAGTACTGTCCAACTGGCGGCCTGCGGGCCCCCCACCTGTCTGGCTGCTTTGATGGCTTACTCTTGTGTAAGATCAAAGTGGTATCAGTACTGTGATTAACTGCCCCCCTGCATGGTTCTCACCTCAGATTCAGGCTGTAATCCCCCTGTATTGTTTAAATATGTAATCCCCTGTGTTGTTCACACTTTTTAATCTCTGCATTGTTCATCCCCTGTGTTGTTCACACTTTTTAATCTCTGCATTGTTCACCCCCTGCAGTGTTCACACCTCAGGCTCAGGCTGTAATCACTCCCATTGTTCACCTGTTCACACCTCAGGAGCAGTAGAAACCCACAAATAATCCCTGCACACTACAAAAAAGAACATATACTGAGGTGGTACTTCAATTAAAAAGTTTTTAAATATATAGTTATTGTGCAGACTGTAGGAACAGTGCCAGCATTGTGTCACTGTAGGCTGCCTGTGTGTGCCAGAGTATGGCACACACAGGCAGGGTAGGGAAGGCAGAGTATGGCACACACAGGCAGGGTAGGGCAGGCAGAGTATGGCACACACAGGCCAAGTATGGCACAAACCAGCCAAGAATGGCACACACAGTGAAAGTAAGGCACACAGGCAGGGTAGGGAAGGCAGAGTATGGCACACACAGGCAGGGTAGGGAAGGCAGAGTATGGCACACACAGACAGGGTAGGGCAGGCAGAGTATGGCACACACAGGCAGGGTAGGGCAGGCAGAGTATGGCAGGTTTTTGCTGTACTACAACCATTAATATGGGTATGGTCATGTGATAACATGGGTGTTTTCAAGTGGGTGCGGTTTCAAAAAGGGGAGTGGTCAAAACTGGCTTCCATTATCGGCCCTCCACCACGTACGTCGGAAAAATTCCGGCCCTCAGTACAACAGAAGTTGGACAGCACTGTTTTAGAGTATTTGATTCCAAACCTAGCTTTTCTCTGGGGGTTTTAATAAAGGCACAAAGTAAGAATTAGCCATAAATTACATTGCAGTCATCTTGTTTAATTTTTGTTCTGCCTGTAGGGTAAAGTAATTGCATTTATCCCGGGTGATTAGTTAACCGGATCTATCGCACTATTGTGGATAAGTAGCAGGAGGCCAGTAGTGGATTATTGGGAGCGGTGGGGACAAATTTAGAAATGAGTTTCGGGACATTTCTGTGCTTTCTTTGGATTAATTGTGTTGTTTTTCACACTATATTGAACAATGCCAGTGATCCCCAACCAGTGGCTCGTGAGCAACATGCTGCTCAACAAACCTTTTGGATGTTGCTCCCAGTGTCCCCAAAGCAGGTGATTATTTTTGAATTTCTGGTTAGGAGGCAAGCTTTGATTGCATAAAAACCCAGTGTAATTGCCGAACAGAATTTTTTTGGCTGCCAGTCAACTTAGGGGCTACCAAATAGCCAATTAAAGTTCTTATTGGCACACCCTGGAACTTTTTTCATGCTTGTGTTGCTCTCCAAAACATTTTCTATTTGAATGTGGCTCACAGGTATAAAAGGTTGAGGATCCCTGCAACATGCATTTTGCAATACAATGCGCTGCAGCACTCCAAATAAAGTGAAAAGGGTGTTAATTGTGCGAACAGAACAGGCTGGTTTGTTGGCACAATAAACACCTTTTTCAGTCTATTCGGAGTGCTGTAGTGCGTTGTATTGCAGTTTTAATTGGTCCTTGGCAGTGGGCTCAGCAGTCAGCACCCAACGCTACAACAAGCAGTCGTTATAGGTGAGCATTACCAATTTGTATTTGGATATTGAAGATGCATATTTTTTTGATACTTAAATTGTCCCAATTCCACCAGAATTGTTTTCAGTCAAATTTTGAGGCATTTATATATAAATGCATCAATTCATTTCTCTGCTTCTTTTAGATGATCATTTAAAGTACTGCTTCTTTTTCGATATAGAAGTCATCATCTTTGTTCTCAGTTATCAGAAAGCAGACTACATATCAATGTCTTAGAAGCAGTAACAACACAACTTGTGCACAAAGCACATATGAGTCCAGGCAGATAGCAATATGAGAGTTGCATATCTAAACCATCAAGGTGGAACCAGAAAGGCTGCAGCACTGAAAGAAATACATAGAAGTTGTCTAAGACCAATCAGGTCATTAGTTATCAGCAATTTTTATTGCAGGAGTGCAGAATTGTAGATCAAGACACCTCTATCTTGAAAGATAGATCAAGATAGAGATGTCTTTCAGGCCATTGTGGAATGAAAGATACAAGTAAGATACAATGTGTGATTTGTAAAACTGCTATATGGACATCTCTGCACGCTTGGTTTATGGTAGGGATTTGGCAAATGGCAAAGTTAAAGTTTTCTAATTCTAATTTTAGGCTTAGTGCTTGAAGGAGAAGGAAAGGTAAAAAGTAAGCTTTATCAGAAAGGTCTATGTAAATACAACCATAAGCACTTACAGAAAGGATGCACTGAGCTCTCTATCAAAAGAAACACAGGATTTCTTGTCTCCTTTTTCTCCTGTGCGAGAGTCTGCCCAGCTCTCTCCTCTCTCCTGTTCTCACTTCCCTCAAGAATGCTAAGAACTCCCTCCCTTAGGAATGTGTGTAAGACTATGAGGAAGCTTCCTGCTGTATGGCTCAGATCAAACTGTGCATGCACAGGGGTCTTGGTGCAGGAGTGTGGCATTATGGGAATTTTCTTTAGAGCGCTCAGCAGTCTTTTTTTTTTTTCTATGAGGCTTCTGATCATCTGAACAGGCGAAATATGGGTAAACTTAAGGGCACTATTGAAAGAACTGAAGGGGTATACCTGTAGCTTGAGATTAACACTTTATTAGCCTTTCCTTTAAAAGGATATTGTGGTGATTTTTATGTTTGGAGATAGCATGGAACCCTTTAAATGGGAATTTTCCAATGAGGCATTGGCAAAGATGATTTATAAAGCTGCTACGTGGAGATCCCTGCACGCTTGCTTTATGGTAGGGATATGGCAAATTGCGAAGTTCATATTCAAAAATTTCAAATTCTGATGGCAATCTCATTTTTTATGGTGTCGTTTGTAATACTATAATACACTGCATTGGAATAATTCATTTTACCATACAAAATTTTATATTCAAGCTAATTTCTGTATGTTTTCAGTTTTTAAACTGGTGTGACCAGCCATCTTAGTTGATCATTTGCCTGCAGAAAAAGCCAGAACAGCATTGTGCAAGTCCATTTAGGCAGCTGCTGCTTTAGTTATTCAATCCTTCTCTCCAGATCATGTATAGATTTTCTGTATCTCCTGGTGGGTGCTATTCTCACATCTACCACTAGATGGCACATGAGCATATTTTTTAGGAGTGCAGACAATTTTTAAAGGAAAACTATACCCCCAGAATGAATACCTAATCAACAGATTATATTATGTTAGGTGACCTATTAAAGAATCTCACCAAACTGGAATTTATATATATATATATATATATATATATATATAATGTAAATATTGCCCTTTTACATCCTCTCCCTTTATTCACCATTTAGTGATGCGTTGTGTGCTCCCTCAGATCACATGACCAGAAATAATGCAGCTCTAACTAACAGAATAAGAACCAAATTATGAGTTCAGGCCTCAATTTTGTGCGTCACAGAGCTTACAGGGAACAATGGTGAGTGCTAAATAATTATCAGGGGAAAGTAAAGATTGCATCAATTCTATTTAATATAATCTTTTTTTTTGGTTATGGCAATAGTTACATGCCCACTTAGATAATTTGGATTAACAGATGAGCCCTTTTAATTGTATTGCTATCTATTGCTATTAACCTCTGTCAATTTACCTGGCACTAGTGGGAGAGCACACCCATATGTCATACAGTAAACAGGTGGTAAATTGCTTCATTCTTTACATGATTTTCTTTCCTTGGACTGAAACATGGCAGTGTGCACCAATGGGTTAATCCCTCCCACCATGTAGAGGACAGGAAATGACAAACTCTAAGGCTACTGTCACACCATTCAGAATCAGCCCCTAAGCTTGCCTCAGCCTACCCTCGTGACTGTACCCTAAACTTCCCCCCCACATGAGCAGACATTTAAACTCAAAAACAGAGCAGTGAGGAAAGGTCCCCATTGCTCCTTATGGGAGCAAAATTGCGGAGAGGCAGCATGCCCATAAATTTGTGCTGCCCTAAGACCGGATCTTTGTGGCCCCGCCACAAATCTGGGCCTGCCTGCCACTCTGGTTGTCCAGAGGTTAATAGTAAGGCTCCAGCATCTAATCACTTAGGGGTATGTTTATCATGCTGTGTCAAACGTGGAGTGAAGCATTACCAGTGATATTGCCCAGGGCAACCAATCAGCAATTAGATTCAGCAACAGTTGGAAAACCAAAGCAAAGCATCTGATTGGCTGCTATGAGTAACATCACTGGTAATGTTTTAATCCATTTTTTACACAGTATGATAAATATATCCCTTAGATTTCTCTCTCCTCCTGTAACCCACTTAGCCACTTAGACCCACTTAAGGGTCTGTGTGTGTGTGTGTATGCTGTTTGTAGATTTAAATGTAACTGATTATGTGTCAGAAGTAAAATGGCTACCGGGTGAAAGCTGCTACTTGCTTTAGGAAAATGTGACGGTGCTGGGAAATGGAGGGGATATATGCAGTACGAATGATGCCATTTGGGTGGGATAGACGTGCCCAACTGATATACATTGTAGGAAAATGTAGCCTTTACATGTCCTTTAAAGAGAAAAAGCAGTCCCAGTTTCCCTATAGACTTCAATAGAGTTTCCATGTGAGAAGTTTTTCTCATTGATTTGTATCTCACTCAACGGCAAAACCTGGAATTGAATTAGAAGATAAACATTTCTCATTGTATTGAATTGGGCCCAATATATCAAATTACCTGGCAACTACCCCCCAGCACCATCTTGTGTTTATACATGGTTTCTGCCTTGTCTGTGTTTTTTAGAGCGAAGACACATGCAGCGATTAGTTGTCTTGATTTTTAAAAAAAGCTGATTGTGGAAACTAATCACATCAATTTTCCCTCCATAGGTTATTATAGCAGTCGCTGTAATCTTGTGCGGTTTTGCGCTGCGTGGATTAACCTTAACTTTTTAAAAGGTTGCAGCTACTAATCGCCACGTGTGTCTTTCGCCTTTGACAGTATCTGAAAGTAAAATTAATTGGAATGTGCAGTTTGAGCACAAAGCATGGTCTAACCTATTTTTGTGATTTATGTATGAGCTCTGGTCTTATCTATATTAAGTAAAATGACTTATTAAGCAAGATTAGTTTATGGGAACTTTAAAGGAGACATATCATAAAAAAATTAGTCCCACCCATCTGTTCCACTTCCTGCTGGCTGAATTCTCTGGATATGCAGGGGAGCCGGTGGCTCAGTACAGTGCACTGTAGGGTAGGAACCAATCAGCAGCTAGATTAATCTGATAGGGAACTGAAGCCTGTCTTTGCTTGTGCGAGTGCAAGGCTGTGATTGGCTCTCCCCCTCCTGTTGTGCTTCTGACAGGGGCCGTTAGGACACGCCCACCCTTCATTTGAAACTAATCGAGAACTGATCGGATCTATAGGGAGCTCCAATAAAGGGACCATTTTTACCATTTTTTCAATTTTAGCCCAAAGTGAAACCAGCAAGATATATATTATTTATAATTACCTACAAAGTTAGTGTTTTTTCCATTTATCCAATATGTCTCATTTAAGCATTGCTATATATGACAGCCACAAAGATATTCTCTGTAAATTGAATGGGATTGGACACTTTACTAATCTTCTTGAAGGGCTGTGTCACTCACTCATGTTAAAGCTGTAAATGAGAGTTCCAGTTGTTGCAAAAGAAAAAAAAGTCCTAGTCTGAGAGGTCAAAACTTTGTTCAATTCTACAGCTAATCCCACTCTAATCCTCTTATTCTTTTGCTTTTTCCTCCTACTAACCCTGAGCCAGTCATTTCTGTTTCTGTACAAGTGAGGCAAAGAATGAATCCTCTTACAGGGGATATTAACCTGCTTTTCTTTAGTTGCTGCTAAAGTATATACTCACAGTCACAATAATGTGTAGCAGTTTGGTGCGATGGTCAGCACCTCTGCTTTTCTGCACTGGGGCCCTAGGATTCATTCTAGCCAGGACTCTCAATTGGCCAAAAACATATCAATAGGTTAATAGGCTCCTGCTGAAACGGACTTAAGTTTTTCTAAGCCCCACTGAGGAAGAAATAGATATGAACCATTGAACATTCTCTTTAAAGAGCTGTGGAATATTGGAATATGTTGCCGCTCTCTTGGGATGAGTGGAGTTTTTGTGGCAAAATTCATGCTTTTGCCATTGACTCTTAACCATGCGGTCTGTTTCACTGTAAAAAACACAGATATAGCTGTAGCTTTCCTGTCTACCCCTGGTCCACACCCTCTTGCTCCGCCTCTTGTCATTATGCGGCGTCCACCCCCCCACCCCCCCCACCCCATCATCAGTGCCCATGTGCGCTTCTTTGCTTATCTGGTTGCTCCCTCAGTGGTGTGCATGCCAGGGGGGACACAGGGATGAGGTGGCCAGCCAGACTGCCTCAGGCACTCTGTTGGCTTGGCCCTGGATCAGACCCATCCTCAGCCCACCCCAGGAGCTGTCTGGGCATGAATTTGGTGGGAGACTTTGCCAGGTGTAGCATAGTAGAAAGGAGCTTCTCTAATAATGCAGGGCAATGAATATGCAATAATTGCAGACCTAAAAGCACCTTAACCACAGTGTAATTTTGCAGTCCCTTTTCACTATTTAGCAATATTTTCAGGAGTTCTTCAAACTTTTATGCAAAGCGAAAATGCACTAATTTGTGCATCATTAGTGCTGCGTTAAAATGGCATAATATGAAGCATATTTCCTCCTTGGCCAATTAAAAGTACACATTTTTAACTGTGCCACACTTATTTCAAAGTGGTAAGCTTTTTCAACCTCAGTTGTTCTCCCCCCTATCTCCGGTCTTGGCCGCAAGAGCAACACGGCGGGAGGGGGGTGAGGTCCGCAACTGGGGTGGGGGGCCCCTGCTATGGGATCCATTATCCCAAAACCTGTTATCCAGAAAGCTCTTAATTATGGGACAGCTATCTCCTATAGACTCCATTTTTATTAAATAATTGAAATGATTAAAAATGATTTCCTTTTTCTCTGTAATAGTAAAACAGTACATTGTACTTGATCCCAGATAAGATAATTTATCCTTATTAGAGGCAAAACAATCCTATTGGGTTTATTTAATGTTTAAATCATTTTTAGTAGACTTAAGATATGGAGATCCAAAATACAGGAAGATCTCTTATCCAGAAACCCCAGGTCCTGAGCATTCTGTTTGTACCTGGGGCCTTCTTTGTTGTTATATATGAATAGGATTACCACCAAAAAATGCTGGCAAAGACAATTTTCTGGCTGTTATGCAATTCATATGTTTGTTAGCTTTTGGAATTAGTCATTATATGGTCCCTAAGGTGTGTAATTATATGCTGGGGGTTGCTGTGCTATCCACAAGGGCTTCCACACTACTTCCTGTTACAGTGAGAGCTGCATTATTTCTGGCCATGTGATCTCTGAGGGAGCACACAGCCCATCATTAAATGGTGGATCAAGGGAAAGGATGTAAAAGGGCAATATTTACTGATATATAAATTCCAGTTTGGCGAGATTCTTTAATAGGTCACTTAACTTAATATAAACTATCTGTTGGTTAAGTATTCATTCTGGGGGTATAGTTTTCCTTTAATTAATACCCAATAGGCTGTAAGCAATTAATTACTACAAAAACAGAAGCACGCAGCTTGTGTTCACGGCTACCAATTCAGTTTTAGAAAGGTTACGTTTTTGGCAAAATTGTTGATCAGTGACTACAGCAGGATAGCTTTGGAGTAGACAAATCTGGGTGTAAAATGCATCCAAAGGAAGGCTGCAAAGAGTCCTGCAATAATATCTGCTTATTGTGTTGTACATGTCTGATCTGGCCAAACCTGCGTTATACTGGAAAACTACCCATAAATCTACCCTCTCTTCCGCTTTGCAATTTGTCTCAAGGTCTTCATATAGACCCGCAATTTTTACTGTATCATTTCCCTTTAAGAATACCATTGCAAAGTTTTCATTAGCGTAAGTGACTGACTGTAAAGTTAATCCCATTCAAGGCATTCATTATCCTCTTAGTCTTTAAATAGAAGAATAAGTCATAGGATTACTCTGAGTGAAAACAAAGTACCCTTTTCCAAATGACAAAATAAATATGGGCTATATTATTCTTACAATGAAATTTTTTGCAAAGGAAACTTGACAATAGCAGCTGAATTAAATATCTTAAAATTATTTGCAGTTTTGGGCAGTTAAGTGTTGGGGGTGGTGGGATTTACAAGACTTTTTAAAGCAGTAACTTATACCAGTAACCCAAACAGAAAGTACAGTAGTACCGTCCTGTCAACTGTGGTAAAACTAATGAAAATTTTGATTGTTGTGAGCTACTACTCCAGAGTACTACTGGTAAAGTCTCCCTTAACTTAAAGGAACAGTAACATCAAAAAAGTAAAGTGTTTTAAAGTTTTAAAGTAATTAAAATATAATGTGCTGTTGCTCAGCAAAAAAATGGTGTTTTTGCTACAGAAAAGCTACTATATAAATAAGCTGCTGTGTAGCCATGGGGGCAGCCATTCAAGCAGGAAAAGTAGAAAAGGCACAGGTTACATAGCAGATAACTAGTAGATAAGCCCCATATAATGGGGGTTTGTCTGTTACCTGCAAAGTAACCTGTGCCTTTTCTCCTTTGAATGGCTGCCCCATGGCTACACATCAGCTTACTTATATAAACTATAGTAGTGTTTCTGAGGCAAACACATCAGTTGTAGCAATGCATGGCAACAGTACATTATATTGTAATTACTTTTATACACTTTCATTTTTTGGTGGTATTATACTGGATTTAAGGAAAGGCCCGATACAAACAGGACATTGTGTGCCCATCTGCACTAGTGACCAAATGGTGTTTTTGTTAGTAGTGATAATAATGTAGGCTTATTGTGGCCACACTATATAACTATATAATATTCTGCACCATAAATAGGGTTACTATCTCATTAGGCACATAATAAATCCAACACCCTTGAGTAGAAGCCATACCCTTATAATCTTCCCCCATTTTACCTTTTCCAGATCCCTCCTCCATAGAACACACATACATCCAATGTCAGCATGCACATAATGTCAATAAAGAAGGGGTGCCAGCAAACCATCATTCAAAAGGTAATAAGAGTGTAGTATGGCCATATTCAAATGTTTTTGCATCCACCATTAACATTTCTACAATTATAACTGCAAGCCTTGGGTTTTTATGAGCTGAAAGGCTCACACGGAGGGTAGGTATATGCACATTTGAAAAGTATATAGGTCTCTGACATAACGTGAGGGAGTTTATTTTCCAGTGTAGGGTAGATTAAATGCTGTATTGGACACTGTGGTAGAGAACAGATGTTGTATAGTACAGTGTGGTGATCAGGACCTGTTTTACAGCATTTGATCTACCTTACACTACAAAATAATGGGGCTGGTCTCACTACACTGTGGAATACAGGGTCTAAACTTCCTCACACTATGACAGAGACTTATGTATTTTTCAAAAGTGCATATACATACTCTCCGTGTGAGATCAGGACCTGTGGGAGAGATTAGGTCCTGTAATACAGTGTTGGACAGATTAGATACTGTATTGTATATTACGTAGGGAGGGGCAAACACTGTATGCCAGATCCTCCTGCATATAGAGCAGAGCATGTACAGTATTATAAAGTGTGTATATAATGTGTAGGAGGGTCAGTAGATCCAGTATTGTGCAGGCTGGCACAGGCCAGACCTGTTTGCTGTGCAGTACTGTGTAGATAAAGAACTAGGTTATGGAATGCCCTTCCTAGTGATGTGGTAATGGCAGATTCTGTTAATGCCTTTAAGAGGGGCCTGGATGAGTTCTTGATCAATCAGAATATCCAAGGCTATTGTGATACTAATATCTACAGTTAGTACTAGTGGTTGTATTTATAGTTTATGTATGTGAGTGTATAGATTGGTAGGTGTGGGTTAGGTGTGCTGGGTTTACTTGGATGGGTTGAACTTGATGGACACAGGTCTTTTTTCAACCCTATGTAACTATGTAACTATGTAACTGTCAGATCCTGTGTCTCACACTGTAATGATAAGATTCTGTATATACGGAAGGGAATCCTTCCCAAGCAGGCATCACAGATGGGTGTGGATTCACTGACTCACTTTCACTGGCCAACAGATTTAGTTCTCTCTGGAAATGATTAGAGGGAAAATATGTGTGTTTGTGTTGAGAAATGATTTGGAAAAACAGCTTTATGGGTTTCCCCTGGGAAGTATAAATAACAGGCTGGAAATTCCAAAATGATAACTGTGATCATTACAAAATATTTAAATGGAGGAAGAAACATCTATGTTACCATCAGGGAAAATACAGCAGACATTGTTACAGTTAAGGTTCAGACTTTGAAGGAGATTTACTAGAATAAGAATTACCTCAGAGCTCTAGGATTAAAGTGGCCATACATGAGCCAATAAAACTGATGACTCTATCCTTCCAGACAAAGTTGGCAGTTTATTGGACTGTGTGTGCATCCAACAGGCATGCCCAATGGATATCTGGGCAAAAATTGGGCACAAATTTAATGACAGGTTTGAGTTTGCAGGCAGGTCGAGGACCACATCTACATGTTGACGGAGTCCTTGTTCTGATGGCCTGCATACCATAATTGTTATCAGATCATTTAGTCTACAACAGAGACCTTCCTCGCACACCCTTAATTCTCCAGAATAAATAGGCGCCCGGTGCTCACTGCCAGAGGGATCGGCACCCTCCAAATATCCAGAATAGTCAGTAATGCAATGGCACTCAGGGCTACAAACGGGACAAACCCTTAATTCAAATTTTTATTGCGGTAGTGCAACGTTTCGGGGCAAAACAACCCCTTTATCAAGCATCAATACTTGATAAAGGGGTTGTTTTGCCCCGAAACGTTGCACTACCGCAATAAAAATTTGAATTAAGGGTTTGTCCCGTTTGTAACCCTGAGTGCCATTGCATTACTGACTATCAGATCATTTAGCCCAAGGGGCAAATGAGTGATCACCTCAATATTGCCCACCTCAAGGTGGGAATATTGGTGAAAGATCTGGTTGTTTGCCAACTTTCTTAAACGAGTGGATCTCTACATGTATGGCCACCTTTTCTTTGTATGCAGTAGTGGAAAAACTATTCCAAATATCTCAGTAAGCAGAAATTCTGCATTGAACAGAAATTCTGAAATTACAGGTTCCATGCAGCATTCATTAAGTCCACCCTGGTACCCAGATTTCTGAGTTTCAGAGAAATTCGCTCTTTAAGGTTATATTGCTAGTGCAGACCAAGCTCTAAACCAGCACTGGATTTATATGGTTCAGACCTAGGCTTCTCAGATCAGTGCATATGCAGGATAATCTTTATGTATGTGGCAGCCATGAAGGGCAGGTGGATTCATATTCTTGGTGGGTTTAGGTTTAGCTGGAAGTATCTGGCAGCATTATGGGGTATACGTTTTTAGGATTTTTTAAAAAATATAGAGGTATCTGAAGGCCACTCATTAAAAGCTGCCACCCTGGGCACTTAGTAGATAACACCCATGATCTGAGCGCTCAAAGTAAGCATGGGGTGGGGTTGAAGCGGGTGGCATCAGTTCTGCTGTCACCTGAAGTGTCCCGGATACTTAAATATGTTATTGATATGTGTGGGCAATAACCTTAAGTTCAGTATATGAAACTACAAGTTTTACAAGCAGCACTCTTTACAAATAAAATCTGCAAATCTTAAAGGGGTCGTCCAACCAAAACCAGCTTTTTACATTTGAAAGTTTTTTTTACATCATTTGAGTATTTTGAATGGTTTTATTTTATTGAATGTTTTTAAGTTATTTGTAAATGCAATAACAATTTAAAGTAATTTCGGTCTGGCTTTTTACATTCTCTGCACTCCTTGCTTTAACATCTAAAACAATGTAGTAGAAGCCTGCTGTTTAACAGACCTGGAGTGGAACTGGCTTCTTTAAATTGTCTCAATAGTCAGAACCAAATAACAAAAAAGGTTAAACAAAAACCGTTTAAATAGCAGAAAGTTAATTAGCATTTATTGGAAAGTTTTTACAATGAAAACCTGATGAGGCTAATGCCACGCAGGACTAATTCTATGGCCTGCGCATAAATACAGGCAAATACAGGAATGAGCCCCTATGCTGACATCAGCCTTTCCCTGTGCTTGCTCCTGTAGCCACTGCATCATCCCGGGCGCAGGCAGACAGAGCAGATTTAGGCACAAAATGCATACTGGTGCCAAAATCTGCTCCATTCACACAAGCTGACACACAGATGCAGTGCCTTTCACACTGTACACACAGGAGGGTGGCCTAAACACAGGCTGACAATTAGCCCCAACTGACAGGCAAGGAGTGTAGTCTCCCACAATAAACCTCCTCTACCACGGGCGACTAATCTAATCCAAATGCCTTTCTATCAGCAATAATGTAAATCGCCACTGGGAAAGTATATGTGTCCCTTTGGCTTTCTGAAGTCACTCAGATTCTCCCTCGCAAGGCAACTTTGAAAAGCCAAATATGTTTTCCCACTGGCTATTAACATTATCATTTTTCTGTGGGGAGCAATGACATCTAGTTATTCGACTGGTTCTTGCATCTTTTTCTCCTGATAAAGACCCATTTTTAGAGGGGTGGAAAAACACTGGGCACCATTTAGCTTTTTTATTTTTGATAAATTGGCCTCTAATTTACCAGGTGTACCCCTCAAATAGCAGCTTGACTATTAATGCTATTTTGTGCTTGGGGTGCCACTCCTATATTTATGTGTTTTGGAAGAAACTCCATCAATCTGCAATCACAAGATTCCAGTCCCCAACCTAAGCCAGATTACACCTTATCTGCAGACTTGTGGGGAGGGCAGGCAGATCTTCTATTGTGTGCAATAACACCACTGGTGCAGTTACCCTTTCTTTACCAAGATGTACCCCTATTCACAGTTGGAATAAGCATGCAGGCTCTCACTACTCACAAATAACATTTATTAACAATTGAACAGACCAAGCAAGTTGTCAAATAAACTTACACATGTGCCATTTTCTTGCTTTTCACAAGGGTATTCCATAGGTCAGTTACTTAGCTAGGCAATTTGTGTCACGGTTTCCACTGCCATGGGACTCTGTCCCCACCCATCCGCTCCAGTGGCCCAGATACCCCTTCACTTTTTCCCGGATAGGCTTTTTTGGATTCAGTCCAGAAGCCTCTTGGAGTCTCTCACTAGCTATTCCTATACAGATGCTGGATTCCAAACAGGGTGCCAGTTGGCTGGTTCCCCATTCTCCTTGTTGGGGGTAGGCTACCTGTTCTATCTAACCTAACTGCCTAATGCACTTAGTGCTTGCTTTTACCCAACTAGTCTATTCTAGCTATTCCTATGCTACAGGTGCTGGGTCCTTACTCACCTCCTGCCAGTAGGCGCTGATTGGCTTCGCCCTCCCATCAAACACCCTGAACCTGAGTGCAGCTGTTCCTTTTATACCTTCCTGCCCTCAGGTGGCTAGTGATTTGAACTACAATTAAACTACTTTAAATATACAATAAATTATCTACTGCCACCTAGTGACAAATGGACAAATAACACTTTTGTATTTATTTCAACACATTCACACAATCACAGTTAAACATACACATATCTCATTCTCCTTGCACCATCATTTTCCATCCTTACAAACTGAGCACTAAGACTGCATCTCAGACTCCTGAGGTTTCTAAACTGTGAAGCTAATGTTCAAAAGAGCTTGATGGGGGCCACCCTCACAGAAACTAGGCTAAGATTTGGGAGTTAATGTTAAATTGTACCTTTGATTAAATATACATGGACTGATGTATAATCTCTGTATAGAGTTGTGAAAATGTGTCAGCACTATATGAACGATAATAAATAATAACCCTACAGCAAATGTCTTTCTTACACCTCCCACTTTAAATGGGAGCACCAGTGTGTGCACCTCTTCTTGGAAATGAGCAGTTAAGGTACCGCCTTTTGAGAGCAGACAGGAGCCAGGCATTACGTAACAAGCCAGTCCTGATAAGGCGCATTTAGAGCTAAAATGTCTCATACTTTTTCCAGAAGCCAAAGCCCTTGGTACTGAGGAGACGGGGAAGGCGAAGGTGAAGCTCAGCGCGCTATTGGCTCCTCCCACATTCCGGATTCTAGTGACTGGGCAGCAGCTCTGCGGTCTCCTGGCTGTCAGTCCCGCTCTGTACGCTCCTCAGCCTGCTGGGCCGTTCCGTGGGATTGTGGAACCTCAGTAGCATTCCAACATCAGGTGAGTCAGTCGGAAACGTCTTTTCCCTCATCCTCCATTGTTCTGTCAGTATCGCCATACTGACTGGGCGCAGCTGCATGTCTAGCGGCTGATTTGTAGCGGTTCTTCCAGTCACTGCTCTGTCCTTTCCCCTGGCATCTGCATTCATGTTAGAGATGTGTAAGGGGCTAGAGATGGGTAAGGGGCTAGACATGGGTAAGGGGCTAGAGATGGGTAAGGGGCTAGAGATGGGTAAGGGGCTAGAGATGGGTATGGGCTAGAGATGGGTAAGGGGCTAGAGATGGGTAAGGGGCTAGAGATGGGTAAGGGGCTAGAGATGGGTAAGGGCTAGAGATGGGTAAGGGGCTAGAGATGGGTAAGGGGCTAGAGATGGGTAAGGGCTAGAGATGGGTAAGGGCTAGAGATGGGTAAGGGGCTAGAGATGGGTAAGGGGCTAGAGATGGGTAAGGGCTAGAGATGGGTAAGGGGCTAGAGATGGGTAAGGGGCTAGAGATGGGTAAGGGGCTAGAGATGGGTAAGGGGCTAGAGATGGGTAAGGGCTAGAGATTGGTAAGGGGCTAGAGATGGGTATGGGCTAGAGATGGGTAAGGGGCTAGAGATGGGTAAGGGCTAGACACGGGTAAGGGGCTAGAGATGGGTAAGGGGCTAGAGATGGGTAAGGGGCTAGAGATGGGTAAGGGGCTAGAGATGGGTAAGGGGCTAGAGATGGGTAAGGGCTAGACATGGGTAAGGGGCTAGAGATGGGTAAGGGCTAGACATGGGTAAGGGGCTAGAGATGGGTAAGGGCTAGACATGGGTAAGGGGCTAGAGATGGGTAAGGGCTAGACATGGGTAAGGGGCTAGAGATGGGTAAGGGGCTAGACATGGGTAAGGGCTAGACATGGGTAAGGGGCTAGAGATGGGTAAGGGGCTAGAGATGGGTAAGGGGCTAGACATGGATTTGATTATTCGCATACTACAGCACGTGTTTTGGTACATTTATTTGATGGAGAAGAAACGCAAATAACTAATTGGTGCTAGACCTAACAGTGCTGCTATAGGAGCAAAGCAGAAATAGTCGCAGTCGTGCCATGGAGCAGTGCGCCTGTGGTTATACATGCCGTGTACATAGGCTCCACTCCACCTTGCTTCTGTCAGCACAACTTATACACACGCTCCCTGCCACATTATATTGTGGACTGACCCATATTCCGGACTAAATGCCAAGGCAACTGCCCAGATATGATCAGATCTAATGCTTCTCTACATACATACCTGCAGCACTCTGTTCTGTTATAACGGAAATAGATTATGTGCTAAAACCGGGGTACATTAAGAAAACACATTTACAAATGATTCACTGATTGCATGTGCTTTAAATGGGATTAGTGCAGCCCAGCAACCTGAATTTATCAGAAGTATCCCTGATCTGGTAACCTTCACACATAGTATGTGCTATCACTGACAGCTGCCATCAATGGAAAGTGATTCCCTGATCCTGCTTATTTACCATAGTAATTTGCTATTGCCCATTTACAGAGGACTCTCAGGTTCTAAGTCTATCTGATACTTTTCCTATTGATGTCAATGGGAAATGACACACAGCTGGTAGCGTGCATGATTAGTAGCTGAAATCAGATGCCTGCCATATGTCAACAGGCAAGGTGAGAATAGAAAAAAATGTAGTGTAACACCTACCTAGCCTGTCAATGTTAATTTTGTAGTACTGTTTTGTTGCAATTAAAGAAATGTTCCCAAATGTATTTATTTTTTTTAAATTTCATCTCAGAATCTCCAAATTATACAGCATGTTCTGCTAGCCTTTCATTGGCCCATGTCTTGCTTCTGGAATTCCAGAACACTTGGAATGGAGCAATGGCCATGTATTCCATTCCATTCTAGCCACTTGTAGAACAAACAGATCTCTATACTGTATCCTGCCGTTGCCTGCAACTCTTTCATCTGAGGGTGGATTCTGGGTCAGTCCTTATTATCAGCCCTTCCTTGCTGGAAGAAGGTTAAATTACATATTTTGTTACTCCAGAGAATCTCCTGTCCAGATATTTGTGCCAAGAATGTGTCATAACGAGAGGAGCGGTTTTCCCATCTGCTTTTTCACCCCTGTGTTTCAGTGCTTCTTAGCCTTTTGGCCAACCTACTCCAATGAACTTACACTCTAGACATTTCCACCCATTAGCAGCAACCAGTTCATTGTCATTGATGGTGATCATTAGAAGTCAAAGAAAGGGTAATTTTTGCCAGGCCTGCCACATTAGTTTTCTTTTTAGGCCCCGCCCACTTAAAGGGGTAGTTTACCCTAATATAAATTTTAAGTAAGTTGTAGACAGTCGTACTGCAACAATTTACAACTGGTCTTCATTTTTATATTTTGTGTTTTTTTAATTATTTAAATGATGAAAGGTAAGGAATAACAATCCCAAATGAAAGCTAAAACCTTACAGTCAATTAGTTTTTGGTTGCAGCAACTCTGACAACTATATAGCATTTTCAGTTGCAGACCAGAAAAGGGCAGTCAAATAATCAGGCGTTTCTGCATGTGTTCCCCTGCAGTGGATCTGTCATGCATTCCAGTGCAAGAAATACAGACCTGTATTTTCTACAAGATGGTACACAGTGTGGTGCATGCAAGTGCCAAATGCAACTTGATGTGTTCCACCTGTGTTTGGCACTTGCCTGCACCACAATGTATATGATCTCATAGGAAATACAGGCTTGTGGATCTTCCTGCCTTTCCTTGTGCTAGAAAGATCCACCACAGGGGAACAAGGGCCAGGGCCGGATTTCTCTCCGGTGCGCCCCGAGGCCGCCCCTGTGGGAGTCCCCCATGCGCATGCGCGAACTCGCACCCCGGTGCGCATGCGCGAACGCGCCCCCAATGCGCATGCGCAAAGCGCCAGCTCCCCATTGCGCATGCGCGAACGCTCTTTTTAACTCCCATACGGAGCAGTGGGGAGAGGTCCCAACTGCTCCGTATGGGAGTAAAATTAAAAAATGTTCTTGCGGCGGGGCGGCATGCCGCCCCTAAACTTCTGCCGCCCTAGGCCCGGGCCTTTGTGGCCTCTCCACAAATCCGGGCCTGACAAGGGCTGAAACTCTGATGGGTAAGAGGCCTAAGATAGCAATGTACATTACTAAATGAAGACCAATTTATAATTCTTGATATTCTTGATATTAGTCTTTCTATTACATGCTATTTATTATGTTATGTTCGGCTTCTTCTTCTTCTTCTTATTCTTAGCGCCCCCAATTTTCTAAATGCTACTCCTCCTAAAGTTTTAGGGGTACAACACCCAAACTCCCCACATTTCTTCGCCCTATAGTGGAGCAGGTTGCTTGTGCGGCCCCCCGTCTTTTTGTGGCGCCGCTCCGAACCCCCCAATTTTCCCATTGACTTTGACAGGGAAGATTTTCAAACGGCTGCCACTCTTACAGTATTAACCCCAGGGTCCCCAAACTTTTCACAGTTGGTCACTAGAGGACTGCAGTTTTAGTTTTGAAAAAGTGGGCGGGGCCACCAACAGCCAATCAGATTTCACCTATTGAATTTTATTGGTTTGATGTCAGGGTTCGCAAACTTTGCACAGTCACTGGGTGACTTCATACTCAAGGTTAGAAAAAGTGGGCGGGGCGGCCAAAAGCCAATCACATTTCTTTCATTGTTTTCAGTGGGGAAATTTTAACTGCTGCCATTCTCAGAAGTTTAATGTCAGGGTCCCCAAACTTTGCACAGTTTGTCACTGGGTGACTATGTTCCAAGTTTAGAAAAGTGGGCAGGGCCAACAACAACCAATCAGATTTCACCTATAGACTTCATATGTTTAAATTTAAACTGCTGACATTCTTTAAATATTAATACTAAGGTCTCCAAACTTTGCAGAGCTAGTCACCTGGTAACTGCGGTTCAGAGTTAGAAAAAGTGGGTGGAGCCACCAACAGCCAATCATATTTTAACTATTGATTTTCAAAGGGGAAATTCAACCTGCTGCCATTCTCACAGTATTAACACCAGGGTCCCTAGGGGACTGCATTTTTAGGTTTTAAAAAGTGGGTGGAGCCACCAACAGCCAATCAGACTTCACCTATTGAATTTTTTTTGTTTAAATTTAAAATTCTGCTTTTCTCACATTATTTATGTAAGGGTTCCCAAACTTTGCACAGTCAGTCACTGGCTGACTACATATTCAGGGTTAGAACAAGTGGGAGGAGCCACCAACAGCAAATCCATTTCCACCCATTAGATTTCATTGGTTTATATTTAAACTGTTGCCATTATTTAAATATTAATTCCAGGGTTGTTAAAGTTTCCAGAGTTAGTCACTGGGTATTTGCCATTTCAAGTTAGAAAAAAGTGGGCGGAGCCAATAAACAGCCAATAACATTTCACCTATTTACTATGGTAATGGTACAATGGGGAAGTGTAAAATACTATCAGTCTCACAATGTTTATGCCTGAGTCCCCAAAATTTGCAAATTTGGTCACTGGGGGACTGCAGTTCAAAAATAGGAAAAGTAGGTTGGGCCATCCATGGAATTTTATTGGTTTAAATTTAAAATGCTGCCATTCTCACACTATTTATGCCAGGGTGCCCACTGTTTGTCACTGGGTGACTTCAATTCAAGGTTAGAAAAAGTGGGCGGGACCACCAATCACAATCCACCTATTGACTTTTATTGGTTTAAATTTAAACTGTTGCCGTTCTTTAACTATTAATCCTAGGGTCCCTAAACTTTGCAGAGTTAGTCACTGGGTAACTGCAGTTCCAGGTTAGAAAAAGGGGGTGGAGCCACCAACCGCCAATCACTGTTGTCACTCGTTGACTTTCGGTGGGGAAATTTAAGTTGCTGCCATTCAGACACTATTAAAACCAGGGTCCCTAAACTTTGTACAGTGGTTTTTACTATATAACTGTGGTCCATGGTCACAGAAAGTGGGCAGAGCCCATTCAGTGACTTTCAACCCAACATGAAGTTTGTTCTCAAACTTCCCTTTCTAGTTTAAACATAAACTTTTCCTTTAACCTTAAAGAATACATTTTCCCAATAATCTGCATTTCAGTGTTTATATGCACATCTCATGGTCTGAGTAGATCCCTATGCTCAATCCAAAAAGTAACAGTAGAGTTCACTGCAGTTCACTCCCCAGCTTTCTACACATTTGTAAAGGACCTTTTTAGCAAAGGGTTGAAAATTCCCACAGATGAACTCTGGTGAGTCTTTTTGTCTTTTTGTGAAAAAATAGTGACAGCACTTCGCATTTCTGTTTCTGCATACATATTATTTTGTTGAAAGTCTTTATCAGGTCCCTGATGCACTAATATATTATGTGAATTACTGCATAATAATAATAGTTTCCAAAATCCAGTAGGGCAATGTGCACCCCACCCCCAAGGCTGCATTCAGGGAGCAAAGGTCACCATATTCTCACATCAGTTCCTCTTGCCTTCCTGTTAACTCCTTCAGTGCTAGCACACAGTCTCCATGTGTTTATGGGCGAGAACTGGGAAGCCTTGCAGGCTTATGAAGGAGAGTTAACCTCGTGATGTCACATGGTTTATCAGTTAGCTGTGAGATTTTAATGAAAAAAAAGTCTTATTCTGACATTTCCAAATCTCTCTTCAATGAAGAACAATAATTTTAGAAACTGATTAAGAAGATGTGTTGAAATTGTTAATTTGAAACAAACACACTGGCACTATTTTGCTGTATTTAATTTCACATGACTCACTAAAACCTGTGTATTATAATAAATACTGTACCTCCTTTTGTAAAATATCAGGATATTTGAAGTCACCTTGGAGTTCCATGACCTCTATTAAAGGCCTTCAGCATGGTACTTTTATATGGTCATGGAAATCCTTGATGATATTTTTATACTTTACAATAGAGGGTACATTATTCAGTACTGCTCTACTGCATACCTCCCAACATTTTGAAAACATGAAGAGGGACAAAAATAAATTTTTTGACCATGCCCATTTTTGCGACCACACCCCCTAAATACCACTCCCATTTGCCCTTTAAGCTCCAAGTCTCAGTTCCCCTAAGAGACCTGTTTAGCTTATTAGTTACAATTGTATCTATGTTGGGGGGGGGGGTCCTTATTACCTTTCTGGGCTCTGTGCCAAAAGCCCACTTTTTTAACTAAAAGTGAGAAACAATGTTTCTAAGTGCAGATGACACTTGTTAAGATTTCTGGTCTCTCTGCCAAAAGCTACTTTTAATTAAATTTGTATCTTTTTTAGCTTCAGTGTAGGAGATGAGGGAAATGAGGGACTTTTCAGTAAGAATCTGGGAATGTCAAAAGAGCTGTCAAAAGAGGGACTGTCCCGCCAAAATCGGGACAGTTGGGAGGTATGCTACTGTATATATAGTTATTGGCATTATATTTCTATAAAGACAATGTTAAGGTGCTAAAAGCTTCTCTGTCAGTTTGTTGGATAGTTTGGGCATTACCTGGTGGAGCAGGGTGCTCCACGGGAACATTGATGCTCAAGTATTTGAACTCTGGGGGAGACCCATATCTAAAGCCTGTAGCTTTGCATGGTGGTTATACTGGGAATTGTAGACTTGCATTGACTAATGTGCCAGGTAATGGCTGCCTAGCTTGACCAATGTAGGCTTCCCTTAGCTACTTGGCTTGACTTTGTGGTTACTTTTTTCTCCAAGTTCACAGAGTGATACACTACTTCAGTATTACAGTGTGCAGCGTTCCATTATCCTTTTGTTTTTCATGTTCATCTTTTTCAGTGAAACATATCTATCAAGTGGCATGGCAAATGGGGCAATACTTTGTCAATTACATGTAATGTAAAAAATACAGTCCTTATTGCACATTCTGCCCATATTCTAGGCTCTAGACCAGTGGTCCCCAACCAGTGGCTCGCGAGCAACATGTTGCTCACCAACCCCTTGGATGTTGCTCTCAGTGTCCCCAAACCAGGTAGTTATTTTGTAATTACTGACTTTGTGTCAAGTTTTGGTTGAATAATAACATAATTTACTACCAAAAAAAATCCTCCTGTAAGCTATTTGGCACCTCCATGAATGATGAATGACTGTGACTGTGGCTCACGAGTAAGAAAGGTTGGGTACCCCTGCTCTAGAGAAAGGGTCTATAATGGTCGATAAGATATACTCCAAAGGAAAGGTGTCTCTTTTGATAAATTAGTGCATGATGTTCAGTGTCACGGGCATGTCATGCCTCTGTCATATAGAAATTATAATAGCCAATGAACAATCTTATGAAGGAAAAGCAACAATAATTTATAGGCGTTTTCTGTAGGAGACTGTTTTTGTAAAAACAGAATGCAAATGCTTCAGTTCAAAAATCAGTTATTTTAGTATCTAGAGTTTTATTCTTGGGGGACCCAAGTTAAGACTTACAACTCAAAGAGCTTGTTTAGAATTAAGGAATGCAACTTATATATTAATTAGTATTTTATATTAAATAAGGTCATGGAAACCCACGTGTGGATACACCCCTTGGTAGAGGCTTGTGGCAAATTCCCTCTGTGCCCTTCTGTAATACTACAAATGTTCATATATTATCCATGCAGCATGAATTTCATGTATAAATAGGTTATAGAAACATTGCTTTGTGGGTGGGTTACAGTGTTGCATTATAAATAGAATAAATAGTTGGACAGTGCCCTTGCACATACATATGGGTTAAAGCTGGGATTTAGCCATGTGACAGCTGTCAAAATGAAGAGTAATCTGGAGCATGTAGCCATCTCTGAGCTCCTCTGTCATGTTCCAGGTAGCTGTGACTCAAGGTAATCAGGTTTTCTCTAATCCTCAAGTCATATTTGTATTATAGGCCAGACAGGGTCAAAAGAGTCTGAGGAAGGGGAACCATGGTAGACTTGATTTTACATATTTAATGCCAAATAAGGGTACAGTCTAAGTTTTAGGAACGGATGGGAAGCTGTATCAGGCATGTAAAATTCAGGGGATCTGCAGCTGTTATGAACTGAAACTATCTTTATTGGCTCAGTGGGAATATTGGGAGTTATTTCCTCGAGCTATGAAGAATTATGCATTGCTACCAATGGCCTCCTTCACTTAGAATGAAAATGTCTTTTTATAACACAAAAAGTGCTTTGTACGTTTTGATGTATTCAGAGACCTCCACCCCACGACCAGAGTAACTAACAATGAATCAATTCGACCAGTCTATACTTTTCTCATTGCAGTCTCTACCCAGCGTTCCTTTTTGCTTTACAAACTGACGAACATTCAAAGGAATATTTGGTGGCCATGTATCTCTTAAATAAAAGTGCTTTACTTTTCCCATAGGGTTGCACCATTGGTAGTACAAGACATATGCTTCTCTAATTTGTTTCCATAAAAGGAGCATTAAATAATTTAAAACTGGATTCATTTGAACAGATGGGGTGATGTTGGCTTCAATGCAAGTGAGTAGGTATAGAAGATCCTTGGGTATCTTTGCAATTTTGGTTCCTACTGGGATTTAAAACAGACAAGGTGGAGGGAGCTGTACAAAGCTTTTTTAATGTTTCCAGAAATGTGGTCTCATTAATGGAACAGACCAGCTGGGATGTGTACAGTATTTCATACAAAATGGGAACTTAGCCCTAAAGCCATCTGTCAGCATTTGGACAGGTTACTGTAAAGAGCTGATAGGAAAAGCCTGTTTCTGTAGCAGACAAAGAATACATGGAATCCTAGAACACAGAACACATATAAACACTTAGAAAACAAATCCAGTAAAATCTCAAGTGCTGTGTAAACAAGCCAGAGTGAGTATATGCCCTAGGGCCTGAACCATCAACAGTCAGTTTGTCTACTGCCAACCATGAAGAATAATAGAAGGCACAAAGTGTTAACTCCTTGTGAGCCAAATCTGTATTAAATGCTTATATATAAAAATGTAATTTATTACTCTAGTTATACCCAATATATAATCAATGCATTTTTATTGGGAGAGTTATAATCTGCAAAATTGCCAATTTCCTTTTAAACCAGCCCGTCAGGATTAGCATTGACCGGTTTAGTAAAGTTACAATAATAAAAGATATTTTACTTTTGGTTGCTGTTGGGTTCTCCATAATCCAGTTAGGGTGTAATAGAGAGAAACCAAGGGGTCGAAAATGAATACAGCTACTCACCAGTACTGTTAATACTTTGATTCCCTTACCATGTTGCCAGATTCTGATTACTTGTGAAGTATATCGACCACTAAATACAATCTGGCTTCTCATCTAAGCAGTTCAGTCTTCTGGTTGTAGTTTTTAGACTTAGTGGATGGTATTAGTCTTTACCTGGGATTTGGGTTTTTGTCATGGTAACCTTGCTAATATTATGCCACATCCAGCCATGGATGCTCATGACAGGTATCATAGAGCTATGCCTTAGGTGCAACAATGTGCACACTTAAACTGTCATCTGCTCATCAACCTGAATGTAACTCTCCCACCATAGACTTATTTGCCACTCTATTGTACCTTTCTCCATGTCACTTTTAAAGCTGAAGAATAGAGATAATTACTGGGGGGGGGTGCCTCCATTAGTTTTGCCTAATACCACTTGCTGGTGCTCCTGTTCACTAAAAAGGGCACCAGACAAGGTTACTACTGCAGAAGCACCATGCCGCCATCTTCTCCCTCTGGATCTTTTTCTACATTACTGTCCAGGTGGTTGTGCAAAGTTCACTGTCCTGTATATGTGAAACCAGGGCCAAAGAGGAGACTGCAGAAGCGTAAGAAGATCACAATGTGGTTCTCCTACAGAAGTACCTGGACTGGTGCAATTTTCAGCAAACCAAACGGCTCCCTAAAAGATTATAACTTTAAGAGCTCTTAAACACATTATGTGTTCTTGGGCGGTGGCACTGGCTACCACCCAACTTGGTTAGCTCTCTAATAAAGTGCCACTTAGGATTTTCTCTTTTCATTCCTTTCCTCACCTCATTTAATTTCCTCACTTTAACCATCACATACATTAGAGAGCCCAAATGTAGTGTGTTACGCGATGCCTAAAAGCCAGTTAGAGTAACACTCTAACCCAATTTTGAGTATTTTTCTAGCTTCCCCACCTGATTGAGAATTACTCTCATAACTCATGACCAGGGGCTATAATGAGATTTTGCAGCTGAATAGCAATACATTCATGTGTACTGGAAAAAACGAACAAAAAGCTGAGAAGTCCTTGGTTTATTGTAACCTCAATGGAGGTCAGGGAAATATGGGAAAATCCTTGTTAGTTAAATAAACAAAGTCATAATGCAAAGAAAGTAATATTCAGAGTCGCAAATCTGAGATAAAAAAGCCTCATAATCAGATCATTTGGCTGACATTCATCTCTTATGCAAAGATGATCATAGTTAATCTGAAGTGTGCAAGAATCCAAGATAAGCCTATGTGCAGCACTGTGCACACGTCCCACGTGTGATGTGGCTGTTACTCATGAACAATTCACTCACTTTTTCAAGAGTATGGTGTCTGCTGCCTAAATAGAAAGCCAGGGGTTATTTGCTTAGGACATATGTCTGTACTACCCGGGAGGTCTGTGTAGAGTTGGGAACTGGCTGAGACAGGAAGGGATTTGACCTCTCTGCACATATATTTTGTTGCTAAAATAAAGGCTCTTTACTTAAAACCAAATGCTGTTTCTATGCAGTTGTATTGAGTTATTACTACAGGTACTAGGATGTTTGGGTAGTGAATGTGTAAAAAATTAGTTTAAACTGGATCACTTTTTAAGGTAGTCATACATAGGCAGATAGGCTCCCTCTAAAGGGCCAACCCGACAGATATCAGGCCAAAAATCAGCCAGATATCGATCGGGTAGGTTTAATTTCCCCATCCGATCAAGGAGCACATCTGCAGGGTTATGCAGCCCCCAATCTTACTGCCTGCATAGCAGCAAATATGCAAGAGCTGAACGATTGGATCAGCCCAATATTGTTCTTCACCATGCTACAGGACCAGATCTCCCCCCAAACAATATAATACGTATTCCTATCCAGGGGCGGGCCAAGCCGACCGGGCGCCCTAGGCAACCCGGTCGGCCAACTCCGCCCACCTCCCCGCGGGGTGATTAGATTGGTCATTGCCTCCGCCTCTAATGACAAGCGGCGGAGGAAATGACAAAGTAGCACTAGGGGTAGGCAGGAGAGGCTCCTGCCTGGCGCCCCTCAATCGTTGCGCCCTAGGCAGCTGCCTCTTCTGCCTACCCCTAGTTCCGGCCCTGTTCCTATCTCTCCACTTTCCCTGAATATAGAGCTTGCTCTCTTTCACAGTGTACAACTCTGGATCTCTCCCTTCTAAACATATAAAAAAAATAGATTGTCAGTTGGCACGTCTGTGTTATGTAGTATATTTAAAGGAGAAGGAAAGACAAAGTCACTTGGGAGTGCCAAAATGTTAGGCACCCCCAAGTGACTTAAATCACCTACCTTTTACCCCGGGTTGGTGCCCCTGATCGGAGAGAACAGCACCAGCCCAGGGTACCTGCAGCGCTTCCTTCTTCCTGTTCGTTATGCGCGCATGCACAGTAGAGTGAAAAAGCCGAACTTTAACAGAGAAGTCCCGGCAAAACAAAGCAGGAAGGAGGAAGCGCTCGCTACAGGTACCCCGGGCTGGTGTTGTTTTCTCCTAACAGGGGCACCAGCCCGGGGTACAAGGTAAGCGATTAAAGTCACTTGGGGGTGCCTAACATTTTGGCACCCCCAAGTGACTTAGCCTTGCCTTGTCCTTTAAGCTGGCTAACTCTACAACTCCTTGGACTATTGTACAAAAGAAGGTTTTCTTCCCAGCACTTCATACAGTGTCTGTTTTACCCCATTTTGTACAAAACAGGGCCTATTGTCCCCCCCCACACAGCACAATATAAGGTCTGATCCCCCTCACACTGTATAGTACAGGATCTGATTTCCTCCCACTGTACAATACTTGAAATTTTTCACCTCACTTTAGAATACAAAATCTATTATAAGTCTGACAGATTAACTGATTAAATGCAGTATTTCTATTCTTGGAACTTGGAGGCACTTATATTGATTGAAACCTATGGAGAGTGAAAGTTCCAGAAGTGGCCTGTGATAAGTTGCTATTATTTGCAAACTGTGTGTGATTTTATCTAGACATAAAGCTGGGAGGATCATCCATCCTGTTTGGTTAAAGGGAAGGAAGCTTATCCCATATGTTCTTATTTCCCCCCGGAAAGCTATTTGTAGAGCTTTCTTTGCTTATGCAAAGTACATTAATAGTGTTATTTTTAACACAGTACAAAAATGCTGACTCTTATTTAAATAAAGAGTTGAATTCTTAGTTTCGGGCACTACTTTTTAGTAACATTGCTATAGATAAAATCTTACAAGGGAGTGGATATAGTGGAAAGGCATTATGCAATTTTATTTTTTTTTTCTTACAGGTTAACAGCCTGTAAATGATTTATAAGTTGTCTCAAGTGGGCAGAAACATACATTTAGGTTATTAACTACACAGAACCAAGCTGATTCCCATGTAACCCGACCAGTGTCAGACCATTTAGTTGCTAATGCCTCTTGTATTTATCATACCTCACAAAGTAGAGGTTTCTCATAAACGACTGGTGTATACCAGTGGCATAATTACTCTACAATGGGCCCCCTTAACAAAACAATCTTTGGAGGGGCAGAGTAGCAAACCCAACCTGGCCCCTTTCCCCCTGTCCACTTGTGTACAAATCCCCATGCCCTGCCAGCTCCCAGGTAGGATAGCAGGGATTTATATGCAAAGATAGAGGAAAGAAACAACTATATAACTAAAACAACCACAATGTATTGACACATTTAAACTAAAACTGCCATATTGACATGTGTTTGGGTATTCTTTATAAAACATGTTGGTGATTGGGGATCAGAATAAAATATGAAAGAAAATACTGTACATGCTATTCTTTTAATCATGATAAAAATTGATAAGCATTTTTTTTTATTCTGTATTTCTATTTTAGATCGATACAAGACCATTCCAATATCAACCTAGAGCAGTAGCCTTGACTTTCTTCTTTCTGCACCCACCAACTTCTGCCAGTATTTCTAATTCTAATCATTAGCATCAAGCGAAAGCACCAGAAGAGATGCCGGCAAAAACTCCCATCTATCTAAAAACTTCCACTCCCAAGCGGGGTAAAAAGCCAAAACTTCGAGACGTACTTTCAAGCGAGATGATCAGCCCACCTCTGGGAGATTTTAGGCACAGCGCTCACATAGGACTGGATGGAGAAGGAGACATGTTTGGAGAGCTGTCATTTTTGCAAGGAAAGTATGATCTTCTTCCAAGCATGGGTAGAAAGTTTACCATTCATAGTACTGATACCAGCCTTGATGAAGAGTATCACAGTGATGCCGGTCATGCGAGTTACAGACCATATCTGAAGAATGCAGTGTCTCTTCCAGCCTTCAGTGCTCCCCATAGTAAGGAGAGAGCCCCACCAAAACCCCCTAGGTTACACTTGGAAGAGACTCCAAGTCAGCGTTCTATGTCCATCAGCTATGGTGAAAGATGCTTTTCAAGAGATGAGAATGTTTCATTTGCATCTATCCCTCTGGACCAAGAGAGCAGTAATCTTGAGGTTTATGATAGTTCATCTGAGGGATCAATCAATGAAGATGGTGCTCAGAGCCTTGGTTCCACTTCTGACCCAATGCAGAAAAACAAAGACAACCAAATCACCCAGGAACAAGGCATTCCAAAATCAGAGTCCCTCTCTGGGCTTGAATTAGACCTGGGACCTTCCATCTTGGATGATGTTTTAAGGATAATGGATGATTATAAACTTTAAGACTATGAGGATAATGGGTTGTTATTCACTCTTAGATTAAGGAAAACAGAGATTTTGTACAAATATACATAAACACTATTTATTTACTTGGATTGCTTTAATGAGGAACAACTTTCTTAAAGGTTTACTAAACCAACAATTGTTTGCAAGGCAAACAGTGGGTTAGAACCCAAAATACTGTCTTACAGTAGATGTGAGTATATAGACTTTACGCACTCCCTACAAAGTTATCAAACTGTTGTTCCTTCCAGTGGGTGTTCTCCACCAGTTTATAAAAGGATTCAACAAATATTTTGAGAAGATAAAGTAGCACTGGGATATTTTGCTGCAAGTAGAGCTTGGATAACGCGAGCTGGCACGGCTCGCGAGGATGCAAACAACCCAACATAATATGGTCATTCCGCTAACCATCTACAGATCCTGTGTTCTGTACACAAACATATGAAATACAGACTAGTATTATGACCCTTATACTTGACCAGCTGATGATTTAGGTTATATCCGCAATATTGGTAGTCTATATGCATGGTTGGCAGTAGATATGGAATCTTAAATAAAGCGCAGGGAAATTTAAGCTGTTTTGCTGATTAGTGAGTGGAAAGGCTTGCTGTTAGAATGTAGATTGCTGCCGTTTAAACATTTGGTGTTAAAAGGCAGTATTATGGCACCAAGGTTCAGCAACCCCATGCAGTGCCAAAATAATCCCCCCATATGTTAAAAAAAAGGCACAAAGTTTTCTCAGGTGCAGTAACCCATAGCATCCAAAAAGGTGGCCAGAAAATGCTGTCTGCTGTTTGGTTGTAAGATGGTAAGAACTGAAGCAAACTTTGCTCCTATATTACAAACCACCCTTTTATAGCCTAAAGCTGGCTATACTTGGACCAATGAAAGCTGTTGAGTCAGCAGCATATTAGTTGCCCAATCAATATCTGGCCCAAAATTAGCCTCATTTTGATCGGGGAGGTTTAGAAATCCTATCATTCAAGTACTGTGTTGGCTAATTCCTCGTCCTGATGGCCTGCATCCCATTACTGTGATCCGAATGATTGGATCAATCCAATACCGCCCATCTGAAGATGGACCTGTATCGGTGAAAGATCTGCTCATTTAATGATCAGGCCAAACAAGCAGATCTTCACATGTATGGCCTACTTAAGTCTCAAATGAATTCCATTTGCATCAAATGACAGAGGGCTACAGGAGACAGGAAAAAAGGGCTGCTATTTTGAACAGCGTCAGGAGTCACTTTGGTTGTTGCAACATGGAAAAAATCAATCAGTAGTTCATATTTACTGGCTTTGGGCATCATGACATCAATTAGGTCATTTCTAGATTACTGCAAGAGGGATAACTTTGCCTGTGTATTGTAACCATTTCATTAGCAGGACATTTTGTATGGGTGATTGTATATCTATGGCAAAAAAACATCATGTTTTAGTTTTACAAGGATCTTATTGTCTGTGCCATAAAACTGCTGCTCACTTAAGGAAACTTGTGTATAAGGACTGGCATAGAAACGTGATTACTGCTATTACATTTTAAACCTTGTGATCGTAGCTGTAGCACTCCAGTTAGGAGGAACTGCCCCATTGCTACTTGTACATCAGTATATTATTAGGTAAGGAAGGCTGAGCTATAAATAAATTACTTCTATTAATACACCATGGCCCTTGTATGAATTGAGCCTTAAAGTTATCACTGCCATAAGCAAACGTTAGTCATAGGAGGTGCTAATCCATATACATGTCACTGTCATTGGTATTCCCTCGGCCTTGGGAGGACTGAGCCCTGAACCTGTCGCTGCTGTTGGTACTCTCTTGTCTTTGGAAGGACTGATTTGTTAACATGATGCTGCTATTAATAAACTAACCATAGCAACGGCAGAATCAAAAACTTGGCACTGACCTTCATGCAGTTTTGGTCAATATAATTCTACCATATAAACCTTATTGCTTCAGTATATGCATTCTTGGCTCTAGGAGTTAATTACCCTTACAATTATAAATGATCCAGTGTGTGTGCACAATAGCCCTGGGTTAAATCGGTTTGATTTCAGGAAATCGCACACACACTCAACAAATTTATATATTAACACCCTAGAATACACCTGTAGACTAACCAATGCACACACATATGTAAACGCCTATCTGCATTGTGCTTTTCTACTTTTAGTATTATAAAAGTCGCACTAATTGTATATGATTTCGTTTTACATCTGCAATTTAAAGGAACACTGTCAGCAAAATAAAAAGTGTTTTTCCCTAAAAATATATGTGTATGGTTTACTGAAAGAGTAAAATTTGCTTTATTTATTTTTATTTCAGGGACTGTGATTAACCATTGTTCTTGGTCAGTCTCTCCTGCTAACAGGGTGAAGACACACAGGGCGATTAGTCGCCGTGACTTTTAGAAAAGTCACAGTGACTAATTTGCGCGACGAAATTGCGTGCACAATTTGTTGCGGCAACACAATTGTACTCTGTGGGCTGAAAGTCGCCACAACTGAGCTAATAAAAAGTCACGGTGACTAATCGCCCCATGTGTTTTCATCTTAGAGAGTCAGTGCTCTGAAATACATTTGTTTTCTTATACAGGAATGGGACCTGTTATCCGGAAACTGTCCAGAAAGCTCTGAATTGCAGGAAGGCTTCTATACACTCATATAATTCAATTTAAAAAAAAAATTATTTCCTTTTTCTCTGTATTAATAAACTAGAACCTTGTATTTGATCCCAACTAAGCTACAATTGATCCTTATTGGAGGTAAAACAATCCTATTGGGTTAAATTAATGTTTAAATGATTTTTAGGACACTTTAGATATGGTCCCATACCTGTATCAAAATCCTGCAGCTTTTTTTAGGATGATAGTGTCCCCTTAATCAACATCTATGTCTGTGCATATGTGTTGACAATTTCCACAATTTAAGTCTAGGCAACCTTGACAACACAATCCCACCCCACTGGTAGAGAATTCTGGGAGTTGTTGTTCTACTACACTACTGCCTGCCTCAGTTTTATAGGAAATGTTCACAGAAAACTGGCCTCTTTTAATCCATGAGATGGGAAACCTATAGTCTGATATAATGTATTAATCTGTGCTCTATACTGATGTTATTAATGTAATTAAACATAATTACTCTAAACACATTTAGATTGTCACTGCCATTATGAAAAGGATTAAAATTTTCTTCTCTACTATTGGATATTTGTATTTCTTTTTCACTTCTTTCACAAAGGACGGTGTATGTTTTTTCATTTGCAGAGGGAACAGTCATACAAGGGAAGGAAGCCATTTGGTTCAGTTAATGAGCAAAAGGAACAGTTTTTGGTGGGATGTGTGGGCAACTAACACCACTACATTTGCCTACAAGGCAGAAGTACCTGTAACTGTCAATAATGCGTCATAATAATTTATTTTATTGTTGTTTATTTAGGAATCTTCTGATTTAGGGGTGTAGCTGTGGGTTAATGAATCCTGCTTTAGTAATAACAGGTCCCACAACTCCTGTTTAACCCACAGCCCTGTCAGCATTAGAGACAACCCAGGAGCTGAAATATCCATCAATGGATTGTCATACCTCCCAACTGTCCCGATTTTCACGGGACAGTTCCGGATTCTTACTGAAAAGTCCCTCATTTCCCTTTGATCTCCTGCACTGAAGCTAAAAAACATACAAATTTGATTAAAATAGCTTTTGGCAGAGAGTCCAGAAATCTTAAGGAGCATCACCTGCACTTAGAAACATTGTTTCTCACTTTTAATTAAATAAGTGGGCTTTTGGCAGAGAGCCCAGAAAGGTAAAAAGTCCCCCTGCACTGAGATACAATTGTAACTTATAAGCTAAACAGGTCTCCTAATAAGCTTAACCTGCCCAATTTAGTCAAATGGGAGTGGTATTTAGGGGGTGGTTGCAAAAAAATGGGCGTGGTCAAAAATTGCCGTGCTGCATTTATTTTTGTCCTTCTTTCCCTTTTCAAAATGTTGGGAGGTATGGATTGTGTATGCTTTTGGGTATACTAAGCAAAAGGGACTTAGGACTTGTGAGGATTTACAATGAAGTAACAAATATGTGTCTTTTTAGCATATGCAGCTCTATGATGAGACTGAACTATAACTCCCATCATACACTGACAGCTTTAGGCATCTGAATTCATTACACAAAATTTCAACTATGGATAGTAGTTTGGCTTGGTGGAAAATGCTGAGCGTTCAAGTTCAGTTGGGTAGAACAGAAAGGGAACGGGTGCTTCTAATGACACATACCACTACTGCTATGAAAATTCTGCATATCAAATGTTGGAGGAAACACATCCTGTTGTATGAGAATCTGCACAATGTTATCTATGGAAGAGGAGGCCACAGGAAACTGATAGCTCAGCCGGGGGCTCACTGTGGGGACTTCAACAAACTGGTGCCCAGCATGTATTTCTGCCTTTCATTTTGTACAGACATGGACCATCATGATCACATGACCTGTTTTTTCATTTGTTGTGTTAATACAGTCTATTTCTAAATATCTGCCTGTTCTCTCATTAAACACTGGGATTTTTTCCGTGATATTTTTATTTTAAGCACTGAACTCCTCATTCATTATTTTATTACATTATTTATGTTACAAAAAAGGAACTGTGCAGCTCCTACAATATTCTGTCCTCGCTCTGTAATATTTAGCACCTCCTGCAGCAATATGAGCTTTATGTTAGTGTTTGAAACCACATTTCTACAGCAATATGTCATGTCAATAACTACAATTATGGACATAAAGCTCTCTTAGAAGAATAAATTATGAACATAAATTGGCTAGACATTTAAAAAAAAAATTCAGTGAATAAGGATGATATATTTTGAGTGCCAGGCTCATTTTAGTATGTAGCTCATGGGGTTCAGTAACAAAAATTGCGATGGGAAGAGCACAAAGAGAGAACAAACCTGCACATGGAGGCAGGAGTCCATTTTAAATAGGCAGAATGTATAGAAGAGGCTGAGTGCAGTGAATACAAAAGAAGCACCATAAGGGCTATGTGGGTAATAGGCTGGATGAAATCAGTCTGGGGGGGTTGTTAATTGATAAACAATGGATGGTGGGAATGGCAATGAAATCAGTCTGGGGGGTTTGTTAAATGATAAACAATAGGTGGTGGGAATGGCAATGAAATCAGTCTGGGTTGTTTGTTAATTGAGAAACAATGGGCAGTGGAGCCAGTTAGGGGGTTTGTCTGGAAACAATGAACTGCTATAGAAGAGGACTTAAAAGTAGCACACAGAGAGGAATCATAACTAACCTGTGATCTTTCTCCCACCCTCCCTCCCAAGTATAGGATTACCAAGTTACTACAAGCATCAAAAACTGATCTGCGAAGGAAAGGCGTCAATGCGGGCCCCATATGGTGTTTGGCAGGCACTGGGACTGTGTGGGGGCAACCACTGGGAATCCACCTGGCACAGATTTTGCTTTCTGGCTTTGGGGATAAACCAAGCAAAGCCCATTTTAATGGAGGGGCAACCACTGAGGCGCTCACTGGCACTGGTTTTGTTTTCTGGGTCAAGAAATATGCCTACAGGAGAAGCCCAAGTTTGTTTTCGGAGGGGCAACCACTGAGGCGCTCACTGGCACTGGTTTTGCTTCTTGGTCAGGGAGTATCCCTACAGGAGCATGCCTACTATGACAACTGGTGGTGGGCCTGGACCACATGGACCATGTGGGTTCTGTACTAGCAACATGCTATAGATTGGATTATATTATGAATAAGGTTCTGATGTTTCCTTTCATGCTCAGTTAAGACCTGCTGGTTGCCACCAGAAACCCATTAAGCAAACACTAAAAATAGGTTTGCAGGGCTCCAGCAATGAATGGGCTGATGGCTGACCTAGTAGCCACAGTATAAGGTAGGTGGGTTTCAGGGGAGGGGCAATCCTGCTCTGATTTTGTGCTTGCAGTAAATAAAATATATTGCTTTATTCCTGTGCATCCTTACTCTGCCTAGGTCACCAGCGGCTTGACATGCTTCCATCCCTCTGATATTATGACTGCCCAGTAAAACTGAGATCTTGAACAATTGTTTTATACAAGGCAAGATGCATGCAAGATGAAGTAATCTATCCAGTGGATCTGTCAGTATTTTCCTTGCAGGCCATTTACTGGATGGGGGCACAATCATAACAGTCAGAATTAAGTCTATTTGTCTTTATCTCAGAGCTCATTCTCTGAAATGGAAATCTGCCAACCTTCTAACCTCATCAGTCATAGTAATTATCACCCAGGCAGTCTTCCATGGATTTTCCTTTGGGGTTTTCTGAGACCACATTTTACATACTGAATGTTCCTGACATCCTTGTCTTACCAGCAAAGATGTCCAACCCCTATCATTATTTGCACTAAATCCTGTGTGGTGTGGGCTGTACCAAAACATGCCAACCTGCCAAGTATAAGTTTGTTATCAACAGTCCTGATCCTGGGGTTAATTTGTATCACCCTGCTGCTTCCGAGGGATGTCGTCTTCACTATCCAGAGAAATGGGGGGAGCAGGGAACTTAAAATAATATGTTTTGTAATTTGAAACACATTTATGGGCCTCATCAAAAGTTTTTTCATCCAAACCCCCCTTTTCATATGTATCCTTCAACCCCTGTATACAACAACAAAAAGCAACAACTCTATTACCTGAAGTTTTTTGAAAAAAAAACATGTTTTCCCATGACTGTATTCCTTTAAACTATTTTACCTATATATTTTGAACATGCTTAACATTAAGCCCTCTAAGGTCCTGGGCCCCACCACTCACAGGTTCTGTGGAAGTACGCTAGGCGTTTTCTGCAGCACACGAAAACTGAGCGGAATCCTGGGTAAAGAGGCAAGGGTATAAATTTTGCTGTGAGTATTTTCTCTTTCTGCCCCTTTTTTTATTTTTGGCCCTTGATGAAGACTCTTTGTTGGGTTGAAATGGGCTTTATTTTCTATTATTTTGTAATTAATACATTTTTTCTTTTGTATTTACTTTCTTTGAGTGTGCAGATACTTTTTTTGCTTTTGTGATTATTTTTGGAGTTGCTGAATGGGTTTTCTCCAGTTTTCTGCACTGTTTTTGATTAGGTGTGCACTCTGACATTTTGCAATACTCTTTATAGTTACGTGATTAAAAAACCACAGGGTACTGTGGGTTGTGATTAAATGTTTTGCACATAGCACTTGAGTAGATGAGCCCTCTGGTGTGCAAGGACTCCTGCTTCTTTTGTAATTCTCTAGAGATTCCACTAGAGGTCAGAAGTGTGCAAGGTTACAGAATGTGATTTCTATTAAACAGTTATAAAACATTAAATGGATTCACAGCACTGTATAGTTTTACAATATAGAGAAGTACACATAAGGAAGGCAAGCATTATAATAAATAAAATAGATAAATATATATAGATATGAAGAGATTGAGTGCTACATGGTAAGACACATAAGAAAGGAGGATCAAGTGTATCTGGTTTTCAGAGTGTGGGAAGAAATTCACCCAAACACAGGGAGAACACACAAATTCTTTGCAGATGGTAGTGAAGCTGGAATTGAACTCAGCGCTGCAAGGTAAAAGTGCTACCCACTGAACCACTGTTCTGCTCATAATTATGGGGAGTTTCTAACAGATTTGCTTTTTGTCCATAACACTTTTTCACCTGATGAAATCAGTGGTCAAATCACCCTGCGTGCCATTGGCATTACTGTATCCCTGGCTCATCCTAAACAGGGACATGCGACAGGCCTCGGCACATTGTTCTGTTTGTGGTCAAACACAAGTTATGTTTTTACATACTGGTGCAAAAACATGCACTGTGGGAAAGGACCAAGGAAAGACACTTATTTTTCTTGGAACTGCCTTTTTTTAAAAAAAATTCTGAGACAGAATGAAAAACCTTATAGTGTGACTGTGGTCACACTGCGTGCCCCCTGCTTCTCCATCTATACAGACTTATGGGTGTTAAAGGCCGCTAATAAAGGATTTATTGCCAGCCTTTGTCACATTCCAGTAAAACCAGTATAACCAGTGGAAATTCCTCACATAGCAGCATCTGAATGCTATTAGACTGTATAAACAGCCCCGATCTGTCCTGTTGTACTCAGATTCTGAGACTAGGCAAACAGGCCGACACAACAAACAAATTATACATGTATTATCTGGTATTTTTAAATGCTGCAACATGTGCAGTACTATACAACACACACAGAACATATACAACAACATATACAACAAAGAGGCTATATCTGGTCAGAGTTTGTAAGCTAAAAGAAAAAATTTAGATTGAGCTGGGTTCAACAAATAAATGCACTGGTCACTACTGGGTTTATAGGAGATGCACCACACGGACATAACTGGGTACTGGATGACTTATCGTTCAAAACTCACTTGAACTAGTGGACATTATTTCAAGAGAAATGGTGAAATGTATCATAGCAAAAGATGAGGCTGAAAACCCTTGTATATATGCTGAAAATCCAAGCAGTAAACATTCGCTGAATTTACAGGCCCGGATTTGTGGCGAGGCCACAAAGGCCCGGGCCTAGGGCGGCACATACACAGGGGCGGCATGCCGCCCCGCCGCAAGCAAATTTTAACATTTTGCTCCCATACGGAGCAATGGGGACATCTTCCCACTGCTCCATATGGGAGGTCTACGTTTGGCGCATGCGCCACAAAGGCCCGGGCCTAGGGCGGCACATACACAGGGGCGGCATGCCGCCCCGCCGCAAGCAAATTTTAACATTTTGCTCCCATACGGAGCAATGGGGACATCTCCCCACTGCTCCATATGGGAGGTCTACGTTTGGCGCATGCGCAAGTTAGGCGCATGCGCATTCGCGGCGGCGGCGCCGAATGGGGGCAGCCTTGGGGCGCCCCAAGTAGAAATCCGGCCCTGTGAATTCAAGAAAACCTGGGGTTGGCAGAAGAAAAGAATGGAACTAGGATATTAATGAGCTAAATTGTGCAATCTGCCAAATGCCATTCACTTTAGCCACAATGCAAAATAATCTCATCATGAAAAAAGTTTAGCTATTTTTAAATTTTAAATTGTTATTCCTTATTTCGCTTGCCTTTAATTTACAGTCAAGGCAGATGTGCAACATGCCGGCATGTAAAGGCCCCCAGAGTGAGTAAATCCCAGGGATGATAGCACAGCTGAACAGTAAAGCGATCTGTTTCTTTTTAAACTTCACTTAATATGGCTATATGGCATAATGAATCCAATGCTTTGGTTTGCCTTGTGAAACAAAGTGAGGATTTTGTAGTATAAACAGAAGGATAAATCTCAGGGGCCAAGAGGTGATACCATTTAGGGATATATAATGGGTGGCACAGTGGTGTGGTGGTTAGCAATGCTGCCCTGGGTTATTATCATTGTTATCCTTTATTTATATAGCGCCAACACATTTACACAGAGCTTTAGGGAGATTATATATTATTCCCATGAGTCCCTGCCCTAGGGCAGCTTACAGTCATAGGGTCCCTACTTTTAAATTCATACACACTATGAACAATTCACTTAAGAGATAAATAACCTGCCTTTATGTTAGTGGAGTGTGGGATGAAACTTTAGTACCCAGAGGAAACCCACACAGACGCAGGAAGGACATACAAGCTCTTTGCAGAAAGTGGGTTTGTTTCTGATCTGGGTATAGTCTATGTCCATGTCTGGATGTTCCAGTTCCCTCTCATACTATAGAAAACCCTTACAGGCCAGTTAACTGGTTCATTATGATACTGGCCTTAGGGCGCATGGAAAAAGTAAACTGAGACTGTAAGCTTCACTGTGACAGATAATTATGAACATTGTCACCAAATCGCTGCATGACATGTCAGGGCTGTGAAAATAAAGGATGGTAAGATGTCACTTAGGCAGTGTTAATCATAATACCTGTACTAACAATAGAATGTAGGTAATGGCAGTAGCTCACTTTCTAGTGATTACACAGTGTTTTGCATCACTAATCTGCATTCCCTGTTGTATTATATATGCAGCAACCAATAGCTTTGGAAAGAAAACATTAAAAAAACTTAAACAGTTAAAAAAAAATCCATTCTTTGTGGTGTAGTATTTGAAAACACACCAGGTTTTGTGAAGGTGAACTGCCCCTTCAGGCCTGGACTGAGATTTAAATTAAGCCCAGAGGTCCAAACAGCCCCCACAGGCCCTAAATAGTGACTGTCTATGGCGTCTTACAGCAGCCCCTTTGGCATTTGTCAGAATCCACAGATTGCCAGTCTGGGTCTGTGATCCTTTTAGGTACCTTAGTGGCTGAAAATACAGTATGTGATTGGTCTGAATGTTTATAATTTCCCATACAGAAAGCAGTTTAGTGTGTAGCCTAAATCTGAACTGAGCCCAAGCACATGCACAATTTACAGTTTTACTAGCATAGGCCGGCAATATATACAGGCTAAATATACCACTCACTGAAAGAACTCACTGTAATTTAAAAGAGTAGGTGTACTGTTTTTATTGTCAACCACTCAAGGTCAGTATTTTCCACCCATCCAACAATGCCTTTTGCTTTCATACAGCACTGGAACCCCAGAAAGGATCACTGCCCACAACTTGCCTGTTTCTTTGCCACACCCCTTTAATACCAGCCAGATATTATATCCACAGTCTGCACAGCTAATTAAAGGGGTTGTTCACCTTTGAGTTAGCTTTTAATATGATGTAGACAGTGCTATTCTGAGACAATTTGCAATTGGTCTTAATTTTTTACTATTGGTAGTTTTTTATCCAGTTTTGAATTTCAGCAGTTATGTGGTTATTCGGGTCCACTTTACCTTAGTAACCAGGGAGTAGTTTGAGAGGGTGACTGATATAGGAATAGAAAAGAGGCTAAATAGAAAGATAAGTAATAAAAATTAACAATAACAATAAAATTGTAGCCTCACAGAGCAATATGTTTTTGGCAGCCGGGGTTAGTGACAACCGTTTGACAGCTGGAAAGAAGCAGAAGAAAAAGGCGAATAATTAAAAAATTATTTAGGGAACTGGTAAATTGTACCTTTTCTAACTCTGTGGTCCCCTAGTATTCGGAAAGCTATGAAGGGTCCTTAATGTAATGGGAAGTAAGTCCCTTGTTCCTGGGTCATAGCATGACCCTTTGTGCAGTTCCACAGTTTGGCCATTAGGTGACACTGTGATATAAAAGGCTGAGCAGCCATGAGGCTGGAGGCCATTTTGTGAAGCTCTCTGCCTGAGCAAGCAGGCAGAGAGATACTGGTAGGTTTAGAAAGAATAGGCAGCTCCTGTTATAGATCACATTAGGTGTGATAGGCAGGCAGGGTTATTTAGTGAGCAGCATTTTGGCTCCAACCAGTAATTGTAGAGGGATTATTATCCCAGGTATAACACTGCCCAGAGTAGGGTTAACAGTGTACAGACCTAGGGTTAGATAGTGATCACCCAGGTTCCACTGGAAGCATATACCTGAAAGCTGGGAGTTAACCCATTGTGCCCTGCAACTAAAGAGTTATTGTGACCATTCGTTGTAAGTACTGCCTATTCTATGAGATGCTACTACCTACCTATTCTGTGCTGTAATTACTCCTAAGTGGCTGTGTAAATAAACAGTTCATGGTTTCAAGGTAGAAATACAACACATACAGGATACAGTCTCATGCGGGATAAAATACGGTGTAGCTTCTGGTAATAGAAGGGCTAATTTACTATAAGCTTACAATTATAAATGGAGACCAATTGAAAAGCTGCTTAGAATTGGCCATTCTATAACAAATTAAAAGTTAACTTAAAGGTGAACAACCCCTTTAAATGGTTCTAATCAGAGGCTCCATACTACTAAGTTAACAGGTGGGCTGAAATATTAGTTCAATGGCTGCCTGGATCTCCTGGATGGTGCGCCCTGCCAAAATGAAGAAATGGTCCCAAATGAAATTAAAATCTCCACGCACACATGGTCACACCCACAATCCACCCAGCCATGCCTATAATGACAAAACTTTGTCCATGATCCAGACCTGTGACCTGTGAATTGAACTTTTCTATCTCTTGGGGCTAGTATGGCCAAGACTCTTGCGTTGAGCACTCTGTCCTCAGTTCTGCACCACCTCTAGAACATTCATTTGCCCTTCTTTTTGGGGCCTGTCTATAAAGAAATATTTAAATGACCTTACTTATACTAAAATAGCAGGAACTGAAGGCCACAACAACCACAGGCATACATAATAATTTTATGCAGTTGCCGTTAGCAACATGGAGTGATATTTGCCAAATAAATAATTCCCCTAGGTATATAATGTATTTTCTATAACTTTGATATATTTCAGCTATTCATAAAACATGTAATTTAGGTTAAATTATTCAGCCTTAAGACTCTAGGAATTAATTTGTTAGGTACTATAATTTGGTAATTTGTTTATTTTGGTAATTAAAATATATATACAGACATAACGGCTTTATTTTCTGAGATTTGGAAATGGACACCCTACTTGGGGCCCCCCTCTGCCACCGGCCCCTGACTTGGGTACTCCCTGTACCCCTCCCCTCATGGAGTCCTTGTTTTTGATACTGGTCTCTCATAGCTCTCTCACTGGGCTGATTTACAAGTATTACTAGTTACTTACCTGATTCACTATCAGTATTTGACCTAATCCATGGAATTTACTATACTTCCAACCACCAAGGGAATAGTTGACAGTCCCTGTTCTGGGATATAATGTACTTTATTTTAGTGCCAGGCCAAACGAATCAGGTGCCCAAGGCAAATCATCCACCCTCGATAGCCACTCTCTCCCCTGCATTAGATGATGAGCGGAGGGATGACATTATGACCCCCTGCTTGTTACCATCAGGCAGCAATAACCTGAGCTCTTAGCCGGCTGCCCCCAAAGGTATACTTGGGAATGCAGGCACCCCTACCATTACGCCTTAGGCACGTGCTTCTTCTGCCTACCCCTAATTCTGTACAAGCCTTACATACCTTCTAACTGTCACTCATTTTCCTTTGACCTCCTGCACAGAATGCTTAAAAAGATACAATAGGGTTGATTCACTAAAGGTCGATAAGCGGTATTGCATGCTTTTTTGCGTTGAAGTGTCCTTTTAGTGAATCGTGCGTTGACACGAAAAATAAGATGCGATAAAATTTTTTAATGCATGCTATAAATAGCGTTCGTTTTAACGTACCTTAGTGAATCAACCCTAATGCTTTTCAAATTTAATTAAATAGGTAGCTTTTGGCAGAGAGCCAAAGCAGCACCTGCACTTACAATTACAACAATTGTAACTAAGCTAAACAGGTCTCCTAGCTGAACTGAGACTTGCAGCTTAAATGCCAATTTCTCTTTTTTTTTTTTTTAGCAAAACTGTAATAACATATAAAGCAAGACCCCCAAACCCCCAGAAATGTGTTCAAACTTTAAATAACCTGTCAACTTTTGTAAAATGGGGGTGGTATTTAGGGGGTGTGGTTGCAAAAATGGGGGTGTGGTCAAAAAAAGTGCACAATTTCTTTTTGTCCCTCTTTACATTTTTTTGGGGAGGAATGCTTATTATATAGCCCCAACTTATTTCATAGCAATATTTGACCCTGTGAGGATTAGAATCCACTGACCTTTTGACACACATATTGTGGTCAATTTTAGTTTTAGAATTATTATTATCCTTTATTTATATATTTATAAAGTGTGGAAGGAAACTGGACTACCCAGAGGAAACGCACAGACATGGGGAGAAAATACAAACGCCTTGCAGATAGCTCCCTGGCTGGAAATGAATATAGCTACTAAATACCAGCATTGCATCGCCATGGTAAGAAGCAAACGTCTGCTTTTAGCAACATCTTTGTTCACTGATATATGAATGTTTGTCTCATTGGTTATTTTCTCATTCTTCTTCACCCTTACTACCACCAGCAAAATGTAGTTATTTGTGATTGCTTGATGTGCTAAGCCTAACCTTTAGAGTGGCAACTGGATTTAATCCAGATAAAGCCTGTCTGTATAATTACTAACACACGGGTGGCTTCCCTCCAGAGCAGTGCAGCACAAGTCTTAAAACGCAGATGACACCGGTAAACATCAGACTACACAGTATGTAAATCTTTTTCAGTAGGGCTCCCGTGCTGCTTATGGTAATATTTATATTAAGTGGTCAGAAACATCTGTGTATCCAGGGAAACAAACTGGTAAATAATTACAAAAGTCCATAACAAAAGCCTTGCTCTTGTTCAAAAAGAACTTTGGTGGCAATCCTTGCTCTGTCTATGTTCTGCCTGATGAGTAATTCCAGTCCTTTAATCACATGATCGATTATACAGAATCCAGAAAGTTATCCAGAAAGCTTTAAAATACAGCAATGCTAATTTAGAAAAATAATTTCTAATTTTTAACTGATTTGCTTTAATAATAATAAATTGACTGTACTTAATGATAACTAAGCCACGTTGATATAAAAACTTACGAGTATCTTAATACTTATTTATTGGGAAAATTATTGTTCGGTTTCACATGGCTGAAAAATGAACAGACAGTCGAGATCCCAACAGCTCTTAGAACCACCAAACTGTTCAGGTCAAAACTGAACAGGTGGCAACCCTAGTTATCACCAATATAACTAAATGTAAATATATAGTAAACAATGCTTTACCTGCCCAGGAATGATTGGGTCATCTTCCTTAAGGGGCCATGTATAAAAAGTTGGAGGAGGTACCCTGGTAAGATCTTATTTAGGGGAGCTAGACTATGCCTTTTAATTGTACAATTATATTTGAGACAGATTATGCTTTTAAAATTGCACAGTTATAAAAATTGCAATATTTTTCAGGGGTTCTTGAAAAATAAATGCTGTCTAATTTAAAATAGGTCTGTAATATCTTGTTAGCCATGTCTGGTCAAACATGTAAGGGGCAGTCCCTGTTCTCTAAAGAAGTCAGAGCGTTCAAAGGTTTGCCTGCAGGTGATGCAATTATTCAGTGAGGAAAAGAAAAAGAAGAAAAAAAAAAAGGAAAATACAAAAATACTATATATAAATATATATATGATTTGTGTAATTGTTTCTCATGTGTTTCTCAGGATGATCGCTGCTGTGTTGCTACATTTGGACAGCTCAAGTAATAACTTTCTTTTGTTACTTCTGGAAAAAGACATGACAGGAACAACCCAGTGCAAAGCACACATGTACTGAGCACTTACACAAATAAAGTACTTGATCTACTTCTAGTCTATGGTGCCAAATATTTCTTTCTAAGACAAACATATCTGGATGGCATTGCACACCCTACTTCTCATACCCTCTGCAATAAGGAATCGTTCCCTGCTAATGACTTTGGATATTTTGTATGGTCCTGGACCAGAAACCTTTCTCTAATGCATTCTCCCTTATATGGCCAGCTAAAGGCACTACACGCCCCCTCTGGAGATTTCTTCCCTTGCTCCTTGCAGTTTTCAAAGTCATTGTGGTTTCTGGGAAGGAAATCTAAACAAAGTGTAGCTTCTGTTTATGTTCTCATACTTGTAGTGAATGTTAGTCCAATACCACTGGCATAGGTATGATGCTTAGGATATTTGTCTGTCTGTTTGTCTGTCTGTCTATGAATGGTTTGTCTTTCCCTTTAGCTATAGGTTGATCTGCCTGCGTGTTTTTGTTTACCTACGATTGAAATTCTATTAAACAGAAATCTATGGAGAAAATAGTCAATTTGATTATTTTGATTATTCTGGTCCAAGCACTAAATCCCTCTCAGAACAATGTCTCTGTTATATTGGTTTGCACAAAGAGGGATTGACAAGAGAGGAGGGTGCACACCATTGCTTGGATCTGTACGGCCCCTGGAGATGTGTGTGACAGGAACAAGCTATGAACAAATAGTGTCAGTCTTAGGAGAGCACTACCCGAAGGCTCAAGTGATGGATGCTAATAGAAAGTCAAGTATTCCATCTCCTGCACTGCCCATCCAAACAAACACAAAAGTATTATCTGGAGAGTGTTGTGCTTCAGTCCTATGCAGAGGTTCGTGCACATTCACTGGGGTGGGAACATAAACACCTAGTGGAAGAGCACTTCTGTTGTTTAAAAATGATTTGGTCCTAATTTGAAAAGGCTGTATGTGTTTCATATCATTCTTAGCACAAATTGCTGCAGTATGTTTCTGCTATAAGACAAATATATAGTTTGGGAACAACTGACCTATTCTGAGATCCTTATTAATAAAATTGCTTTGACTCCTAATGCTAGCAGTCCCAGAGAAACCTTCTCTCATACACCCAGTCATCAGTAAAAACATATGGCTAACACCATACATTTCAAGGATACACAAAGACTTCCTTTAACAATTCCCACAATGAAGTTCAAAATCATACTTCTAAAAAGAACAGAACATATAAGGGGAAACATTTCTCAAGTGCTCTTAATTTCCTAGTTCAAACCAGACAAGACCAACACCATAAAGGGCTGGATATGTTATGACCCTCTCTAACGCGGATACTTTCCAATTTAAAGGAATCTCAATTAGAGGCTGAGCTACCGAAAAGCAGCAGCCAATAAAGTCCCTTACCCCTTATAATAAAAGCAGCTGGGTGATCAAAAACAAAACAAAAATCATACAAGGTAACTTCGGAAAACTGAAGCAACACGTATGCCATCCCACCAGCGGTGTACATTCTTTCCGGTGGGATAGCATTTCGGGGAGATTAGTTGTCCACATTAGGGAATATTTGTGTATTCACAAATGTACAGCACTGTGTATAGATAAAGATAAACCTACATATAGGTAGCTAATAGGTGGCAACTTCATTTGAAATGCTTGTTCTGGCAAGAATCTGTGACATGCAGACAAATTGTTATAGCCACCTAGCAGGGGTGTTTTGGCCCCTAGTGCCGCCCTGAGGCAGCCTAGGGGATGCAAGGGGGCTAGAGCAGAGAGCTCTAGAGGAGCTGGAAATTTCGATGTAAAAATCGGAATTTAGGCTGTTTAAGTTACCAGATGCGGCTTTTTGCTGCCCCTGGTAACTGCAGGCAAGTTTTCCAGCTCACCTCATTGCAGCAGCAGCAGCAGCACCCCTGCACCTAGCTGGGGGTATTCCTGCCATGAGGCAAATTGAGAGTTGAGGGGAAAAAGCTGCTGAAATATAATTTTTTAAACCAAAAATTCAGCTTTGCTAGAGAGTGCAGTTGTGCTCTCTGCACTAGTTATGCAAGTCCTCCTCACCCCTGTTGGAGTGCAAAAAAGGTAATCTCAGGGTGAGGGCAGTGGCACTGCGAAGGCAGCCTCTGGACAGCATAATTTGTGAGTATCTAGAACCCATTATCATAATAGATGCATATGTTAGCTACTAAAGTTTATTCTCTTTATGGGTAACCCCCGTAGTTTGTGGCCTTACATGGAGGTTTAGAGCTTCAGCAAGGTCTCCAAAATCTCAGTGATTACAATTAGTTCAAACTCTTCCCCTGTCCACCCAATTTCTCTGCTCATCTGTCAAGGTCCACATTTGGTTATGATGTTTTTGACCCACTATCATCTAAATATAGATCATGCGTGCATGCTGTATTTTGGCTACATATAGAGATCATCTGTTTTTTTTTTTTACCAGGCAGGGCCCTGAAGATTCATCGAGTACTTGGACTGAAGGTTACCCACTATAGTATTTACATGGTAAAGGGTGAAATCTGGCCCTGCTTGAGAGAGGAGTTTTTCTGCAATGTTGGGGTTTCTTGCTCTTTAAACAACATGATGACAAATCTTGCCTTATGTGTCAGATGAATTATTACATTTGGAAGTGGCTCCTGTTTGGTGGGGAGGAACTTCTTTTGTCCTGGGGTGAAGAGGCAATGCTTACTTCCTAATGTTTGGCTGATGTAAAGAATTTTTTAAGAAGAATGATGTATTTGGTATAAAGTTTTGAATATAAAACTATTGCTTCTGTGATATGTTTAAAAAAAAAAAGCCTCGGTGCAACATAAAAACATAAATAGAATAGCTTTATAGACAAAGGGTGACATAACTAAAATAGCCACCCCTAGTGAACTGAAGTTTCTTCAAATGCACCAGCCTGGATTTTCTCTATTGTGCATGCATAAGTATGGTGCAAAGTAGGTAAATGGTAGTTTGGTGCTCTGTTAAATATTTTAATAAAAGAAGCACTGGACTGGGGAAAGAACTTGCAGGTTTAACCCTTATCATATCTCTCATGGAATGCAGATTTCCTCGTGCTTTAATGGCAATTTTTGATGGCACTAGCCTATATATCACCATCTCTCACACTTATTGTATGAACTGTTCATCATTTGCTAGATACCATAGGACATACAACCCCAGAGAAGGCTTTTTACTAGGCGTATTTGAAATTGTTTTTCACCAGAACTATATATCATTTGGTAATTCTTTTTACGCACAAAAGCAGGGCAACAGAGCAGGCAGTAATGTGGCACTTACTTACCTATGCCAATTTGTATATGGCCAATATAGAAAACCCCAAAGTCTATGAACGCTGTATGAGTGTACCATACGCATTACATTTTACATCTGTGTTACGTTGTTAATCTTATGATCTTGTGGCATGCTACATTGGACAGCTTATTAGAGTGTTATCAGTTTTAAAAGAATATAGAGGAATTACTTTTCAGTATGTACAATTACCTTGAACAAGTTCAAAGCTTGCAACAGACCTATCCATAAAAATTTAGGGTTAAGCAACCTCCTCGGATTTTGCTTCTTGGCTTTTCCTGAGAAAAATTGTGACAGCAAAAAATGGACAAATTGCCATTGCTAGCACTAAAGGTTATGTTCACCTTTATAAACACACTTTCCTATTTAAATACCATTTGCAATTTATTTTCATTAACAAAAATGAACTGCTTTTAAAAGATTTACAGAGAAAGATAGTGATTTACAGAGAAAACAAAAGTGCTTCTTCTCTGTAGAGTAAATGGGTTAAAGTGAAGAAAATGAGAAATATGAAAATGAATGGTCTGCAGCTGTGAGCTTTGCTTATATATTAGGAGCCACTTATGAGTGTCCTGAAAATAAAAAAGAGAACAGAGCTGAAGTGTCAGTACAAACTTCAACTCCTTTGCACAGCTTATGAATTTTGTATTGTAAATGTGTCATTGTAGAGGACATATGACTGAATATGTCTGAAGAAGCTGTAAATGACAAACCAATCTTGGAATCCTACCCGATAGATTAATGACCCATGACGCATACCTGGCCTGTCCAGGATGTAATTGCCTCTTAAATGCAGGAAATCACTGCCAGAATCCTTGCATCTACAACACTGGGGATAAAGATTTACTTGAATTGTGCTATGTGCAATAATTATGAGAAACGGAGTGCATTTTGGGTAAAAGCATGCCAGTGTTTTGCCTTTTGCACTCCCTTTGTAAATATGCGGTCATTCCTACAATGCTAAGTCATTAAAATACTCATTTGTGAATCAAGAAAAAAATTGCTTATGATACTGAAAAAGTGCACCAGAAGACTGGAAATTAGCCATAGGAACTAGTTATTTGTACTTTTTTGCCAGGGGAAACAGATTGGGGGTGGGTTGTTTGTCAGCACATGATCTGAGCTACACATTAAACAAAAAACTGAAACACCTTATGAAAGAGAAACAATTTATTAAAACCAAAACATAAGACTAACTTGTTAAACTATTAAGTGACCTTCCTTAAGTGGCATGGCCGTTGTATCCAACGCAACCTGTAGTGTATAGAGCATTACAGAAGCTACATGGCCTGTCCATATAAATATATACAATATGCATATTTAATATATAACAGTGTATGGATATGAATAACGGTATTTAAAGCTATTACAGTGTGAGTAAGCCAGCTGCTTGATTTGTGTATTACAAACTGACCCAATTTCTGTAAATATATATGTGTATGTGTGTCTGTGCCTTTATGCCACTTTAGTTAATAGTCAAAGATTAGTATATTTTCTAATTAGGAACACACTGAATCCACTATTCAGTTCAAGTTCAGAATTTAGACAAATTGCAGCACTTTTTTTTTTAACCAGGATTCGAACAAATCATTAGAGTTTAGCGGACTCAATGCAAACCAGAAAATCATTTGACTTTAAAACACTAAGGAACTGACACTTTTTCAATTAATGCATTTTCTGTTTTTTTTCCTCAAACATGAAAATGTGTGTAGGTATTTGGTCAAATATTTGGATAAGGAACTGGTATTCTGATGAATGCCCAATTTATGGATTCTGTGTATAGCTAATACTAATTCAAAGAAATGAAAAAAAAAAGTGTGCTGAGTGCTGAGCAGATGGGAGACAACTCTATAGCATTTCACGTGATTTGTGACCAGCTACCTGGCTTTAAGTGTCAAACTAAACACAATGTAAGAAATGAGTAAATAAACCAGCTTTTTCTTGCATAAGGGCACCTACTTGTATTTCTCCTGGTTTGGTTCATCATGGCTTCTCCAGAAACAGCCAAACGAAGGGCCTAATTTCCCCCCAAACTGTACATCATACAAGGTACAGGCTCCACATAGACTTTAAAAAGGCAGGGTCTGGTGTTGTCTATGTACATTACAGGATTCCCTATACTTTGCAATACAGGACATGACTCCCCTCACATAGGCAATACAGGGGCCATCCACAATGCCCAGACAGGGTTGGGTCTCACCACACCAGCTGATCTTCCTCCAAAGTAAAATCCAAGTTCTGATTTAAAAATATAGTACTGAACATAACTTTACAACAGGCAAAACAGGGGTGAATTGTAATTAATAGTATGTTTAGGAACTCTATTCATGAGTGTTAGGCATTCAAATAAAGATGAATGTGGGCAACACAATCTGTGAAAAGAGTTATAATAATTGGGCACACAAAAAACTTCTATTGAAACACAAAATTGTCTTGTAAATTCTCATGTTAGAAATGTCATCAGAAAGAAAGACATCAAAAATTGTCCATCTTTAGTGTCTGAAGTCTCTGCAACTCTTCATTCATTCCTTTCCTTAGCGTTGTAGACGGTCCTTGTTCTCTGGTAATAAACCGCTTACAGAGCTTTGAGGGATATGGTGGGTTACGCATGTTCCACAATGTGCTCCTCACTGGAAACCTCCAGTCCATTCTTTTTAATTAGAGTTTGCTTCTGCAGTCCCTTCAGCCTTAAGAGAAGCTCCCGAATGAACGCCTAGCAAGAACATAAAAAAGTAAGTGCTACACAGGGATAAAGGAACGTCTTTTCATTGGTTGCAGAGAATCACAAACTTGCACTAAATGCACACAGTGTGCCTATTATAATGTATAATTGGATTCAACCCATCATGTAGATACCTATTTGTAAAATGTTTCCACTGATATCCACAGAGACCAACTGTAGAAACATTCCCATGCACATAAAATCTCCCCTTACATGTCTAGAGCATGACTGTTCAGTTTAAAGGGCCCTGTGCAACCCACAAAGGACTATATTGCCTGGCAAGGATGTAACTAGGCAGAAAAAAGATCAACTTAAATCTAGGAATTTCTGGTAAAGGCGCTGTTCACCCTGGAATTAAGTTTTAGAATGATGCATAGGGTAGTGTTCTGAAACAATTTGGAACTGGTCTTCATTTTTCAGTTTTTTGTTTAGCAGTAATCCCACTTTGTAATTTCAGCAGCTATCTGGTTGTTAGGGTCCAAATGACCTTAGCAACCAGGGAGTGGTTTTAATGAGACTAGAATATAAATAGAAGAGAACATGAATACAAAAATAAGTAAGTAACAGTAACAATAAAATTGTAGCCTCACAGAGCAATAGTTTTTAGCTGCTGGGGTCAGTGATCCCCATTTGAAAGCTTGAAAGAGGCAAAAGAAGAAGGCAAATAAGTTAAAAAATTATAAAAAGTAAATAATGAAGACCAGTTGAAAAGTTGCTTAGAACTGGCGATTATATTAGATACTAAGAGTTAACTTATAGGTGAACCATCCCATTGAAATTAAATTCTTTACCTGCAGTAAGAGTTAATTTACGGTCATCAAGAAAAAAATCATTATTGGTTTATTGCATAACAAAAATACATACATTCCTACAAAGTCACCTTCCTGAGTCTCGCATACCAGCCCAGCAGCATTTTTGGCTTGTCTTTGTATATAATTGCATTTTTATTTCCTGCACAGTTGTCAATCTCTCTTTATGATAATCTTAAAGAACAAGGCAAAGCTAATTCACTGGTGGGTGCCAAAATGTTAGGCACCCCATCCTTCCAATTGAATGATATAGCTTTTTATTCCCTGGGCCAGTGCTCCTTTTCAGAAAAAAAAAATGCTGCCAACTTACCATATTCCCTGGCATCCTCGGAGTGGACTTGCACATGCACAGTAGAGTATAATTTTGGAGTTTTATTCTACAGTACATATACAAGTATCATACAGTGCAAGGGATGCCTGGGGAAAAGAAGTAGAACTGTGGTGCTCTTAGGGCTTTGAGCTGGTGCAGTTTTGTCTGAAAAGTAGCATCAGCCCAGGCAAAAAACTTAATGAGTGGATTCACATTGGTTCCCTAACATATTGGCACCCCCAATAAATCAGCCTTACCTTATGCTTTAATCCTATTCCCCCTATAACTAACAGTCACTGACAACTTGCCGATACTAAGTAGCAAGAAACCTAATAAGAATGTTTTGACCTGCAGACCAATGTATAAATCCACTTCTTATGTTTGTGTGTGTGCCACAGACAACCTCTTGCTTAGGAAACAATCTGTGCAAAATAAAACTGCCTATCAATGCAGATTTTAAAAGAAAAAAAAAAACATTAGACATTAAAACAGTAAACAGAATATTATTCGCTGCATGAAAAACAATTAATTACCCTTGATGTTTGCTGTGGATCACTTTCCTATCTTTATATAAATGTTCATGCAGCGTTAGATATTAGAAGGTAATATCTGAACAGTCCCATTGAAATAAATGATGTTACCAAACTCAAACAGTACTCCCATTGTGCTCCTTGTGCAATTGTCCTTCTGTAATTGTGCAACAATGTGTAAAATGTGCATGTATGGTGCAATAGCTGTGTAAGCAAGAGAAGCCACTACATGCAGACAGTTCTCTTGCAGTCTCACACAGACGTAACTACAAGGTTCTTTACACTAACAAAGCAGGAGCAGGAGAGGTGTCTTAACTGTAACACTTGTGCATGACAGCACTGAGCCCAAGCAATATAAAATGCCAGAGTTTTATCAGTCTATAATAGTACTAAATATTCTAAGAGTGGTCCACTGGTCATCTCTGTGTATGCTTCAGGCACTACATTCCCCATAGATTTTCATGTAAAGTTTTAGCAAATGGAATGGACATTTTGGGCATTGCTATTGTTTTCTGTCTGATGGCAGCAGTCAAAGTTCAGGCGACAATACAAGGGCAGATTTAAGCTGCTGATTAGAGTCCTTTAGACCAATTTGGTGGCTTATATGATGTCACATTCTTCTTTTTAATGTGCTGGATGTACCGACAAAATACTGAAAATGAAATTTTTAACAGAACAACCAGTAAACCTAGTTTAGCATTGCAGGCGATATCTATCTGGATTTTATAGGTTCTCCTATTATTAATACTCAAACATTCTAGGAACAATGCATACACCAGCAAAGACTTGCTCTTGTCAGATGCAAGAATTGCAAATAAAATAATTTGGCCACATGGTTGGCCAATTCAGTTTTCACCCAAACCTGGCTAACCAGTTCTGGGTCTAATTTAAAAAATAGGGGGCTAAGCAGCCTACTGCAAGTTAGAAAATGAGAGCAAAGACCATAGAGGTTGCTGTTGGAAATTTAGCAACTACTGGGGTAATGTAAAGAAAAGTATGAAGTGTGCCCACATTAAGTAACCCTAAATTCCATTGGCTGATGTCTTCATCACACCAAGCCAAGTATTAGAAACAAACCTAGAGAAATTGTCATGCTTCTCCAAAGTTACCCTGTGAGCTAGTTGAGGGCACCAAATGACACAGTGTTATTACACATCAGTACACAGCTGACCCATACACCATGCTTGATGGTGTGCTTGTACACAGAAACAGTAAAATAAAGCATAGAGGCTCATCCACGGATGAGCACAAACACAAACAAGCAACATGCCATTACTTTTATATATTGTTTGAGGTCTTCTCTATCTGTATAGAGCCTTGGTAGCTATATTTCCATATCTTTGTTTATTAAAATATAGTTTTATGAAGTGTGAAAGAGAAGGGATCTTTATATGAAGTACTGAATCTTTAGTTCCAGTTTGACAATTTTATGACAGAGCTATGTAAAATACATTTTGCTAACTCAGAGATCACACCCATCACCCTGTCCATATCAGGAAATGTTCTGCAGTCTCACTGAAAGGAGGTGCTTTCCGGCCTAAAATAGCCAAATTTATCTCTGCCAGCAAAAAGGAAATGACCTTGCCAAATTACACAATGATGCTGTATTTAATACTAGGAAAACATGGACCTTTAAGGCAAATTTTTAGGAACAGCTTTGGTTATGATTCCACGCTAGTCTTAGTGACTTGATATAAGTAAAACCTCAGTCTACCTGCTGGCCCCTAGGGGATTGTGGGAAATGTAGTTCAGCAACAAAGGAAGAGTTAATGTTTGACTCGCTAGTAGTAAATGATTAAAGAAACTCTACACTACACAATTAAGTCCTATTTTCCTTTCCATCTTGTGAGAAATGCCAGTCTTGCAGAAAGGGCTTTCTCAGTTGTATGTAAATATCGATTTTCCTCCTATTTTATTTTGAAGAGCCAGGACTAATCAACAGTACAGCTCACACAGTATGTTACTTGTGCAACACATCATATTATGAAAAATTAACTAATATGCAAAGGGCACTGCAATTACATACACATTATGCAAAATATTTTATACTCTGCAAACAAATTCTCTAAATATTTGTTTCTTTCTGTGCGCAATAGGAGAAACAATACAAAAGCCTGACACTACAGGTTCCATCAAAAATTTCCCCTGAACACGTCTAGCCGTTCACTAGCTATTACAAAGGCTCATCTCTGAGCTACTGCCAGGAAACTGAAATAAACCAATGTAAAATACCACCTATTTCTTAAAAGACAAGGAAAACTGAATTTTAGTGGGAAGTAAATATATTGAGCATGCCCTTGGTGAATTCACAGGTAAATGTTAAGAAAAGAAAGTGATCCAATTCTACAGTGCGGTAAGGAAAGGGTTACACCATATAGGAACCCAAGGGCACGTGCTTAGGGAAGCAGCGCTTGGGTGACTATATGTAAACAATAAATTGTTAGTTAATAAAAAAACAAAATTGCCCATGCCCATCCATGGATATGTGTGGCTAAATATGGTGGTAGTGCAGAAGGGAAGGATACCTGGATCCTGTGCTATTGGTGCATGTGCAGCACAGCCAGACCACCTGTACATCATGTTGATTACATGCTGATGATATAGGCTAAGGTCCGGTGCTGCCTAAATACAGCCCTGCTCCAAAGCAGATGCATATGAAAAGCAATGAACATGCATCTTCTTGTTCATCCTTTCAAGTTTTAACACTGCACAATAAGTGCTAACAGTTTGCTGTCTAGATGCTAAAATGTCCAGGGTTTTTCTGCCCCTTTCCTTAAACTACCCCAGATGCACCCTTGCCCCCCTATTTAAAACTAAAAATGTTCTTGGCAGGGACGTGTGGGTTTAGCTTGCCCTGTATTACCCTCTATAATGTATATACTAAATGCTGAAAAAGACTCAATAGAGAAAAATTCCTAGAGCAGCCTGGAGTAACAGAGAGAAGGAAGTAGTACATTGTGAAATGACTTAAGGGAATCATTACAATAAACATGAAACTTGCCCAAAAAGAGAGACTCACCTCTGTGTTGTTAGTGCAAGACTTCAAGATGACCTGCAGAAAGAACAAAATGGGTGTTTAATAGCGACACATCTTAATGCCCCAACATTTTAAGTAACCAAGCTGGTTTTAAAGGAGAAGGAAAGGCTAAGTCACTTGGGGGTGCCTTGAACCCCGGGCTGGTGCCCCTGTTAGGAGAAAACTGCACCAGCCCAGGGTACCTGTAGCGAGCGCTTGCTTCTTCCGCAATTCTTGTGCCGGCAAAATCCCTGGGCCGGCGCATGCGCATTAGAGTGAAAAGCCGACTTTGTTGTTAAAGTTCGGCTTTTCACTCCAACGCGGAAGAAGGAAGCGCTCGCAGCTACCCCGGGCTGGTGCTGTTCTCTCTTAACAGGGGCACCAGACCGGGGTACAAGGTAAGCGATTAAAGTCACTTGGGGGTGCCTAACATTTTGGCACCCCCAAGTGACTTAGGCTTTCCTTCTCCTTTAAGAAGAGGTGCATCTCACACATACATTATATTTGTTTATGTTTTGATTGCATTTGGCAGCTGGCTCTATTAATATCAGTGCTGAGAATATTTTATTGCTCTCTTGCTGCCAAATCACCCATACCTACGACTATACAAAAGGAGGAGGATGGAGATAAAGACCACAGAAAGTAAACATTTCATGACTGTAAATAGGTCATATATTCTGATGAATCATCTACTATATTTGCCCAAAGCTGAGTAGGGTCTGTGTCTGAAAAATAGCCAGCGCTCTCTATAATCCTTAAGGTGGCCATACACGGTAAGATCTGCTTGTCTGGCAAGGTTGCCAAGAGAACGGATCTTCTCCTAATATCAGGGCAATATCGGGCTAATTAGTTTTAGAATTAAAACAGTGGGCATAGCCGAAACGGTCCCCAATCTGACAGGGAAATGAAACCTGTCTGATTGAGATCTGCCCAATTTCAGCCCAGATGTCGGTGGGGGAGGCCCGTCAGTGTTGCCTATACACAGGCAGATAAGCTGCTAAATCCAACCCTTTGGAGGCACTGATGAAAATGCGCTGAATCTTCCACATGGATGTGGTAATGTAGTGCAGAGATCTGTAGTTTTACCTTTAAATATAGCACCGATTGTGTTAGTCTGTGCTGTATTAATGAGGGGTAGGCATGATGGTTCTTGCACCCCAACCAAACGTCTATTTGTGTACAGTCATTGCAAGAGCTCATAATGGCACTAAAAACTCACATGCGTTCATTTAGTTGTTAAATGCCTTTCTGTTCTCTGGGCCTGACTCTTAGGAAGGTGTCACACTGGGTGCTTCATCGGCTGGCAGAGCATTCTGGGCAATTGCTCAAAAATGCTGCATTCCACATTTTGAAGTGGTAACCAGGAAATATGTTTTACATGTGGCAACTGAAAGGAAAGTGAAGGGACAGGTATTGCCAGGTGCTATTTGCCTGCAGAAGAGGAGATTCTTGGCAGGTTTCACTGGTAAAAATTAAAAGGAAAGTAAAGGGACAGCTATTTTCTGGACACTTTATCACTAGCATTAGGTCTCCTCAAGGTAATATAACCTGCTTTAATCAGCTGACTTAAATATTGTTTCACAAATCAGAGTCAGAAGTGCAGAGAACATAAAGCCAGAAACAGCTTATCATCAATTACAAATTTTCATTGACAAATAATGAATATTATCTATACATAGTAAGGATCACAGCAGAAAGGCATTTGTGATTAGGACAGTGCTTTTGGGGCTATCAAAATATCATCATTGCTGCCAGATGCTTCCAATGTGCTTTTTTGGTAAACACTGCCTATGAGACATTAGGGCTATCAGAGTGGGATTTCTTTTGGAATTAAGACATGAGTATTTAGCTTGCCATAAATTTCTCTAGAAAGACAATGATACAAAAATAACCTGTCTGCAATAGGCCTAATAAGAATGTACAAACCCTCCTTGCCTGTAGGGCCACAAGTACTGGGCATAGTACAAGGCTAAACAGACATCTGCATAGCATTATTTATTTTGGAAAAAGCATATAGCATTGCAATGCATTCTCAGTGTGGCCAGGCATAAAAAGGGTTAATAAACCCCAACAATATTCTAGTTCTGAGGCCCAAACAAACATGAACTGATGGAATGATATGATATGTGACAATGAGTTGGATGGGCATACTAAGTCAGTGACTTAGTGACTCCTCATTAAATTAGTGACACCATCTTAAATGTGTTTGTACTTTGGCGTGGGAACAGTTTTAGCAAAAAACCCACATGAAAGCAAAATTCCTTCTGAGGAAATTAATAGACGGGACCAAATAATAAAAAAAATTGGAGAGAAGCCTAAAGATTTTAACTAGTAAAATACCACACAATGTCTCTGTCCAACAGGCTCACCCCACTTCTTGCTGGCATTCAAAGGAAAATGGCACAAACCACATTTTCTAATATTTTAGCTCAATTAACAAAATGGCCTGGTTATGGCTGAGAAATTATTACACATGCAAAACAAATCACATGTTAAGCCTTTACTCCATTTTCATTGCTGCGCGAGAGCCTGCGTGCCATATGGCAAATCTAAGGCATTTAAAGTCATCGGACTCCAAAAGTGAGTATATAAGGCTCCTGTACACAAAACAAAGACAAGACATCCTCTGCACTCGTCCTTTGAAGGACTGTCCAGAACAGGGATGATTTAGATGTATTTGGCCAGCTTGAATATATTGCAATATATAGACAAACAATCCCTGTTTTGCTTAAAGGAGAGGGCAGTTCCTAGTTGCATAATGCACAGAAATGACCTTAGAATATGCAGATCTCTTGTTTGTTTTTGTCTGAATGTTGTGGTCACAGCCTCATTGCACCCCCGCCTAATAGTGTAAAAATTAATAACCTGTAAAATATATAGTCATGTGACAGAACTTGCATCACTAAGCGCCAATTATAACCGATGCCATAACTAAGCACTCTTGTGTATTATACAGACAATAATGTATCCCTTACTGTATAATAGTATTATGGGAAACAAAAATTAAACCCTTCTACCTTTAAAGGTTTATGGACCTACTTGGTGATATCCAGTATTCTCATAATTTGCAATCAGGCTATATTAATATTTATAGTAAAACACTATAGAATTTTAAAATTATAAATAGATTTTAAATAAGTAAATGAGTACAGATAAACCAATAGTACCAGAGATGTACTAATGGTAGTGACATATAATTTGCTTATTACCTGCAAGCTCTGTCTTCTGTCTTCATCCGTCTCCAAGTCCAACAGATCATCAATGTTGACCTCATCTGGCATATCTACTTCCTGAAACAGAAAAGCCAATAATTAGCCCTGTGCTATGGATTTATTGGTGTTGTCTTTGAAGTGTAGCCACACTTTCTTTCTAGGAGAAATGTGATGTGCGGTTTGCATCCAGGAAAGGGTAAGGTGATCAGTAATTAACTTGTGTTTAGGAGGCTGGAGATGAAATGTGACAGATGGACTGTTACTGATCAGCAAGATTGCTGGTCCATCCCAGTGGAGTTATAAATCTGTGTGGGCTTCAGTAATAGTGTTCTTATTTAACAGTTACTAGGCTTTATTGTTCCTGGAATAAAAGAGATGTAAGGTGGAAGAGATGGGGGTGGGGTTAGGCTTTATGATGTCTGTAAGGAAGGGGGAAAAATTACCTTCTGAATGACAATTATATTAGGTTAAAGTGTCAGAGGAAGCAGCGCTTCTTAACCTTTATCAGATAGGACCCTGACTAGGTCCAGTAGTCTGCTTTGCAGCCAAAGATCTTTTAAAATGATATTCTTTTAAACGTTACTGCTATCTACACACTAAATATATTTGTTAGTGTATAAATAATATAAAGGTACCATGTTTATCCACCTAGAACATTATGCTGATATTTTTTAGGCCCTAAAAATGTTAGGAACCACTTAATTAATTTAATGAATAATAATTAGTAAAAATCAGTCCCATAAGTACAATTATTCGATCTGTTCTTTTTGTAAAAAGGGCTGAAAATAAGCAACTGAAAATTTCAAAGGGACAGAGATACTTCCAAATTAAAAGGACAGTTCCATGTATTGGTAAATGGATCCAAACAGTATGACCTCATCTGACAGAAGGACCCAGGTGAGCCACAGCTGTTCTATTACCAAATAATGAAGAAAGGGTGCAGGAAGTGACCGGCAGAAAGGGGGAAGTGTAGTATCAGGGGACACTGATTAATGTCAGAATTGTCCTCTGCGTCTCTTCTAGCTGAATGATTAATGACCGATATGCTAGGAAATTCTTATTCCATCAGGGACCCTATGAATTATTAATGTGTCTTCTACTCTCCGTGGCTATTCCACAAATATCATTACAAGCACACAAGCTCCTTCCTGTCCAATATTTTGCTCTGAAATGCCATCTAGCCATGTGCGGCTGCCTCCTTGTATTTCTGCCATGCACTCATGGTTTTTTAATCCAAAGTGGAAGTCAGTTATCCACTCGATGATTCCTTCATATTACAATGTTAAAGACCCAATTCCACATGGATATGACCTTGAAAGCATGCATACTTTAAAGTCAAACAACAGATACAAGTGTAATTTGCAGCATACTTAAAAAAAAATATATATATGTAGGGATCCCCAAGTTTTGGGGCCCCTGGGATGGGTTCTCCTTAGACAGGCACTAGAGGGTGGCCTTAGGGAATTGGACACCTAAAGGTGGTCCTAGCTGTTTTTCTGCTAAAAGGGAGTCACCCCTGCATTTCTCACCAGCAACCACTAGATGGGGTGCTGGGATATATAAAGGGTTGCAGCCATCTTGAGCCACCGTAGGCTGGGATAGCTCCTGGGACCAGGAGCTTCCCCTGATAGAGTTATTAGATAGCAGTTTCTATGTAATAGGACATTCTAGGAGTGTCATGTAGGACACCAAGCTAGATTGGGTGGATATTGCCCCTCCAGGAGTGGTAGTGGGGTTAAGACCCCCCAGCATTACATCTGCTGGAGTGCAGGGCATTAAGTGGCTAGGTAGGTGGACAAGTCCCCGCTAGTCCAGGAGTCCGGATCTGAGGGTGCCATACGCTAGTACCGGTGTGGGTCCTTGTGGTGTAACTCCTAGCATGGGTACTGAGGACTCCATAAGGGAGGGTCTCACAGATAGTACCGGGGATAGCACCTAGATAGGAGCACATTGGGGGAAACCCGTAAGGTAGTACCAACAGGAAAAGGATCTCAATGAGAAGTAAGGAGATATGCCCTGCCATGTGTATAAATGATATGCCGCTCCTGGAGAGGTCTCTGCCTGAATAAACCATAGCATTCCTTTCATATACAACTGTGTCAGCTGTGAGTATCTACCTAGCCCAGAGGACCACTACTACGCCGGTAAGGAATAACTCAAAGAGTGAGTACATCACACCGGGAGTAAGTGGGTCCCAAAGGGGCATTGTATCCGTATCGTTTCCCAGGGGGTGGAATATAGTTCCACAAGACCATCCCTGGGTGGAGGCACGCCACATAAGGGAGAATCCCTTGTAAACCCCCATAGTAAGCGGGGGCTCAGGACTCCTGTAGCGCCAAAGTATCGTGCTCCAACGGGTAGTGCCACACAAGCATTTAAAAAGTGGGCTACATATATATATATATATTATATACACACACACACAGTTTGGCTTTAGTTGAATATATTTTACACTGAGGTACACTGTACAGAAACATCATAATGGCCAAACTGTAACAGAAAATAACTGAATGTTGGTTGTCTACCACAAGTATATCCCCTTTGTATCTGAGCCCCTGCTGAAATGGATTCAACGTGGAAACACACGATATGCACAACAGCTAATATGCCACATGTAAACTCATTAAATTGTATTTGTAAATTCACCTTAAACTTAATTTTTAAGGGGCTAAACTCTTTAACCTTCATGTCCTGTCCATCAAAAAATTGCTCCTACATCCTCTACTACTGTAAAATGTAGCAAGACATTACAATCAAACACCGCTAGTAGCAAGTCAGGTGCCTTCAATGCAGCGTGGGTTTTTAGTATGCAGTAAGGTGCAGGTTAAATTACCTGTGAGTAAAGGAAAAAAGCAGCCAATAGTGTGGGTTTTTTGTGGAGATCTAGCAAGTTAGATTCGCTAAGTCCCTAACCACTGCAACAGAAGGGGTTGCACCACTTCTAAGTATGGTTATTGATGCCTTTAATGTCTCAAGCCCCAGCAATTGGGATAGGATAATTTGCAAACAAACCCACAGCTCTGAAACTGTGCTACAATCAAGAATACAGAGAGTAAAGCTCAATGCCTGTTTTTGTTTGCTTAATTCTTAAAAAAAAAAAAAAACTAAGCCAAAACATTTCAATATGTAATCTGACAACAAGAAAGGGGAGCAGAGGTGGAAAGCAGAAACATGGCTGCAGAGAAAAACACCAAAACAAGTTGTTTATGTTGATTCTTAAAATGGGCATACACAGGCCAATAAAGGCTGCCAACTCGGCCTCTCCACTCTGATATGGCATATGTTTGGCCTATTTATGGGCCCTTCCAAATGGCCTGCCTGAAAGCTATCAGACAGGCTGGAAACAGCTGTCTGATGAGAACTGTATCAGCAAGTACGGGTCCTTTAAACATAATTGCTCTTGAAAGGCAGACTACAGCTTTAAAGCGGTGGTTCTCCTTTAATGTAACTTTCCTTATGATAGAATGAACAATTCAAAGCAACTTTTCAGTTGGTCCTCATTTTTTATAGTTTTGGAATTATTTGCCTTCTTCTTCTTATTCTTCTAACTCTTTGTAGCTTTCAAATGGGGGTCACTGACCCCAGCAGCCAAAAACTATTGCTTTGTGAGGCTACAGTTTTATTGTTATTGTTACTTTTTATAACTTTTTTTTTTCTATTCAGTCCCTCTCCTATTCATATACCAGCCTCTCATTCAAAACACTCCCTGGTTGCTAAGGTAATTTGGAGCTGTTATAACTCCAAACTGGAGAGTTGCTGAACAATTATTGAAATAATATAAAAACTGCAAATAAATAAAGACCAATTTCAAATTGTCTCAGAATATTACTCTCTACATCATGGATCCCCCAACCTTTTTTAATGGTGAGCCACACTCAGATGTAAAAAGTGTTGGTGAGCCACAAAAGCATGCAAAAAAAGTTCTTTGGGGATGCCAAATAAGGGCTGTGATTGCCCATTTTGTACCCCATATGGTAAGGACTGCCTCTGTGCTTCCAAAACTTTTCTCCAAGCCGGAAATGTAGAAATGGGCAACTACTTTTAGGCCACTGGGAGCAACATTAAAGGGGTTAGGGAGCAACATGTTGCTCACGAGCCACTGGTTGGAGATCACTGCTCATCCACACTCACCAGCACACCCTGGCTTTTCCACTCTGTTCCGCCTGGTGCACAGTATTTGGAGAGACTTCGGCACCTCAACCAGGAGATCACTACTCTACATCATACTAAAAGTTAACGCAAATGTGAACCACCCCAGTAAAGGGGTGGTTCACCTTTACATTAACTTTCAGTATGTTCTAGAAAACAAATTCTATGCAACTTTTCAATTATTCTTTATTAGTTATTTTTATAGTTCTTGAATCATTTACCTTTTTCTTCTCTTTGTAGCTTTGAAATGGGGGTCACTGACCAAAGCAGCCAATTGTAAGGCAAGAGTTTTATTGTCAGTGTCACACTAGTAATGAAAAAATAATAAAATAATGAAACGTCTAATCTATTACCCTCTATGTCATACTAAAAGTTAACTCAAAAGGTAAACACAGTAATGATTCAGGCCTTCAAAGTTGTGCACAGGGGACACCAGCTTGGATTTTTTTTAGAAGTGTCAGTGACACTGCACATGCTCAGTGTGCTCTGAGCAGCTGTTGAGAAGCTAAGCTTAGGCTGATGCCACACGTGGCGTTTTTACGCTGCGTATTTTCTCAGCCTAAAAACGAGGCACAAGCCACACAGCCCCTGATAATTCTGTGTTTTCACCAGCATGTTCTTTTAGTGCTTGTTATTTGCTTATACATTTTATCAAATGAGATTAGAAATATGTATATGAAATAAATATCTATATGGAACACAATAGATGCAGAGATGCACTGTGGCTTCCTTCAGTAAAGTGAAGCCTGTGAGATATCAGTACAGGTATAGGACCCATTATCCAGAATGCTCGGGACCAAGGGTATTCCGGATAAGGGGTCTTTCCGTAATTTGGATCTCCATACCTTAAGTCTACTAAAAAATTAATAAAACATTAATTAAACCCAATAGGATTGTTTTGCATCCAATAAGGATTATTTATATCTTAGTTGGGATCAATTACAAGATACTGTTTTATTTCTACATAAAAAAAGGAAATCAGTTTTAAAATTCTGAATTATTTGCTTATAATGGAGTCTATGGGAGATGGGCTTTCCGTAATTCGGAGCTTTCTGGATAACGGGTTTCCGGATAAGGGGTCCGATACCTGTACTACAAATGCTAGTCTGACTTTGACTGTCATTCCACGCCATTCCTCATCCCCTTCCCTGAAACCTGCCTCAGACAGGACTCTGTCACCACATCCTGCTAGGGCTGTCCATACAGAAGGGCCCTGCTGGGTTATTTATGGTTGGATGTTAAGTAGGAATGAATAGATTATAAGAAGGGCCATTTACACTTTTATCCATCATGTGCCTTGCATACTTGTGAGAAACAATTCCCTCCAGCATCTCAAAAGAGCTTTATTATGCCATACTTCACTGTTTAAAAATACCTTGCATGTAAATTACACAAGCCAACTATAGGACACTATTTAATACACTTCAGTTACATGTGTACCATAGCTACATTTTAATTGGTTTTATTTATAGTTTATTGTTTTACAAATTCTTATAGCTATAACAAAGTTTTAAGTTGTGAAGAAAAAGAAAATTTCAAGTTTTATCTATGATGTCTCATTGTTCTTTACCGGTGTGCCACAGTTCTCTTGTTTAATATTACCTCTTCTATAAAGAACTTAAACTGAACAAAACTATCAGGAGGAGAATAACACCAATTGCCTCAACTCCTCTAGAGATGTGACAAACTTACACACCAGGTTTGAGTGCAACTAGTATAAATAGGATTGGCTCTTCATCCGTTTAATTGGAACATGCAGTGTATTGTTAAACAGTTTTAATGGAAACTTACAAGCTATACTGGATTCACCTTTTTAAGAGTCAGACCCAGCAATGAAAAAGGAATAAACACTGCTTTTTATTGCAATTATGTGTATATTGGAAAGTTGCTTAGAATTACATTTTCTTTCATTAAACAAAAATAAATTAGGGTGGAGCTCACCTTTAGAATAACTTTTTGTTCTATAGCTCTCTACGTTGGACATACAGAGGCAATGGTTTGAATGATTTACAGAAGAGCCCTGAACAGAAAGTAGTACTTTAAATAGTTACAAAAACCCAGCCTACACACACAAATATTTACTTAGGTGACCTTTCCCTTTTCTACCTTTTTAACTGATTTGAATTCTTTTATATCCTTCCTGTGTCATGCTACACAGACATAGAAATGTCTAAAACCAAAAAGAGGGGATTTCCACAGGTGATAGCACAGGGTAATGAACAAACTGGAACTCTCTTAATCATTAGAAATAAGACCCCTTCTGACAGACATCCTGTGTTGCTTGTGAAATGGTACAAAATGAAAAATATAGTGAAATCAGTGTCTCACACAATATCATTTTATATGTGCCCTAAAAAGGATATTTAGTGTATCTGTGCAGCTAATGTGTGCTACACGCGCAAATATTTGCATTGCACTAGCTGCACACTGTATCAATTATTAATCTCTTTACTGTTTCTGTTGTGTTCACATGTAAAATGTTACACATACATGAAAATATATATATATATATATATAAGGAGTTACCTTTCTTTGCTATATATGTCATTTATTAGAACTTAAAATTTTTTATTTTTATGTCCATGTCATATACTGAGATAAGAAATGTTATATAAAAAAAAGTTAAACAAAAAATAAATAAATCCCCAATTCTTTTTGCAGCAGCAACCCTGATGTTAGTGGTTAGTAATTATCATTACTGCATTCAATTATCAGAGCTTACTGCTGATTCAATGCAACAAGTTACTACTACAGAAAACTGCTTTGTAAATTTCTGCCATTATATTTAAATGTTTCTAAGCGCTGGTAGGTTTTTTTTTGTGCATTTGATGTACAACGGATATGCATGCTGAGCACACCAGATAGCACAAGCTGATACCATATTCTGCCTGGCTGCACCCATGAGTGATTAGATCAGCATTTTAGCACAGCTGTGTTTCACTGCCTTTTCCAAAACACATTATGCTGCATTTTTAGGTACTTGAAGTGCATTCAAAATACATTAAAGAATAAAAAAAAGTATATGTATTTAAAATAAGCATATAAATGCAATTTAGGAACCTATTTTTATTCTATAAAGCATGTCTGCGAATATTATTGTAAGAGCCCCATTTCTTATAATTTATTATTATGTGCTGTTTAACAGACTGGTGCTATATGAATAAATGATGACATGCATTTGGATAGGTTTAGCATAAATTAGATAAGCGTCCCATTCAAACAACAATATGTAAGGGTACTATATGGTACTAAAGGGTTCAAGCAAGAAGGTTTTGTAGAAGAACAGTCACCAGAAAATTCTAAGGAATGTGGCAGTTAAGCAGATGAAAGTTTACAGGGTGTACAGCTTTTAGTTTTCTGAGCTTTCCCCATCCTTTGTGCATGATTCTCACAAAAACCCACTGCTACCCAATGAACAAATTCTTGACCCCCCCCCCACTCCAAAGTCTCCATTACTTCTACAGTGTGTCCTTCCATCATTTCACTCTATACTAGATACTTTAAAAATGCCCTCACACAACATGTTCCCATCTTTACTTCCTAGCCAGTGCACCATATATTCCAGGACTGTTTTTCTCTTTTGCACCTCCACCCTTGTAGCTGTAGATTTACCATCCCCACGTTAACCCAACATCTAGTGTCTTTCTTGTTAATTTTAGGTTGTTCCCCATACAGTGCTCTGGAATATGTTGGGGCTTTATAAATACATGTTAATAATATACCTTTTTTGTCCAACTTTATCCCATCCACAGTGCCCATACACTAGCTTCCCCCTCCTTTTTTCTCTATGCACCCAATAATATTCTATTTCTTCTTGCCTTTCTTTGCCTTAGCCAGGCATCTCCCATTCAACTTTAACCACCATGTACCCCACAACCTGAACCCTTACATATAGGCACTCCTCCTGCAGATCTCCCTTTGTTTTTGCTCCAATGCCAACCCCCCATACTGTTCATCAGAGGGCTTTGTCCAAGGATACAGATGGGTCCCCACTGGCCCTGAGCTACCCCTTTCCTCTGTCTCTTGGCTTACACATGCCCGGACGCCCCACTCACCCTCCCTAGGTACAGCTCCTCCATCTGCTCGTCTATCCACTTCTCCACATCCAGCCGCTTCTGCAACTCTTTGCGATCATACTTGACAGTAACCCGCGCCTGTCGCCTCTGGATGCCTTGATTGGAGTCTCTAGTCTTGGATGGGGAATGAGGCTTATTTGGGAATCTTTTGCCGACCTTATTGGCTGCCATTGCTGGTACTACCGGACAGTGAGACGGAGACCCTTCACTAGCGAGGTAGTCACAGGCTGCGATAGTCACGGGTAAGCGCCTCAGCCTGCTCAGCCAATCAATACAAGCCACTCCGGGGGAGCACCAAATACCATGCAAACTGTAGCACCGCTCCAGCGCTCGGCGGAGATTAACTGCACTGAAGAGCGTCCTTTAACAGTTGTGGGGATAGCAGGATCAGCTGGGGAGAGTCCTCAAACCCCAAGCGCTAACACCGACAATCCCTGTAGGCGCTAAGGCCCCCAGCGGTTTTTGTGAAGCGCAATGTCACGTGTGGCTAGTTCTAACAGCTGCAGCGATAAGGGGGGCAGATTTCTAGAACCTACTGCCCTTGCAGGTGCCTTGTCATTGCTTCTGGAAACTGCACTGTATTTCTCCTGTCCTACTCACTAACAGCACATGTGCCTGCAGGGAGAGAGGGCTTTGTGAAAATATACCCGCCCCCTCCATTTACCGAGGGACACGCCCCCTCCTTAGCTTTATCTATTGACCTAGTAGTGATGCCTAGTAACCCTGAGTGCCCATGGGCACCAATCAACCAAAAGGCAATAACAATCTTTCCTGCGACTGGTTGCAGGATTCTACTGCTAATTCAGCCCTAAACTTAGATTTTGCTTGGCACCTTCAACTGTGCCTGATCAAAATATTTTAACCCCCTGATTGACAAGACGACCTATATCCGCAGCCTTTGAAATCTACCATACACGCACCAAATATTGTACCAAACAAGGTTTCGTAAGATATCGGTGCATGTATGGCCGGCTTAAAGGAGAACGAAAGGCAAAGTCACTTGGGGGTCCCAAAATGTTAGGCACCCCCAAGTGACTTTAATCGCTTACCTCGTGCCCCTGTTAGGAGAAAACCACACCAGCCCAGGGTATCTGCAGCGAGCGCTTGCGCAGTAGAGTGAAAAGCCGACTTCTCTGTTAAAGTTCGTCTTTTCACTCTACTGCACATGCACGAGCAGCGAGACAGGAAGGAGGAAGCGCTGGCAGCTACCCTGGGCTGGTGCTGTTCTCTCCGATCAGGGGCACCAGCACGGGGTACAAGGTAGACGATTTAAGTCATTTGGGGATTCCTAACATTTTGGCACCCCCAAGTGACTTTGCCTTTCCCTTTCCTTCTCCTTTAAAGGTTGCCACACACATTCAGATTTTAGTGTTCTTCAGACGAATGGATGTCGATCCTACATTTAAATGCAATGATCTAAAACTAACATTCAGGCTGAAATTGTAGGATAAAGCCCTAAAAATAACAAATCGGAGGATGCTCTGAATATGAAAATCTACAAGTCACAAAATTTTCGCATCCGAACGATTGTAAACAGTGCAAAAACCCTTCTGCCTTTGAAACTTCAGTGCATGATTTTGGACTCAAAAGCACTCGGCAGCTCCTACCTGGCCAAAAGAAAGTTACGATACCGAATGAATTCTGAAATGGTCGTAGTCTTTGCGAAAAATACAACTTTTTCGTGGAATTTAACGAAAACCACTAAAAGGTCGTACTATGTTAACAATATTATCGTGGTCAATACGAAAAATTCTAACAATTAGAAAAAATACAAATTTTTCTCATTCGTGGTCAATTGTGCTTTAATGAATGGGCCCCTTGCACATCAGTTTGGTCCCCACAGCCCCTCCATTCTTTGTCTAACCACACAGACAGTTAGATAACTGTATGCTATAAAACCAACCAATAAAGTTATCTAGCACCATCATGTGGCACAAAGTGACACAACACTTTAAGTTGCTTGTATATTTATACAATAATAAAGAAAACTCTGCCTTTTGTCAAACAAAGCTATATTTAAGCTTGTGTGTCTCATTAGCTAACAGCAGGTGCAAGTAAAGGCACAAAAACATGCAATTTTTGTGCATCAAAAAGGTCCTAATTAGTGGTGAGCAAATCTGTCCCGTTACGGCAAAAAATCTTGGAAAAGATTAGCAAAACAGCGAAAAATTTGCGAAACGTCGGAAATGTTGTTCATCAAAAAAAATTGTAGCACATGTCATTCTTTTGATGCGCATTATTTTTTTACATGTGTGCCAGTTTTTTTTGATGCGTACCAAATTTTTCCATGCCATATTTTGTAGTTCTCTTCCACTATTGCCCTTATTACTGTGACAAGCAAAGCATGCAGAAATGCCATGCATGTTACATTGAGCAGGCAGTATGTACAAGGCTCCTGCATGCAAATTGCATATAAAGGGCATCTGATTATATGCCTTATGCCTATGCCACACCCATACAAGAACCAAAATGGCTGGTATTTTTGAACGCTGTAATGCACTCCTTACTTTAGCTGCATTGACAGGCATGGCGTCAGCCAGTGTGGAACCGATATAAGTATGAAAATGCATACTTTTGCATTTCTGTGCTGATATCCACTCCATGTAACTCCACACTGACATGGTGCCTGTCAATGGAGCTGAGGGAAGGAGCGTGTTACAGTGAGTCGACTTTACTCTTCCTGCATAAATATACAAAACACAGGCAGGGGAAAACAGATGATCCACTTTTTGTGTTCATTCCATAAAATCTTGTGAAAATGAGCCACCATGCTTGTTAGGTACATAGACAGGCCAGTAAGCAGTGTTTCTATTTCGTTTATGGGGTCCTACGCTGTTTTTATTTTTTGCCAAATCACATACTAGCACCTGCTTTTAGGCTACTGGGAGCAACATCATAAATATGATGAGCATCTTGCTTATAAGCCACTGGTTGGAGATTACTGGTTTATGGCATCCTATAGCAGCCCCATTTTTGAAAAACAGATTGCAATGCAGGATTCTGCTGGAGAAGCTCTACCAGCGGATGCATTTTGAAAAAAAAAAACATGTTTTCCTTTAACTAATTTCCACTTAGTTGCCATTTTCCCACATTGTGCTTTTAAATCTTTACATGGGACACTTTATGTTACACCATGATTTTAGGGAGGGAATGATTTTATGAGATTAATAATTCTGTATTTTTTTTTATGCATGTCTTCCATTCACAGGGTTACCACTAAACGCTATTAAATTGACCCCGTTGTATGGGTCAATTGTAATGGTATTATACTCTTTTTAAAAGAATATGTAATTTTATCCCCAACACTAAGTTGCACACAGATCTTATATTTCCATGAAAATAAACCACTACAGGGTTAATGCAATCAGGACCATGCCTTTAATTTATTGAAGCTCAGTGTTAAGATGCTGACAGTAATCGTTTTATGAGCAGATGTTTTAATTAGACAGAAGGTTATCTGTTGGGATTTATATATTTATCTGAAGTGTGTGCATGTGTGTTCCACAGGGTAAGTTATAATCTTTTATTTTAAATACTATACTATATTGGTTCCTTTTTTAATTCCTTTGTCCCTGCATCGAGTGCTTCTCATTCTAGTCTGGAATGGAAAATTTTGAAACAAACTAGATACATAAGGTCATTTGTTGGGATTATCACATTCAAGCATCAGATATTTATATTCCAATTGATGACATCACTAAGCACCTTTTATAAGGACTTAATTTACAGGATATTCATGTTTTTTTGTAATATATATATTTATTTATATCATGCTCAGATTGGAAATCTGTAGGTTCTGGCAAATGTCAGAGGGGCTGCTATAGGATGCCATAAACCAGTAATCTCCAACCAGTGACTTGTAAGCAAGATGCTCACCATATCTTTTGATGTTGCTCCCAGTGGCCTAAAAGCAGGTGCTAGTATGTGATTTGGCAAAAAATAAAAACGGCGAAGGACCCCATAAACAAAATCGAAATAGAAACGCTGCTTACTGGCCTGTGTATGCACCCAAGCATGGTGGCTCAGTGGGTTCACTCCAAAAACATACTTTTAATATCTATTGGGCAGTGCCCTTTCTACCTCTTTTATTGGTTGTCTTTGTTTGTTGTCTTGTACGTTTAATGTATACATCCAATTATTGTACAGCACTGTGGGATATGTTGGCATTATTAATACATGATGATAATAATAATAAACAGCCAGGTCAAATGAGTCCTGATAAACCCTAAACTACTTTGTGTGAATGTGATAGGGCTATACAACACTTTGCAAATGTCTGCACTATATAAATAACACATGATAATAATATAAGCATTACCATAGTTGAGTAACAGGCTTCCCAAAGTAGTAGATGCACGGCCCTAAGCTTCCAGCTGGGGGAAGAGGTGAGCCTTCAGAAATTTGAAGGACAGACACCATAGACACAACAATTATGAAAAAAGAATAGGCACTATTAAAATCTGCTCCAAACTACATTTGTTAAAAAAAACATAATTTATTATAAAAATAAATAGTCTAAAAGACTGAGTACATTTTAACTTTTCTATAAATAACTACTTGTTTGATGTAGAGTAGATTTTTATAGTGCTCCTCCTTTTTTTTTTATAATTGACATATTTTCTAAAGCAGTGCAAAGAACAAAAAATGTCACAGGTTTTTTTTATTTACAATAAAACATTCCTTCTCAGAATTCCAGCATAATTTAATCCACTGTTATCAGGCCCAAACTTGTGCACACAAATGGTGCAAGTTGCTCCTGCAAGGGAAACTGCAGCACATGTACAGGACAGGGGCTTAAATATACACACTCTTCTATTGCATGTGATTGAAATTTTAAAAGAGTGGATATCTATACCAGGCAAAGATTTGCTCCACTGTCAGCCTGCATAAGCAAATACCCTGTAGTTATTTCTATGTATGGCAATGTATATAATAAAGTCGCTATGTAAGTATTGCAACAAATTGGCATATTTTATAGCGAGATGGGAACATATATTTATATAAATGGAACAATTCATTTTTAATTGTTTATTCTATTCAAATAAAATAAATAAAAAGGATTTTCTTGCTTCTTTACCTTGTCTCTTTATTGTATAACCACTACACCTTGTCCCAATACAATCACTGCATGCCCAGTGACTGCTAACTCATGCCCCCTGGCGTGGTATTGTAAGGCTAGTGGTACACAGTTCATCATAAACCAGCAGAAAAAAGCCTGATGAGTTTTTGTTCACCCCTTGTGTGCACACTAACATGGCACTGATATGCCAGCAGAGAAAAAATGTGTGCCGCTGGAAATTATCCTGCTGCAGGACTGCTTTGGCAGGAGGTTGTGGCATGAAGGCAGATTTAAAATAGAAGTCTTGTGCAATGCAGAGCTACTAACAAGATCTGGACTGAGATTCAAAATTGGCTCTGGCATTTCCTTTCATATTTGATTGATCCAGAGAGAAGTAAAAAAAATATGAAAGTGTGAACATTCCTATTCATACCTCCCAACTGTGCTGATTTTCGTGGGACAGTCTCGATCTAAACAGCTCAGCCTGCCTTCCCAGATTCTTACTGAAAAGTCCCTCATTTCCCTTTGAACTCCTGCACTGAATGCTAAAAAAGATACAATGTTTCTCAAACTTAATTAAATATGTAGCTTTTGGCAGAGAGCCCAGAAATTTTAACAAGCCATACCTGCACCTAGATACAATTGTAACTGATAAGCTAAACAGGTCTCTTGGGGGAACTGAGAATTGAAGCTTAAAGGGCAATTTTACCTTTTTTAGCAAACCTATAACAACACATAAAACAAGACCCGAAACCCCCCAGAAATGTGTTTAAACCTTTATTAACCTGACAAATTTTGTAAAATGGGAGTGGTATTTGGTAAACAAACTGCCACTCATAGATCTATCTATCAACCATCTATCTGTCTGTCTTAGAACCATTTTTTCCATATATAAAGTGAAAGTTACTTTTATAAATCTCAGGTAAACAGATGCAAATCATTAGCTGATTCCCCACAGCACCTTTTATATGGCTAAGTTCCCATTACACATGTAGCTTTCCTCCAGAAGCTAAAGAGTTCACAGCAGAATGCGTCACTGTTTAGGGTGCGTCTTTTATATACAACTTGCCAGACAGGTTTCTAGATGAGCAATATGTGTGCCCAAAACTGGTTGGATTGCTGCTTTGAATTACCTAATAGCTCTTGCATCCAATATCATATTTCACAGTTAGTATGATCTCTCTAGAGCAAAAAACTTCTATTGCATTTTAAACTGCACCCTTACAGCCTGGTTTGCTCAATATCTTGAGAGCAATTTATCAGTGACTATCCTGGTACTTGTATAGCAACCAGGCAAAACTGGTTTTATAAAAGTGAAAAACTGTAATAAGACTAGCAGTCTCAATGCCACCAGGGTTTAAGCCTAAGTGATATCATGGCAGGTATATTGGTCCTACTATAAACTATGTTATTGTGCAAGAATTAGCCTTTTGGATTTCCCCTGCTTTGCTTCCTTATCCATCGTTATTTTTCCACTGGCCCCACACAAGTTGGGCTCATGTGTCATACTGAATAGTATTAAATGTTGGTTTTATCAGTTTCTGAGCCCTCAGTTTTACCTTTTGGAAAGTTACTACAAAAGGGTCAGCAACTAGGACATAAGAATGGCTTTCCCATGGAAACTGGACTGAACACTTTGGGCCTAGGAGGATATACAATCCATTAATGTCACAGACATTCATATATTTTGGAAGTAGAAAGCATAAGCCATAAACATGTCAATGCCATAAGTACAGTACACTCCTGGCCATTAGGTCATTAATTGGACCTAATTCCCAATAAATATATATACCTTTTATGTTATGAAGTTCCATTTCTTTCATACTTATAGTTGGAGGATATGGACTTGGATATATTTTTTACTAACACCAGCAGTGTCAATATATGGTACTTTGGGCGTAGGAAGCATTACCTATAAATAAATCATAACTATTAGTACATTTTAGGCCTAAGATACAGCAACCATAACCATGGGACTACCATTAGTTCGATGAGAATTAAAAGAAATTTTTTTACAAGAGGAAGGCCTAAAAGAGGGAGTCTTAGCTCACAAATAATTGTCTTCTTCAGCAGCAGTATATTTGTCACAATCCAGGAGGTGTTCTGCTGGGGAGAAAATCATTACACTTACTCATCATATTTCCTAAAATAAAATAATGAATTTATCGGGAAGTTGTTTTAAGTTATTTCCTAGGTTTATATAAATTGTTATTTACAGGATTAATTAGTTGAACTCATTGAAAAAAAATATATTTACAGGTATGGGATCCCTTATCCGGAAACCCATTATCCAGAAAGCACTGAATTATGGAAAGCCTATCTCCCATAGACTCCATATTAATCAAATAATTCAGTACTTTAAAACTGATTTCCTTTTTCTCTGTAGAAATAAAACAGTACCTTGTAATCGATCCCAACTAAGATATGATTAATCCTTATTGAATGCAAAATAATCCTATTGGGTTTAATTAATGTTTTACTGATTTTTTAGTAGACTTAAGGTATGGAGATCCAAATTACGGAAAGACCCCTTATCCGGAATACCCTTGGTCCCGAGTATTCTGGATAACGGGTCCTATACCTGTAGTAGAATTTCAGTAGTAGTCAGGTTTAGGAACTTCACATGACAATAACTTACAAAAGCAGACCTATCAGCAAAAAACGAACATGATCTACAGGTAACTTTTAACGTACATTAATATATTGAAGAGTGTTTTTTTAGAGTCAGTATCACTTTAAATAAATAAAACCCATTAGCACATTGCATCTATTCCATTGTTAGTGAAAGTATACAGGCCAGGAGGAAAGAAACACGCCTTTGTTATTAATTTGCTGAATGGTTATCATCATTGCTTGTGGGCACTTCCTGTTCACTGCATGACTCTGGTGTGATCTCATTATGCAAATCACCTTTAGGGGTAAAAACAAAATGTACACCTTCCTCATACACACATACATAATGTTTTAAGATTCTCAGCATCGGGTAAGCTGATCTTGGACTACAGCGTTACTGCTGGTTTCCTAGTTATTCTGAGAGAAAACATGAAGAAGCCCATTTCAATAAAATACTTTATTTGTAGGAAAGTCAACAAAGGCCCCTACTGATACCTGGGGGAGAAATACAATATACGTGTACTTATGTACTATAATCCTACATGTTTTGCTGGAGGGATTACCAAATTGGCTTTTCAGTGTGTATGTAGTGACACAAAAGTGACAAAAGTGACCAGGGAAGGACAGAGAGAAAATAACATTTAGCTCTGTTATTATAACAAAGTAGCAAACACTATCTGGGGTAGCTAAAGTTCTAGGACTAGCCACTTAACAATGTTCATAAAGGCATTTTAGGTAATTTTCAAAATACTTAGTAATAGGTAATAGCTAAAATGTATCAAAAGCCCGATAGAAACCACATGTATTTTTTCAAGCACCACAGGGGTAGAATAATCCCTCCAAAGAAGTAATCTCCTTTCAGAGGCAATGACTATAAAGTTTGCATGTGAATGTGAGTAGAGCTTATAGTCTGACAGAAACATCAATCAGACGCCCATCATAATATACACATTTAGATCTCTTGATTGATGTAACAAAATAAAATAACACTTCTGGAGGTTCTAAGGCCTTTGTCCACTAATTTACATTCTTGTAAGGTTTGAGTAAAAAAAAAAAAAAGCAACGTTATTGTCAGTTGCACTATTTTTCATTTCCTTGTTAGTCTGTTCAACTCTCTGATGTAGTTTAACTGCCTGTTTATATCAATTAATGCATGTATAGGTGTATTTAGCTACACCCAGAAGCATCAGGTCATTTGCCAAGGCCCATCCAGGTGAGTGCAAACAGATACATAGCTAACATGCTCATAAACAAAGAAGTTTCTTTCTGAATATGCACAAAAAGCTGTGAAACTTTCTATATTAATAAGAAAAAAAACAAGGGTTCGTGTATTGGTTCTGCCCTTACCACATGCCAGTAATATTCAAAAAACAAAATGAGAGCCTCAATACCTGAGTGTTTTGCAATAAACAGGGTGTCCCAGTTTTATTACAAGGTGCTCTTGACAATTCACAAACAATGAAACCTTTGGGGACCCAATAGGTCCGTTCTATACCTGTATATCAATAAACAAAAGGAATTCTGGAAATGAATTCCAAAGGACTCCAAAAAACACATTTACATGTGTTTATCCTATAGGCTAAAGCTCACCCACTGGGTTTTTAAAGCAGAAGCCAGGATAATAGCTGATCAGATTCCCAACTAAAGACCGGTTTCGCACTTCTTGGGGCTCCTCTGTGTAGTGCAGGGTTTTCTGATCAGCTTAGGTAGAGCCACACATGTGGATTTAAAAACAAATCATTAGGGTTGAGGAAAGGCAACAATGGTTAATTATTGCTCTGACTATATATATAAAAACATGAATGGTAGACAAAATCCACTAACCAGAGAAATGTTAGATCTCTCTTAGATTAACAGAAAATGGAGTGGAATTATCATCTCATAAAAACACAGTTCCCACAATGATTGAATGTATTTTCAGGAACAAGAATAGCTTTAGACTCATTTATGCAATTAGTGGAGAAGTTTCATGTAAAGTTTTTCAGAGAAACAGTCATCAAAGAATTCTATTATAGGCCAAGCCAGACAAGTTACTTGCATTTCCAAAAATTGGAAAGATATAATCAACATGGCAACCTGTATTGTAGATTCTGGCAAGTGCCAGAGGGGCTGCTGTAAGATGTCATAGACAGTCACTATTTATTGGTCTAGTGAGGGGCTGTTTGGGCCTCTGTGTACTCGTAATAACAGTTTCTATTTTGAATCTCAGTCCAGACCTGCTGGATGCTTCCATAAAAGAACCCCAGGCTCCTTATTGAAAAAAAGACTGCACTGGCTTTGGGATCTTTTTATAGAAGCACAAAGTAGGGATTTAGGGGGTAGAGAATCTTATCTATTTTATTTAGTGTGGGTGCTTAAAATATTGGCATCCACCAATGAATTTTCCTTTCCTTGACCTTTAAAGGGGTGGATCATCTTTAAATAATAATTTAATTAGAACATGGTAAAAATAGTATTGACACTTTGCATTTAGTCTTTTTAATGTTTTTTGGTTTTTGAATTATTTATTTATTTATTTTTTGTGACTCCCCAGTTTTGAATGTCAATTGCTTTCTGGTTGCTAGGGTCCCACATTCTGGAAAAAGACAGAATAAATGGCAAATCAAAGGAAAAAAGAATAACAAAAAAGGAAAACCAACTGAAAAGTTACTAAGAAACAGTCAATTACTAACATAGTAGACATAAGTATAATGTTTTGAACCCTTTATAAGGGTGAGAGATTAGCATTATGGAAAGGGTACAGAGATTAGAAGAATGAGAGAGGTATAGGGACATAGCTGTACATAAGGATTTTGGTAAAAGGGTGGAGTAGTTAATGCATGGGACTGGGAGATGGGTTAAAGGAAAGTAGATAAGCATGAGAGATGGGGTAAAAGGACATAGACTGGGTTAGGGATGCACTGAATCCACTATTTTGGGATTTAGCCGAACCCCAAATCCTTCATGAAAGGTTTGGCTGAATACCAAACCAAATCTGCATATGCAAATAAGGCCACAAAAGGGTTAAAGAGGTACATGGATTTGTCTAAATCAGACAGGCATCACTGCCAACACAGGCTGAATCTTTGCTGAATCCTTGACTGAATCCTGGATCCAGTGCATCCCTAGAATGGGTACAAGGTAGGAGAGGCAAAACAGCACATTAGGAGGTGCGTTTCAGGGGCATAAGGAAAGAGCAGGGCCAAAACTAGGGGTAGGCAGAAGAGGCACCTGCCTAGGGCGCAACAATTGGGGGACGCCAGGCAGGAACCTCTAGTCCGCGCTCCCTTGTCATTGCCCCCACCAGTTGTCATTACGCGGTGGTGGCAATGACCCTGCTGCCCCACTCCCCGCTTGACGTAGCTGCGCATGTGTGCTGAAGCACACGGGACGGGGGAGGTAAGGTGCAGGGGCGAGGTGGCCGACCGGGTTGCCTAGGGCGCAGGTCGGCTTGGGGCACCCCTGGGAAAGAGGCTAACAACTGGTATAAAAGGGGGGGTCAAAACAGTACATGGGAATGCTTTAAACGTGAAGAGAATGGCATATGTAAAAAGGGTTTTAAAAAAATGGACAACTAGCATCAGAAGGAGAGATAGTGAAAAGGGAGAAAATGGGAAACTGGGGTGAAAATGGGGAGAGATTGCCACAGAGGGAGTGTGCTTATTCACATATATTAATATATCCTGTGTTACTCATATTCATTGCTATTTAACAATGTTATAGTAACTGCTGAGTTGTCTATATGTATTGTTCAGCATTGGATTCCACCTTTTATACTGGGTACTTCCTATTCTATTTGCATTGTGTTATAATGATGTGTTTGAGTACCATAACCAACTGCCTATATATCATATTGTAATCACAAAGTTTTCTACAATTTGTAAGCAAGCCAGATATATCAGTTAAGTATTTATAGTTTAGTACACAGATTCATGATTGCTTTGTCATCTATACAGTTTTTTGGACAGTTTTGTTCTGTCCTCCTACTGTTGTATTCTTGTACAGTATAGTTTCATTCCCAGAGCAGTTTTGAGCATACAGCTAAAACCACATATTACAATCCCCTTAAATCAGGGGTCCCCAACCTTTTATACTCGTGAGCAACATTTAAATATAAAAAAGTTGGGGAGCAACGCAAGCATGAAACCATTTATTCAGGGGGTGACAAATAAAGGCTGTGATTGGTTAAATGGTAACCCAATGTGGAATTGCAGACTATAGGTATGTTTGGCAGTATACATGGCCTTTATGTCTCTAAAACTTGCCTCCAAGTCAGAAATTAAAAAAAGAGTACCTGCTTTGAGGCCACTGGGAACAACATCAAAGGGGTTGGTGAGCAACATGTTGCTTATGAGCCACTGGTTGGGCATCACTGCCCTAAGCCATCTGGCCATTCATTCAGAATTCCAATGAACTGCACCACTGGCAACATATTGTGACAGTTTAGTCTCAACACTTCATGGCAGTTAGTAAATTCCACACTAATGTACCCCCGACAAATGAGCATGAAGTGGGTGGTACGTGGTTATTTATTTACACCACCCTCAATTGCACTGAAATGTTGAGTTAAGCACACACACAGGGCGCAATGCACAAGCAGATCCCTTACTCATTTGCAAAGTATTCATTTCCCAGTATGTAATGTTCCACATAGGCCAATTTACAGTTATGGTTTTCATCTATATAACTTTGTTTTGTCATCACAAAAGCTCATTTTAATTCTAAGCACCTCGCACTGGCACTCAAGAGTATTTTTGTGTATGAGGTGCGTCCTCCCTCAGGGCTGGTCTTATAAACTACGGGGTCCAATTGGGACCATTTTGACAGGACCCCCTACAGAAGGTGTTGCCAGCTGGAGCAGGGTTCCAGGGCTGGGTGGGCAAATAGTCCCTACCTCTTGCTCTCTTCATGTGACTGATGATGTAACCATGCCTTTTCACCTGTCTTTCTTGGCCCAAAAGGTTTCATAGCACATGGTGACCCCCAAGCACTGGGCACTAAAACAAAACATACTGTATACAGTGTGAGACTGTGATTATTGGCCCCTTAAGCACACTATACACCAGTGATCCCCAACCAGTGGCTCGTGAGCAACATGTTGCTCCCCAACCCCTTGGATGTTGCTCTCAGTGCCCCCAAACCAGGTATTTATTTTTGAATTCATGACAAGTTTTGCTTGACTAAAAACAACATTTACTACCAAATACAGCCCCTATAAGTGGATAGTGTGCATAGAGGCTGCCCAATAGCCAGTCTTAGCCCTTATTTGGCACCTCCACAAACTTTTATGGTGCTTGTGTTGCTCTGCAAGTCTTTTTACATTTGACTGTGGCTCTCCAGTAAAAAAGGTTGGGGACCCCTGCTATACATTGTGAAAGACTGTGTACACCAGGACAGCAGTATGAATGCAGTGCCCACTTTGTGTGTCCCAGAACATTATCAGACAATAGTTGTTTGGGGTGGGCTGGACACCTTAATGTGATTATTCCCATTAGTGCGGTGCCCTCTTAGGCCCAATTGACCTAAGGCCAATCTGTATGAATATATGTATAACTATATTGAAAAGTGAAGGGCACCCTATATAAATGTAGCTTTATACATTACTGATTAATCGCATTGCTACACAGACGGATAATCCTACTGGCACTTTAAGTTAATAGTTAGCAGATTACTCCCAGAACCGATGACACATGTAATAAAGCACCTGCTGGGACACTGAAACCTAATCCTTCGTCTATCCGACCTCCCACTAACCGAAACCAGTTTCCCATAAGCTGCTTTAGAAGGCGGAGAAAGCAGCAGGTAAACAGGAAAAGGCCGGTGCTGCTCCTTGTTGATCACCTGTGTGTGGGCGGGGCGCTGATATACCTGGGCGTGACGTCACGGCGGGACGTGTTCTAAGAGAAACAGGAACTGGAGCCGTAAGTGAAGGAGTCACAAGAATAGTTCGAGGAAGTCGGGCTGGTGGGTGTTGCGCACCATTCGGAGCAATTGATCAATACCTCAGCTAATCGGGGGGTGATCGAAAATATTTCTGTGACTGCATTCCCTGAGGCGCATCAGGCTTATTGAGAGCAAGGGTACTGATTCGCGTATACCGGTCAGGCAGAGGCGGGCCCAATATAAACAACTGGGTTTCTAATCAATCAGCAGACTCAGTTTGACTTGCACAGTCCGCCTACGCGGATCCCTATAGTAATGGCGGCGTGGCTGGGTGGGCTTCTGCTGCTTATATTCCCTTTGGCACTGGCGCAGCAGCCAGCATGTGACGGATACGAGGTGTTGGATGGGTTCTGTCTGCCAGAAGTGGGTACACCGGCTCGGCAGGCGATGAATGAGCTTGTCTCCTCAGGGAACGCCAGCTCCGAGCAGGAGTGTTGGGAACTTTGCTGCTCCACTGAGCACTGCGACTTGGCTGTGATGGAAGAGGGAAGCTGCAAACTGATCGGCTGTCTGTATAGTGGCTTCAATATGTGTGAACTGGAGAGCAAGGAAGGAACCAGAAGTTATCGCAGAAAGGACATTGGGCCAACACCCACCCTGAAAGGTAATATAACTTGCAGTAGGTAACGGGCCCAGGGCATGGCGTTATCCAATCCAGTCCACTTATAGCCAAAGGCATAATAGTACCCCAACCCCAGAGGCTGAATGTTTCCTTACCCCTAGCCCGTGAGAACGGAATAGATCAGAGGAAAAGGGAGATTCTGGGTAACACTGATCAGGAAACCAGCTTGTTGTGTGCCTACAGTACTTTAACTTTGGAAATTTGGATTTGGGAGTTTAACATCTTTATTTTCCACTCAAGCTGTAATGTGTGGGGATAAGCGGAAAGAAATTGAGAATATAGTTGTCTTGTTCTTATTTAGGTTTTCTATATACTCTTTGGAATTGCAGACCATTAACCTAGTAATTGTGAGACTGAGCATGACTGGTGCAACCAGAAAAGTGACACATTAAACCATGTGCATTGTATCCTGGCAAAGTAATTACTTTTTATGGTGTCCCTTTTAATTCATACATAGGAAGGTGGTAGTGAAAAGTTTAGAACTATGGGAAGGCCGTCTCCCATAGACTCCATTACAAGCAAATAATTCTAATGTTTATAAATGATTTCCTTTTTCTCTTTAATAATAAAACAGTACCTTGTACTTGATCCCAGCTAAGATATAATTAATCCTTATTGGAGGCCTTTTGGGTTTATTCAATATTTAAATGATTTTTAGCAGACTTTAAGTTATGGAGATCAAAATTATGGAAATATCCCTTATCCAAAAACCCCAGGCATTCTGGATAACGGGTCCCATACCTGTATAGTTTTAAGTTAGTTTAACAAATTTAAATCTAACACCAAGGTCAGTGAAAGGCAGTGCAAAAACTTGAATTGTTGACTTACATCCTGTATCTGCCAGCACAGGCACAGCATTGGTCTGTCAGTGCACACACACGGACAGATTCCACCACAGAAAATGTGGAAGTATGCATCTTTGTACCAGAATCCGCCTGTGTATAGACTGACAAACAACATCGTTTAGGCTGGTGGCACTTGGTGCATTTTTTCAGCTGTCGGCACGCATGTTGGATTTAATGTGTTTTCCCCCACCACTCTCCTCCCTCAGAGTAAAATGGCAGTTGTCTGAAAGCATAGAAAAAAGAAGGAATAGAGACTGGGGAGTTTACCCCATTTATTATGCCATTGTACTACAAAAAAATCAAGTTTTGTTCATGTGTAAGATTCATAACTGCTGCGTTTGCTTATGTATCTATCGGTGGCTGCTTAGTTCATCTTAGTTGTGTGAAGGTGGAGCATTATACATTGGTGTTGGACAACATTTTTAATCAAGGGCCTTACACACATTCCTCAAGCATTAAGTGCAACACACTTACTGAATCTGTGCAAATCATATATAGGAAAAAGCAATGCATTAAAGCAATGTATTAAAATATCTGTGACCTTTGTCAGTCTCGAAGGAGACTGTACTTTGATCAACTTTTTGTTCACTTTTAAAGTCATGTGAATGCATTGCGTGTGGCAAAAATAAGGAGTATCATCTAATTTGAAGGTGAAATCAAAGTCTGTTGTTTTAGTCAATGGGATGACAATCAGGTTTGAGTGAGAGACCCTGTTTTAAAGATCCAGCAAAGCCTGATCTCTGGCACAACACATCTGTGGATGTGTATCATGGCTTGAACAAAGGAGGTGTCTAAGGACCTCAGAAAAAGTGGTTGATGCCCATAAATCTGGAAAAGGTTACAAGACTAACCTCTTAAGAGTTTGGACTCCAACAATTAATAGTCAGATTGTGTGCAAATGGAGAAAATTCAAGACTATTGTCACCCTAGCCAGAAATGGTCAACCATCACAAATAACTCCAACTACGAGGTGTCTAATAATCCAAGAGGTTACAAAGGAACCCAGGATAACTTCTATGTTGATGTTTACGAGTCCACTATCAGCAATGGTGTGTATGGCATGGTAGCAAGAGAAAGCCACTTCTTCATTTGGAGAAAAAAAAAAACTGCATTCCAGCATAAGAACTGTATCCCGTGAAACATGGTGGTGGGAGTGTTCTAGTTTGGGCCTGTTTTGCTGAATCTGGGCATTGGACAGCTTGCCATCATTGATGGAACAATATATTCTGAAGTAAACCATAGAATTTGAAAGGAAAACGTCTAGACATTTATCCGTGAACTAAATCTCAAGGGACAGTGGGTCATGCAGCAAAACGACGATCCTAAACACACAAGTTATTCTACCAAAGAATGGTTAAGGAAGAATAAAGTGAATGCTCTTGAATGGCCAAGTCAAAGTCCTGACCTTAATTCAATTGAAATGTTGTGGACATACCTAAAGTGAGAGGCTCATGTGAGGAAACCTTCAAACATATGAAGGAATGGGCTAAAGTTATCCGTGTTGATGTGCAGAACTGATCAACAGTTATCACAAATGTTTTAGTTGCAGTTATTGCTGCACAAGGGACATACACCAGATACTGAGAGCACGATTCACTTGGATCATATTTTTTGGATAATATTTTTTTCAGTAAATACATGACCAATTTAATAAGTATGTATGTATGTACCCTCCTCAGATCCCCCACAGATTTTCAATTGGTTGGGCCATTCCAAAACTTTAATCTCCTTCTGGTGAAGCCATTCCTTTGTTGATTTGGATGTATGCTTTGGGTCATTGTCATGCTGAAAGATGAAGTTCCTCCTCATGTTCAGCTTTCTAGCAGAAGCCTGAAGGTTTTGTGCCAATATTGACTGGTATTTGGAACTGTTCATAATTCCCTCTATCTTAACTAAGGCCCCAGTTCCAGCTGAAGAAAAACAGCCCCAAAGCATGATGCTGCCACCACCATGCTTCACTGTGGGTATGGTGTTCATTATTGTTTTTGTGCCAAACATATTTGTTTGGAATTATGGCCAGAAAGTTCAACCTTGGTTTCATCAGACCATAACACCTTTTCCCACATGCTTTTCGGAGACTTCAGATGTGTTTTTGCAAAATGTAGCCTGGCTTGGATGTTTTTCTTCGTAAGAAAAGGCTTTCGTCTTGCCACTCTTCCCCATAGCCCAGACATATGAAGAATATAGGAGATTGGTGTCTCATGTACCACACAGCCAGTACTTGCCAGATATTCCTGCAGTTCCTTTAATGTTGCTGTAGGCCTCTTGGTAGCCTCCCTGACCAGTTTTCTTCTCGTCTTTTCATCAATTTTGGAGGGATGTCCAGTTCTTGGTAATGTCACTGTTTTGCCATATTTTCTCCACTTGGTGATGACTATCTTCACTGTGTTCCATGGTATATCTAATGCCTTGGAAATTCTTTTGTACCCTTCTCCTGACTGATATCTTTTAACAATGAGATCCCTCTGATGCTTTGGAAGCTCTCCGTGGACCATGGCTTTTGCTGTGGGAGCGACTAAAAAAATTTCAGGAAAGACCAGCTAGAGCAGCTGAACTTTATTTGGGGTTAATCGGAGGCACTGTTAATGATGGAAGGTGATGCTGACTCCGATTTAACATTATTTTGAATGTCATTGCTTAATTCTGAACACAGCTACATCCCCAGTTAGAGGGTGTGCACACTTTTTATGCAACCACATTATTTTCGTTTTTTTGGTTTTCTTCCCTCCACCTAAAAGATTTCAGTTTGTTTTTCAATTGAGTGGTACAGTTTATAGGTCACATTAAAGGTGGAAAAAGTTCTAAAATGATTTATCTTTGTCTCATTTTTATACAGCACAGGAACCTGACATTTTACCAGGGGTGTGTAGACTTTTGATATCCACTGTATATATATTGATGAGGTTGATGATATTAGTAGTAGTTATATTATTATTGGTGGGGCGAACCTGCCAATTCAGGACCTGTAAGTGCAGTAACTGACTTCAATGCAATTGTAACCTGTAATAAATGTGTTCCCTTAAACTGCCCACAGGGCAAAATTGGCCTTGCAATAAGATTAAAGTGGAACTCCACCCAAAGTTTCATCTTGCACCATGAAAGAAAATGTATATTAGTTATTTGTAAACCTAATTGCAATTAAAAATAGTATTTATCACCTTATATTCCCTTGCTCACCTGGATCTAATTCTTAAAACTATGAGCTATCCTCTTCAACTTTTTTGTTAAAGTTCGGCTTTTCACTCTGCTGTTCATATGCAAGTGGTGGAAAGACAAAATAAGGAAGAGGATCGCACTCTTGCAGTTACCCTGGGCTGGTGTGGTTTTCTCCTAACAGGAACACCAGCACGGGGTATAAAGTAAGGGGGGTGCCTAATATTTTGCTACCCCCCAGTGATTGTGCCTTTCCTTCTCCTTTAAGCAAAAATACATTTTAAAAGAGATGTACATATTAAAATGAACCTTTAGCATGATGTTATATATTGCCATTCTGCAAAATTTGTTATTGGTCTTTATATTTTGAAGGATTACTGCCACTAATCCAAAACTGTAAAATGCTTTTGTCTTGCCAGGGTCATAGGGTACAACTCGGATATAAAACATAACAAAAGTAGTATAAAGGTTATTACATTATTGCCTAAGATGATAAAATGGCAGAGAAATTCAGGCAGTGAAACACGTGCCAAGAGTCATAACATAATAAATTAGATATTAAATGAAGCTTGGATACTGACTAGCAACTAAGGTTTACAGTTCAGAAATGTGGACCGCATTTGATTGGCTAACCATGTCCTTTATTCAGGTGTCAATATACTAAATAATGCCTCTATTATAATAATTAAAATAGAATCTCTTGCAAATATCTTGTCCTTTTTGAATTCACTCGGAGATCCCAAAAATAATTTAGTGTTTGAAAATTTTGTAAAGCATATATGGCAGATTTTCTTTGCCAGATTTTTGTGTTTTCAAAAGCAATAAGTATGTATAGGGTGCAGCCTTTCCCCCCCCCCAATTTAAAGGAGAAGGAAAGGCAAAATGTTAGGCACCCCCAAGTGACTTAAATCGCCTACCTTGTACCCCGGGCTGGTGCCCCTGTTAGGAGAGAACAGCACCAGCCTGGGGTACATACAGCGCTTCCTCCTTCCTGTATCACTCGTGCGCGCATGCGCAGTAGAGTGAAAAAGCTGAACTTTAACAGAGAAGTCCGCTTTTCACTCTACTGCGCATGCGCCTCTTGTGATAGTCGCAGCTAAACGAAGCCAGAAGGAGGAAGCGCATCGCTCCAGGTACCCCGGGCTGGTGCTATACCCCTGGGCATGGTTACAAAATGCCAGAAAGTACCTTGCCATGGGGATACTGGAAGTCACCTCTGCTAAAACACTGATTTGAATGTAAGCAGAGGCATTTCTCAGCATCCCCAATGTAGTTCAGTAGTATTGGTGACCTTTATGGCTTTATGATCACTGATGTTTTATGCTGAGGGGGGTATTGGTGGGTAAACACCCATATGCCATTAGCTTAAAACATTAGGTTGGTGGGTCTACATTTTTGTTAGTCATGAGTATTGTGAACATTTGTTAGCCCTTATGATCACATTTTTATATAGTTGCCCTTTGTAAAAGTACATTGTACTTATTTGTGACAGCCTCTCCCTTTTGGTGAATTGTCTTTATGCAGTCAAGTCATCCATCTACATAAAACCAGTTTAACCTGTCTTGTGAAACGCCATGAGCTGTCTGGCTAATGGGATTTTACAGAAAGCACTGGTGTTCCATTCCCTCACCAGCAAACACAAACCTTTTCACTAAGAGAGCTACTTGAGTAGTTTAGTCTTGAGATCCTTCTGTCATATGTTACTGTGGTGTGGTAGAATAATAGGAAGGCATTCTTGTGATATTTTATGTTTAATAAAGTTGCTATTTCTATAACTAAAAGACTTAATATAACTTTAGGTCTTGCTGAGAAGATGATTAAGGCAAATGATTCGGCATATGATTTTGTCTCCCCCTGTTTATTATTTTTGAACATATCACTGCCATCCTCCACTCATTCAGTGCAAATGGGAAATGTGTCAACCATTCCTTTTCCTGCTAAGGGTTATGAGATTTGCAAAGCCATACATCTTCAAGTGATATGCCACTAATGCACATGGGGGCACATCCGCGGTTGCAGTGGCACCTGGGGGCACATCCGCGGTTAAATCTCGGTTACCGCAGTGGATCAATGTTCTGTAATGCCTTCCCACTGGCAATAAAGTAAATCTCTGGTGGCAAGGCATTTGCAGGAAATGGCGAGTTTGGAAAGTGAAGCACTGTGTATGCCTTTCCATCGCCAATACATTTTATTGCTGTTGGGGATTGGTCACCTGCGGTAGCTGAGATCCCAAATCCCAACCCCAATAATATTATTCATTGCTATCCTAAAAGCCATTCCAGCTGCACAATGAATGAGCAAGATATATTACTGTAGAGATTGGCTTCATACCTACCTTGTTCCTGTGGAAATTGTTTTATTTAATAAGCCAGTTGTTCCCAAACTCTGGGGTGCTTAAAGCAGTAGCTGGGTGGGCCCATTCTCAAGACCAGTTGGTGTGAGATTTTAGGAGGATGCATGTTTTTTGCCCTAGATCAGGGATCCCCAACCTTTCTTACACGTGAGCCACAATAAAATATAAAAAGAGCAACACAAGCACCAAAAAAGTTCATGGAGATGCAAAATAAGGGCTAAGATTGGCTATTAGGCAGCCTCTATGCACACTATCGGCTTACAGGAGGCTTTATTTGATAGTAAATCTTTTTATTCAACCAAAACCAAGGGGGTGGGGAGCAACATGTTGCTCACGAGCCACTGGTTGGGGATCACTGCCCTAGAGCCCATCTTGATTTAGTTAATTAGGATGAGATTTGAGATGAACACTTTGCTCAATTACATTGAACATGCAGATTGCATACTGTCTGTTTTTAAAACATTAAAGTTCCAGAGTATGGGGCTATTCAGTGATTTTTTTCAGTAATATAACCCATGCTCTCTCAATTTCTTTCCCCCCCAGATTTCTGTTTACCAGAAGCTGTCACAGGACCATGCAGAGCTGCTTTTGAAAGGTGGTGGTACAACCCAAATACCCAGACCTGCGAAAACTTTACTTATGGGGGCTGCAAAGGGAACCTAAACAATCATATTGGCGAGGAGGTGTGCATGAATAAATGTGCTGGAGTAACAGGTAGTGTCTAATATATATAATTTTTCATTATTGTAATTATATAATTCATTTTAGTTCACTCACCTGGATCCATTGTTGCCTGATCTACTAATTGATGCAATGGTCCATGTGATTGCCATTGAAATAAGTGAGGAATACTTCCAAGCATTTTGTTACCCATCACCAAAACTGGAAAATTGCTTGGGTGTAGGGATGCTCTGAATCCAGGATTTGGTTTGGCCTTTTTCAGCAGGATTCTGCCAAATCCACATGCCTGGCTGAACTGAATCCTTAAAATCACATGACTTTTCATAATATAAGCACAGTTGAACATCCTTAACCGTGCACAAAGTGGGGTTCTCTTTAACCCTTCTGTAGCCTAATTTTCATATGGTCCAAAAGTAAGATTTAATCAGTATTGGCAAAATTTAAAAAAAGTTTTATTGCACTCCACATCATAAATTGGACATAGTTGGGAAAAAAGTATGGATCAGCAATGTATTCATAACAATGATACATTTAATAAAAGTAGTAGGTTGAAAACTTTTATGAATTGTTCTTATGGCAGTGTCACACAGCATTCTCTTCTCTAGTGTAGCTACGCTAGATCTACCCCAGATCTACTCCCATCTACCCCATCTTTTGTATGCACTGACAGGCACAGCATTGGCCTGTCAATCCACATGGGGAGGGCTCTGGTACTAAAATACATACTTTTGGGTTTACATCTTGAGAAGGCTGATGCTGTGCTTGCTGGGGCATACACAAGACAGAGTGGACAGGAGCAGTGGTTGATGCTGCTATTAGACCTCATAAAAAGTAGTCTCATTATTCATAAACTGCACTTTCCAATGCAGTTTGCCTAATTACTTTAGCCCTGTATTATGTACCTAACATGATTATGCTAATAATCATACTTTTGCCATCAGTTAAGTTTAAAATGCACCATTGCTCCTTTTACATCCAGCAAGTTATTTAACAGTGACCAAATAAAGAATTTTGCAGCTTGCCTCTTTCCTGAGCTAGGAGACTGTTTTTCACGTTCTGTGTTTCTATTTCATACAGCTGAAATGTCTAATGATATCTTGCCACCAAGTAAACGTATGGCGGAAGCAAATTCAGACCCAGGTATGTCTCTGTCCTACGATTAGGCACAGGTTCTATTTCACATATAATGCAATCTGTAAAATTTGCATTTCATTGTCTCTTATTCATGTGTACATCTAAGCTAATGTGCCTCCTCCATATTCTGCATTTTTCCATCAGTATTCTGCCACTCCTACAAGAGCATCCAATATCCGTTGCTTCAAATGCTTATTTACTGCTCAGAGAATTCTGACATGTAGTTTGGTAGCAAAAGGGCTGTAAAAATTATCCCCCATCTGGTTTATTCTTTTCCCAGTTAATACAGGTATGGGACCTGTTTTCCGGATAAGGGATCTTTCCGTAATTTGGATCTCCATGGCTTAAATCTGCTAAACATTATTTAAATATTGAATAAACCCAAGAGGCTTGTTTTGCCTCCAATAAGGATTTATTATATCTTAGTTGGGATCAAATACAAGGTACTGTTTTATTATTTAAGAGAAAGAGGAAATCATTTATAAAAATTAGAATTATTTGCTTGTAATGGAGTCTATGGGCGATGGCCTTTCCGTAATTCGGAACTTCCTGGATAATGGGTTTCCGAAAAAGGAATCCTATACCTGTATTGAAAACATCAATCCTTTTTTACCTGCTTTTGTATTTCAGCAACAGTAGGCTATAAGAAAGAATTTGCTGGTGTTAAGGCAGCTTTACCGCCGCCTAGGAACCATGGTACACATGTTACATTACATAGGTTATAATTCATCACATAACAGGGATGATAGTCACACTGTTATATATTTGTTTGGCTGCCCATGTCAGCCTTTTTATGTCCCTGTTAGATTTATATTTTTTAATGTCTTGAAAAGATTTTAGGCTGCTCTTTATGTTTAGAGGTCTCTAAAATGACTGTGTACAGCCTCCAGAATAACACCTCTTCCTGCATCCATATTTATTTTGTTTCTCTATTACAGACATAAAGCTCCTTCCCTTGTGCTTTGAGCATTCCTCTCTCTGACTGATGACCTCAAAGACGTGCCTGCTGTGCATGCCTAATTGATTTTACTTGTAGCAGAGGCAGTGGGGATGCCCAGTAGGCACCTCTTTGAGGTCTTCATAGCCTGAGAGAGGAGGGCTCAGAAAGCAAAAAAGGGCAGACCTTTATGCTAGAAAAAAAGTAAGAGCTGCAGTTCAGCTGCTTATAATAGAGAAAGGTATGTTGTTCTCAGAGCTGATAAGACTGACTTATCCTTTAAACCACTGGTCTGCAGTGAGACTCCCTGCGACACTAAGTATATTTCTATCTGCTGTTTATTTCTTAAGGGTCATGATGAAATATTAAAACTTGTTTGAATTACATGGCATTGGAGCATCAGAACATAAGATCATTAATCCCTTTGCTGTACACAAAGGATTTTAAAAGTGGATTAATGCCCAGCTTCTCAGTTTTCTAAAATAAGGGCTCACTTTTTTGTTTGCTGGCATCTGCTTCCTTCCTATTATGTTAAAATGGAAATGCTATTCTATGGTATGCTGTAGTGTCTGTACTGATTGAAACCATAGTCAGCCTCAATCTGTTCATAAAGGGCCAGTACACATTTCTTTTGAATAATTTAGAACATGAGTGTCTGGCTTAAGGCATACAGGCTACCTTTTGCACTAAAAGATTTTTTTTTTTTTGCCTCCCAGCCTGCTATAGTGCTTTACTTTATTATTTGTACCCGTATCTATCATTAACTGTATTGTAAAACCTAAAACCACTGTACTGAATAATTAGTCAACTGCATGGAAAAAGCTGTACCCTGTAGTCTAGCAAATATAATTGTTTGTACTGATAGAAAATCTAAAAATTATAATTCTCTTGGCTATTTTATGGCTCAGTAATATAAACACCCGTACTGCACTGTTCCGTTTTTACTCCTAGCTTGTACTGGGAAAGGCGTAATAGGCAACTGCCGAGCTTCCTTCCCTCGTTGGTACTTTGATGCTGAATCACAGAACTGCATATCTTTTACATATGGTGGATGTGGCGGCACTGAAAACAACCATAAATCTGTGCAGGAATGCGCAGACAGGTGTATTGGTGAGTTCACTTGTCGCATTATACTCTCTTAAGGCTAGAAAGCTATGCGGCACATTTTTTGCCATTACCAGTGCAATAAATCAAGGAAAAACAGGTGCACTCCAGGAGCCTTTAAAAAATAAAAAGTCAAAATTCTTTGTCATTTTAAAAAAATTTATCTGGCCTGATAGATATATAGCTATGTCTGCATGTGATCAAATATTTTTTATGTATATGTTAAAATTGTTTCCTTAGATAAAGATGTTGGTATCTATCAGTAGATATTGTTTAATTCTGCTGATAATCAGGGTGACTCAAACAGGTTTCTTTAAACACAAGGGAGTGCTTGAAAGTTTGTAGAGAAGGGGAGAAGCTGAGTCATTTGGGACAGAAGAGACAGACAGGCAGAAGATTCAGAGAAGTCTTGCAGTTTGAAGTAGAATGAGAGGGGAAGTGAAGAAAAGGAGGAACAGTATTGTAATAATATAGGGTGCAGTTTCATTGTTAAACTGAGGAAACTGAGAGCCAGTGAGATATATATATATATATATATATATATATATATATATATATATATATATATATATGCAGAAAACTGAGATAAGTGGATGAGTCTAATGGCAGCACTGAATACAAAACTGTAGTAAAAGTTATTTGCCAAAGTCTTGAAAGGAAAATTATAAGAGTAAATAACACTTTTTAAATCTAAGAAAGCAATATGGCAACTCGGTTATGTCTGAGATTTAATTCTTTTTTCTCAAACATGTCATCTCTGCGTTCTCCTTGGGGGGAAAAAGGAGGTGGGTGTGGAAAAAACTGTCATTTTGAGAGAAAAAAAAAATGCTGGGCAATGCACCCTCCAAAAACATCCTGGGTAGAACCCTGTCAAGGGTTTCACCTATTCAAGGAAAAACAAATGGAATATAGCACTGTTTAAAAGCATATGTTTCCATTTATTCATTTTACTCTGTTCATTATCTGCACTGTTTGTTTCTTTTCAACCTTCCTTTTAGTTTCCAAACCAGAGCCTGCAAAAGTTCAAGCTCCCATGACTGGCAGCTTCAGCGGTTCGTATATGCATGTAGTGACTTTGTGTTTCATTATAAACTGGTATTTCAAATCTTAGTCTGATTTGTGGTGGGTAGTTTGCACAAACATTAAGGAGCATGAGATTCCTGAGATATTGTTCAGAAAAATTTAAACCATAGTAGGTAACAAGACTGCAGTATGTGGCTCAGTTAGTATATATTAGACAATCTGTTATTTGTGGATGTTCTGATGTGCCATAACCAGGCTATGATAGGCTGCATTGGCATTCTGGGTTTATTTTGTCAGATTAATTGCTAAATGTTTTAATATATTTTGCTGCATTAAATATAGGCCAGTGTGGCCCAGAATTACACGTAGCAATTGCAATCTTTCCTGCGACCATTGGTCGCACGAAAGATCGTTCCCACCCTCCACTGACGTTCAGGGCTGAATCGTCATATATGGAGGAAGAAACAATATGAATTCTACCTCCACCTGCTGATTCAGCCCTAAACGTAGATTTTGCTTGGGCGACATTGAAGGCCTTTGCGATATCGGTTGTCTTGTAAAGCCACCATACACGCACAGAATATTGGACGAAGTAGCTGCTCCTAGTAGCTCTATGTGTCTTCACACTTAGGGCAGGGGTACACAGGGAGATTAGTTGCGCCGCGACAAAGGAAACTGTGGGCATTGTGGGGAATGTGTAACTGCCCTTAAAGTTTTATTCAGTACACAAGAAAAAGCAGGGCTGTAGTAGGTGTATTTGTAAATACCCATGGCCAACTCAAAGCTTTGACTTTTATAGATGCACAAAAATTTTTAGTTATAACCCAATTATGCTGCGATTGTGCGCTAAGACTTAGAAAATATCTTTGATTTCTTAATGCTAGAGTACTGTGCAGCACCAAGTTTGACTGGTCCGTGCCGTGCTTCTTTCCGTCGCTGGTACTATGATGTAACAACTGCAACCTGTGTTGCATTCACTTACGGAGGATGTCGTGGGAACAAAAACAACTACCTTTCTGTGGAAGACTGTGTGAAAAATTGTGCTGGACGCTTAGGTAATGAATAATAATTGACTTCTTGATTACTGCATTGTTTCCTTCTTTCTCAGATGCATTCCATTCCTTAAAGAGATTTTGTCATGATTTTTATGGTATCATATTTTTATTTCTAAATTACACTGTTTACACAGCAAATAATTCACTCTACCATTTAAAATGTTTATTCTTATTTTAGTTGTAATATTGGTGTATAGGCAGCCATCTCCGTGCATTGTGTCTGAGTTTTCAGAAGGAGCCAGCGCTACATATTAGGGCAAAGACAGACGTGGCAAATATTGTTTCTCCTACTTCATGTAACTGGAGGAGTTGCAAGCTGGACTTGCTACCTTCCCATTGTTATGCTGGGGGAGGGAGGGGGTGATACCACTCCAATTTGCGGTGCAGCAGTAAAGTGTGACTGAAGTTTATCAGAGCACAAGTCATATGGCTGTTGCACCCTGGGAAATGAAGAATATGGCTAGCCCCATGTGAAATTTTAAAATTAGATATAAAAAAAAATCTGTTTGCGCTTTTAAAAATTAATTTTCAATGCAGGATTCTGATAGGAAAGCTCTATTAACTGATGTGTTTCCCATGAGAGTGTTTATTTAAAATTTTGGCTTGAAACCCTTCCAATCTCTTGCAGCCTTACCGAAGCCTAGATCTGACTGTATCTGAACATTCTAGCCTGGGTGACTGATAATCCTTTAATGTTGTACTATTTTTCAGATGATGATCACACTTCAGATCAAACTGTGCTACATCGTTCCATTACTGGTAAGAGTAGCTCAATACTGTGCAGATCTCTTAGAATTTAAATGGGTGCTTAAATCCCTTTTAGGGCCTAATATGTTAATTTGGTAGTATAACCTTTATTCTGAAAGAAAACCATGTCCGCAACACAGATGTTTATAAAGCTAATAAATGCCTACATACCTTGATGCTTTGGGACATTAGGTAATCTGTAGTCTGTTTCTCTAGTTGCTCTCCACTTATATCCCTAAACTGACAACTGAATAGAGGTGGCCAGTGAAAAACAGTGTAAATGAGCCTGTTTTACAATGCATTGCAACATGTAACTTACACTGGCTTTCCTTCCGAGAGCCCCTTGAAAGACAAAATAAGGGGTTGACAAGTAACTTTTATTTGGCTTTATATCTAAATGGAGTGTCTGCTTGACACAAGCTCAGTACTTTTTCATATTGAAAATATTGCCATTAACTAAACCAGTGAGTCTGAGTGTTTAGGCATATATGATTTTATGATTTTATTTCTAACCACAATGTGTTTCTCCTTTTTTTTTTTTTAAGCTGTGGTGCTACCTGCATTACTTGCTATCCTGGCTGGAATCTTGCTGCTTGTTATGATTGTGTTCTTTGTCAAGATGGCAAAGAAGAATCAGCGGGATGCACATTTTGGAGCCATTTGGAGCCCCATTGATGACAAGGAATGCTTAATGAACAATGCCTACACCCTCTAAACATAGAATTAAATATCCACATTAAATACACTCCATGTTGCAACTGTAAAGAAGTGTCATTTTGCAGAGAGGGACATGCAGACAGAACCTACCACATGATTGACAGATTTTAGTTACCTGACCTTAGGTTTGATATATATTTCTAAAAAAATTAACACCCGCCAATACAAAAAGTGCTATTGAGAGTTAAACTTAAATAGCAATAACATTAATGCATGACTCTGCTACTATGTACTGGTTATGGATTCTCAGTTACTAATAGATCTGAGATTTAAACTCATTGAGGCCCAGTAGTTGCTGAAAAAACATTTTAGAACAAACAGGCACAACTTATTATTGATCAGCGTGCAGTTTGAGTCAAACATTTTCTGTTCTGAATGCACTAATTTACAGAGCTTCTAATCATCACTATTGCTTAAATACTAGTTCCCCAAAAACTCATATTGCAGGTTTTGCACTGAATGCAACAGGAAATTCCCTGGCATGAGCTTAAAAAAACCTCACCATCATGCATCCAGGCAGCAATAACTAGTGGATTGCTTTTTTCAGCACTTCCCACTGCAGCCAGTTGGGAAGGACTTGTGGCATGTTTTATAGCTTTTTTTTGGATACCTAGGATAAATTCTCAGCAGTCTTACAACTTCTGTAATTTTGACATTTAAATTTTCACCTATATAAGTCTGAGTCCCATGAAATAAATTCAACCTTTTTTTTAAGTAGCTTTTACTTATGCAATTTTGTTGCTACCCTGGCAGCAAGAAAGCCCTTTAAATCTTGCCTAGTAGTGATGAAAACTGCCTTTGTTACAAAAGCAACTTTTTTTTTTTTCCTTATATATATTTTCTGTCCATCAGCACAGACTTAGTTGCTGTTTGCTTTGCTCTCATTTTATTATGTAGAGATGTCAAAATCTTTAAATTAATTACTGATATTATGTAGTTCTCCTTGTGGGTAGTTACTTTGGTAAGGAAACATTGCCACATCTGGAATGTCACTGTATTTCACTATATTTGTGGAGTCTTTAAAAGTGTTTATCCCAAATGCTTTTCCTTTTCCTTTTTTTATTAGTCTTGATTTTGGTGAGATTTTGAATCATAAATTGGGTTGTTTGTTTTTAAGGAGTGACATTTTATTTTTTCATATACAACTTGTAACTTCTAATAAAGGTTAGTCTGGAAATACAGTGTTTTCTGTTCTTCTTGTTAACTAGACAGAAGCACAAATGACCAGCTGATAGAAGTACCAAAATGCATATGAGGGCTTGGTGAAACCTACATAAGCCCTCCATACCTACCTTAGTGTCATATTTATATATTGATAATGGGTGAATGCACAGGATCTCGTGCCTTAGTCTGTGTGATTTTTTTATTTACAGCCTCATTGCATCTCTTCCTAATGGTTTAAAATTCAGTGGGGAGCACAACGTCCCCTTTTTTCTATAGTTTATACAGGAGCAGTGGCCAAGCTCCTTGTTGTAGCTTTCATCGTTCCCAGATACAGTCAGGTGATCCCAGTGGAGCCAATAAAAAGGCAACCATTTGGGAGTTTTAACCTTAAAAGCAAGTAAGTTGCAGGTAAAACTTAGTTCCTGTGTAAAATGTATAGTAAAGCAGTAGAATTTTTTATGAATCAGATAAAAATTAGTGTACAACTGGCCAGACTGGGGATGACTTTGACTAAGTTGGCCTGCTTGAATATATTGCAATCACTGTTTTGTTTAAAGCGGAGGGCATTTCTTGGTAGGTAAGAAATATTCCAAATGGTTTTCTATTGTTTTTGTCAAGTAAAATAAACTTCACTTACACTATAAAAATGTTTTTAATCTTATTTTCTTAAGCCTTGGAATTCAGCCATTGAAGACAGTCTCCATTTTGTGGACACTGTTATTAAAGCAAGCTTTGTATCTTTGCAAAATCTTGTTTCTGCTCCAGTATGGGGGAACCTGATGCTCATGTCCATGCACTGGTTACAAAATTACATGGTAAGGAGGGAGAATGAATGTGAGAAGTGCAGCAAACAACTAAGTTCTGAATTGAAAGTGAAAGTAACTGTCTGCCCCGCCTCTATGCCTTAGGCATAGAGGCAGGGCAGGCAATAAATGATTGACAGCTGGGATTTTTAAATGCTTTTGTAGTAGGTATGGATGTGTTAATAAAAAAAAAAATGAGTTTGGTTTTCATGTTTAATTTGAAAAGGACTTTTATTTTACAGCTTTTTATGCCTGGGTGACCGGTCCACCTTTTCATGCACAGAATGTCTTAGGGTCCTATATTTTAGCCTTGAATGTTATGATTTTCCATGAAATCATCCAAGCCACTCTTAAAGGAGAAGGAAAGGCTAATAAAGAGTTAATCTCAAGGTGCAGGCATACCTTCAGTTGTCTCAATAGTGCCCCTAAGTTTCCCCATATTTCCCCTGTTCAGAAGATCTGAAGCCAAACACGGAGAAAAAACACTGAGCTGGGTAGAGAAGATTCCCATAATGCATCACTCCTGCCCAGACTTGGCGACTTGGAACTGTAGGCGGCGCATGCGCACAAACAGGAGCGCAGCTGACAGGAGAGAAAGGTGACATGCAGACCTGGCAGGCAAAACTCTGGTGGAGCGAGTAGCGGGGGGGGTGACATGGTGGGGGAGCGAGTAAGGGGGGGGGGCGGTGTTTGGTGGCGGTGGGGAAGCGAGTAGCGGGGGGGGGGTTTTGGTGGCGGTGACATGGTGGGGGAGCGAGTAGCGGGGGGGAGTGTGCGGCGGTGACATGGTGTATTGGAACGACAGATCATCAATGATCCAATAGGCTTCCAGAGTGGTCTCTCTCAGTCAAGCTCAGATGTGGCTACATAGCCAGATGCTCGGCACTATGGTGAAACTGCCTGAACAAATCTGACCATGTATATCTATTTTCAGCTTTTCAGATCTTCTGAAATATGAAGGATACAGCTAATGTAATCTAGCCAGAAAGTCTCTGCTGGTTGCCTTTCATTTAAATGCACTCACTTTGCTGTCAGCTGTTTGTGAGCAGATGGGGGAGGGGGGCTGGCTTGTGCTTTTCAGGAATAGCCCATACTGACATGCTGGACAAGATGGCGGCGCCGTTCAATGAAACAAGTATGTAGGTTCTAGTATGTGTATCTCTGTAAATCAGGGGTGTCAAACTTAATCACATAGGGGGGCCGAAATCTAAAACAGGCTAAGTTGCGGGCTGAATTTTTTTAGTTACTATGTGAGGAGAATGGAAATTGATTATGCTGGATGGTCAGACACACTCACCAAGGGCCACATAAAATAGCCAAGCGGGCCAGATTTGGCCCCCGGGCCTTGTGTTTGACATATATGCTGTAAATCTTTCATTAGGCAATCCAGAAATATAGCGTTTTTACACAGCAATAGTAGTACTATTTAATAGTGTGCTTAATAGATTTTGACTTTTTCTTGTCCTTTAAAGGAGAAAGAAAGTCAAGCATTCAGCATTTTTGTCAATGTATATATAGGTCCTATTTATACTTGCAGCCCTGCGCTGTGCTTCAGTCTTCATGCAATCACTTGTTTTTCCTACCAAACAGTTTTATGGCATATACATATAGATTGTAAGCTCTACGGGGCAGGGACCTCCATCCTCTTGTGTCTTTGACTCTTAACTTATTGTAACTGTATCTTGTATTTGTATCTATTGTTATACTTTGTATTTATCTATTATCTTATTAACCCCCTGTTTGTATTAATGTATTCTACTGTACAGCGCTGCGTACATAAGTATCTCTTTATAAATAAAAATATACATACATACAGACTTGGCTGATGCTGCAGGCTTGAGTTTTCCTATTGGCACAATAGTCACATGCAGAATTCCAACGTGATTATTAACCCACCTAGCTTTTGAATGCGTCTAGCTAATGAGTGATTACGTTTTGTGTTCTCATGGTAACAAACAGAATGGCACACTGCTACAAATTGGGACTCTATTAACGCATGGGGAAATGACAGGGAAGAAAGTGGATGCAATGTTGTTACAACTGCAGTTGCAGCTACAGCTGCAGTTCCACAGGGAATATAAAGAAAGTTCCCATAATGCTTTGCTCCTGTCCAGACTCCCAGACCAAGTGTACATGCTCAGTTAGACTATGAGTCGGCTTCCTGCTGATTGGCTCACATTCCTAAGAGGGGGGAGCAGGAGAGAGGAGACAACAGAGCTGTGTGTCTCTGGCACATGAATTACAAGCACAAGAAATCTTTTCACAGAGAAGTCAGTGCAGCATTTATTTGCAAAGTTTTTACCTTTCTTTCTCCTTTAAAGGCATTAATAGTATCTTGCATTACATCACCTGGCAGTGTATTCCAAAGCCTCTCTGCCTCTAATGAAAGTTCAGTTCCTGAAGTCATAAAAGGGGGAAAAAAATCTGTATGTAATGCCCTCTTATGTAAAGCGTAAGCATGTTCCATCACAAGCACTTTTTCTCCAGTAAAAACAAGCCCTACTTTTGTAGCCTTTCCTTATAGTTTAATTCTTCTACCAGTCTAGTTGCACATCTCTACAATCTGTTTAGCTCATTAATATCCTTCTTTAAGTGACAGTTTAAACCCTTTTCAACATAAGCTTAATAAACATTGCTTGTGCTGCACGCACTTTTTGCCTGTTGTTTTAATTAAGAACATGTATTAACCATATAATTTAAAAACTAAAGAGACTGCAAAGTCCTAAAGGTTCTCAACTTTATGTACAGGATAGCAGCCAATCTTTTTATAAAATAAATACCTTATGTGCTCAGTGTTAAAAACATCAAAGCCCTAATGCCTTATGCGTGTTTATGATTAAGGGCCGTGACACACGGGGAGATTAGTCGCCATCCCACCGGCTAGAATGTAAATCGCCGTTGGGATAGCATACGCAGCGCCGCAATTTGCCATCCCACCGGTCGATTTACATTCTATCCCATGGGATGGCATTGCGGGGAGATTAGTGGCCTGTGACAACAGAGATTTGTCGCGGCCCTAAGGGTGGTGTAACCTCAAGCAAGTAAAACATTAGGGCTCTGATGTTTTTAAAGCTGAGCAAATAAAGTATTAATTTTATTGGAAGACTGGCTGCTGTCGTGTACATTTTTATTCCTGTCACTAAACAAGAATATGAAGTCAGTTGCACTTTAGCACTTCCTGACCCCCACAGAACAGGCAAAAACAAAAACGGGCAAAATGACCAGTGTTTCATCAGTCATCCAAGTACAGGTATGGGATCTGTTATCTGGAAACTTGTTATCAAGAATGCTCCGAATTACCGAAAGCCAGTCTCCCATAGACTCCATTTTTATCAAATCAGATTTTTCAAATTGTTTTCCTTTTTTTCTGTAATAATAAAACATTACCTTGTAATTGATCCCAACTAATATATTATTGTTCCTTCTTGGATGCGAAACAATCCTATTGGGTTTAATCAACATTTTATTGATTTTTTTTAGTAGACTTAAGGTATGAAGATCCAAGTAAGGGAAAGACTCCTTATCCACAAAACCCTTGGTCCCGAGCATTCTGGATAACGGATCTCATATCTGTATTTTTTTTTTTAGTTTAAGTGCGTGCTAAGGAATTCCCTTGCATTTTAAGTCTAAGGAGGATTTTTAACTTACCGGAAAATCCTTTTCTAGACGGCCCGTACTGTCAGTGCAGACGCCATGGGGTTAAGTATTCCCTTCCGGAGGCAGGACAGAAGAAAAAGAAACTTCCAGCTCCACCCCCTCCCTATAAACTGGTGCTCCTCCTTTCCCCTTCAGTTTTCTTATAATAGTCAAGTTAGGAGGAGTAGATAGAGAGGAGTATAGGAATAAGAAGAGAGGAGCCAGAAGTGATAACTGAGAACATGTTTAACTAGCATAACCTGAACTGAACTGAGTTAACCTAAGGGTGGGGCTTACTGCACTGACAGTACGGGCCGTCTAGAAAAGGATTTTCCGGTAAGTTAAAAATCCTCCTTTCTCTAGTACGGCCCTTCCTGTCAGTGCAGACGCCATGGGGACGTCCTAAAGCTGTCCCATAACTAGGGTGGGTATAGTTTGACTTGTTCTAGTGCCGCACTGCTGCTTGCAGGACTTTCCTGCCAAAGGCTGCTGGTGCAGAGTGGAAGACTTGGAGTCTATAAAACTTAGTGAACGTGGATAGTGATGCCCACGTGGCTGCCTTACAGATTTGCTCTGGTGTGGCAGAATTATATAGTGCCCATGAGGTGCTGATTGCTCTGGTGGAGTGTGCTCTGACACTAAATGGTTTGGGCTGTTTCCTGAGCTCATATGCATAGTTTATTGTACTGACCAGCCATCTGGCTATAGTACGTTTGGATGCTGGGGAACCTTTGTTCGCCCCGTATGTAACCAGAAAGGCATCCGCTTTTCTGTAGTGTTTGGACCTGTCCAAATAGAATTTTATTGCCCTGACTACGTCTAATTTGTGAAGGGTCTTTTCCTTCGTATTAGTAGGTCGTGGGCATAGAGAGGGAAGGTTGATTTCCTCGTTGATATGAAAGTGGGAAACCACCTTCGGTGTGAAGGATGGAATTGTTCTAAAGACTGCTCTGTCTTGGTGTATGATTAGCCAGGGCTCTTTGTGTGATAGGGCCGCTATGTCAGAAACCCGCTTTGCTGATGTAATTGCTATCAGGAAAGCTATTTTCCAGGTAAGGAATTTTAAATTACAAGAACCCAATGGTTCAAAGGGGGGCCCTTGTAACGCTGTTAGAACCACATTGAGGTCCCAAGGTGGAGTGGGGTCCCTGTATGGAGGTCTGGCTCTACCTACACCCTGTAGGAACTGAAGTACGTCTGGTTCCCTTGCCCACTGGTGTTGGAGTAAAAGGGAAAGAGCGGAGATCTGAGATTTGAGGGTGGCTAGAGAGAGGCCTAGATGAAAACCCTTAGCCAGGAATTCTATGATTGTCTGTGTGGAGGCTTGCTTCCATGGTGTGTGCGTTGAGGCACAGTAATCCATAAAGGTTTTCCAAGTTCTGTAATAAGCCTTTGTTGTGGTGGGCTTCCTGGCTTTCAATAGGATCTCGATGGCCGGTGTGGAGAAACCCTTTGCGCGCCATAGGTCGGTTTCAACAGCCAGGCCGTTAAATGTAATATTGTCGGGTTGTCGTGGTTGATTGGGCCTTGGGTTAACAAGTCTGGCCTGATAGGTAGCCGCCATGGTGGAGCTACCGACATTGTTACCAGGTCTGCATACCAGGTCCGTCTGGGCCAGTCTGGAGCAATTAAGATTGTCAATGTGTGTTCTTGTTGGATCTTGCGAATTATCCGTGGTAAGAGAGCCAGTGGGGGGAAAGCATAGACTTTGTTGAAAGTCCACGGTATGACTAATGCATCCACGTACGACGCCCCCGGGTCCTGTGACCTGGCGCAGTACGTAGGAACCTTGAAGTTGCGCCTGGACGCTAGCATGTCTATGTCCGGACGTCCCCACCTGGCCACTATCTGGTCGAATACATCTGGGTGCAGTGCCCACTCTCCCTGATCTATCCGTTGGCGACTGAGATAATCCGCTTCCCAGTTCTGGACGCCGGGTATGAACACTGCTGATATCGCTGGAACGTGCGATTCTGCCCAGCTGAGTATTAGGGATACCTCCTGCATGGCTTGGCTGCTGCGAGTGCCTCCCTGTTTGTTTAGGTAGGCTACTGCTGTGGCATTGTCCGACTGTATGCGAAGGGGTCGGCCTGTGAGCCGCTGTGACCAATGGTAGATGGCGTTTCGGATAGCTCTGATCTCTAGGATATTGATTGGTAGCCGTGCCTCGTCTGCCGTCCACGTCCCTTGGCAAGTATGTGGTGGGAAGATCGCCCCCCAGCCCTTGAGGCTTGCATCCGTGGTGATGACTGTCCATGGTGGTACAGCCCATTTCCTGCCCGTGTTTAGGTTGTGAGGGCAGGTCCACCACTTGAGAGATTGACGGACCAATTTGGTCATAGGAATTGTTTGGGAGAGGTTCGAGTAGTCCTTGTTCCAGTATCTTAGGAAGTGGTTCTGGAAGTATCTCATATGGAAGCGTCCGAACGGTAGTGCTTCCAGGGCTGCCGCCATGTAGCCCAAGAGTTTGAGGCATACCTCTGCCGTTGTTGAGTTCTGTTGGTATAAGTCCTGAGCTGTAGAGGTTATTCTCTGAATTTTCTCCGTTGTTAGTGATATGGTCTGAGTTGCGGAGTCGAACCACATTCCCAGGAATTGGATGCGCTGGGTTGGAGTTAATTGACTCTTTTTGTAATTCACCACCCAGCCGTGTTGTGACAGGGTTGTTATGCAGGTCTGTGTATCGGTCGAGGCCTGTTGGTAGGAGTGTGAACGAATTAGAATGTCGTCCAGGTATGGGGTGAGTGCTATCCCCATGCGTCTGAGGTGAGCAACGACCGGGCTGAGTACTTTTGTGAAGACTCTGGGTGCTGTACAGAGGCCGAAGGGTAGGGCTCTGAATTGGTAGTGCTCCCCCTGGACGTTGAACCTCAGGTACCTCTGGGAGTTTTCCTTGATGGGGACATGTAGGTATGCGTCCTGTAGGTCCACCGTCGTCATGAAGCACTGTGGTGTCATGGACATGCTTACTGATCGCAGGGATTCCATGCGGAACCGTTGTGTGGATATGAACGGGTTCAACGGCTTGAGATTTAGGACTGGTCGGAAAGTACCATCCTTTTTCTCCACCAAGAATAAATTTGAATAGAATCCCGTGTAGCGCTCCGGCCAGGGCACTGGAGAGATGACATTGTTGGTCCGGAGTTCCCTTACGATGTTTGTGAGAGCAAGTTGTCTGATTGGGTTTCTTGGAGTGGATGAACGTGTGAACGTGCGAGGGGGTAGGTTGTTGAATGGAATTCTGTAACCGTCTTTGATGATCGATAGTACCCAGTTGTCCTGTATGTGGGCTTGCCAGGTCGATACGAATTGTTGAAGGCGGCCGCCTACCCTCTCTACGTTTGGTGTGCAGTCATGTTGAGGTGGGCTTTGAGGGCCCTGGTTTCCTGTTTTGTTTGTGTTGTTGGGCCCAGGATGGTCTGCCTTTCCTTGTGTCACCGCTACCTTGTGATGTTCGGAAGGATGAGGTGCGAAAGGGACGAAAGGAACGTCCTTGGTTGTTCCATTGCCTATTATAGGGTCTGCTAGTGGATTCAGGTCTGGTCTTTTTGCCTGAAGGTAAGAAGGAGCTTTTGCCCCCAGATACATCTGAAATTATCTGTTTCAGATCGGGTCCGAACAGCGTGTCTCCTGTGAATTTGAGATTGAGGAGTTTAGACTTGGAGGCCGTGTCTCCGGACCAGTGGCGTAGCCACAAGGCTCGTCTGGCTATCACCGTGTCCATGCTGGTCTTGGCTGCTAACCTCACTGTGTCCATGGCTGCATCCGATAAGAAGGCTAGTGAGGCACTGATTTGCTCTAATGCTTCTTGTAGTGCCTGTGGCGAAGATGGTGGGTGCTTGCTTAACTCTTGGCACCAGAATTTCGCTGTTCTCGCCAAACCCGCTGATGCCACTGCTGGTCGTAGTATTGCCGTGGCGTGTGTGAAACCCTTTCTGAGAGCCACCTCCATTTTCTTATCCATGGGTTCCTTAAAGGCGGCCTCTTCCGTAGGTAATGCAGTGTTTTTGGATAGGCGGGCGACTGCAGAATCGACTCTGGGTGCTTTATCCCAGATCTTTTGTTGTTCTTCCGGAATGGGATATGTAGTAAGGAACCGTTGAGTCAGGGTAAGGCGGTGGTCTGGTTTTGTCCATTCATTCTCAATTAGCTGGGAGATGGATTTGAAGACAGGGAATGTTCTGGCCTTTTTGGGCTGTATCCCCAGAACTCTATCGGCTTTGGATGCGGTTGCTCTTTCATCCTTGATCTCTAATGTAGTTAGCATGTCACGTAGTAGTCGTTTGGCAGTGTCAGGACCTGCGATGGGATGGTAGTGCTGATCTCTTCCTGAGTCGTCAGTATCAGTGTCACTGTCTGATATTTCGCCCAATTCTGGTTCACTGTCTGGGTCACTGATCTCCGTGTCTGAGGAGTTGGTGTCCAGTAAGACATGTGCTTTGCGTTTCCTAGGGCGTGTGGTGGACTGTGTAATAGTGGATTGTATGGTGGATTTTATCCAGTCGAATAAATCTTCCAGTTGTGGCGGTTTTGCAGATGTAGATGGCATGGCCTCCCTGTCCGGTTCAGGTGTAATAGGAGGCTGTGTGGTTGGGGCCTGATTAGTGCCCTCCTGGGGATTCACCGTGTTGTGTGCCATATCAGGATGAGGGGATAATAATGGAGCAGGTATTGGTGGTTCTGCACAATCCCTGCACTCTCCCTGTTCCCCCTTACGTAATGTGTGTTTACAGGTTCTGCATTTTTTGAACTGGTTTGTAGCCCTTTTGTCAGTAGATTTCCTAGCTCTTGGGTTAGGTGTAGTACTGGGCATATCCTTTCTGAGCTCGTCTAGAGTATTGTCAGGCTCCATCTGGCTAACTGGAGTAATGATTCAGTATGGTAGAACAGGTACTTATATACTTAGGTACCTTTTATGATCAGCTGGGTGTGCTCCGTTGGGTAGTCTGCTGAGGCAGAATAAAACAAAGGATAAGGCGCCTGAATCTGCGGCGCCAGTGTAATGGCGGCGCGCTGTGAGACCCGGTGCCTGCGTCCTGTGAGGCGTATGCGTCGGCGCGTACGTGCGCCGGCACGTTCGTGCGTCAGCGCGCATGCGCGTCAGCACGTACTTGCGTGCACTGTGTGACGCGCGCGCCTGTGACTGTGCTGCGCTTCCTGGAGAGCGCGTAATCGGCGCGAAATTGTGTGGTTCTGGTGCTGCCGTCTGTGCTCAAGTAGGGCCTGTGGCGGTGCTGGAGGGGGGGTCGGGGGGGTTGTCCAATCTCTGTGAGATGGTTGCAACCCCGTGGTGCTCGTTCTTGTATGGCTGGCCAGACCTGTGGTGTGGCTGGAAGCCCTGGTTGCCCCCAATAGTACCGTTGCCTGATTTGTAATCTGCAGACCTGAGGTGTGCAGATGACCATAGGAAATTCCCAGAATAGGGAAAAAAGAAAAAAAAAAAAAAAAATTAAGAATAAGTCCTGTCCTAACCTCCTAGCAGGACAGAAGAAAAAAACTGAAGGGGAAAGGAGGAGCACCAGTTTATAGGGAGGGGGTGGAGCTGGAAGTTTCTTTTTCTTCTGTCCTGCCTCCGGAAGGGAATACTTAACCCCATGGCGTCTGCACTGACAGGAAGGGCCGTACTAGAGAAAAGTGTAATACCATTACCAGCATTGAGTTACACTACTGGAAAAGTGAATAGCTGTGAAACTAGAGGTAAAAGTCTGATTTGACAAAGATGGCCTCAGTCTCCATCACACCCTCTATCAAACCACTTTTCAAAATATATAACTTGATATCTTCAAGTGTTCCTTCACATTAAGGCTGGCACCTGCATGTTTTTCCTGCTTATAACTGCCTTGCTGTGCCAGCATCTATGTTGTTTGAATTTGGATTGGAGGGTGCCATTCCCTTTTGATACTGTGCACCAGGCGAAAGTTTTTTTTGGAGGAACCAGGGAGTGCTGGTGAGTTTTTCGTTGCCTTCAGCAGTCTGGCTGTGCCTAAATGTGAAGGATAAAGATATACTGTATACACATACAGATGACCTGGTATGTAAACATATATTATAAAATTTCCAATAAAAATCATTCATACTTTTTAAATGAAAATAAGATTTATTTTTAAAATATATTCAAACACATAAAAACTACAAATGGTTTAAAAATTACAACATACTGTAATAAAAACTTGAAAAGATATAGGTTTGATTGATTTTCAGTATGGCAGATTCCAGAGTACCATTCCAGCCACTGTATCCACAGATTCCATATGGCACTCAGAAAATAACAGTGACATTTTAAGGCTTCCTTTACGGATAGTGCATTCCACGGAACACTGGTGGGAGTCCAACTAATAGCCAGACACGGACCTTAAAAGCTGAAGCAGCAACAGCCCTACATTGAATTTACCAGGCAGTTTTTCTTTCTATAAGCTTGCTGACCATCCAAAAGTCTTACCAATATATAAAAAAGAATTTCACAGGCAGAACATTATCTTCCACACTGGTCAGGGGTGTCTCGTATATTTCACCCAAATTTACTTTTATAACATCATTAAAAAGATTTTCAAAATACTATGTTTTTTAATTTAAAATGGCACTTTCATCCCTTCCTGTCCCTTGGCAAAATTCAGTCCACCGCCCTTCTCTTCAAGCATTTGGAAAATAATCCAGTCAGCGCCAGTGAAGTATAGGGCTACCTCAAAGAGTCAACTCTGTTAAAGACAAAATAATATTAAAATAAATTACATGTCTTTTATAATCATATAACTCATAAAGAATAATTACTATAGAATACTGCTCCATTAATAAATTTGGGATGTCCAACTTGCAGCCATTTCACAACTATATATCGCAGCATATAGGGATTTTCTATAACAAAAATGTATGAATAGGTAACTAAGGTGCATTCTTAAAGGAACAGTTCAGTGTAAAAATGAAACTGGGTTAAATGGATAGACTGCACAAAATAAAAAATAATTGCAATATATTTAGGCAAAAATGTAATATATAAAGGCTGGAGTGAGATGTCTAAAAAGTAGCCAGAAAACTACTTTCTGCTCTCTAACCTCTTAGTGACTTTAGGGGGGGTGGGGGCACATGGGACATAACTGCTCAGTTTGTGAGCATGCAGGTCAGATTCAAATCAAACTAATGTTATGTTAATGTTATGTCTCACATGGCCCCCCTCCCCTTAATTCACTAATTGGTTACTGACTGCTTAGAGAGCTGTAAAGGAGGAAATAGTGTTCTGGCCATAATGTTAGATATCCCACTCTATCCCATATAGATTACACTTTTGTCTAACTAACTATATTGAATTTTTTTTTTTATTTTATGCAGTCTATTTTGCCCATTTTAATTTTTACACCGAACTGCTCCTTTAATACTAATTCATATACATACTCCTAATACATTCATACATACTCATACACATAGTTTTATGACCATCCCTTTATACTGAAAGTGCTTGGTATATCAAATCAGTCCTGAAACCCTTAGGTGCATGATCTAAATGCCACTGCACCACAAAGTGGTTAGTGAAAGCAGGGCTGTGGAGTCGGTAGATAAATTCTCCGACTCCTCAGTTTCTGATACTTCCAACTCCGACTCCTCTGTTTTTAATATGCTAATGTATTTTATACATTCATTGAAGGAAAGGAAGGAGACATACATGTCATTTAACCACAGAACTACTGGCTAGGAAGCCAACACTCTACTGTATTGCCCAATTAAAGCACGTATACAAGTATTTCTAGTCCTGCAAATTTTATTACTTAATTAGTTATCAGTGAGAGTTAGGCAAGGTTCACAGTGGGCATAGTGTTCCCTGTAACAGAGGAACATGACGCAGTGGAGCTGCCGCACCTTAACTGCGTTACGTCCCATTTAGTGAAGCATACAGTCAAAGAAAAGCTTCATGGTCATTCAACGTGTTCGTTTATGCACTGCGTGCATTGGGCTTTATTCTTATAGCAGAGAAGTAATTAATTATGACTGTTTGTGAATTGGGACATTTAAACTTGCTTTATTTTTTTATTTTTTATTCCCATTTAAATTTAGTAGGAGTCGGAGTCGGTTCATTTTTTGCCGACTCCAGGTACCCAAAATTGCCTCAGACTCCTCTCGACTCCGACTCCACAGCCCTGAATGGGCTTCTGTAGTGATGTATTGTACCAGTAAGGAATGAAACAGTGCCACAGGGGGCACGTTTATAAACACTGGGCACATTTGCATTGTCAGTAACGCACAGCAACCAGTGATTTGTGAAGTCATCTGCAATAACACAATAAAAGCAAAAAAAATATTGTTTGCCATGGGTTACTGCCCAGGTGCACGTGCCCAGTGTTTATAAATAAGTTACACATTCTACTGCACCGCAAGGACAGACTAAGGGGAAACAAACTGTTGCACAATGTGAGAAAAAACTCTACATTGAGCTACATCTATACATGCTGCACTGCGTGAATTCATTTTTTTGCACTGCTTGGGGGACCAGAGGGAAACTGCAGCTCTGCCTTAAAATTATAGAATGGAGGGGAATATGTGGCAGAATCTTGATGTCTATGTGGTAAGGGCACAGTGGAATTCATACCTCTGCATCATGTAGTGCTGGGGTGAAGGAAATCCATAATAATGTACTGCTTGGGCTGTGTGTTTGTAGAGGAATCTCACTGCTGTATTGTACATTGCATCTCCAGTTCCTCTCAATGTGGAGGGACCCCAAGGCTCTGTACTTGGGCCATTGTTGTTCTCCCTTTACATGCTGTCTTTGGGAGAGCTTATCCGTTCATTTGGTTTTAAATATCATCTGTATCTGTATACCCAAATTTACTTTTCGACCCCTTCGTTAACAGTCGAAACGGAGACTCAAATCTCTAACTGCCTCCTGGCCATCTCTAATTGGATGAACCAACGCCACCTCAAACTGAACCTAACAAAAACTGAACTAATGATCTTTCCGCCTAAGCCTGGTCTTACACCCCCCCCCCCCCCTCTTTTCTATCTCTATTGATGGCACCCTCATCAACCCAGTCGACTCGGCGCATTGTTTGGGGGTGATCTTTGACTCCTGTCTCTCCTTCTCTGACCATATTAACACCACTGTCAAAACCTGTCACTTTTTCCTGCGCAATATTGCCAAAATCTGTCCCTTTCTCTCTACTGCAACAGCTAGGCTGCTCATGCATGCTCTCATCCTATCCCAACTTGACTACTGTAACCTGCTACTAATCGGCCTCCCTAACTCCCATCTTTCCCCCCTAGTCTGTATTAAATACTGCTGCCAGAATTCTCCTCCTCTCATCCAGGAGAGTTCAGGCCCTTCCCCTGCTAAAGTCCTCATCGTGGCTTCCTATTAAACAAAGAATATCTTACAAACTCTTTCTCTTAACCTTCAAAGCCCTCCATTCGTCTGCTCCTCACTACATCTCTTCTCTTGTGTCTCCGTATGTTCCTGGCCAACTCCTTCATTCCTCGCAGAGCAATCGTTTGGTTGCGCCCCCCCACTACTACTGCGGTTTCCCGCCTTAAACCTTTCTGCCTTGCTGCCCCTTACATTTGGAATGCCCTCCCTGATTTCCTCCGGAGAGAATCCTCCCTCAGTCTTTTTAAAACCAAACTAAAAGACTATGTTTTGGAGCACTCGCCCAGCACCTGATCTGGGAACTAACACTTATATTGTAGTGTCACCCACTGTGACTTACAGCGCTTATATTTGCCTTCTTGTGTCTGTAAGTTACCCTCCCATATAGATTGTAAGCTCTACGGGGCAGGGACCTCCATCCTCTTGTGTCTTTGACTCTTAACTTATTGCAACTGTATCTTGTATTTATTTGTGCTTATTGTAATACTTTGTATTTATCTATTTTAATACCCGTTTATATTAATGTATTCTACTGTACAGTGCTGCGTACATAAGCAGCGCTTTATAAATAAAGTTATACATACATACAAAGATTGAGTGGAATTCATATGCAATTTAGGAATGGCGGTATATGCCTACTACTATATTGGTCATTAAAAGATGGAAGAATGAAAACTAGCAAAGACTAATCTAAATAGCACCACTACAGTTACCCATAGCAACCAGATATTTGAATTAATTTTCTAACTTGCCTTAGACTTTTCAAATCTATTTTCTGATTGTTTTCTATGAATAATTGTATTAGTGCAATTATAACTCTTACACAGAATAGAGACTGACTAATGCACATAACCAGGCCCAGCGTTAATTACTACTTTATTACTTGCAAGTACATACATTTTTACATTTTCAAAAAACAGTAGATTTTAGTTACTTGTTTTTTCAGGCATTTCACCTATATTAGTAAATTAGTCTCAGTATCTCTTTATAAAATTGTTTTCCTAAAAGTCCAGTAAAATCTGATGTTTAAACAAGTGATCCTCTCATTGACCATACCATTCTATGCCTTACTGTTTAAAATGTAAAATATAGAAACTAAAACACACAGATATATTATTTGTACTGTGTAAAAATATCTGCTTATTCACTTCTTTTACTCACGTAATAATTATGTACATGATCTGGTCAGGATGGGTGATGTAAATCCTGGTGAGAGAACACAAAGGAGCTTTATTAATATAAGCAGTAGGTCTAATAGTGTATTTTTAACTCTCTTTCCCAAGTCACTTTTCCTGCAGGTTCAGAAAGCATAAATCTTTGGAACAAACCTTTCTCCCCACTGATACATTGCTCTGTCTTGGAATAAATGGCACAGGAACAACCACATACTGATTGTCTCCATCCAAAAGATGACCACAACGAACCAGATGGAGGACAGCAGAAAGAACTCACACACCATCTTGTTTGAGGTCACCTTCTCAAATCAAGGCCCTTTGTTCACTCGCCCCCAGAGATCCTGAATATTAAACAAAAAAGTGTTCGAGATTAGTCTCCTGTAATCGTCTGATGAGCCATTTATACAGATTAACTGACCAAGGGAACTGGCAGATTTATCTTTGTCACCAACATGCAATAGAAGTGAATTAGGAGCCTGGTTCTGTTTGGGTCACTCAGCTTCAAATACATTAAAGGAGAAGTAAAGCTACTAATGTAGTTCCTTCCCAATACAGTAGCCACAATAACCCTCACTAGAACGCTATATTTATTCTGCAGAAAGCTTTACCATACCTAAACAGCCCTAGAAGCTCCCTCTGTTTGCTTAAGATAGCTGCTGCCATTTTTGCTTGGTCTCGGTAACTTCTGTGGTGCAGCTCTTGGCTGCTGGTAGCTCAGATTACAGCATAGAGGGGGTGGGAGGACAAAGAAGGGAGGGGGAGAGGGAGAGACTTAGCAGACTGTGCTGTGCCCTGAAGGATTATTCTGAGAAGGAAGTCTGATACACATGTTTTATCTTTTGGTAGAGGGCTCAGAGCAGCTCCAAAAATGGGATTAAAAAGACACCCTCGGTTTATACTCGAATATATAAGTTTCACAAAAACGTCAAAATTACAGTTTTAATAATGAATAATATATATAATATATTATTCATTATTATATAATATATATAATTGCAAAAATTATTACTCATTTATTTTCCACTGCCCACTAAGGGGTGCAAAAATTCACCACTTAAGGCCTATGCACCATCTCCTGTGCCCAGTTTCTGCAATCTTGTGCTAGATTTAAACATCAAGTGCAAACTGCAGAGCACAGTGCAGTCTAGAGCAAGGCAGCCCTGTACTAAATATTAGTACAGGGCTCCCTGTACGCCTTGTGTCCATTAATTATCCTAACCTGCACATCTGAATGAAGCCCAACCTAAGGGGTGTCCAAGTATATGCCTATGTCAAACCCCTCTTGATTCCCGTGAATATTTAACTGCCAAACACAGACATTGCTGCATTCATGGGAGATGTGCAGGTCTTTGTACTACATTCTCCAAAGTGGTCTGCACCATTTATTATAACTTTTTACCCTGCCTTGCTCTTAGTAAATGACCCACCCATGAAGTTTTAATGATAATCCATCAACTATATCCGTCTACTCACATTATATATAGGGTACAATTGGATTCACTAATCAGTGAATCATAGTGAATTTAGAGTAGGGTGGACAGATAACTTGAAAATTCAGGATTTAAAATAAACTACAATCAGTTCAGTTCTGCTACATGGATTTGTTAGACGTGTTCCTGAATTTTCAGTTGATCTGGTCATCCTCGTTTGAAGTGCGATAGCTAGAACTTTCAGCCTGTCTGAATTAGAATTAAAACTTGTTGGAATTAAAACTTGACAGCACAAATTGGATCAAACTGACAGTAAAGATTCCAATGCTTTTTATGATTTCTATTGCAATAGTGATGTGAGGGCCGGCCTGATACCCGCGAGGCCCATGGGGTTTACCTGCAGGTCTGGCGAGTTTGGAACGACCTTGGCACACCATTTGCTATTCGCGGGCGGGTTAGAGTTGAGCTCTTCCGCCTGCTCTCCCCACCTGTGACCTTGCGGCTTCCTAGGGGTGGGCAGAAGAGGCACGTACTTCTTCTGTCTACTTCCCCTAAGTCTGGGCCCTTGAGTCCTGAGTGTGAAACCCATGCTTCTCGTCACTGCCCAGATTTATATACTGGAGATGCATATTGACATCCTAGTGTATCACCTTTTCATTTCCTTTTAAAGCACATATACTCATGTGAATAAAATATTACAAATTTTAAGACATCAGTGCCCTTTCTCTAATCATTTCTTCTATTGTAGTTCATACTTGGAGCATCCAGATCCAAGATTCCACTCAGTAGTACACATACACTATCAGCATCCTTTATGAGCACTGATTATAACAGGCTCAATGCGAATAAAACATAAGGCACAAAAGTGTCCACAAACGGGGGAAATACTACTTTATCAGGTGTGCATGATGCATTACACCCAAAACATTAACGCAGCGAGACAGAGTAGCAATTACAAGGCACTTTGCAGACAAGTTGCCACACTTTGCCCAGGCTGAGTGTTAAAGTAAAAATGGGAGGAAGGCCTCTCTTAACAATACCGTCAAACTGCACTACAGCACCTCCAAATACTACCCCATCTGCCTTGACCATTCCAAATAATCAGAGCAGTGCAGTGGGGTTTAATTTTACACCACTTAATATCCTTTCTCCTTTGATCTTGCACCAGGAACATAAACAATTGAGTCTATGCAGATGTGGCTTAAAATGTGCATGCGTTTTGTTGGTTAATTAAGTGGTGCAATATGCCCACCAACCCTGCTGTGCTTTTTCAAAACAAGGGAAATGGGTCAGTATTGGGAAGGTGCACTGGTATGGTCGAGGCAGCGCCGGGCCTTATGATGACTATGACCAAGACAGGATGCGCTGTTTGTCAGGCTTTGCCACATCTGCCCCTTCCCAAAAAAAATTCCTTCACTATCCTACTACCCTTGCGACACATGGAGTCGGATGGGTAGGGGGTGGAGAGGGAGCAGCCAGGCTGTTGAGGAACTGCAGAAAAGTCAGAACTAACATATACAAACACCTTTCATTCTTCTTTGAGTAACTAACCTAGAGCAAGTCTATGCTTAATATGTCTCATATTTAGTGATAAGCAAAAGTTTTCACCTTTTTTCACTGTGAAAACCACCCAGGCTCCAGAAGCAGCTTACCTACAAACTACATGCCTTAGTATGGAAGGGAACACGATACACACATTTTAGATCAGGGGGTGCAAGATGGCCAGTTAATGCAGATCCTGGTGTAAGGCTGCATCAGGATACACCTCAGTACATCAGGGTTTACCCTAAAGTAAAAGGACCACCGCAATGTAACACTGACTTGGCACAGGCAGAAATATAATGCTTGAGTTGTTTGTGGCAGTGCAATGATTAGCATTTCTGTAGTGAAGCGCTGGGGTTCCAGGTTTAATTCCACTCCGGCCCCTATCTGAATGGTGTTTGTATGTTCTCTCAGTGCTTGTCTGCGTTTCTCCCAAAACCTTCCAGACAGGCTCCATAAGGGATAGGGACTTGTAAGTTCTACTAGCCTGGTGTGAATGGGGCAACGTTTCTGGGGAAACTCTGCAGAATATATTGGCTCTATACAAATAAAAAGTCTGAATAATAATAATCCTTAATTAGTCTGACTGAAATCAGAATAGGCAACCTTGACACTGATTTCATGCTCTGAAAGGCAGGAACTATTATCCTAGCTGCTCTAATACAGCCGAGTACGTTTTTTTAAAAAAGTAATGGAATATGGCCATATCAGAGCTTCTTAGGAGAAATACACTAAATAGGCAAACTTTGCTTTACAGAATCCTTGTATATTATGCCAAGTGCATGTCGGAGCGCTGCTTTATTTATATTTAATAAACTTCCCACTTTTAGGCATAAACATTCTATGCACCCTTAGTTGTGAGTAGGGCTTCTAAATGCAACGTAACGCAATCTCCCTGTTTACACTCATTAATATCCCGTAACATTATAGCTTACAACAGAAAAAAAGCCAAAGCTTTTGAAGCCCAAAAATCTCTACGCAGAACCACTCACCAGGAAAGGGATCCCCGGTGGGTCTATGGGGGTATGAAGATCATGATCCAAGGTATATACATCTGCTACACAAGAACAAACACTTCCGCCTTAGACCACGCCCCTTTGCTTGGGCTATACAGTGACGTCACGCTACGAACGGCTGGGCGGCTTCTGATTACGAGGCTTATTTGTTCCCCAAGGAACGTCTCAGCTTACTGTGCATTTTTTACGACGCCTAGTCTATGTTCCATTAGAAAAAAAAAAGATATTCTGTCTCAATTAGTCGTTTTTTGCCAAGCAGTAGTTTGTTTGTTTGTTTTTTTTAAAGATTTGATCCTTTCACCTAGTCACTTTTCATATGGGTGATGTGCTGACTGTAAAACAAATCTTTTCTAGACCATTCCTAGAGTTTGTTCCTTGTTGGTTCGGCTTTGGAGCTAATATTGACAGGGATTAAGTAGAGGGAGCAGAGGCTGGTATATTTTTCTAGAGAAAGCAAACCCCTATTACCTTCTGTAGGGACCCATAGGGTTAAATGCCCTATGGAGTGATATCCCTACCTCTTCACATAGATCCCTTGTTACTGGGTGGAAGCCTTGGTGCAGTTTATAGATATGCCTATCCTTTATTGGCCCATATGGTTGTCCACATCCCTTGCAGCCTCATATAGTGTCTAGCAAGGAGGTGTGGCTTCCTCTTTGGCTGCCAGTCTGCTCGCCTATGTACAACCCTCCATTGAGCCTGGGTGCAGACACAGGCCCCAGTAAGCAATATACTTTTGAAATAAAGTTGGGGACAGGGCCCTGTAAACGAGGTTAAGTTAGTCTCAGGACTAGACTCTGTCCTAGCACACTCTAGGAGTGTGACTCAGTCAGGGCAATTTAGAAAGAGCAGCTGTTGCTCCAGCAAAGGAGAATTTAGTGGGTTTAGCATACCCCTGGTGCTGTCTGCCTTGCTATAGGGACCACAGTTCAGACACAGGTATCAGGCTAGTAGTTACTCCTGAACCACCGTTGGCTGTAGAGATCCGGTCTAGTAAAGGGTATTTAACCTTGGGACTTCTGGCTAGTTGCTCACATCTATCTCCACTGTACCATTCTACCTCAATTACTGTGAGTATTTACTGATCCCTGTGCTAATAACATTTGTCTTGGACAATAAAGAGTTAATTAGTTCATCTGCAAGAGCTCCTGGCATCCTATTACTTAACACACTACACAGTACCAGTGGGAGTTGTAGTACAACTACATCGTTCAGTTAACCTTCCACTTAGTGAAGGCCCACTCCTTTGAAAGAGAGTCCCAATATGCCCCATGCTCTAACCATAGCCTGGCGTTTAAAGTGCTTTCTAGCCAAAAAGGAGTTACACTTCCTTAGCAGAGGCAGCTGAGGTGCAGGCAGGGGCAGAGCACCTTATCCACTTGTTCTGTTGGATCATACTGTTTGCACGTAAGGTTGCTGCTTGCCAAATAAAAATGACGCATGATGCTGTTATCTTTGGACTATGGATATTGGTTGGTTCGCCAATGGTACAGGTTAGACAATGCTGACCAGGGCATGCTGCACTGGCAGAAGTAGAAGTGGAGGGCTAGTAACAATAGAAAGGTGGCTTCTTGAACAGCTTTTATCCTTTCCCCTGGCCCGTGTGCCAGTCAGAACCTAGGGGTTTTTTTTTTTTGCATTATTAAAACTTAACTTTTATTATGTTATAGAATGCCCCATTCTATGCTTTTATTTAATTTTTATAGTTTTTTAATTATTTGCTTTTCTTCTCTACCAGCTTTCAAATGAGGGTTACTGACCAGGGAGCAAAAACTTTTGGTCTGTAAGGCTACAATTTTATTGTTATTGTTACTTTTTTTTTTATTTATCTTTCTATGCAGGCCCTCTACTATTCATATTCCCCATCTTGTTTAAACCACTGCCTGGTTGCTAGGGTAAATAAGAACCTAGCAACCAGAGAGCTTCTAAAATATCAAACCATCTCATATTAAATGGTAATTTAGAGGTAAACTATCCCTTTAACTTGATTGTGATTGTGTTAATATTGTTAAAGAGAGATTGGATTAATTTGGCAGTAACATTCTTAATTCAACTTTCAGATGCTGAAAAAAAAATATTGGAATAGGGATTTTTTTTAACTCTCTCTGATCTCCAAACAAACATTTTTCCCACTTAGTTATCTGTACACAAGCTGTGGATTAATAACTTCTCTAAGTGATAATCTGTTGTATAATCGTAGCAATCCAATTTAAATGTAATTATAATGAACACATGTAAGCCTGGGATTAGTTTAAGAGGAAGTGTGAAATAAAGATTGTACTGAACATCGAGCCATCTGAAATGATGGTTTTAAGGCATACTCACTGATTATTCACATTAATTTAATTTTTTACACTTATGAGAGTACTACTTATTGTCCAGCATTCTTCTAAATATCTACATTATGATTATTTAAAATCTAAAGAAGCACCAGCAATTGAGATATTTAAACTGTGTCTATCAAGCTGCTGATGTTAGGTTGAGCAGCTGTTAAGTTTTTGCATCTTGAATGAGTTAATAATGACAAAGACAACTGTCAAAACTGATGAAATTGTGTTACTTCAACATTTTGACATAACATTGAAAACATGTTGGTATTAAGTGGAGTAAAAAAACGATAAACTGTCGTTCAGATGATTTTTGAATCTGTTGTATAATGGTTTTCTGGCATTAACAATGTTTTTAATTCAATTTGACAAATTTGTTTTAACACCACTTTTTGTCAATTACCAACCTCTGTTATTGATTTACAATCCCCAGTTAGCTTCCATATTTACATCAGGTAGGGCCACATACAGCCTATAGCCTTTTTCCTGAGCAGCTAAAAATGCCAAATTTTCTGGAAAAATACTGGCTTTCCTATCCTTGTTATCTTTGTATCTTTTCTCCTATTGATTACGTTGCCATCATGCAACCCTATGCACAACCATTCTACAGACATAGAATCACTACATGCCTTGTATCAATACAATTTGTAAAGAAACAGTCAGAGAGGCTTGGAATGCCGTTTCTTTTTAAAGGGTGAGCATGCCAGTGACCAGAACTAGATGTGTAACAATGTGGTATATAGAAACTGACCCCTCAGCAACACTGCAATTCATAGATGTTTTGCCAGTTGATATGTTAAAATGTAATCAAACACAAATTTGCCTAAACTTTCTGGGTCCTTAGTATTCCTTTCTAAATATTTATAACACAAAAAACATCTGAAAACATTTAAACACTCTTTTGTCTTTTGGCCTGTATGGTAAGCAATTCAAAAGTGTTACTGAGGGATATTCACACATCAAAAGTATAAGCCAAGAAGTGCAAAAAAGGCCCCAGTATCACAGGGGAATTGCAACAAACTTACAAAAAAGCACTCCAAAAATAGGATAAAAAACAATTTTATCCATCATTATATATACAAACCCCATGCGTCTTGGTGTTACGCGTTTTGTGCAAGTTTTTTTATTTTAAGTCTATATGGTAAGCATACTCATGCACTTATCCACACTATAATCAGCTAGTTGGTTATACAACTAGCTTTGCATTCTCTCGCGTTTTCATGCGTATATCGGCTACATGTGCCTGCACCCGAGCGTATTCCATTCATTCGGGTGCAGGCACAAGTAGCAGGCGTAGGGCTGAATTTTCGCCAAGCATTTTTCCGCTTGCCGAAAATATCAGCCCTACGCCTCGTGTGGCATCAGCCTTAATTTCTAAGCTTGCAAGCTGCAGAAAAACTACAGAAGAACTAATGATCTTTCCGCCTAAGCCTGGTCCTACCCCCCCCTTTTCTATCTCTATTGAAGGCACCCTCATCAACCCTGTCAATTCGGCACGCTGTTTGGGGGTGATATTTGATTCTAGTCTCTCCTTTTCTGACCACATTAACTCCACTGTCAAAACCTGTCACTTTTTCTTACGCAATATTGCCAAAATCCGTCCCTTTCTCTCTACTGCAACAGCTAGGCTGCTCATGCATGCCCTCATCTTATCCCGACTGGACTACTGCAACCTGCTATTAACCGGCCTCCCTAACTCCCATCTTTCCCCCCTACAGTCTATATTAAATACTGCTGCCAGAATTCTCCTCCTCTCATCCAGGAGAGTTCAGGCCCCTCCCCTGCTAAAGGCCTTATCGTGGCTTCCTATCAAACAAAGAATATCCTACAAACTTCTTCTCTTAACTTTCAAAGCCCTCCATTCCTCTGCTCCTCACTACATCTCTTCTCTTGTGTCTCTGTACGTCCCTGGCCGACTCCTTCATTCCTCGCAGAGCAACCGTTTGGCTGCGCCCCCCACTACTACTGCGGTTTCCTGCCTCAAACCCTTCTGCCTTGCTGCTCCTTACATCTGGAATGCCCTCCCTGATTTCCTCCGGAGAGAATCCTCCCCCAGTCTTTTTAAAACCAAACTAAAAGACTACCTTTTGGAGCACTCGCCCAGCACCTGATCTGGGAATCAGCACTTATATTGTACTGTCACCCACTGTGACCTACAGCACTTATATTTGCCTATTTGTGTCTGTAAGTTACCCTCCCATATAGATTGTAAGCTCTACGGGACAGGGACCTCCATCCTCTTGTGCCTTTGACTCTTAACTTATTGCAACTGTTACTTTATCTTGTATTTATTTGTATTTATTGTTATACTTTGTATTTATCTATTATCTTATTAACCCCCTGTTTGTATTAATGTATTCTACTGTACAGCGCTGCGTACATAAGTACTACCGTCCTCACTAGGGATGCACCAAATCCACTATTTTCTGAATCTTTCATGAATGATTCCCAACGGTGTCTGAACACTAATTTGCATATGAAAGTGTTAAATTGGACCATCACATGATTTTTAATGTTGCATGTGGTTTAGCCAGGCACCTGATTTTGCCCAAATCCCAGTCCTGCTGCAAAACACTGGTATTCAACCAAATCCCAAACCTAATCCAGTGCATAGTGTTCACCATAGTAAATGGCGAACTACCCCTTTAATGTTGGCATGGCATTTTCAGTTTAATAGTATCTGTTAGAAGGGTTCCTTTATATGGTACAATACTGAGAAATATAAACAGACACATTAATAAATAATTTGACAAACAGTGGATGCTGATAATACAAAGGTAGCTTTAACTAAATGTTTATTAATATGGTTTTAGACCACCATGCACACATAACACATCCAGGTTTGTAGCTAGAGGTATAGGTGCACTTGAAAAATGTATTGCATGGCTGTCTCCATATACTGACCCAAAACTATAAATTCACCGTTATTCACCGTGATTCTCAATCCCATTCTCTCTATCCAGTAGACAGAGAGAATCTACTGGCCCAATCCATCATTTTTAGTACTTACTAAATCCTCCCCAAAAGACTTGCTGAACACTGAACTAAATTAGAACCCTCGTTTGCATATTACAATGTGATTACGTTACATCGACCATTACAACTATGTACCACAGTTAAATCTAAATTTTGCTCAAAGTGCTGAGAAATTGCCAAATCACAAACAGCCCTGGATTTGGTGCATTTCAACACTTAGGGGCTGATTTACTAACCCACGAATCCGACCCGAATTGGAAAAGTTTCGACTTGAAAACGAACATTTTGCGACTTTTTCGTATGTTTTGCGATTTTTTCGGATTCTGTACGAATTTTTCGTTACCAATACGATTTTTGCGTAAAAACGCAAGTTTTTCGTATCCATTACGAAAGTTGCGTAAAAAGTTGCGCATTTTTCGTAGCGTTAAAACTTACGCGAAAAGTTGCGCTTTTTTCGTAGCGTTAAAACTTAACGCTACGAAAAATGCGCAACTTTTCGCGTAAGTTTTAACGCTACGAAAAATGCGCAACTTTTTACGCAACTTTCGTAATGGATAGGAAAACTCGCGTTTTTACGCAAAAATCGTATTGGTAACGAAAAATTCGTAAAGAATCAGAAAAAATCGTAAAACATACGAAAAAAACGCAAAATACCGATCATTACGAAAAAAACGCAATCGGACTCCATTCGACCCGTTCGTGGGTAAGTAAATCAGCCCCTTAGGGTCTGATTTACTAATCCACGAATCCGAATCCCGAATGGGAGAAAATCGGATTGGAAACGAACATTTTGCGATTTTTCGTAAATTGTGGCGACTTTTTCGTAGCCATTACGTCTTGCTCGGAAATTGTCGCAACTTTTTCATAGCCATTACGACTTGCTCGTATATTGTCGCGACTTTTTCGTATTGAGCGCTCGTAAACGGCGGGCAAACCTTTGCGACTTTGCATGATTTTGGAAGCCTCCCATAGGACTCAATGGCACTCTGCAGCTCCAACCTGGCCCAAGGAAAGTCTCCCATAGGGCTCAATGGCACTCTGCAGCTCCAACCTGGCCCAAGGAAAGTCTCCCATAGGGCTCAATGGCACTCTGCAGCTCCAACCTGGCCCAAGGAAAGTCACGATACTGAAGCTTGAATGATTCCGAAACTTTTGTACTCAGTATAACGGCTACGAAAAAGTCGCAACAATTTACGAGCAAGTAGTAATGGCTACGAAAAAGTTGCGACAATTTACGAGCAAGTCGTAATGGCTACGAAAAAGTTGCGACAATTTACGAAAAAATCGCAAAATACCGATCATTACGAAAAAAACGCATTCGGACGCTTTTCGGACGTTCATGGATTAGTAAATGTGCACCCTAGGGGCACATTCATGAAAACACAAGTTCGAATCCTGAATGGGATAAATTTGGATTGGATACGTTAATTTCTTAAGATCGCAAATATCACGAATATGCTTATGAAGAAAATCGTATTAGTCACAATAATATCGCATCCCATAGGAATCAATGGCACTCTGCAGCTCCAACCTGGCCCAAGGAAAGTCACGATACCGAAGCTTAAATGAATCCGAAACTTTCTTACTTAGCGCAACAATACGATTTTGTTGCACAAATTTTGTCGCAAGGTACAAAAAAGTTGCCGAAAATACGCCCAGAGCGTCCGTGGATTAGTAAATGTCCCCCTTAATGCGATCTTTTTAAATAAAAAAAATAATCCATGTAAAGGGGGCAAATAATTCCCCTGAACGTAGTTATGTTCTGGTTATGTGACTGCAAAGCAATCTTTCTGAACTGTTGAATGTCAGATACACTCATTTGGGCCTGAGAGAGCAGATATAAATAGAGAAATAGATGAATGCATTTAGAACATTTTGATTTCCTGGCTTAGTGGGCCTGTTAATAGCAAAGGGAACCATCACCAAGAATAAGAAGAATTTTTGCATGAAATAACCAGTAACACCACAAGATGAAAAACATTCTATATATGTAAATATCATGCACTCTTACTCTGCCCTTTACTCTTCTAAAACAGGCTTGTTTATTTTAGGGTCTATTGCTCAAATTCAGGTTTTTTTTTGTATATCTTGAGCTAAACAGGGCAAACAGGAAACTGAAGTTCCTCCATGTTTGTTGCATGTGAATAGATAATTAAATTAACATTATATGCCCCCTCCCTCCACCCTCTGTTGTGACTGTTTTGCTAGCAGAAGTCCATTGTGCAGGGGGATTATCTATGGAATGGTAATCTAGTTATTTGTTGGCACTAATTAGATAAGATGAAAACCTGGCCCCTTAAAAAGCAAACTAGATGTGTTTTTCAATCCAGAAAAAGAATGTAGTAGAACAAGATGAAATTATTTTTTAGCAGCATACCAAACTTAAATGTATTTAAAGCATGCACAAAATACAGCTGTCAGGGTAAAAAAAGTTTTATTAGACAAAGCTGGCAGTGGAAACAAAGGGAGATAATACAGTAGAGCCTGTTTACCTGCAGAGGTAAAGTTACTGTGCCAGCCCACATTGCACAGAGAAAAGGTCACTGTTATTGTTGGATTCTTCCACTCCTTGAAATGATATGACTAATTGTTTGCTAACCAACATTATGAGTTCAGCTCACACAGGCTGTACAGATAAAGGATTTATAGTTAGATTTGCAGTTAGAATTACATGGCTTAAGGGTGTAACCATCTAATTAAATAGAGAAATAAAACTCTTTTTTTATCTCTTCTGTATTTGATCAAATTGCAATACACAGGGGTCTAGCAACTTCTATGCCCCACCCCCACTGCATTGTGAAAAGTAGAATATTTTGTTTTCTTTTTTTCAAAGGAAAACTATACCCCAGAATGAATACTTAACCAATAGATAGTTTATATTATGTTAAGTGGCCTTATAAAGAATCTTGCCAAAATGGAATATATATCAATAAATATTGCCCTTTTACATCCTTTCCCTTGATCCACAATTTAGTGATGGACTGTGTGATCCCTCAGAGATCACATGACCAGAAATGTCTGCCCTGGCTTGTTGTGTGCACTGTGAATCCTATGATCCCAGGAGGCGGCCCTTAATTCTTAAAATGGCAATTTCTATTTAGGAGTACCCTATAGCACATACTACTAAAGAAGTATATATTTATGCAAATAGTTTAGATGAAGCAGGGTTTTACATATGAGCTTGTTTATGCAATATATTTTTATAAAAGCCTACATTGTTTGGGTGTATAGTTTCCCTTTAACTGTGAAAAAGGGCTTAACAATATGTCTGTGAAAGGAGCTTTCATTGTTCTGCCACCACATGAATGTGCCCCAGTTTCTCTGTTTCACTCTCTCTTTCTAGTGTGTTAACATTATATCCAGAGTAGCAACAGGGGTGTAACTATAGATGCCCGTGTGTGCCCTAATATATATGCAGAGTGCATAAAGGAGAAGGAAAGTCTAAATTAGCCAAATGTTAGGCACCCCCCAGTGACTATAGTAGCTTACTTGATAACCCAGGCTGGTGCTTCTAGTAGCAGAAAACTGTACCAACCTGGGGTATTTCTATAGAAATCTTTCACAATCTTTCTTCCTCATCTTTTTACCAGGGCACGGGCATAAGCATGTACACTAGAGTGAAAAAGCCGCCTTTTTGTTCAAAGTTCTTCTTTCACTATACTGCGTGTGCGACCCCAAAATGGAACAAAAAGAAGTAAGAAGACTCAGAAGATGGCGACGAGGATCTTCTGCAGAAATACCCTGGGCCGGTGCAGGAACACCCACCCAGGGTATCAGGTAAGCAATCTTAATCACTGGGGAGTGCCCAACATTTTGGCATTTAAATATTAGTGCATACTGTTGCTAAGGGTTTAATGATTTTAAAAAATTCCTAGAGCTCCTGTGCAAAGGGCAAGCCTGTGTAAAGTGTAAGTGTTGTCCAACACAGTGGATTGTATAGCGTAGCGTAGGAGTGATGGACAACTAATTTGCTGATTACCACACAAAGCTCTAAATGTTACATTCAGCCTTGCACTGGCACTTTGCACATTCTCAATATACTAGTATAGTTGCTAAATTATTTTAAAGTATAAGAGTACATTTGTAGCAAACAGAAAGGGAGAGTGTTGATCTGGACCAACTGATTGTACATCTGCTCCATGATATGAATATATTGCCCCAGAATACATAATAAAACTTGTCTGGAGATAGCTGTAAATAGCTGTGTTACTTTCACCCAAGTTACCACATGCAAACACACTCACACACAAAATGTTGGTAATGGTTTTTGATCATTTTACTGGTGAGAACTAGAAAAACATTACTTGTGTGGATAAAATCTGAAATGGACAGTGTAGTCCCTTAACTGAGCCTCTTTATTCAGCTGAGCATCACTGAAACATTTATTTAGGACAACGTTGTCTCTGTAATCCCAGATGGGATAGCCAAGCCAAGCTCTATTTGAGGAATGTGATGTTTGTAAACCATCTGAGAATGGAAGCATGCCACCAGGCAGTGTGCTGTGCCCTATTTTGGGTGATAACTATTTGCCTACACAAATAGTTAAAATGTATAAAAAATGTATCCCCTCTGACAGACATTCATTGTATGCCAACTGTGTGCTGCATGATGACAGGTAGTGCCTGTGGTTTCCTGTTGGGAGGAAGCACAGCATGCTTCTCTGCCAATTTCAGGTAATATTTTGACATGTCTGAATATTTCGTTATTTACATTTAATCTTTTAATTTGATAGTCTAACTTTCAGTGGAATAGAGGGTGGACATTTTCCCATTTTAGCCATTGTTTCTATGTACATGATGCACTTGAGAATAAATGATTTATCTCCCTGAAAGAGCATATGTTGCCTGCACAATAACCTGTCTGTCTCTGTAGACTGTAACCAGATATTTTTAGCTATGTTGGAAAAAACACCTGGCTGTTTGGTGTTTCTCTGCATACTTCCAACAAGAAGCACCTCCTCTCTTCTCCCCACCTAAATCTCATTTCAGATCATAGTCCAAGACACACCCATCTCTGAAATACCAGCTCCCAAAGCGAGTAACTGCAGTTACACTCTGCATCCCTCCCAGGCAACACTCACCATGGATTTCAACTTGGCTGCAGGTAAAATATGAACACCTACTCTTCTATCCACTGCATATCCCTTCAATGCTATCTCTTCAATTCCCATTTTATATACATTATTCATTGCTTGTTTTTTAAACATTTTCTACTTGGCCATCTTTCTTACTTGTGACCAGTTTATGTTGCAGGGCCAAAATGCACTGATGCCAGTGATGCGATGGGTTATCCCCTCTTGAGCTTAATGGGGGTTATGTAATAAAATGCACTAAGTTTGCCCAGGAGCAGTAACCCATAGCAACCAATCAGCAGATAGCATTTACTGGTCACCTGTTTACCTGTTACTCCAAAAGACAAAAGTAGTAATAATAGATATGCCATGCTGAAAATGCAGCCCCTCTTGGGGTAAAGAAAACTAAAGAATATGTCTATTCATAGACTCATTCTGATGACACTGACATGATAATGGGTGAGTTGCTCTTAGGAGCAAAGTATATTAGACACAGAGTCATATCAGTTTAACCTACAGTCAAAGAGTTGTGATAATGTCACAGTTAATTACCATATCAACCCAGTTTTGACATGTTTATCACTCTGTCCTTGTTCCCAGGGCCAGAATACTACTGACAGTGGCATATTATGGGTCAGTCCCATTTAATGATAATGATACTTTTACTGTTAATGTTTTTATCCTTTTGGCCAAAGTGTAATAACAGATATAAAATGGTTTTATGTCATTCACTTTTATGATACTCTGTGAGGTTACATATATTTTTATTGCTACTTTTTTTTTTTTTTTTATCTTTCTATTCAGTCCCACTTCTATTCGTATAGAATAGAAGTGGGACTGAATATTCGTATGTCTCAATATCTGGTTGTAAGGGAAACAAGACCCTAGAAACCTGGTAGCTGCTAAAATTCTAGACTGGAGAGCTGCTGAACAAAAAGCTAAAATAACCGAAAAACCACAACAACAATAAAAATTTAAAACAATTGCAAACTGTTATTATCAACGTCTTTGTCATCCTAAAATTGAATTCAAAGGTGAACCACCCCTTTAAGATCAAGCCGAACTGTGTGCATTTATTTACTGAAAGAAATATCAATATTTTTATTACATTTGAAGATTGCAATAGTATTTCTTTTTACTAGCATGAACCTCCAAAAAATATATTCCCTAATATGCTCTAAATATAGCGAAGCCCTATACTCTTTCTCTGACTATGGGTAGCAGGCTTGGACAAGCTACAGAAAAGATTAATTGTTCAAACCTATCAATAATGCAGCACTTACTATTATTATTCGTTAATCTAAACGAGCATCCAAACTGAAGTTTATACTTAATAATATATTTTTCACATATCAGTAGTTTATTATTGATTTTTAGATGTACACTGTAAATATTTTATTAGTGTGCTTCTTTTTTCCTACTGCAGACAATTCAACCATGCTATGTAGGGTGCATTGCAAATGACGGACTCATGCTACTATCACTCACATCATGACTGTGTTGTTTGCAGCCAGAAAAATATGTTAGGTTGAGGAACTTGCAAATAAATCATTAAAAATACAGGTATGAACAAATGTAAGGAAAAACATTAAAGATTTTTTTAAACAACCACTAAATTTAAGTAGATTTTTTTTAATAATAGGAACAGTTGACAGGTTATATACCTTTATCTGTCCGTGAAGCAGTGTTTCCTAGTTGTTTGTGGTCAGTAGAATTTTCCTTTATTCAGTGTATCCTTAAAGGAATAACATACCGTCAGAAGGAATACTCAACCAACAGATAGTTTATATTATGTTAAGTGGCCTTTTAAAGAATCTCGCCAAACTGAAATATATATATCAGTAAATATTGCCCTTTTACATCCTTTCCCTTGATCCACCATTTAGTGATGGGCTGTGTCCTCCCTCAGAGATCACATGACCAGAAATAATGCAGCTCTAACTGTAACAGGAAGTAGTGTGGAAGCAAAAGACAGAACTCTGTCCATTCATTGGCTGCTGTGGCCTAGCATGTATGTGTGCCTTGGCTTGTTTGTGTGCACTGTGAATCCTATGATCCCAGGAGGCGGCCCTTATTTCTTAAAATGGCAATTTTCTATTTAGGTGTACCCTACCTGTGCAGGCACAGGTAGGAGGTGTATGGCGGCATTTTCGGCAAGCAGTTTTTCTGCTTGCCAAAAATATACGCCATACGCCTGGTCTGACATTAGCGTTAAAGTTGAACTATCATGAACAGGAATCTGCTTAAAATAGCTAAGTTCTGACAGACAGCTTGTGTTCTGAGCAGAGGCCAAACCATTCTTGACAGTCATCTCCCCACCTGCCCATATTTTCTGTCTGTTAGTAAACCTGGAAAAGACTTTGAAGTAGGTCTAAAAATTCAACCCAATTCCCCCTTATATTGTCTGACACTTTCCCTCTCACTTACCTGAGTCACTAACAAACACATACAACATTATTTTGGTTATTTGTGAGAAAAACGTAAAAGAAGCCACATATCACTTGCTTTGCTGAGCAACAATCAAGTTATTTGGCATGAAGGCTCAGCAATTTGAAACATACATGCCAAGTAAGCTGGCAGGTGAAGCTGGGAGTTTAACAATTACTTGAGGGCATTCACTTGCACATTCCCATAAAACTACAATTTTCTTTTTGTATAACTTATAAATAAATGTTGTAGGAACAATAACTTGCATTACTGTTGAATAACATTATAGTCACTAAGTATACAAGCTAATCAATAACAGAATATATGGCCACTTTGTAAGAATACATGGACTGGCTTTGGGCAGGGTTATAAACCATTATCATACACTAGAATTTTTTTTTTTTTTACTTTGTTTCCAAGCTGTGGCCAGTTTGTAAAGGTTTTCCATGGTTTGCACAGTTCAGCCTCTCACCATGGCACATGGGCTGGGCACTGATCCCCGTAGCAGACTAAATGCTACAGACTGACCAGGTGGCCTGATTAGCTGGCCAATTAAGAAGCCCAAAAGCCTCATAAATCACATAGGGTTTATGAGGGGGCCCCATGCTTCCCAATGATACCAAACAGGGACTACCTATACCCCCCAGTTAAGAGGGATAGTTTCGGGGGGACTGCGACATAGGACACCCCTCATGTTTGGTATCATTTTGATCACCCACATATGGGTTAAGACAAGCCCCTATTATCATAATAATATTGGGTACTGGCAAGTACCAATATTGTATGACCAGAAACTGGCAGGAGAGCAGTCCCAGCAGTAGGATAAAAAAAGGGCACAGACCCAGGTACCAGTTAACTCATATTTGAGGCTCCATGTTTTGTGAGTTCACTGTTCCTAACTCTTGCCTCAGGAGGGCACAAGATATTCGGTAACGTACTCAGGGTTTCTCTGTGTTTTTTATCCCCTTTTATTTTATTGACTGTTTTGCATGTATATGTCTCTTTTTGTAAAATCTTGTTAAATTGCACTGTTACCTTTGTAATATTAAATATAAAATTTAATAAGTTCTGTCCTTTGGCTCTATAAAGATCCCCACGTACCTCGTTTACATGTGAATACATTAACTGCTTGGCTGGTTGTATGTGTGTGGAGAAAGGGGGCCAGTCCAGTTCTGTGTAACTAGTAATTAACTAGTGGACTGTCAGTAGGAAAGTGTGTATGTAAATTAACTTGGCTGCTGATGTATTTGTGGAAGTAGTAGAACTATCCCTCACTACAGTAAGAAAGTTTATGTGATATATTTGTGTATTAGGTTTCTATCGCCTGTTAATGATAGATGGTGGTAACGAATAATTATTTGTGGCGGTGGTGTGTTTGGGGGTGCTTGATGCTAGTCTAACCTGTGTGAAAGGTGTCTGAGTGTAACCCCTTGTTTCCCCATCCCGGTGTCAGACGTGTCTGGCGTGTTCCTGACACTGGCTATTGAAGTAAGATTTGTATTTGTATGTGTAAATTGCAGAAGGGTGACTGTCAACTGATGTAAGCCTGCTGGTGGGCAGCACAAAACCCAAATGCAAAAGAGCCTGAAGTGCTGTGTATATGATGATATAAAGAATATAAACAATAAGCTGCTTTCTGGTTATATCAACAAATACAGCTTCATTAGCACCCAGCCCGGCTCCATTCCTTTACTTCCCCTTTGTACATGTTTACCCTTGAGGGGGTGTGGCCTCATGACATGCCACAGCAAATTAGCTTTCACTGTTCTCTGTCACTCACACATTTCTGCGTCACTGATGCAGACCAGGGAGCCAGAGATTCTGGAGGGTGGGGGATGAGAGGTTGTTCCAATAATTAGCCATAATTTTGTAACTGTGCAACATTTTTAAAATCTATAAATTGTCAAAATGTTTGTCTAGACTGTACAACTTAAACTCTCCCTTCACAGCTGTGGACTCCCCAAAATGTCAAGAGCCAGCAAAAAAGCCTTGTCATGGTGGCGATGGAAAACATGATCATAAGCATGGCCATGGACATGGACATGGACACGGACATGGACATGGAGAACATGGAAGTGAACACTGCAAGGGCCATAAGGTACAGTTACCACTACTAATTATTAAAATTCTATACTGGTGCAAGGATAATATTGTCTTAAGTGAGTATTAACAATAAAATCAAAGTAACTTATTGGAAAGTCTGCAAAAAAATTCCAAGTGCCCATAATTCCACACAAAGTGCCAAGCTATTTCACTGCACTTTACAATAATGATTGGGAAAATGTATACAAAAAGATAGAGGGCTCTGCTCCCAGTGGCAGATGGGACTGGAATGAAAGTGAAAGTACTTCCAGCCATGAAGAGTAACTATAAAGCATGCAAAAGGCCCATGGTACCCTGTAATAGTATTACAGTAGCCAGTCCTGTTTGTCCCCACCACCCCACTTCCCTTCCAGTGGCAGCCCTGCTAAAAATAAATGGTCAAAAGTGATTAAAAGTCAGCTTAATATTTTACTGTGGTTAAACCCAGTGCCTACCAGTAGTGCACATGTTACCCAATGACTTGCTACATTTATGCCAGTACAAGACTTTAAGAAACAAAATATACAAAGTTTGCTTCCTAAAACAAACCTTAGCTGTTTTTTCCACTTGACCTACACTTTCGGTAAATCCAAAATATCCTAGTTACTGGACAATCCCACCTCCCAACATTTGGAAATACCAAACAGGAGCTTTTAATGCCATGTTGGGATGCACTAGAAGCATCTCCAATCCACCCCATTGCCTATTAACTTAAGCAGAATTTATAATTTGTATAGAATTGCAACCCAACTTGCCAGTAAGCATGCACCTTAGGTTTCTTAGGTATTCTATTATTCTGATCTGCCCCAGGGGATAGTAAGGTGTTATGGAGTCATAGTAGCATGACCAAGTTCACAGTATACAACATTTATTGTTTAGCTTCATTATTGCCTTGAGATCATAAGTCACAAACACCAAACAAAAGCAAGGACTCCTGTAGCAACCCTGTTTAGTTTTTTATGTTAGTAAGTATTTGGATGTCAAAATGACATCCAAAATACAATAGGTATATCAAAACATACTAAACTTGATGTCCCTTGATGTGGAACATTCACATGGTTTACATGCACAATGTAGTCCCTATCATAAACTGTTCCATTATTTGTGGCACAAAATTTATAAAAATAATTTACAATAGTTGAACTTCCCCCTTAACTGTAGGTATACCTCCAAGTTCCTTTTATTACCCACGTTAAACAATAGAAATACCTCCTCACTCATACTTTCATTTTGGAAGAGAATACATTTACTTTAGGTCCCTTAAAGGAACAGTAACACCAAAAAATTAAAGTGTATAAAAGAAACTAAAATATAATGTGCTGCTGCCCTGCACTGGTAAAAGTTGTGTGTTTACTTCAGAAAGTCTACTATAATTTATATAAATAAGCTGCTATGTAGCCATGGAGGCAGCCATTCAAAGGAGAAAAGGCACAGGCACATAGCAGATAACAGATAAAACACTATTGTATTCTACAGAGCTTATCTGTTATCTGCTATGTAACCTGTGCCTTTTCTCCTTTTTTCCAACTTGAATGGCTGCCCCCATGGCTACACAGCAGCTTATTATATAAATTATAGTAGTGTTACTGTAGCAAACACACCAGTTTTACAAGTGCAGGGCAACAGTGCATTATATTTTTATTACTTTAAAGCTCTTTCATTTTTTAGTGTTACTGTTCCTTTAACAATGAAGCCCTTCCCTATATCTCAGTTCTGATCGCAAAATACACTGCTTCGTCTGTCTTCTCATCACTTTATCTATATTCCTTTTGTTTTAAATGTACCCTTAACCTCTTTAGGGCCGTGGCAGACGGGGAGATGAGTTGCCCGCAACAAATCTCTCTTGTCACGGGCGACTAATGTCCCCGAAATTCCATCCCACGGGGAGATTAGTCGCCCACGACACGGGAGATTTGTTGTGGGCAACTAATCTCCTGCGAGTAGGGCCCTCTGATCTTATCTTACTCTGTAAACCCTTGTTTGTTAAATAATTGTTAGATCCCTGTTTGTTAGAAATTGATATAAATTTCTATAAATTTGCTGGAGCTATATAAATACATGATGATGGGGGTGAGGCATATGGTTTGAATAGGTACCCAAAACAAAAGTACATTTTTTGTAAAAAGCAGGTAGCCTGATTTATATAAATCATTATTAAAAAAAAGTATATTGGATAATGAGGTTAGAAAAAAATTCATATAAAATAATAAAAATAGGAGTCATTGCAATAATATTTACAAAGTACAGATTCATTGGAGATATCTGCCCCATAGAGCTTACAGTATAAGTGAGTGGGTAACTTACAAACACAAATAGAAGGATAATAAGTGCTGCAGGTTACAGTAGTTGACACTGCACTATAAGGGCCAGAACTGGGTCAGATGTTGTGCAAGTGCTCCAAGAGGGATGATCTCTCTGAAGGAAATCAGCTGTGGACCCCCTACACAAAATTGTGGTAATTAAGTCACTGGATGCGTCCGAGTGGTTGGAGTCGGCCAGGAACGTATGGTAACACAGAAGAGATGTAGTGAGGTGCAGAGAAATGAAGGGCTTTGAGGGTTAAGAGAAGGAGTTTGTAAGTTATTCTTTGTTTTATGGGAAGTCATTATAAGGATTTCTGCAGTGACAGGGCTGTGCTCTCTTGGATAAAAGCGTAGAGACCCTAAAAAAAAAAAAAAAAATATATATATATATCTGTCTAGATGAAAAAGAAGTCAATAGCACATCTAGGGGCTGATTTACTAAGACACGAATTTGAATCTGAATTGGAAAAATTCTGTTTGGAAAACGAACATTTTGCGACTTTTTCGTATTTTTTGCGATTTTTTCGTCGCCGTTATGACTTTTCGTAAATTGTCGCGACTTTTTCGTAACCATTACGATTTGCGCGAAAAGACGCGACTTTTTCGCAACCGTTACGATTTGCTCGTATCTTGTCGCGACTTTTTCGTATTAAGCACTCGTAAGCGGCGGGCGAAACTTTCAGACTTAGCATGATTTTGGAAGCCTCCCATAGGACTCAATGGCACTCTGCAGCTCCAACCTGGCCCAAGAAAAGTCACCATACTGAAGCTTGAATGAATCAGAAACTTTCGTACTCGGCGTGAAAAAGTAGCGACAATTCGTGCAAGTCGTAACGCTACGAAAAGTCGCGACTTTTCGCGAAACATTCGGAATGGCTACGAAAAAGTCGCGACAATTTTCCGAAAAATCGCAAAATACCGATCATTACGAAAAAAACGCAATCGGACGCATTCGGCCCGTTCATGGATTAGTAAATGTGCCCCCTAGTGTAGAAAAATTAATGTTTTCTTTCTTTTTCATATTTAATCTGTGTTTGATGAACAGGCAGTGTAATACAGGTATTTGCATTCACACTTTAATTACTACATCCTATTATCCATTTTACCATTTGCTCAGTGTTTTAGCAGTTGTCACTGTAACACACAAACATTAAAGTTAATGTCAGACAGAAAAAAATGCCAGTGCCATCCCATTCTGTGCAAGGCTGCAGTTAGTGACACCCTTTTGTCACTGCTATCAAGGGGGGATCTTGGCTGGAAATTTCACACTTGAGCTGGTAAGAAAATGGATGAGGTTATAGACATTGTATAAGACACGTGAATGTCTTCGACAGATCCAAGGATGAACAAAAGGGTTCTGAATTTTATTTCAGAAATGCTGGTAGGCATGTGAGAGCCAGGGATTTCTTTGATATAAGTGACAAGCATAGGCAGCTTTGATTTATCCTGCAGGGGTACTTTCACAGTTGAAATGTAAAAGTCTTAAAAACAAACCTTTATTTACTAATTTACTACTGAAATCGTATTTTATACTGACAGGGTGGCCACGAACACTCTAGCAGTGATTCCAGCAGCTCAAGCAGCTCCAGTGGAAGTGAATGTGAGGGAAAGGTAAGTACAAGACATAACCATACTAGAAAAACGCAGACCCCTTCATAAGTGGTAAAGTCTAGTGTGCTATTCTGCAGTATATTAAACACAATTTTCATCTGACAAAATGTTTTCAGGTGAAAAAGAATCACAAAAAATAGTTGGCATTTACCATGACTTTCAAAGGCAGCAGTAGGGGGAAAAATTGGATGTAATGGTTAAGGCTATGTTAAACAGAAGCAAATCACAAAAACCATTACCCTAAAACTATAAACAATCATATCAAATGAGGATCATTACACTACAATTGACTTTCTTCTCCTGGGCTTCCCTTCTGCAATTCTGTAGAAATTCTGTAATGCACATGTGAAGGACCCAGGCTGGTGTTTTTTTTTTAAGAAGAGGAGCACCAGCCCAGGGTAACAGATAAGCAACTTTGATCACTGGGGGGGTGCCCAACATCTTCACCCACCCCCCTCCAGTGATTAGGGAAGCACCAAATCCAGGATTTGGTTTGGTATTCGGACTTTTTTGGCAGGGTTCGGATTCGGCCGAATCCATGGACCTGGCTGAACTGAATCCTAATTAGCATATGCTAATTAGTATTTGGAAGGGTTAAATGTCGCTGCATGAACATGTATATCATGACCTGGATGAATAAAATCCTCCCCAGGCTTATTTGATAGAGAACCTATCTATTAATGAGCCATAATTTTCTGCACACTCCCTACAGCTGCTGTACATGATTTCCACTGCACCTCAAAAATAAAGTTCAAATCACAGCCAAACTATGCCAAGATGGAGTTCCAGAGACATCCAATTAAACACACATAAGCTATAAAATATACATCATGACCTATGTACAGTATTTATGGGTAATGACCTGTGCTTTTTGCTGCAGCCCCACGGAGAAGGCCATGCACACAAGAAGAAGGAAAAGAAGCAGCACAAGGAGAAAAAACCCAAAGACAAGAAAGAAAAAAAGGAGAAAAAGGAACACAAAGATAAAAAGCACTAAACTTAGGCAGCACATGTAATGGGGTACTAATACTGAAATACAAGTTGATTTATATGAAATAACTTCTTTTGAGATTTACAAATATACATGCACAGGTTCAGGATTTTGTTAGATATTTGGGGAAAAAAATTCCCAATATGCATCCGTTATTCTGTGAAGGAAACTTTTATTATGGCATAGATGGACCTTTTCCAAGCACATTTTAATTATTCATTAATTATTTTATCTGTATGGTTTTGGAATTATTACCATTCTAACTGCCTGTTTACAGTCTGCAACTGAAAAAGCTATCTGGATGTAGGGGGTCACTGAACCCAGCAACCAAAAAACAAAGGCTCAGTGAGGATTTACATTAATTGATATGCTTGTTTTTAGTTATCATTTTTTGTTCCATTATGGCTTCCTAATGGCTCTAGCAAACAGATGGCAGCTTAAATTCCAGATGCTGAAGACAAAAGTTATATCATTAAAAAAAACATAAAAATAAAAAATTGATCACAATGATAGAAAACAGGTGACTGCATTACCCTTTAGTTATAAAAGAAAGCCTTGCTATTATACAGGCTGATAACAGGAAGGCTATAAGGTTTTGTCAGGAGTGGAAACTTTAATATGTGTATATGTATAATTGTGACTAATAAAACCCCATTGTCATACTGGATCAAGTGGTGCTTTATATTTAGTGGTCATTTAATTCTATTTCTGGGTGGATAAAATTACTTTGCATACAACTACATATACATACATAGATATACTCTAGCTGTGTTCAGGATGAAACCCCGTTGCTACATTGGATTTTCCATCATATAATCAAACTTCCTCCAGTCTTTAGACAGAATGATGCCCAACAAAACTAGGTTTCAGTTTTAATTGGTGTAGTAAATTAGGACTGGGCCCTTACATGGAAAGGTCTTAAGGTGATACTGACACCAGAAAGTAAATCTTTTTTTTACATCTATCATAACATTGCCTTTGCAAGAACTTTATAATTTTGCCATAAAAATATTTGCCTGAGGTGTTTACATAACCTGTCTGATATATAACTGACAGGTTGGGAAGGGACAGTCAGGTTGGCAAAACAGTCAGGTTTAGGAACTTCAAGTAACAATTACTTACAAAACCAAACCTGTCAGAGTAAAACCGTCAACACGACATATAGGTAACTTTTTATGTCTATTCATATTTTGAAAAGTATTTTTTTCGTGTCAGTATCACTTTAAGTGATTACTTTTCTGTGTTTAGTTTCCTTTTTCTAATCTAAAGTGAAGCCTTTGAAGGTGCCTGAACATTATAACATTAATGCTGAATCGAATCTCTGCCTTGGAGGAAAAAATTAACAATAACAGATCCAATCCAAGGAAACGGATTAATAGAAGCATGCATAAAAACATGGTCTGAAACCAGAAACAAATACAATTTAGCCCCATATCCATCCCCACTAATGCCTTTGGTCAATAATATTGAATTCATCCCCAGCACTATTGACAAGGGATATGAAACAGCATTTGGCCTAAGGGACCTAAAACTGGCACATATAATGAAATCAGCAAATGGGAAAGACCCAGCGATATACCAAAATAAAGCAAATTGGGCTCAAATCGACCACTGGAGATATAGACAAATTCTAGCATGGATGAAAACCCACTCACTAAGTGACACAACTAGATCTAGAGAATTGACAAAATTTGAAACATTATGTGCAATGCCCTTTCCCATACGACATAGTTTAGCTACCCTTTACAAAATACTATTAGAAGAAAAATACAAAACATTACCCAAATATACTAAGGAATGGGAACAAGACCTTAATATAACACTTACGGAAGAAGACTGGAAACAAATTTTCAGAACTATAACGAAAGGCTCAGTGAGCAGCAGATTCCAGGAATCCTCCTATAAACTAATTGCTAGATGGTACAGAACGCCAGTGATACTACATAAAATGGGACTGACACCAAACGATTTATGCTGGAGATGTACCAAGCAACAGGAACACTGGAGCATTTATGGTTGACATGTACCAAACTTACCTCATTCTGGAAACAGGTGAAAGAGATCTGCGAAGAAGTCACGGGAAGCCAGATAAATACAGATGCTCCAGCGATACTCCTTTTTCATCGGTATGAACCTATAGACTGGACCAAAAAAGATCTCACACTGAAACTACTTATGACAGCTAAATCTACAATTCCAGTACACTGGCGTTCAGATAAAATACCTTCAAAAGAACAATGGTTTAAAGTAGTTAATGAGTTGTGCCTAATGGAAGAGCTAACAGCTTCTATTAGAGACCAATATCAGGATTATTTCGCAGTCTGGCTACCCTGGAAAGAATACATCAACAAAACATCACAAATTGAGAATAGGTAATATGAAAAGGGATAAAGACACCATAAACTAAGTAAACACTAGAACACAACCGAGATAGCACGAATAGAGATAAATATAGAAGGGAAAAATAACACACAACTACCGAATTTATAGGTTATTCTTTTTTATTTCTTTTTGGTTGTTATGTATAAAACTGCAATGTGAAAGGCAACAAATGTATAACATGTATAAATATGGAAGGAAAGTACATGGAAAAGACAAGAAATCTAATGTATAACTGTACCTTTCTTTGATGTTAACACTCAAATAAAAGCTTGAATAGAAAAAAAAAAAACATTAATGCTGAATCGTCAGATAAGGGTAAGAAGTCCTTTGTTTTTACCTGTATATCTGACAATTTAGCTCTTAACTTTAGTAGAGTGGACAAACGATCTTTCCTACAACCAATGGTCATGGGAAAGATTGTAAGTGTAGTGTGTTTGGCCAGCTTTAATGCCAAACTTGATCTTTAATGGGCTTTAGGGTGGACTACCAGCAATATCTAGATGAGCAAATATATATTTATTACATACAGTATCTCATGCGCTCATGCATAATTGTCATTAGTGTATTCAGTAGGTAAGATTATCTGGAAAAAGGTAATTGTATTACACTGTGGCAGAGGCAGGCCAAGCCATCCAGACGCCCTAGGCCCCCCGAGTGCCTGCATGCTCAGCGATATCAATGCCAGAGGTAAGCTATCCCGGACTAGGGGTATGCAGAAGAGGTACCTACTTAGCACCCCCCCACCTCCACCATTGCACCCTAGGCAGGTGCCTTTTCTGCCTACCCCTACTTCCAGCCCTGCACTGTGGAAACTATGAGGAACAGTCTGTATATTTCGTATACAAAGATTATGGGAGAAATTAAACATTGTCATTAGAAGGAGGGATGCACTAAATTCACTATTTTGGGATTCGGTCAAACCTAAACCTACGTAAAGGTTTGGTCAGATACTGAACCAAATCGGAATGCTAATTTGCATATACAAATAAGGCTATGGAAGGGCTAAAGAGAACCTCGTGCGGTGAAAACTTTTCAACTTCGTGTTTATTCAACAAAAAGTGGGCTCAGCCAGACACATCGATCGATTTCTGAATCCTGCTGAAAAAGGCTGAATCTTGGCAAATCCTGAATTTGGTGCATCCCTAATAACAGGGGCAATAGGAATAAAAAAGCAACATGAAGTCCATAAAAGAGAATTGTACAGCTTCCACACACACTTGCCATATTGGTAAATACATGCCTTTCTTTCTTTCTTTTGTGTATTACAGAGGCAAACTGTGTTCAATAAACACACACATAAATATTAACTTTATACTCAGTATAGTGCAGTGCATGAACCCACTAAATACACCAAATGCTGAGGAGAACATAAATCCAAATCCAATTTTGCCCTTAGTATTAGCTATTTCCAGCAGTGCTTTGAAAAGAGATGCCTAGCTAGAGACAGGCCCACACAAAAGCTTGTTTAATAGGAGAAAGCAAATACATTGTGTATTTATGGGGGCCAAGAGAAGCATACGCATCTACTTCTAGGCAGTAACCTATAGCCACCAATTAGCAATTAGGTTTTTTTTTTTTTTTTTTAACTAGCTGCAGGTAGATTAATAAAAGCAAACATTTGATTGATTGCCATGAGTTACGGCCCAGGTGCCAGTTTGCCAGTTTAAATAAATGAGCCCCAGATTGTTCAGAAAAGAGAGGCCAGGGTGACAGTATCCTCAACTAAAATGTTAAGGCTGTAAAAACTGTAACTTTAATTGCTGCATGCCAGAACCTGACTTTAAATGAGGTTTATTCAGTCAGTTGCCCTTAGCTATGTAAAGAAATGATAGGATTAAATCACTCTTAGGGCTGGGGCTAACATAGTTACATAGTTACATAGTTACATAGGGTTGAAAAAAGACCAGTGTCCATCAACTTCAACCCATCCAAGTAAACCCAGCACACCTAACCCACACCTACCAATCTATACACTCACATACATAAACTATAAATACAACCACTAGTACTAACTGTAGATATTAGTATCACAATAGCCTTCGATATTCTGATTGTTCAAGAACTCGTCCAGGCCCCTCTTAAAGGCATTAACAGAATCTGCCATTACAGCATCACTAGGAAGGGCATTCCACAACCTCACTGCCCTCACCGTGAAAAACCACCTACGCTGCTTCAAATGGAAACTCCGTTCCTCTAATCTAAAGGGGTGACCTCTGGTGCGTTGATTGTTTCTATGGGAAAAAAGAACATCCCCCAACTGCCTATAATCCCCTCTAATGTACTTGTACAGAGTAATCATGTCCCCTCGCAAGCACCTCTTTTCCAGAGAAAACAACCTCAACCTCGACAGTCTCACCTCATAGTTTAAATCTTCCATCCCCTTAACCAATAACCAATAACTGAATACTATTGCTTAGAGTAGAGTGCCCTTTCTCTTTCTGTGGCCCTATTACTGGGACAGAGTGGACCTAGTTGATTCTTAGGCTGGTACATGTATCAGGCAGGTATGCTGGAGCCATGTAGCAATTAGCATTACCAACTGACATTAATTACCTTAGTGTCCCACAGAAAGTCAATGGGGGAATTCACAAAAGTGGTGATATTGAGACAAAATAAAAGTGGAGATAGATTTGTCAGATTTTCCACCTTGTTCACAAACCTCTATCTCCACATTTGTGAATGTGTCTTTTAAAGGAGAAGGAAAGTCATTTTGGCATTTTACTGCCAATAGATTTGCCACATTAGTGCCACCTAGAACAATATATTTATTCTGCAGAAAGCTTTATCATAACTGAGTAAACAGCTTTAGAAGCTTTCTCCCTTTGCTTAAGATAGCAGCTGCCATTTTAGGTAGCTTTCCGTCTGCAGCTGTAGCCCTTATAGCTGAGATCACACATTCCTAAGGGAGGGAGATCTTAGTATTCTAGAGGGAGGTGGAGCAGGAGAACTGGGCAGACTCTGGCCACAGGAATTAAGGATGTTTCTGTTAGGACTGCAGGGTGAGTTGTTGGCTGGCTGGTGAGGAACGAGTTAACATGCACTGGCCATGCAGCCTATCAGAGTCAGGCATAGGTTTCTTAAACCCCCTGCATGTACTCCCCTTTGCCAGTTCAATCAAATCTCTCACAGAGCTAGTACCTTTGCAAACTTTCAGCATTACCTTGGAGCTAAGCTGTGAGTAGTCACAATAGTTTCAAAACGTTTGTCTAGCAGCTTTTGTGCTGCCAACGAGTTACAGACTTGTTACTCTGTAAGCCAGCAGCTGCACCCTGGAGCTGTGTGTGTTGTTACAATTGTTTCCAAATCAGCCTAGCAGCTATCCTGCTGACAAGGAGACAGACTTGCTACTTTGTTTCAGGTCTCAAGCAAGGGGATCCAGTAATGGTGTAACTTTTGCCTTATAACATATTGAACTGGCTATAAAATGGATCCAGCTGAGACCAGTCAAGCTATTGCAGATTTGTCTCAACAATTCACATCAATGTTTCAAGCCATGTCTAGTCTGCAAGAACAGGTTCAGCAGCTGCAGGGCCATGTTACACAGGCTAATTTAGTTCCACCATCATCAGCTATTAGTGCTGCTAAGGAACCTAAAATGCCCCTGCCTGAAAAATACTCTGGCAACAGAATGACTTTTAGGGGTTTCATTAACCAATGCAAGCTAATTTTTCAGCTGCAACTCCACCAGTATTCTACTGATTCCCGAAGAGTGGGGCTAATCCTGACACTTTTGTCTGGGGAAGCTTTAAATTGGGCTTCTCCCTTGATTGAACAACAAAGCCCCTTGTTGTCTGATTTTAATGGGTTTCTAACAGCCAATGCCATGGTGGTTATCTTCGATGACCCGAACCGTGTGGCCACAGCTGAAGCTGCTTTACTTGATTTGTCCCAGGGGCGGGGGTCTATGGCAGAGTATGCTGTTAGTTTCAGGCGGTGGGTGGCAGATACCTCCTGGAATGAGGCTGCGCAAAGATTCCATTTCTGGAGGGGCTAGACAGAGATAATCAAGGACAAGCTTTGATACACCAGAGGACCTAACCTCCTTTATCCAGTTGTGCAAATTGGCGTCTCACTGAGAGGCTCCGTGAGAAAACTGGAAGGCCCTTGCCAACACCTACTACTAGCCTTGGTCAGGGTGAGGTCTCTCAAGATGTGGCTTCAGGGGATGAAGCTATGCAAGTGGGATTTATCCAGGGTCCTATTTCTTTGGAGGAAAGGAATCGGTGCAGAGCCGAGCGCCTCTGTATGTACTGCGGAGGGAAGGGTCACTTTTCGGCTGGGTGTTCCAAAAAACCCAGTGGAACCTATTCTAAAAGGAATGAGTCCATGAAAGGTATAGCAGATGTACCCAAGATTTGTAATGTCTCCCCTTATGTTTTAAAGAATACTAAATATTTTACTTTATTTGTTGTCTTGCAGAAAGCAGACAAGCAGATTGAAACAAGAGCCCTTATTGATTCAGGGGCCGGATGCAATTTCATTTCATCTAGATTAATGACCTAGGCTGACTTCAAGCCAATATGTAAGCCCTCTCCACTGACGACTGAAGTGGTGGATGGTTCTGCCTTGTGTTCGGTTCCAGTAACTCATGAGTTTCCAGATGTTTCTATATTTGCAAATTAAGTTTTTGTGGGAAATATTTCTTTGGACATTCTGCCTTCAATTCCTTTTGATGTAATTTTGGGTTTTCTGTGGCTGTTAAAAGTTAATCCCATAATCAACTGGGTAACGGGAGATCACCTTTCTATAGTATAGAGGCTAAATTACCCAAGTTATCTGGAGATGAGCATTCAGGGAGGATACAAGTTAATTTCACTTTGCCTTTCCAATATAGAGTTTGAGGATATGTTTGATAAAAGAGAGGCAGATAAACTTCCTCCCCATCAGGCATATGATTGCCCTATATATTTGATTTCGGGCTCAAAAATTCCTTATGGAAGAATTTTTAATTTATCAGAACCCGAATTAAAGGAGCTCAGGAATCCCATTATGGTTTTCACTGATCATAAAAATTTGGAAATCCTAAAATCTGCCAAACATCTTAGCTCCCATCAAGCTAGATGGTCCTTGTTTTTCTCATGGTTTGACTTTGTTATTTCCTATTATTGACAAGGAACATTTTCTGTTTTCTGCTCCATGTTCTAACTTTTGGGAAATTATTAAAGGTGCATATGCTACTGATCCGGACACTCCATTTTTACTTTCATCTGGAAAATTGCAGGCACTAGACAACTTTCTTTTTCATGAAGAGAAGGGTGTTTATCCCAGTGTCCTGCCAAAAACAGGTTCTATTGTTAACCCATAGCTCCAAAATTGCAGGTCATTTAGGTATCTCCAAAACCTTGAAACTCACATTGAGAAACTTTTGGTGGCCTAGTATTCCACAAGATGTTATTGACTTTGTTCATTCTTGTCACATCTGTGCCCAAAGCAAGGTACCCAAAAAAGCACCTATGGGTTTACTGCTACCCTTGCCTATTCCAGAAAAGCCATGGAGTTTGTTGGCTTTAGACTTAATTGTAGACCTTCCAAGATCTCAAGGGTTTAACACCATACTGGTTGTAGTGGATCAACTCACAAAAATGGCACACTTTATTCCAGCTCAAGGTCTTCCTTCTGCAGCTACCACTGCTGACTTGGAACTCCCGATATGATTGTGTCAGATCGAGGCACGCAATTTAACTCAAGATTCTGGAGAGAATTTTGTAGATCTCTTGGTATTGAGACATGTTTTTCTACTGCTTTTCATCCTCAGACAAACAGAATGAACCAATCAAACATTAGAGCAATACTTACATTGCTTTGTAACATCTTTGCAAAATGATTGGGTTACGTTCCTTCCCACGGCAGAATTTGCGTACAATAACTCAGTTCACTCCACTACTCAGATGACCCTGTTTTTAACAAATGCAGGCATCCATCTATCCCTGTTCCCTGGAATGCCTAGTGCTTCTTCTGTGCCAGCAGTCCAAGAACGATTATCAGCCCTCCATAACCTTCATACTACCTTGATTTCTACACTTAAGGAAGCTAACGCTCGTTCCATAAGGTATGCTCACAAAAGCAGAAGCAAGGAGGTAGCTTTCGAAGTAGGGGACAAGGTTTGGTTGTCCAAAAAAAACTTGAAGCTACATATCCCTTCTGTGAAGCTGGGTCCAAGTTTGTAGGACCTTTTGTAATTATGAGGAAGATTAATGAAGTAGCTTACCGCCTGGAATTACCTGATTCTCTACCAGTACATCCTGTTTTTCACGTCAGCTTACTAAAACCCTGTGTTAAGGGACGGTTTTCTCACCCAAATTTGACCCCTCCTGCTTCAATTTTAGTTAACGGCGAGGAAGAGTTTGTGATTTCGGAAATCCTGGATTCACGCATTTCTTGAGGTCATCTCCAGTACCTGGTTCATTGGGAAAGTTTTGGTTTTGTGCCCACTTATGCCAATCTCTATATGGGTTGGTGGGAAGAGTCCCGCTTTGGAGGTGAATCTTCTTTAGTACAGCACATGGTGTTTTATAGAAGGTTTGTGGATGACCTCCTATTTGTATGGAGGGGAACTGAACAAGCCTTTTTACAATTTGTTGAGGAATTAAATGGGAATGATTTAAATGTAAAATTCACAAGTGAATATAATAAAGCACGGATTACATTTTTGGATCTTGAATTAAGGGGTCATGGTGGGACTGTGGAAACTGATGTCTATAGCAGCGTTTTTCAACCGCTGTTCCGCGGCACACTAGTGTGCCGCAAGATGTTGACTGGTGTGCCGTGGCAGGGCCGCAATTTTTACTTTCAAAGGGGGCCCGGCGATGCTACAGTTTTTCTTAGTAGCTCGGGCCCTGTCATTGGTTGCGCCCCGTGTGTACGGGTGACGTCAGTACGCACGGGGCGCAACGTTATAAAAGGGCCTGTGTGCGGTCGCGTGTAGGCAGAAGTGCAGAGGCGGCGCGCCTGAGGGATACGAAGATGCTGCTGAAGCCACCGGAGAAGCCGCCGAAGAGCAGAAGTAAAATGCTGCTGGGCACCAATGTATTAGGGGGGGCCACGGGGCACACTGACTTATGGGGGCACTGCTGCTGGGCACCAATGTACTAGGGGGGCTGGCTCTTGGCACCAATGTACTGGGGGGCACTGCTGCTGGGCACCAATGTACTAGGGGGGCACTGCTCTTGGCACCAATGTACTAGGGGGGCACTGCTGCTGGGCACCAATGTACTAGGGGGGCACTGCTGCTGGGCACCAATGTACTAGGGGGGAACTGCTGCTGGGCACCAATGTACTAGGGGGGCACTGCTCTTGGCACCAATGTACTAGGGGGGCACTGCTGCTGGGCATAGAGTTAAATTTTTTAACATTTTCTAATGGTGGTGTGCCTCGGGATTTTTTTCATGAAACAAGTGTGCCTTTGCCCAAAAAAGGTTGAAAAACACTGGTCTATAGGAAACCTTGTGCAGGGAATTCCCTTTTGAGAGCTGATTCCTGCCATCCTAAGCATTTGTTTAAGGGGATTCCCTTAGGGCAGTTTTGTAGATTGCGAAGAAACTGCAGCACTGAGGATGATTTCATCAAACAAGCCTGTCAGTTAAGGGATTGCTTTTTAAATCGGGGTTATACTATGAAGCACCTTCTGCCGGCTTTTAAAAAAACATTGGATATGGAAAGGCACCTTTTGTTAGGTACGGTAACTGGTGATAATAGGTTTGTGGTTGATAGGACCCGGAATAGGCCCAGTGTGATTGACGGGAGGAAGGATATTCCCACTTTTGTAACTACCTATAGTAAGCAATTTTATAGGGTTAAAAGCATTATTCAAAATTTGCTACCGGTCCTTTACAATGATCCGCAGCTAGCCCCAGTAGTAGCTGATGGTTGTAGGTTTGTCTCTCGTAGAGCTCCCACTTTAGGGAATTATTTATCTCCAACGGACTGAGAGGGCTAAATCTACGTGGCTTACCACTAGGGGGACGTATCCTTGTGGCGCACGGAGGTGCGTTACATGCACACATATTAAGCGCTCCACCACATTTGAAAGTACTGTAAAGGATTGCTCTTTTGATATGCACTTTTATGAAAATTGTAACATTCATAATGTTGTCTATTTATTGACTTGTGTTAGATGTTCCCTACAGTATGTAGGTTGTACTACTTGCCTGCTTAAGCATAGGATGCGGGAGCACATTGGCCACATTGTTGCGAAAAAAAGAATTAGTCCAGTCTCAAGGCACTTTATTGATTGTTGGGATAGTGATGTTACTTTGTTACAGATTGAGTAATTGATAGGGTGTTTCCAGATGAGCGAGGTAGTGATCTTTGGACCAAACTTTTACAGAGGGAAGTGAGGTGGATATTTGTATTAGGTACGCATCAACCTTATGGTTTAAATTCTGTGTTTGATGGAAGTTGCTATGTTCCCTCAAAGTGATGCTGCCAGAGTATTGAATGTTATGTTGATATGTTTATTCTATACTTCATTCTGCCTTATATTTAAAAAAACAAAACAAAAAAAAACAAAAAACAAGGGAAGTGATGTCATTAATTGATGGGCTTTAAAAGGCATGTGTTATACTCAGATTGTATGGCTATGATTAAGTGCTTGGATGCACGAAACGCATCAGGCGTTCTGGGTTTTAAAAGGATGTGAATAAAGATTGGATTTTATTTATTCTCTGGCGGTCTGTGGTGCTTCGAGAGCCGTTTGCTTCTGAAGGAGTCAGACTTGCTACTTTGTTCCAGGTCTCAAGCAAGGGGATCCAGTAATAGTGTAACTTTTGCATTATAACAGTTTCTGAGAGAGGAAGTCAGAAACTGGAACATCAGGTTTACAAAAAAAGAGACAAGAAATCCTGTGTTTCTTTTGATAGTCGACTAGAGGACTCAGCGTTTCTGTGAGTGCTTATGGCTGTATTTATATAGACCTCTCTGATAAAGCTTACTTAGTTTTTACCTTTCCTTCTCCTTTAAACAGTTAGATTGTGTCTTTTAGATGACATTTTACCAACATTTTTTGTATGAATTTAGCTCATCTTAGCTTTTTAGCTCTTATTAAATTTTTTGGTGTGCCATATTGGTGCACCCAGTCCCACATCAACATGAACCTTGTAATAATGATTTTGCTAGCAAGATTTTTGCATTGCATTTGCAACTCATTTTACTTTAGCCCCAACCATAAAATTATTCCTAAGACCATCTCAAGCAACACCTGTGAAAGGGTCGTTCGACCCTCAAAGGGGTCGCAAACCACTGCTTTAGGGGCATTTCTTTGGGGGGGGGGGGATACATTTTAGTTTTCCTAGGAAACTATACTTTTTTTTATTTTTGGGAACAACCTTGCTTTTCTAATTGTGTTTTTCAAAATTTTTGCGTAATTCTACATTTGTAAGATAAAGGGGTCAAAAAAGAAACTGCAGTTTTGCATATTATATGGATATTTATCACAAACATGTTTTATTTTATGTGCTAAAACACAATTGATGTAATCAGTAGTTATCCATGCTTCATGAATGTGCCAATCCCAAATATGTATAGTTTTATGGAGATTTCTGACTGGTATGTGACACTACCAACATTGTAAATCACTACCACAAATCAGCATACTGTACTTTACATTCCAAGGCCATAAAATCCTCTAACAGTAGGTGAACACATATATTTTTGGAAAATATACTTGAGTAATCCAAAAAGGGGAAATATGACTTACTACTACTAAACCACAAAGCTTCATTTGGGAATCCTAAATGCCAGCACGGATTTCAACTAGGAACATGCAAACAGTGTATTTGGGGCTCATGGAAAGAACTGAATCAAGGGCCCACCCCCTACACTACTTTTTTACCCCACACTGATTAACAGTCAACACCAATCCAGCCACCAACATGCCTAGTGAGGTGGGCCCAACAGTTTTTTTTCGCAGTGCCACAGTACCCCATGATCCCAGTTTGGGTACCAGTGCGTTTCATGTGCTTCTTGCTAATCACCAAAATGGATGATGGGAACATAAGTGACACAGGTAAAGGTGGGGGCCAATGATGTCAAGCATCTCCTTAGTTGTCGACATGCTATGGGGGCACAGATAAGTTGGGGCAAATGTCAGTGAAGTGATTAAAGAGGGGGCACTGCTGCTAAAATGAAAAATTTGCCAGGGAGGCTTTATTTTTCATTTAAATAAAGATTTATACAATATATTCCCTCAAAACACTATTATCACTACATTCATTAAGTTAAAACTAGCATAATAATGCAAATGTATGTATATATATATATTATAAATATATATATATATACATAAGAGGTTAGAAATGAAGATTGGGGGAAACAAAGCAGAGCAGATAAGCAGAGAATTGATCTGACTTGGAGAGAGTTTCACTGAGCTTTGCTCTAATTTTAAAATTGTTGGGAAAATGTGTTTAAAATGTAGTTATTGCTCCATTTTTGTCACTAAAAAGACAAATCCACAAAAGTGTCTACGAACAGTCTTTGTTTTACCCAAAAATTTAGGCAGATTTGTGTTTGAGTCAGAATTTAGGCAGATTTGTGTTTGTCAATACGGAGAAAGTATTTTACACCAGTTTTACCACCACTTTTACTCCAAAAAGAGCTCCAGTTTTGTGAATTCCCCCCAACGGGTAGCCAACAGCTGAAATACTGCATGATTCCACTATTACACAAGTCTGGTCGGGCTGATTCAATCTTTTGACTGAAGGAACTTTAATCACTAAGCCTCCTTTCACTGGTGGTAGATTTTCTTTAAAGGAAAACTATACCCCAAAACAATATAGGTCTCTATAAAATGTATTGCATTACCAAGCTCATATTTAAAACCCTACTTCATCTAAATAAACCATTTAAAAAATATATATATTTATTTAGTAGTATGTGCTATAGGGTAAACCTAAATAGAAAATTGCTATTTTAAGAATTAAGGGCCACCTCCTGGGATCATAGGATCACAGTGCACACAAACAAGGCACACATACATGCTAATCACTTTACTAATCATTTTGTTCGGGGGCTCACCGTCCTTCCCACTGATCTATACTTTAATTAATTTCTTGCGCTCACCAAATTAGGTTGTAGGTTTGGGTGCTTATGCCCCGAACCCTTCGCTTTTTAGTTTCTCATTCTTCGTTCTGAAGACACATACATGCTAAGCCACATCTGTTGGTTAAGTATTCATTCTGGGGGTATAGTTTTCCTTTAAACCAGAACCCAGAATCAGAACCCAGTGTATTTATTAACATGGAGACAAACATCCCCGGTGATATTGCCCATAGCAACCAATCAGAAATTAGATTTGAACGGTCACCTAGAAGTTAGAAAAAGAAACGATCTGATTAGTTGCTATGGGCAACATCACCCGTCATGTTTGTCTCCAATTTGAGTAAATTAAAATGATTATTGACAGTAACAACATGAAGAGTGCCATAGTCCTAAGGCACGGTTGTCCAATCTGGCCCTCAAATACAGTCTATGAGATATAATCGTCTCACAATGTCTAAAAAGCTGGACAGCACTGCCCTAAGACACAGACAAGGCAGTTTTGGTGCCAAGAAACAGACTTTTGCCTTTTAATGGAAAGACTTTCCCTTTGAAGCAGACTTTCCTCTTTTAAGACGTGGCATAGAAACTACCACCAAATTAAGTTTATATAAAAGTCAGAGAAGAGTTAAGTGTTGCATTTGGGGGGGATCTTTTTTGGTGTTTATCTACTGCTTTCTAGCATAAATGCAACAGCATGTTCGGTCATTCTTTCCTCTATTTGCAATAGCCCCCATCCTCTCTGCCTCTGATTCCTGCTACAGGACATAAATGGTACTTGCATCAATTCTGTTTTAGGTTTCATCGCCTTGAAAGGCTTAGGACTGATTTGTCGGTTTAAACCTATTCCAATGTGACAGGACCTAAAGACTGGAAATGTTGGCGAGTTTCATTGCACAGGTCCTATCAGTAACTTACTTTTGCTGCCTCAACATGGCAAACTCTTATGTGTGCTGCTTTAAAGACTACATTGCCACTTTGCTCTTAGGCAGCAAATGAGCCTCTTTCCCACATACATAGCTTCATGGCCTTGTTTTCTCCTAAGGCAACCATAACCGCTTTCCAAGCACAGCTTGTGTGCAGCTTGCTTTTAAAACCTTAGGACTATTCTGCCCTGCGGACTTGTGTTTGCAGTGCTGAATATATATTGTTTATTAGTTTGGACTGATAACAAAGGTTTCTTAGACAGACATACTCTAAAATATATGGACACAATGCCAATTTAGTCTTTTGCAATGCTTCACTAAACACCATTTATAAGAATGTAATTTCCAATATATTCATGGCTCTTGTGTATTATAAACACAAATTGTATTGTGACTTGTGTGCATTAAAGTAGTTATACACTCAAGATATTGTACAAAGCTCCCTTGTTATCAAGACAAAATGTTTTAATTTAAAGCGGAGGCATGATACAGAATATCTTAACACAAAATGTAAAATGTCATGCATATCTAAACCTACATTACAAGAATTTTTGAAAACAAAAATATTAAGGCCAAAATATTGGAATTTCACCCATTAACACAAACATCATAAGAGGTTAATTTAATTCCTTTTTGATGCAGTCTCTTTGTATTGTATGCTGGTAAATACTGCAGGATTCTAGCATTAACACTTGTATTTCAGCATTGTTTTTGATAAAACCAAATATATTAGAAAATTCAGGTGAAGATACCCATCCACAGCCTCACTATATTAAGCCGAAAACACTTCATAATACATTCCAAAAAAAAGAAGAGTAACCATAATGGGAATGGTCTATTCCAAGCCATATGCAGGAAGGGGAAACAAACTGCACACTAGATGTGGAAAACAGCACTGGATATGTGCAGGTGGGGTGATGTTTAAGAACTGGTGCTTCAGATGTGTGAGTGGACATTCAATGACCAGTGATGGTGAATTTCAAATTTTATATGCTAAGGACCTACAATAAGTCTGCTAAGAAATTAGATAAATCATCCAATTGTAATGGTTAAAAACAAACTGCTTACTTTAATAATGAAGCATGGAAAATATCCTTTAGGTTTTGAATAGAACATATTTCCCTTCCTTCCTTGCCTGAAGGTAAGGAAGGAAGTTTGATGTAGGCCCATACTCCATAAAGACTGGTCTCACATGTACATGTGTGTGACTGTCCATTTCAAAGTTCTATCCAAAATGATAAATATGTTGGTTTTCTCCACTACTACAATAAATAGAGATATTTTTCTTTTAGTGCATGAAAACAAAACACATATTTAAACCTTGAGGATTCTGATAGTTCCAGGTGATACTTGTTTTAATCACCAGAGTAGCAAAAAAAAAATGAGAAAAGGTTCTTTAAAGGAAATAACTGTAGTCATTTTATATGCTGTTGAATTGAGGGAAATAATATTGGGACTTTGATATCTTGCAGCTGGTGGTCTGGCAAAACCTTTGTGTGGTACCAGTCAGTGTTGTTTGTGTAGAAGAATCTTGTTCTTGTTTACAATTGGTACAGCATCTGTGGCTCTTAATGTAAAACATATATTATCATAAACATCATAGCAGGACCTGGGTGACAAAGGCCATTTTGATCCAGGCAGGTAAGGCATCATCTCACCAGGTGGTAGGTCAGCCAGTACATGAAGATGGGCTGCACAGCAGCAATAGCCATTGTAAGGTACATACGCAGCTGGTTTCTGGCTCCACGAACCAAAACACCTTCAGCTGCAGCCTCAGAGAGGATCTTCAAACGAAGGGTGCGGATCTGAAAAGTAAAAGCATCTTAAAGGGGAACTATCGTGAAAATTTAATTTTTCAGATGGATAGATATAATCAAAATAATAAAATTCTCAAATATATTTGTTTACCAAAAATGCTTACTTTTTTAAATAAAAGAAATAAGATTACAGACTATTAGAAGCCTTTCTCACAGAGTCAGTTCAAGGGATTGCTGAATGGGAGTGGCAACAACATGCTGTGATGTCACAAAACCAGTAACAATGTCCCGCCCTCCCCTATGCTGAAGGCAAAGCATCCTTCCACACCTCAAAGCTTCCACTTTGCAGCAACTTATCTCCCACAAATCACTAGGTACCAAGAGAAAACACCCTAAATTTGATGCCAGGGGTCCACTGAACAGTTTGATGCCCGGGGTCCACTGAACAGTTTGATGCCCAATATGTATAGGTTTACCTAAGTATGTGGCATGTAGGGGCCCCAATGGGAACATACCCCTATATGTACTGTCATTTCTGTCATTTCAGCTTCTGCAAAATCAACACCTTTACATCATTATATGTGGGATAAAGCTAGTAAAAAGTGTGCTTGCCCCTGTAAGCCATATATTTTTGGAAAGTACACATTCCAAGCCATAAAGCTTTTCTAAGTTTACCGATTTTTATGACATTTCCAAAAATCACCTCAAAACCTCCAATATGCAGCCTCTTATTTTCTACAGGTGATTAGGTACCAAGATAAAACACCCTAAATATGAACCCCAGAGGTCTACTGAACAGTTTGATGCCCACTGTACATAGGGTTATCAAAGCACATGGCACTTAGAGACCCCAAAATATACCTTGTGCACACTAATTTCATGGCTTACCTTTACCTAATTCATAAACACATGGCAGTTTTATGTGGGGTAAAAGCTGCAGAAATGTAGGGTGACCCCTGAAAACCACATATTTTTGGAAAGTACACAATCTGACAAATCCAAAAAGGTTAAAGAGTCTTTTTTTACACCAAAGTACCAATCTGCAAAGCTCTCCTAAATTTAGTGAGTTTTTATGACTTTTCTGAAAAACGTTTAAAAATGTTGCAATTTGCCACATCTCACACAATTTCTTGCTAAAGTATGTTGGATGTATAGACCCTAAATGAAAATAGTGCATATGAATTTTCCCTGAATTTGCATTACATTCCCTGAATTTGCATTACATTACATTCTCATATAAGGCTATGGAAAAACATATGGAAAAACACAGAGAATTGGCCCCTTCACTGGCATCAGCCTTCTTCCCTGCGCCCGGTACCACTGCTTTGTCCAGGGTGCGCACACGTGTCAGTTCCTAAATGCATACTCACACATTTCAGAGCTGAAATCCACTGCGTGTGTGCACTCTGTACATAGCAGTGGTACCGGGCACAGGCAAGTAAGAAGGCTGATGCCAGTGAAAGGGCTGATTCTTGGTCTTCGTTCAGACAATCCAGCCCTGCGTAGCAGTAGCCTTAGTGTAACACTTGGCCAACCCTGTACCATACCAAACAGTAATTAATTACTTGACCTTGGTAACTCCCCTCAGGCTTCAGAGTAGGAATTACAACCACAAACACAGATTTGGGAAAAAACATTTACAAATCTGAAGTTTATTTTTTTTAGGCAAATGTTACACAACAGAGGTTATTTTTCCCATGTGAGGTTGCATACGCAGTTGGCCCATTGTAAGGGTTTCTTTGCACACACACACTCTCTCACTCTCTCTCACAGAAAGACACACATAGATTCACGGACTGACACACAGATATACCCACACACGTACATATACACAGACACACACAGATTTACCCACACACGTACATATACACAGACACACACAGATTTACCCACACACGTACATATACACAGACACACACAGATATACCCACACACACACAGATATACACACACACACATATACACAGACACACAGATATACACACATAGATACACAGACACACACAAATATACCCACACAGATACATACAAATATACCCACACACAGATACACACAAATATACACACACACACACACACTGATAATGATACACATACACACAAACACCCAGAGATATATACCTCTCCCCTCTCCCAAAAGGCACCTAAAGGCAGCAACTTTAGCTCTGTCCCTTCTCTGAAATCTTCACAGAAAACTCCTGCTCTCTCCTGACCCCGCCCCCTCCCAAAAGCGTGTGCATTACAAACCAGCATTGGTAGGTCACTGCTGCAAAAGGGTCCTCTCTCCATTCAGGGACAGATTTCTGCAAAACTCCTGCCTCTACTTCAACTTCCCCCGACTGTGTCAGAAGTAGTTCCCCCCCCCCCTTCACAGCACATGCTTTTAGCTGAGCAGTGAGACACGCTGATGTCCCAGTTTGAATGCCCTGTATGTAATATTCACCACCCACTGATTTACTTCTTACAAACCTTTCTAGGGAGAGGGCACTGCAAAAGGAGAGAGCAGGCAGGAGTTTTGCATTCAAACGGAGCCTCTGAAGCCATTGAACTACTGATGCTGGCTTTCCTTAGCTCCAGATTGACAGCACTGGCGGCCAATGAGAGAAAGGCATACCTGTCAGTTAGCTAAACCCGACCCCGACTTCATAGCAGGCTAGGAGCAGGGCTGAGAGAAGCAGCTGCTAGAGGGAGCACTGTGAAAACTGATATATATTAAAAACTGTATAAAAATTTGAATACATTATATTTAGAGACTTTCATAACTTCATGTGATGATTCATTTTAATGATTATTAATTTCACGATAGTTCCCCTTTAATAGGAATCAATAATATTTTGCAAAGACACCGTTTAATTAAAAAAATTAATTATTACCTACAAAATGAGGGACAGGCTTTAGGATACAGTTGGGTATTATTTAAATGACTGCTGATGCCACAATGCAAACACCAGTTGTGTATCATGGGCAAAAAAACAATGTAATTGAAACGGTAAAAAAAAAACAAAATAAAAACCCTCTATATGTCAGTGGACCTTAATTCCTATAATACTGAATTTATGAGGATGATAAAATCATATGCTCCACTAGAAATAAACAATGATCACTTACCATGAAAAAAACTACAGAGATACCGCACCAGGAGAGTACTACGTAGTAACCAGTTTTTCCAAAGAGAAGGCCAGAAATAACTCCTGAAATCATCCTGCAATACACACAAACAAAAGATGTGCAAAAAGTGTGATTGACAGGGATCAGAAACCCACACTGTGCCTCTTGCTCCGTTATTTAACCAAGCAGAACATTCTGGCAAACTCTGTTTGCAGAGACATATATGTTATTGTGCAGGGTTTTGCCAGAGCCTTAGTCATCCTATAATGAAATCACAATTAAAAAAATATGATATGGCTCATTTACCAGCAGCAGGCACTATGATAGGTGAAAAAATAATCCCAGAATTACGCACATTAAAATGCTATACACAAAATACTTTCTATTTCAGTTTTTTTTTTTTACAGTATCACCCAGCACCAATTTGATGGATGCACCTACCTTAATGCATTAAGCGTAAGGCACAAGCACCTCTTCTATTAAACACCTACACAGCTTCCTTTGCAAGTTACACCTAAAGCCACTTAGTGGTGCACCAATTAACTCTCATGAAGCTGGCACAGAACTACATGACCATGACCTAATTTTGTGCTGGTGCTTATATAACACGCACAAGATGTGCCCAAATACATTTATTTCACAAGCTATATGAAGATAAAATAGAGAGATGATTTGTTGGTCACTATAGCTCAATTATATACAAGAAAGAATTGTATGCATAATGTAAAATCTTGTACTCATCTTTTAATCTATATCTATTAGGACTTACCCCACATATTTATATCCGGAAAAAGCTACAAGATCCACTGTGGTAAGATCTGTATTTACAGTCACTAGGTAAAGGCTGAGGAGGATTGCAAGCACCTCTACAATAAGCCAAGCAAGGGCTGAACTGGCCTGCATTCCCAGGATCTCTGGTGAGAACCTGCAAAGAAGAATTAGATTTATTTCCTGATATTTATATAAGAAAGTGCTTTATAAAAAGTATAGATCATTTACATCAGTCCCTACCTCAGTGAAGTTTACAGTCTAAGGTCCCTATCACAAACACACAAACTATCGCCAATTAACCTGTCTGTATGTTTTTGGAGTGTGGGAGGAAACCAGAATACATGCTGTGTACAACATAGCCTTACTGACATCCCTTAAGTCCTGTTCCACAGCTTTAACTCATATTCACTTCTGCAATTGAAAAACCCTGGCACACTAATAAAGGGTTAGAGAAAATTTGACTTCTGTGGGAGCACTATACAGGGTGTCTCCCCACAGACCACTAGTGGGCACAATCCCAGACTTGTAGGTCTACAGGTATACATTCATGCATTGGCAAATATAGTGCAGCTGTGCAGTAAGAATAAAGTCATTGTCGGTATGTCTCATTCCATAATGTGTAGACGTGTATTAAATCCTAATGTTGTTCAATTTAGATGGATCCTTAGGGTTTGGCTAAATCAACCTCTTGGCATCATGTGACTTTTCTGCATTTAAATACTGAAATTAAATAAAGTTTTGAACAGTAAAATGATATTCACCACTCTTAACTTTACACACCTGCTCTGTGTTCCCAGTGCCAAGCCAGCCACCAGAATATATGTGATAAAAGCCATGACTGTAGAGAAAAAAATATTTATATATTTAGAGACAGCATATAGCTTTCTTAACCTTGACTTTTTTGCTACAACTTTTATTATTGATTACTATAAGCATAGTTATTGGCAGAGAAGGAAACATATGCCTTGCAAATTACTCTTGACATTAAATATGTTTCACTTTAACTCATACCAATTTATTAAGGCACAGAGCAAGGGCCCAGTTTAAGAGCAAGTATTTAAATGCTTTGAGACCCACCTGGAATGTACAAATCTGGAGCATTAATGTCAAATCTTGGGGCCACTGGGGTGTCCTGTTGGTATCTCACTTCCCAATCCTGCAATATAACAACAATTACAAATATGCCACAGATGAAGTATTTTTAAACTTTTATCTACCATTATTTGTACACTGTACAACTGTTTTGTTGTACTCAGCAGGCTATGCTTAATTTTTCTACAATATGGTGAACATATCATAGCATCATCTAACTCTTTGCAGCATGTTAACTGTGGGTTTGATGTGGTTTTTCCGAGGGACTACGTACAACCCCAGTACAGCTGAAGGACTCTGCAGTCTATTTACTAAAAGAATGAAAGACAATATCTCATCTACCAGTTCTTCAATACAGAACCACCTAAGTTAAGCTGCCCATACATATGCACTTGTTTGGCAAGGCCAGAATTTTATATATCAAGCTAATACAATCACAAATTGCAAATTATACAAGATATTATTAAAGGGTTGTAAAGTTAAAAAATCAGATCTGTTTACAGGTTCCCTATGAAAAAAAGCCATCCTCAATATAAATTCATTACAAATATCTGCACCGTTTTGATTAAAAATTTGTTTTTCTTTGCTTCACTCACTCTAATAACTCAATACATAAATCTTTAGATAGCAACTGGCTGCACACATTCAAAACCACCAGCACTTCTCTGTGTTCTGGATGGCAGAAAAGCAAAAGTGCATGGTTGTTTTATGTGCTTTCCTCCCACTCGGACTAACCTTGGTCATAAACAACCCTTCACACTGCTTTCCTGCCATCAGAAACAATCCTGCACACTGCTTTCCCACCATCCAGATCATGGAGCAGTTTCGAAGTACAGCTGGTGGCCATCTCTAAATCTCTGCACTGAGTAATCAAAGCGATTGGAGCGCAGTTAAATCTGTAAAAAGCTGAACTATTCTTTAGGGCTCTGGTACACGGGGAGATTAGTCGCCCGCGGCAAAACTCCCTGCTCGTGGGCGACTAATCTCCCCGAGTTGCCTTCCCCCTGCCATCCCACCGGCGAACATGTAAGTCGCCGGCGGGATGGCAGACGCGGCGGCGCGATTTCGCGCAAATCGCCGAAAAAGACTCGCGAGCAGGGAGTTTTGCCGCGGGCGACTAATCTCCCCGTGTACCAGAGCCCTTAAATGCAACTTAAAATCAATAAAGACCTTGTATCTGCATGTTTATAAACTTTAGTTCATACAAAATAATTGCAAGGCAATAACCACTATGTATAACACAAAAATAAATGTACCCGTTTAGCTACTTTTAAACTTTAATCATGAAAAAAACAATGAAAGCAGTTTTTACCTGGTGCATGTAGGGAAACATAAGCAGCCCGATCTTTTTACCCACATAGACTGTGTCGACTGCAAAATAATATTTGATTTTGCTAACTGGAATAATCCGGTCGATCTTTGAAGAAAATGGCAGAAAACAAAACATCATTAATTAACTCTTTACTAAACTGGATTTACATACCTTTTCTGAGAGGCCTGATCTACTGTTACCACTACTACCACCACATATTCTCTTTAACGGCAATGACACACAAGTCATTTTGTCACCCGTGTTAAAGTGTGGGAAACAAAATAAGTGAAAATCTTTACCATTACTGGAAAAGTAAATTGCCACAGGTAAGTTACATCATGTCATCGCACAAAATACACCCAAACATTTTTGCTCCATTATTTCATGTGAATAATTTACAATGGCAAAAAAAACAATTGAAAATTCCATGCCGTTGTCTGCAGAGTTGAGAAAACATCTCACGTGTCACTGCCCTCAAAGGATACAGAAAAAAAAATCTGACCCAGAAATTAGCATCATAAAAATATTGCATATGTATCAGACCCCAGAAGCTGTACTTTATGATTGCAACAGAAGGAGCAGCACCCAGTATGAAATTTAAAAACGTAATATTTGATGGTTTCTAAGAATAACAAAGCCTTTCTCTTCTCATCCTCCACATAGTCAACAAAGGAATACTTGTGACAGATTTTTTTGGTGCTTTCGCTGACCTTCAAGTGCTGGTCTTCACACATCACACAAACATACTTGAACATACTGAGCACTGCAACTATCTTCTTTTGTTTAGTGTCCACTTTTTATACATATTACTAGAGTATAGAAACATATAATGGTCACCAAAACACTTGCAAAAGGCTCCTGGTGACCGAAAATGTTGTGTGAGCCATGCTATTATATTAAAGTGCACACTGAAGAGAAAAAAAAAAAAAAAAAAAAAAAGATGACTGCAGCTCTCCATCTATAAGCTGATCTTTCATATATACATGGCAGCCTAGTGCCCATGTTAGGTACCCTTTAATATGGTAGTTACAACTGCTTACTTCCTCTACTAAAAGACTATTTCATGTATACATCGCCATTTGAATAAAGTAATGAATTTTAGATTTCATCTCTCAGGCAGTCTATTTTAAGTTTAATAAAACTATTGTTTGGTCATATTTTTAAAGGAAAACTAATTTTAGGATGTCTACTGCTCTAATCTTGCATCCATTTTGCAAAGCACTTACATTCTTGTCCATCATCTCCTTTCCCTGACTGGCCAAGCTGCTGCCATAGGCCATAGCAAAGTTGGACATGGGTTCTGACAAAAAGGCTTGTGCTGGGATGCCCAAAGCTGGTGATGAATGGTTTGGATACTCTCCTCCATGAGGAACAGGCCCTCCACTTGTGTCATCAAACAGCTGGTGGGGGGTCGATATGTTTGGGTTGGGGCCCCGAACGCGTCTTTTGGGGGCTGATGAAGAGAGAACATTGTAGGAAGATCACTTAAGAGAAGAGCATGGGTACAAACGTAAATAAGGAACAATGTTTATTTGGAAATGCCAACACAATTCGAAACAATGTCCACACATGTACAAAAGTGTGAATCTTGATTTATCTGCATACTATGTATAGTATTGGTATGTCGGAAAATGTATGCAGGGGGCTTATTGTTGGAGATCCTGAAACTAAACAATACATATTATCCAATCTATCAGCCTGAAACTACAACCATATAAAGGCACCTTGCTTTATAGTAAAGTCCTCTACTTGAAAAGGTAACCTCTTGACTGCTAACAAGCCTGCTGCCCTACCAATGCTATACAGCGTATATACATCCCTTTTTCATTTGTGCCTCAGGAAGTCCAGCTATGTGAAATGAACCAAAGAATTCCTTTATCACACTTGAGTAACTGAGACTTTAATGGTAACCACCAATAAACCATACTCCTTTTAAAAAGTAATGTAATTCCCACTAACACACCCCGCTTTAAGTTAAGCGGGTACATATCCCACTTACGGGCTCTGAAGCTGCTCTCCTGGTTCATGGCTGCAGTCTGATGACGCGTCCAGCTGCCTCCTTGTCACGTGAGATGAAGAACCAATCAGAAGACCGGAAAACAGCATTGTCCTATAGAACAGAGATCAATAAAGATAGTTTTAAAAAAATCACGAAGGATATGTATGTGATGTGGCATTGGGTGGGGGAAGCAATGACAACACAAGTGGGAGGTGCTGGTGAGAGACACGTCAATTGATTGGGCGGAGTGTTTTTTATCTGGATACGACGTTGAGGTGTGTGTGTGTTTCGTCCTGTATTACTTCGCGGCTTTGTTCTGTGTAATACCACACTTGAACAGTGTATTCATCATTTTTACTGACTTTACTCCATTGTCAGGCAATAACGTGACAATTATCCAAGTCCATAGCAAATTCAGTTGCTTTGTGGTGGTTCGTCTGCGTTTTCAATAAACCTTATGGGCATTCTGAGTGTAGCAGATGTAATTCAGTGGGAAATTTAAAGGGCCCGCCACTCAAAAACCATTTTTAATAAAATTAATATAATGACATTCTAAGCAACTATCCAGCATAAGTTCATTAAGCCTTGCAAATAGTTTTAATGTTATTTGTACGTGCAATTTCTGTTGAAAGTATTCCTGACTCCTGAAACAATATAGCAGAAGCCATCTGATTAACAGACCTGGGTGACAACTGACATGCTACATTGCTTCAAGAGTCAGAACCATATATGCTCCTACAATAAAACATAAAGGATACTCTGCTATTCAGCAGTTTGAGTTTAGCACAAAAAAGTGTGGCATGCCTAGGTGGTCCCTTTCAGCTGAGGTAATAGAAATGCTTCCTGTGGAGCAATAAGGTTTCAATGCAATTTTTACTTTGTTACTTATTATAAATGTCCCTCAGTAAAGGTGCAATGTAGTCATAACCAGAAAGCAAGTAGAGATTTTTATTCTCTTAGCAAACTTTGCCTTTTAGTAAAATTTGCCTTGCAGTTATATAGGAGCTGAGAGTTGAAGTAGAAACACACATTGCACATTACTATTTTAGTAAATAGTTAACTCATCTTGCCTAAGCTATCTGCTATAAAATGTGCAAAACTCACAAGAACAAAACATTAGGGGATGACAGAGACAGTAGATCTAATTCTTGCTAAGAGGCTCAGGAGTATAGAGGACCAAGCAGAATTTGACACCAATGTTTCAGTGTTTGCGTGTTAAGTGGCTTTTGCCATGAAGCCCAGTAATTTCTAGTTACACCACTTCTTTAGACTTTCTCGTTCTCTGGAACATGTAATATGGTAGTATTGGGTCAGTGCTGCAGTGATGTCATACAAATAGATCTTTATAATGCTGTAAGCAGGCTGTGTCTGCATGGTTTCCTGGGGAAAAACAAAACAGCTACAGTATTTAACACTTTTTATAAAAATGAGTACAATAAAAAGACTCCTTTTTTTATTAAATATTTATTTTCCTATTTTGTTGCTATTATAAAGTGCTAATACAATGTTTTTTCACTGGACCTCCTCCCCCCTCTGTCTTTGTAAACAGAATAATTTGTTTAGACTTCTTTATCTCCCTTTAAACATACAAACCCTCCTTTTCTTAATCTGCAGCTTTTGAGCAGCTCATTATCAAGGGGCTTCTCAGAGGACTGGTAATTAACTTTAGACCAATGACAGATGACGAGATTAGTCGCCCAGTGATTAATCTTCTGTAGCAGTGGCGACTAATCTCCTTGAATGCATTTCTACCAGTGAGAATGTAAATCACCTGTAGGAAAACATATAAAGCTTGTGTTTTATTATATTAGGTAGAGAGCAAGTTTGGTATTAGGTTTAACACAAGCTAGTTGTTTAGTGGCCCCAGACATTTAGGGGCAGATTTATCAAAATATGAGTTTAATACATATTGTATTATTATGTACTTAATACATAAACACTCACCCTTATTCTATTCATTCCAATGGAATTTCTATGGGAGTTCTAACATTAGTAAAATAATTACTATAACATTATTTGTCGTAACAGCTAGGTTGTAATGTATGTTTTGAATACTTTTCAAAGCAGCTCTTCAGACCCACAAGATAGGGTATATACTAGATAAATATATAAAATTATAATTTAACTGCCTCAACATATGTATGCTTAAAGGACATGTAAAGCCTACATTGCCTACAATGAATATCAGTTGGGCACGTCTCCCCCACCCAAATGGCACCATTTGTACTGCATATATCCATCCGTTTGCCAGCACCATCACATTTTCCTAAAGCAAATAGCAGCTTTCACCTGGTGGCCCTTTTTCCTCTGATACATAATCAGTTACATTTAAATCTGCAAACAGCATACACACACAGACCCTTATTCAGCATACATTTCATCAAGAATACAGGCTCACACACGCAGAACTGTCTCTTATAAAAGTTCTGCTTTGTTTGAACTGAGCTCAGGAGAGTTGGTTGGGAGAAAAAAAATGAAGCAGACAGCTAGAGCTGAGTTTCTATGGGAACCAGCAATGCCATCTCTTCACTGGCTGCTAGACTGGGGGGCGTGTTTAGTAATCTGAGTTTAGAACAACTGAGCATGCCCACAAGCCAACAGCCAAAGCAAATTCCTGAGGGAGGGGGCTGAGTGGGTTACAGGAGGAGAAGGAAATCTAAAGGATTAAGGAGATGCTGCAGCCTTACTATTAACCATTGAACAACCAGTGTGGCAGGTATTAAAGATTTTAAAGAGGCTGTTCACTGATTACATTTTTTTGTGTGGGGTTTACATGTCCTTTAAAGAGATACTGACATCAGAAATGAAACCTTTTTTACAACTATCATTACATTGTCTTTGCATGAGCTTTATCATTTTGCCATAAAAGTATTTGCTGATGCTTTTCCATTCCTTATCTGATCCCCCATGTTCCTCTATGAGGGGGTGGCCATATTTGTGCAGCAGTAGGCAGTTAGTGTTAGAAGCTATAACTGACAGGCTGGGAAGGGACAGTCAGGCTGGCAAAACAGTCAGGTTTAGGAACTTCAAGCAACAATTTCATACAAAACCAGCCCTAACAGTGAAAAAAGATCAACATGACCTATAGGTATCTTTTTATGTAGATTCATAATTTGAAAAGTCGTTTTTTCATGTCAGTATCACTTTAAGTAAGGAAATCCCTGAAAGCTGACCTTCATGCAGTTGAGAAAAAAAATTAACCTATTCCTTTAAATCCTCTAACAAAAACTGATGATCTTTCCACCTAAACCTGGTGCTTCTGCCCCCTACTGATGTCATGCTCTTTAACTCGTCAACTCAGCACATTGTCCAGGGGTAATCTTTGACTCCTCATTCTACTGTACATTCTACCATCCTTACATTTGCAGTGCCAATCCTGAATTGGTCCGTAGAGAATCTTCTCTTAGTCTCTTCAATAATAAACATAAAGACTACCTTGGAGCACTGACATAACATCTGACCGAGATTGTGCACTTATGAAGCAGTAGCATCCACTATAACCTGCAACACTATCCTTCTATTTGTTTATGTAAGTTACTCGCCTCCTAAGATTGTAAGCTCTACAGCAGGGGTGTCAAACTCAATTGCACAGGGGGCCAAAATCCAAAACACGCTTTAGGTCGCGGGCCGAACAGGATAAACATTTATTGAACACACTAAAACTAAATTTTTAAAACTTTGTGCTTTTCAGCAATAATATCCAATAATATGTAATATATATATATATATAAATATACACCACTGCCCATAGTTATATAGATCCCTTAATGATACTAGACTTAAGTATATTAATAGGGTCTGGGTGAGAGGAGACTACTAGAAAGAAGGTATGATCCTCCAAAGTGCAGTAGTGCAAAACGCTCTCTATCGCTACTTTGCTCGTGCGAATAGAGCCCTCAGGGGAGCTACACAATATGAAACTAAAGTCCCGGCCGGGAACTTACTTGAAATAGGAGTGGAAAGAAACACGGGTTCCGTGCCGCTAGCTCACGCCGTTTGTTCGGCGTGGTCACTACTGCAGCGTTCCCTGCTTGTACGGATCCCTATTCAGACCACTTCTTCTTAGTGTGTTAATCACAACCAATAATATATAAAATGATCTCGCGGGCCGGATAGAATTACACGCCGGGCTGTATGTAGCCCGCGGGCCTTGAGTTTGACACATATGCTCTACAGGGTAGGAAACGCCTTCCTCTTGTTTCTTTGTACTGAAACTTGAATGTAACTGTATTTTATATTTATTTTATTGTATTATTGTATTGACTCCCGTTTGTTCTATTAATGTATTGTTCTACTGTACACAAGTAGCACTTTTTAAAAAAAAATAAATAAATAAACATACATACAAATGTGTATACACATGGATGCTTATATACACATGGCTAAGCCTGGGTTCATTGTATATGTATTCTGTGTGCAACAATCACAATCCCCCCTCTAATTAACATTGGCCTTGTGCAGCATCTACATACAGTCCACCCTCCAGTTGCTTTATAATCTCTTATCTTATCTGCATGTTCTGCATATTTGAGCTATGTGGTAAAAAACAAAGCCCACGTTTTGCTCCCACATTAGCTTACACCATGGTTACAGATATAATATTAAAACATTCTTCAATTAGTAATCTTGTAATAATATTGTAGAAGTATCTAGGACTACATATAAAATTTTACTTCAAATTTCATACTGTTTTCCTTTACCCTGATTTTTTATGGTAAGTACTTATACATTCACCTTAAATATTACTGTAAAAGCAGCTCACTTCATTAGTTACAAAGCACACCCCAGTAATGTTTGCTGTGCACATGACATTCTTCTCACTTCACATTTACACATCCAGGACATTTCACGTGCTGCACCCATCGTGTGGAATTCCCCATCCCAATACCATTGCACATTCCCACAACCTCCAGACCTTCGAATGCTCACTTAAAAAACACCTGTATATCAAATTTTACAACTTTCCCACCTTTCATACCTCCTGTATTCTTTTCCAATGCCTGACATTGCTTTCTGTGCCCGTGACAGCAAAACAGTTCTGCAAAACATAACTATGCTAGATTTGTGATATACTGAGCCTGTTGGCCTATGCCAGTGCAAGGCAGAAATGAACCAATGACATTTAAACTTATGTAACTGGTTAGAGTGCACAAGCAACCAGTGACCTGGTCCAATGGCAAAAAGGTAAGGGTGAAGCCTGGACACAATGATGTAAGCATATAGGATGTTCTCAGTATGTCAGGTTCAAAATAGGCCACTCTTGTCCCTTCAGAAAACTGATCAGAGAGACAGAAAAATGACTGATTTAACAGGTATTTTAAGTAGCTTTTACACTGGCCTTTTTACCTTTTTATGGAAAATGGATTTTCTAACACACTGAGAGCAATGTTGGTGGTTTCATAAGATTTGGACATTGAAGGTGAACAATCCCTTTCAGCTTTTTTGAAGCAGGGCCCTCTCCATATTGTCTTAGTGCTATGCAAATTTTATAGCGTGTGTCTGCTTCATTAAGATTGTTTGTTGATGTAAATTGTTATACCTTGTGCTTGTGTCTCCTAAACATCTGCTGGGTATAGAATGCTATTGTACTTAGGCCCAAGAGTATACTCTCTTGCTGGGTGGCAGGCCAATATTGTACATTCTAAAAAGGGCCCTTTTTATGTTTAAATAACTGGATTTTTATGTAATTTGTATATTTTGGTGTATTAGTTTTCTCCCATTATGCAGAGCACCAGAATATTTTGGTTCTGTAAATATATGTTAATAGCATTAAATATGGGGGAGGGGCACAATAGGCAAACATAGTAGGATTTGTGGTAAATTACTCTTTGATGACAACTGCAGTCGGTTAACTGTTACCATAAATGTTACCATTAATGTTAACTGTTACCATAATGTTTGGTATTAATGAATAGGTTACCAAAAATTGTGTGACAAAGGTATCTTGAAACCAAGAAGTCCAAAAACTGAAGATGGAGAAAACAAGTCAAATTTTTCTGGGCCTAGGCTGGGGTTTCTGAGACATGCTATAAATACTGCAGTATGCAATGTAGAATGAAAACATGTCATTGTTTTAAAAGAAATGTTGTGTTTTTGGTGCCATTTAAACATACAGTTTTTGCCAATGCAAACCAGTCAGACAAGGACGCAGCATTGAGCCATGTCAGTAACCTATACTGGCCTGTGTATATCCAGCTCAACCATACCTTGTCACGCTCACCCACAATATGGACTTAGTTCTCTAGGATTTGTTCAACAGTGTTGCAGAAGCTGCTATGATTATATCCTGCAGTGCAAGTAATAACGTACGTGGCATAGAGTTGCTTTGCCTGAACTGTTTCTCTTCTGCCTAGTTCCTCATGCCGAAACATGGAAACAAGCCAAACAAGCTACTCACTGTAGGAAAGGTGGAATACTGGAAAACACAGGAAATAAAAATACAGAATGCTATAAAGTTGATGTTGCTTAAAGAAATTTCCTGTGCCACCGATGAATACTTCTCTTTTGTGACTCCCACTGCCTGAGCAATAGCTAAGTTTCTCACCTCCCCTTTTGTTTAACTGCCTCACCCCCCCCCTCCCTCCTCCCTTTCTGAAGTACTGCTCTGTCCTCCAGTTCTGATAGCTAGCTTCAGTTCTCTGACTGTCTCGCCTTGTCTCAACTGTCTCAGGAAGTCCCGGCTTTTCCTCCAAGCTAAAGTTTCTGTTTAGAGAGTAGAAAGTTGTGGAGGGAACAAGGCAAAGAGGAAAAGCTGAACACAGTAACAAATCTGAAAGACAAAATAAACACGTCCTAAAAGAGCTCAAGCCAAGTAAGTAACTTCAAGGAAGCCATATAGTCTGGATTGAAAAGAGAGACTGCTATTTAAAGAGATTAACAGAAAGCTAACAGAGGCATCTAAGCAGGTAAGTGATATGCTTCCCTTAATGAGAATATATACCATGTTTTTCAAATGGGTTGCTTCATTTTTATTTACATGTCAACTAAACAAAAACACTTTAGTATAGGCTATGCTACAAAAAGACTGATCTGCATGGTTATACATATGAGTGCTTACTACGTGCCTGGTCATAATAAAATGAAATCTATAGACACTAATGATACAGCCCCCAAGGCCAGGTTATCATTTGGAATGTTTGCTTTGCTTTGTTTTGTTATGGAATGTTTTGCTTGGGTTTACTAAGCAATAACTTGTCTTAAGCATCTTTTAGACATTGTAGTACAGAGTGCTGCTCTCAGAGTTTGTAATTAATGAATATGTCCTTTTAATATCAGAAACACTGGCAGTTGTGCTGAGATATCCCCAATGGTTTAAGTCAGCTAAAGAGAACCTGCAACAGACACATATTGCTGTAAAGAAAAAACTTCCCACATACAAAATGGTTGTTCTCATAGGGTGCTTCTTTATTTGAAAAACAGACACAGCACTTATGTACATGACTCCAGCCATACAGGGCGAGGTCCCTTTTTTCATTGGGTCATCTACTTCTAAAAATTTGCAGAGGCATGCCACTGTTATTTTTCTTCTTAACGAATCAGCCAGAAAAGAAAGCCAAGCAAGCATTAGTAAAAAGAGATACATAACTTATACTGTTAGTTTTCTCATAACAAATTATAGCATGTAAGCCTGGCACAACACCTACTCTGCATTGTCTTCTTAAAAAAGGCCACATTAGTGATTAAGTGAACGATGTACTAAAATCTGGCAGCATTGCTAAACTCAAGGTAGACTGGGTTAGACCAGCAGGAAAGTCACCTGGATATCCCTGCTAATGTGTTTTACTTCATTCCAGATTTACAATATGTAATACATGCCACCCAATGCTTGTCTACCTCCATCTACTGCACTGGCTATAGGCCAGTAATAAGCAGGTGTGGCTCGCAAAATGTTTCCAGCATTGTTCACCAAAGTGCATCTCAGCTAGGGTTGCCACATGATCCCTTTAAAACCGTTCTCACATGGAAAAGGCTGTTTAGTAATACACATTTCAGATTGCACTGATTTCTATGCAGTTTTGAAACAAGTTTATCAATTGTTTAGTAATTAACCATGTAGCTAGGGAGCTTCTTATTGAATTAGTAAATTAAAAAAGGGGGGGAAGTGGCTTTATAGATTTCAGTGAAATGCCCTGTTACCCTGTACTCATTTGTGTGTTTGCTACAACAACACTAATACAATAGATATATAAATAAGCTCTATTGAAGCCATGGGGACAGCCATTCAAGTTGAATGGACCTACGTTTACATAGTAGTTAACAGAGAAGCTGAGAAGTCTGCAATGGTTTTGAATGCAACTTTTTGCAAAGAAAGATAAACATAAGTGTTATTCATGGCTTTGACAAACCCCCTGATATAAAATAGAATAGAATAGAAGAATAAGTAAATATTTATAGGTGTTTGATGAACTGATAAAACATAAAGGATAATGACACTTAAGGTGGCCTCAGGCTGGTGACACACTATCTATTTATCTGTGGATAAACGCTGGGAGAGATTCCACCCCTACTCTTGAATTTTTATTGAGTGCCTTCAATGCTGAATTGTCAGATAGGGGTAGAATTCTTTTGTTTCTACCTGCATATTTTATGATTCAGCTCCTAACGTTAGTAGAGAAGAGGCACACTATTTTACTGCAAAGATTGTAATTGTAACATGTATGGCCACCTTTATGGCGCTTTCCGTTAGTTTGAATTTTGCATTTTTAAGTAGTTCAAAAAATGATGCTGCCCAGAAAAGTGCTTGTACCAACCCTTGACAAGCTTGGGTAAGTAAATGGAGATGTAAATGTTAAAGTAATGTTAAGTAAAGAAGATGTTTACAGGGTAACCCTTTTGAAATAAAAAATAACAAAAGTGGTATAAAGGTGATACCTTTATACCAATTTTGTTATTTTTTATTTCAAAAGGGTTACCCTGTAAACATTTTTGACTGGCTAACACGGTACATCACCTTTTCCTGCATCTGTAAAGAAGATGTAAATGTTAAAAAAACAAATAATATATTTAGCCTTAGACTACTATTCTCTACACTTTACACTACCTTAATTTTTAATACAAGACTACCTTAATCCACCGTGTCCAGCACTTCCCCCTGGTGAAGCCCCCACCCTCCTGGAAAAAAAACCCTGCTCATGCACAGGCTGGTTCCTGCTGCCTCCAGGCATGCGCAGAAGGGCTCTCCACTCCGACAAGTTGTTGGTGTAGTGAGAGACCTGAACAGGAAGTGGGCGGAGCTTCACTCTGAACAAGGAAGGAGTGGAATAGTGCAGAATGTAACTCAGTAACCAGGTAAGAAAGAACAGAGGGACAAAGGCAAGCAATCTGGGAAGCTGTTTAGAGTAATTTTAATAATGGAAAAAAAAGGTTTACTTATTCTTTAATCCAGTTGTATATTCAACCTTATAGGGGTTATTTCAGACTATGGAGGTACCTCTGCTTTTGGCATTTAAAGGTCTTCTGCATGTTGTCACCCTAAAGGCAGCCATACACCTTTTGGGTCCTTTAGACCAATTCGGCAGCTTATCTGCCTGTGTATGGGCACCCCCGACAGGCCTACCTTAGATCTGGGCTAAAATTGGGCAGATCTTGATCAGGCAGGTTTTGTTTTCCATTTGATTGGGGACCGCATTACTGGCCCCTTTATAGGCGAGAGATTGCAGCCCTATTCTGAGCCTACAGTCAGGCATCAATTCTTAAATTAATTTTAGCTTTTGAGTTCCGTGAGAGGGTGGTCCTAGATTTCTAATTTCTAGAGCTGTGTCCTTTTGCTTAGCAGACATTGCTCTAATAATTGATGTTTGTGTTGTTATGAATGATGCCTTTTTCTTTCCAGCTGCCAGAAGTTTTATGAACAGGGCTTCTCAGACTACACCTTTATGGCAAACAAGGGATTCTTGTGACATTCCAGTAGCATGCAATTCAGTTGCTTTAAACTTGCCAAGATTAGCTTTTCTTTTACATACTACATACAAAATATTTAACTTGAGTTATTTAATCATATTTGGCTATAGTCTTCTCCATTAAATTACATCCTGTAGATTAAAAACGGCTTAGAGACTAGAGGGCACATTTATCAAAGTACGACAGGTACAAAATATTAAAAATTAGTATTTGGTCGTACTGTGTGTATTTTGCGTGACTTTTTTTGTACTTTGCGACAAAATTTGTGCAACAAAATTGTATTGTCGTGCTGAGTATGAAAGTTTCGTATTCATTCAACCTTCGGTATCGTGACTTTCCTTGGGCCAGGTTGGAGCTGCAGAGTGCCATTGAGCCCTATGGGAGGCTTCCAAAATCATGCACAGAAGGATCAAAGTCGGAAAGGTTTTCCCGCCGTTTACGATTGTTCGATACAAACATTTTGTAACTTTCGGATCGCCAATATGATATTATCGTGACTATTCTGATTTTTTCGTAAGCATTTTCATGATATTTACGATCATCAGAAATTATCATATCTAATACGCATTTTTCCCATTTCGGGATTTGAACTCTTACTTTGATGAATGTGCCCCTAGGTTTTGTTTTTTTATATAAATAATACATTTTCACTCAGTATGGCACAATTGCTTTATTTTTTATTAAAATACACTTAAATTCAATTAAAGGAGATACAAAAGCCTTAAAAAAAAAAAGAGTATGTTTTGAAATGCTTTGAATGTAAGTTAACTGAATTTTAGGAGGCAGCGGTATTGGGTGGTAGGTATCACTAAACATAAGGTTACAAACACCTTATAAAGGATGCACATTATGGAGCCATTTTTAAGATGTTAATATTTTACACAGCCATCATAATAGTAGCTGCATGCCCTGTACACTTCAAAAACCTGTGTTGCTTGATGTTTCTTATCAGTGATCGCTGATTATGCCATGAATACTTCAGTGCACCAGTTCTATTGAGGAGGGACTGAGTAATAATTACATTGGGTGTGCTTGGTTTGTTACTCGGAGCTCTCCCTCCTATAAACTGTCTTATCTGTGGAATGGTAATTTGTCAGCTTCTCCTCTGATCAGTAGAACCAGTACATGCTTTATTTGTACCAGGAACCTAAAAAGTGAAACTGGTTTAATTTTATTCTGTAGTGCATATATATTAATTAAAATAATAAAAGTATTTCAACACAATACCTAGTCCTAATCCCTAATTTTTAACATGGCTATACTGCCATTTTAATATACCTTGCCCTGTATGGATTTCTGTTTCCATGCCAGATTTTCCACTTTAGCAGATACCTTAGAGTGTTGTAAACTAGGTTTATATTAGTACTGGCAGTAGCAAACATTTTGAAATAAAATCCAGTATTTTCTTTTTATTTTCATAGCCCTGTCATGAAGTTTTGGCTGCTACTCACGCTACTTGTGTGTGCCTATGTGATCTACCTCTTGCTGGGTGCCCTGGTGATTTCAGTCATTGAGTCACCATATGAGGCCAGTCTGCGGGATGAACTGAGACAACTGAAAAGTGTCTTTCTTAATGAGAGCCCATGTGTTAATGTTAGTAGCCTGGAAGCCTTCTTGGAAAAAATAATCAATGCCAACAAGTATGGAGTGTCTGTCCTGCACAATGCTTCCAATGACAGCAAGTGGGATATTGCATCTTCTATGTTTTTTGCCAGTACTTTGGTGACCACTGTAGGTAAGTATTGGGCCAACTGTGTTTGAAAAGTAAATGTATAAAATGCAAAAACACACCCTAAAGAATAAATCAAATGCCTAGGTGTCAGTAATGCAGAGTTAGTAATTTTACAACTCTGCAGGTCTTTTCAACAACACCCAAGTGTATTCATTGGTTCAAAAACCAGACGTTTCGGTCAGTGACTCTAGGGAAGAAACCAAACAGTGCTTATTGTGTACCCTTGAGAAAGGACACAGTCAGTGAATGAAACGTGAGGTTCCTGAACCAATAGATACACTTTGTTTTTGTTGAAAGGAACTGCAGAGTGCTGTACTTTGTAAAAACACACACACACATATATATATATATATATTATGATGTACATAATGTACTCCTGTTGTACAATATAAGAATATTTTACTGAGGAGTTCCATGACCATATGAAGGCACAAGGCCAAAGGCTAAATGCTTTTAATTCAGGTTATGAAACTCCGAGCTGACTTTTAATATCCTCTTATTTTACAAGGGGTACGTTATTATAATACACAAGTTTCAGTTTCTTATGTCTATTTTTGTTTTTTCATATTTAACAAAAATCTTTGTTAAAAAAAAAAAAACTTTCTGTCTACACGTGCTATTGTTGTAATCTGTAGAAGGGGTTTATAGGGAAAATAGATAATATATTATTAAAGGAATATAAATGAAAATAATCCCTATTAGGAAGGGGTTGATGTCCCTCCCGTTTAGAGAAGTGAACTAATTTAATTAATTTAATGATCAGTCCCATGTAGAAGCAAAGGCCCCTAAAGACAAAGAAATTGGTAGGGGGCTAAAGGGTCATTTCCTTGTAGGAATAACATGATGTAATTAAATGATTCCAGCAAACTCTGTTATTAAGAACATTAGTTAGATTATTAGATGTGGGGTTAATCCTTTCCAAACCAGAAATCCTAGTAAACTAAAGTTCCCTGAAATGAAACAAAATCCAGTGGCAATGAAGCATATTAATGCAGCTTTGCAAAGCCCTCTGCCCCCTCCACCCACACACCATTAACTCTTGTCTGTGCAGCCTTTCTCTCTCATAAATAACTTTTGGCAATTGGTGACACAAACAGCACTTGGCATGGCAATATCAGTGTTCCAATTGCTTCTTGGCTAAAGAAAGAGAACAGTATTTATATATTGTGCTAAATAAACCCATGTTTATCCCCTCAGGACTTTCTGAAACATTAAGATCTTAAACTGTTCAATCATCTCCTTGTGTACAGGCAAAACAGCTTAGCTGTACAGTTTCATAATAGTATTAGGGAGTGTAAACACTGAAAGCCATATGATATCCTGACCTGCAGAGACCAGCATGTACTCAGAGCTATGACATGCATGTGTGCCAGCCTACCCTAAAATACCTTTGAGGCTGTGACCTGTTAAAGTCAGTTCTTGTCGGAATAAAGGGCTAGCAGAGGACTTTAGATATATGGAAATATATGTTTGTTTAATAAATAGTCCCTCTTTGAATGTGCGCCTGTGTTACTATTTATATATATTAACACTTAGGTAAAGCTTGTTTTCCGGCTGGACAAAAGTTTCTGGTACAGTATTCCAGAAGTTAATCTATTGTTCTTATTGCTTAGTCTTTGACTGTTAGGGTAATGTCCCACAGGAAGATTAGTCCCCCACCTTAGCAGATATATACTAATCACTCCGTGGGACATTACCCTTAATCATTTACCTGTTAGCAGAAAACTGCACTGGCCTGGGGTACATGCAAGCGATCCTTTCTTCCCTTCGTCCTTCCTGGGGCCAACAAATGCGCAGTAGATTGTTAAATTCTGCTTTTCACTCTACTGTGCATGTGCACCCGGTGTAAAGAAAGAAACTGGCTCATATGTACCTTGGGCTGGTGCTGTTTTCTGCTAACTGGCACTAATGAATATCTTCAAATGGATAAATAAACATTAAGAATGCATAACACATTTATCATGACATAAAATGTTGCTGCAGCTAAGAATACTACCTTAGACGGCACAAAGTCCTTTATTTTAATTTTTAATGTACTCTGTTAAACATTTAAATAAAATGTTTGGTTGTCCGTGAAACACAAAAGATCCAGTTCAGAGTACTATAAAGTACTATAATCATGTTTGTTGATCACTTTTGCATGCATTGTTGAATATGGAAGCAGCATGAGTGCATTTTTGAGCAATTTAAAGTTGTAAACCAAAATGTAATCAAAGGCAGTATGTTTGCTCAGTAGCAGTAACCCATAGCAACCAATAATATGTTTGCTTTTAATCAGGTGACCAGAAATGCTACCTGCTGATTGGTTGCTATTGCTTACTGCTCCTGGGAAAACTTAGTGCCCTTTATTACATAACCCTATTGGTGTTTTACTTGCAGCTATTCTCAGGATCATTAATGGCAAGGAATTTTGTGGTGTTTTATCACTGCAACAAAACTTCACGTGTGCATTACTCTTACAATTCATGTGGTATTTTTGCTGATTACACATGCTGACTATATGAAAAGGTTTGTTGGTATAAGTACTGTGTTAGCCATGCCTAAACTCAGATATTGCATAACTTTCAAGGGCTACAATTCAAAGTTGCCATGGGTAATATACGGATTATTATACAGTCAGTGGCTGGCAAGCAACATGTTGCTCACCACCACAATTGATAGTTCACCACCTCCAATAGTTTTAGAGACGGTGCTTATTTTTAATTACTAGTTTAAAAAACAAGAGCACAGAAAAAATGAAAGTACTTTATATCCATTTAAATTTAATGTATTAATACGGTGAAAAGAATGTGTTTGATTCAGATATACTACTGCTTTATATAAATAAGTGCCATGTAGCCATTGGGACAGCCATTGAGTAGAACAAAAAGGAACTAGTTTACATAACTACATATTTAACAGGCACTTTACACAGAGATTTTTAACATTAGTCCCTGATGCTGAGAAGCTTACAGTAGTACAGGGCAAATACCAAGGTTATAGATATATGAAAACTAAGTTTTTAAGAATATTTATCTATTTACTAACTCCTAAGCTTACCCACATTAAACTTTAGGCTGGGTTTCTAAGAGAATCTAGGACATGTAATAGGCTTTCTTCACACCTTAACTGGCCTTCAGTCTGTAACCTTTATTTTTTTTAGTAAGCTGGCTTCAGTAAGTTAATTAGTTTGACAGTATACAAGTAGTAAGGCCATTAGTCACACGACTCTGTATTCTAGTGCTACAATTAAATCCTAAATCACATATTTAAATCCTAAAACACATATTTATCTTTAAATCCTAAAACATATATTTACCTTTGCAAAAGATCACATTATAAAAAGATGTATGCATTTATTTCTGTGGTTAGAAACTAGATCTGATTTGTATTTACTAAGGAGGCTGTGGTATGGAGTTTTCCTGACACCCTCATTTCCTGCCCTTTATTACCATAGCAAACAAAATATGTGACTGGTGTAATGGAAATTAGCTTGCTGCTGTTGAAACATACAATAAAGTCATTCATGGAAATTATTCGGCGTTTAAGCATTTGTTTTGCTTAAAATGTGCAATTATCAATAGTGCCAAAGGTCTTGGGATTGTCTAGCACCTTACTGCAAGTGGTATAGATAACACGCTAAAATGAAAGTATTAGCATGCGTGAATGTATGTGTTTCTCTTACAATTAACTTTATTCTAACACCAATAGTGTTAACTAACAAACCAGTAAGACAAATGCTAAATAGCGCTGATTCTCGTCCTGCAGGCCAAGAATCAGCCTGTACACTGGCAGCAGCCTTTCCCAGTGCCAGCATCTGGAGCCATTGCATGTGCCTGGGTGCAGGCACACAGAGCAGATTTCAGCACAGAAACATGCAAGCTCAGAAAACAGGCTGATGCCAGCTTAGTGGCCAGTTCTCGGCCTGCGGTCTATCCCATGTGACATTAGCCTAAGGGCAATGGCACACAGGGAGATTAGTTGCCCATGGGGTAAATATCAGCTACCGTGGGTAACAAATCTCCCCAAATTACCTTCCCTCCGGCAATAAAGTGAATTGCTTATGGAAAGGCATACATGGTGCTTTATTTTCCGAGGTTGCACAAGAAATTCCGGGAAACGTTGGAAACTAATTGCTGAATAAGCCTCCCCACCAGGGATTCGTTTTATTACCAGTTGGAAGGCATTTCAGGCAAATTAGTTGCCCACTGTAGCCAAGATATAACTGCAGGCGACTAATCTCCCCATGTGCCCTAAGGGTCACTTTTTAAAAATTGATATGTCGAGTGCTAATCACTTCTTTGAGTTAACTTTTCAATCAATAACCCCTCTCTTGTAATAACATCCCCAGCTCTGCACACTTTCATGCTATTTGTCTATGTCCCTTTGCTATGCCTACCTGCAAGCCCAGCACTAAGTTTAGGAATCTCTGCATTTGCCAGGAGCTAATATTTTTTTTGGCATTAAGACTCAGCACTTTCATATTGTGTAAGGATAAATTTTAAATTTACTTGAATAATCCACAGTATACATTCTTTTGGCTTCTGAATTAAACAAGCTCACTTTATTTGGATTGTAAAGCTAAAGATATTATAATACCATTAGCATTTATCTATTAAACATACCTTTGTCAGACCGATGTTCCGTCTACGCTATCATTGCAACAAAATGTCTTGTTTTTTTCCTCATTAGCAGATTAGAGCTTTAGTTATTGTAAAGACCCCAGAACAATGTCTGCCTTTTAATAAAATATGTGCTGTTTGCAGATTTGTTTCTGAAATATTTTTAAGACTAAGCACTTGTGTGGTTTTACCCTTTGCTCTTCATTGTGAAGCTTCTCTATTTTTAAAATAGCTGCCCTGTGACACACAATGTGACTACAGGTTATATGCCAGTCAGTTAGGCTGCTGATATGACATGATGACGACCAAGGCTTTGAGTCTCTTCCATGTGTGTACTGATATCATTCAATAAAGAAAAAAATAGTTTTTTTTACTCTAATATCTTGCTGATCATGGGGATAACTGAATATTTCTAACAGTAGAATTGGTACTGCAAGTATAATGAAAAAGCAACAATCCATTTGTGTGTAACTGCAGTGGGGCGTATTTGCTCCTGTGTTGGTGAGTCCCAGAATGAAGGTGCACAATGATCATGTTTGTGAATGATATGTGCAGTTTAAAAAGAAGTGATATAAAGCTTTCAATATAAAGTCTTTATTGCTAAATGGTTACAGTTCTTCTAAGCAGCACTAATAATCCAATAAATAATAATAAATCCCTGTTGTGTGCATAAATATCTCAGATGCACACAGGGCTAGAGAGCAAAAATAATATCTACTGGTGTTGTTTTACTGATTCTACACCAACACCAGGGGGCACATTTACTAATCCACGAATCCAAATGGGACTTTTTCATATTTTTTTCGATTTTTTCGTAAATTGTTGCAACTTTTTCGTAGCCATTACGACTTGCGCAAATTGTTGCGACTTTTTCGTAGCCGTTACGATTTGCTCATATATTGTTGTGACTTTTTCGTATTGAGCGCTTGTAAACGGCGAGCAAACCTTTCAGACTTTGCATGATTTTGGAAGCCTCCCATAGGACTCAATGGCACTCTGCAGCTCCAACCTGGCCCAAGGAAAGTCACGATACTGAAGCTTGAATGAATCCGAAACTTTCGTACTCGGTGCGGCGGCTACGAAAAAGTCACGACAATTTGCGCAAATCGTAATGGCTACGAAAAAGTTGCGACAATTTACGAAAAAGTCGTAACGGCTACGAAAAAGTTGTGACAATTTACGAAAAAATCGCAAAACACCGATCATTACGAAAAAAACGCATTCGGGCGCTTTTCGGACGTTCGTGGATTAGTAAATGTGCCCCCAGGTGTTAAACTCTTTCTCTTTTATGTTTAGGAATATGACACCAAAATACAAATTTACAAAATAGATCACTAATATTTTGAATCTAACTAATAACTTTTTATATTCTTCTATAGGTTATGGATACACCACCCCCTTAACAGACTCTGGCAAAGCATTCTGCATTTTCTATGCTCTGATTGGAGTGCCATTCACTATGTTGGTCCTTAGCTCATTTGTCCAGCGCCTGATGGTCATGTTTACCCACAAGCCAATACACTACTTGCAGGTGCAACGAGGTTTTGACCGTAAGATGGTCACTCAGCTTCACTTTTTTTTCCTGTTAATTCTAGTTTTGGTTTTCTTCCTCATCATTCCGTCCGCAATTTTTAACACCATAGAAACAACATGGAGTTTCCTGGATGCTTTTTACTTCTGTTTTATTTCCCTCTGCACCATCGGGCTAGGGGACTATGTCCCAGGAGAGCAGAATGACCAGTGGCTCCGGAAGCTCTACAAGGTGTCTGTGGCCTGTAAGTACTGACTGCTGGATGAGATATGAGTTTGTTGGGTGTTTATACAGACTTTGTTACAGGTCAAGAGCTCCGTAAAATATTGGTTAATGTATCCAGTGCATTTTATGGAGAAACAAGGGCTCTACAAAAGATCTTTTTCTCCAGGGTTTTCCATCATCCAACTAGCACCCACACCAAAGCAATTGGTGCTGTTTTGTTTTAGGGAATATTCCTTTTTTGTACAATACTGTTTTTTTCTAGAAATTAAAAGCTTTCTGCCTAAAACCCAGTGAGTAAGTAATCAGTGCCCAAAAACCTATGTGATTTACCTTTGTGTCCCCTAAAATCCATGCCCAGCTTATAATAAATCTGCTCCTTAGCAGAAGCAACAAGCACATGGGTAGTTCTCTATTCAAGGCACAAGCATTATTTTGTGCTATTTTTGGGAAAATAGTAATAAATATATGCCATGTGTGCCTTACCTGTCCAAAACCTGTCCAACATTTTCCTTTATGGAAAAATCACAGAAACAGAATGATTTGTATGATCTCACCTACCAAATTTTTCATGTATTTGCCCACAGTCTACCTGTTTATTGGCCTCATGGCCATGCTGCTGATTGTACAAACATTCCACAAAGCTGCTGATCTTCATGGACTGACTGACATCTTCTACCTTCCTCGTCTGCAAGATCAAGATGACCAGGAACCCATCTTGGAAACAACTGACTACTCAACAAGAGACTTGGAACCAAAAAGGCCACTTGCCTCAGAATCCCAACCGGACTACTCTTCTATCAATCGGTAACACCAGCTGGTGGCCAGAAACTTTCTATTGTTGCCTTTCAAGATTAATTGGATTGCTAACCTGTGTTATAAATAATGGATGTGCAGTCTTCATCCTGGATCTATTATTGGTAATAAAAAAATCACTATCTTTGTTGAGCATTGATAGTTGCTGAATTGAGCCTCTGTAACTTTATCAGCCTAATACAAGTAAAGTAACATTTCTTTAAATATAGCATGTTTCATATAAAAAAACAGATACCACTTGTCATTGATTTAACAAAACATCTTTTACATAATACTAATACAGACCTGCTCCTGCTAGCTTACCTTTATAAATCGGGAAATGTAATAATGGGTGCACAGTTAAATTTGGTCTGCTAGGCCAAATAAGCTATTCAGGTATTTAGGTAGTTTCTTCACATTGCAATAGGCCAATGAATGGTAACTGCTGATTGGTTACGGTCTTAGGGGTTGATTCACTAAAGTGTGTTAAAACGAGCGCTATTTATAACATGAGTTAAAAATTTTATCGTGTCTTATTTTTCGCGACTTACCGCACGATTCACTAAAATGATACTTGCGTTAATTTAGACGCGATGCTGTTTGCGTTATTTAAGTCGCAAAGACTATTTTTACGCAACGCGCACTAATTAACGCAGCACGCCATATTAGCCATACACATACCATTACGTTCGTAAGACTACTTTTTTTGAAAATGACCATTTCCCTGCAAACTAGAGGCTACATCACTCTAGGGCCAACACATACTTGAATAAATCCCACTGCAAAGTCCTTATTGTGTTGCCAAAAGCTCATGAACTGTACTTTTCTATAATTACCACCTGCCCCAAGTAGGTGTTATTTTTCGCACAGACTAATGCGATATTTAGCACGTTTAATGCTTCATATGTATTTGTGAATCATACGTTAATACTATTTCTATTCGCTAATTAACGCATTCGCTTGCACACTATTTAACGCACGCAATATGTGACTTGACACCTGCGATAATACTTTAGCGAATCACCCGGTTTTTTTCCGCGTCAATTTTAATGCAAAAGAGCATGCAATAACACTTATCGACCTTTAGTGAATCAACCCTTTAGTCTCTTAAAAAAGAAAACAAATAATTTAGATGAGTAATTTGTTAAAGGTGAGCCAGTGATAGGAATTATTAAATATTCATTTCTTAACCTTGATTCTTGTTCCTGGACTACTGTACCCACAAACCAAATTTGTTGAATTTAGCAGAGCAGTGTGATTGGACGTTTTTTATAACTTGTGCCTACTGTACTATTGGTGCAGTGCTCTCATCCTAGTTAGAGGACCTATAATATAACAACTAGGGGAACCTAAACCGAAAAACAGTTATTGACCAAAATATTTTATTTTTTATAATAAGTTGAAAAAATAATCAGGGATTTTCATATTAATATTTTATGACTGCAGTTTAATAAATGTGTTGGCAGATAGGCATCTGGCCAGTTCATGTTTTTTTTTGTTTCAGCGAATGCAAAAGAATGGATAGTGCTCAAAGTAAATATTTTTTTGAAAGTTTAAAACGCAAATTGCTTAGCTGTAGCACAATCCTTTAGGCTTACATTATTCAGTATGTAATGAATGCTTTTCACAAGTAATTTATTATACCTTGTAAAGTATGAAATAAATGTGTTTTTAAAAAAAAAAAAAAAAGTAAATGACTCCCTTTTCTTGCCTTTGTTTTCTTCTATGAAGGATTTACTGTACTAGCACTTTCAGCCCTGCACATGTTCTGAAGTGTCTGGCCACAGTAGTTTTTTCATGTCATAACCCTCCTGTAATTTTGTAATTCCCCAATAACAAGGTTCCTTAACCGTTTTCAATTAGGATCCAAATTGTGACTTTTGGTATAACAGCATGTTGTCTGTCATTCGTCTAACCATTGTGTGGTAAATGGCTTTCCATAATGTCAGTAACATCCCTGATGCCACATGCTTTAAGGAAAGGTATTTTTCAGTCTATTTGGTAAACAATGTAATACCAGTAAACCAGTCCCATTTCATTTAGATCTGATCATGTAATTGCAGTAACTAAAAGTGGCCATACACTGTAAGATCCTGATATGCCTACCTATAGGCCAAAACAATAGAATTAGAACAGTTTGGGGACTACATCAACGAGCCGATGCGGTCCCCGATCCGAGGGAAAAATCAAACCTGCCAATCGAGATTCTCAGACCAGAAGTCGGTCGGGGAGGCCCTACGGTGTTGCCCATAGACAGGCAGATAAGCTGCTGAATTGGTCTAAAGGACCTATATCAGCAGCTGAAATCAGCCCCTTAAGGCACACCCTACATGCTTTGGAACTGCAGTCTCATCAGAAGGTTGTCTTCTCATCTTATTTATAAAGAATTTCATGTGATAGTAATGGTAGAGAAATGTTTATGGATTTGACCTTCCTGGCAGTGGTTCTCATATAAAAAAAAAATGAAAATCTGTTTCTATAGTTACAATTAGCCTGCAAATACTTGCCTGCACCATATTAATATGTGCATTGCTGTACTACCTGCACACAAAAATTAGTAACAAACATCTGGAATAAAAAAAATTATGAAGACAAAACAGCAGCTACTTCTGTGTATAAGGGGCAAGAAAATCAACTTACTATATTTAAAGGAACCCAAGCTCTTATAAATGAAAAAACTCTTTTATAAAAGTCTGAACATTGCAGGACATTTCTCTACAGAGACGCATACTCTTGTAGTAGAAACATGCTTACTTTCTAGGTTTAGAGAGTTCTAATATAAGTGCTGTGATTATAATTAATGTATGGTAATGACTAGGAACCTAAGGTTAACTAAATCTAGTGTATGTTGATCTGTTAATCCCTCCTAAAACTAGACTGTGCAACCTTTAATTATTGTTAGATACAGGATCTTTTATCTAGAAAAAAAAAAGAATATATCTACTGCTAAACTGCCCCTTTTTTCGCGACGGCAACGAAAAAGTCGCGGAAAATATACGAAAAAGTTGCGACGGCGACTAAAAAATTGCTAAAATACCGTTCATTACGAAAAAACACATTCGGATGCCTTCGGACCATTCGTGGATTCGTAAATCTCCCCCTAAGGGGCACATTTACTAATCCACGAACGTCCGAAAAGCGTCCGAATGCGGTTTTTTCATAATGATTGGTATGTTGCGATTTTTTCGTAAATTGTCACAATTTTTTCGTAGCCAATATGACCTTTTCGTAAATTGTGGCGACTTTTTTGTAGCGTTACGATTTGCGCAAATTGTCGCAACTTTTTCGTAGCCGTCGCGCCGAGTACGAAAGTTTCGGATTCATTCAAGCTTCAGTATCTTGACTTTCCTTGGGCCAGGTTGGAGCTGCAGAGTGCCATTGAGTCATATGGGAGGCTTCCAAAATCATGCAAAGTCTGAAAGTTTTGCCCGCCGTTTACGAGCGCTCAATACGAAAAAGTCGCGACAACATACGAGCAAATTGTAACGGCTACGAAAATGTCGCAACAATTCGCACAAGTTGTAATGGCTACGAAAAAGTCATAACGGTGATGAAAAAATCGCAAAAAATACGAAAAAGTCGCAAAATGTTTGTTTCCAATCCGATTTTTCCCATTAGGATTCAGATTCATGGATTAGTAAATGTGCCCCTAAGTGTTGCATTCATTGTTCTGCATACAGCTGGCTGAAAAAAAGCCAGTCACTGATTGGTTGCTGTGGGTTACTCATACTCATGCTTTTCGTGTACAAAAATCTATTCCATGTGTCTGTAGCCTGAATAAATACTCCACGTGGCAGTAGCCTATGAGTGAAGCTTCACAGGTGTTCTACTTTTGCGTTTATTATTATTATACTATATTTGTATAATGCCAACATAGGCCACAGAGCTTTAGAACACTTTATACTGATTGACATATATATACATATTTTTATTATAGCAGCATCATTAGTGATCCATCACTTTTTCAGAATATATACTTTATTTCTTGGCATTATGTTATAATAAAGGCATCTGGTGTCTCTGTAAGGGTTTTTTTGTAAATGTGAGCAATTAAATGCAAAGAGAAGAATATTTATCCCACAGAAAATAATTACCCCAATTTCTCATTTTTAAAATTACCATTACATATTGCCACGTGTTTTAGAATGTTTTAGTTTAATACCCCCATGATATACAGTATGTTTTGGTAAAAGGTTCCTTTAATTGCAATATAATACCTTAAACTGCATTGCTATTGTATTGACATTAATCTGACAGTGTAATCTTCTCTTTGTGTAACATATGAGGATTTGCCGAGCAAAGACCATTTCCTGTGAATTGTCCAGTAAGTTAAAGTTTAATATGAGACAGGTGACAGCTGTCAGCAACAATAAGGAAATTAGTTTTTGACACATAGAAAATGTGTGTGAAATAACCACAAATATGCGGTTTTCAAATTCACATGTGACTTAAACATAGGAATACCAGATATCTTTTACTTCATTCAAAATTTGTGCATAAAAAGGAACAAAGGGAAAGCAGGGACTTCATTTAAAAAAAAAAGCAAACCAGCTGTATGAACATTATATATATATATCTATATATATATATATATAATTTGGGAACAATGTATTGCACTCACAGGACTTCAAAAAATTGTTTATTGTATTTCCGATAACCCAAAGTTTTGGTCAGCAACAGTAACCTTACTTAGGGACAAACAAACAAACTTTGCATGCAGAACCCAAATTGTGTGCCAAGTTTGTTTGACCCCGAGGAAGGTTTCTATGCTGACTAAAACACTGGGCTCACTTACATAAAATATACCCTTTTAAAGCTCTGTCAGTGTAGCTGTTTTCTCAGGCTACCATGCCAGTATCATCCCAGGCAGTGCTGTTTGTGAGTCTGTGTATGAAATGGCCAGTATACAGTGCATACAAATAATTACTTTTTATCTACACTCATTTCTTTTCACATAGCAGCAAATAGTCATCTAACTTACTAAGCATTTTATTAACTAATGGAAGCGCTTGAGTTATACTGTGTAAAGCTGTAACAGCCTGCCTGGAATTGAACCAGTGACCTGAAGGTTGTTGTGTGGTATCTTTTACCACTGCTCTATTTGAGCAGATAGCTATGGTCCTGGTTCCTTGCTATTAACATATATTCATGTAGGCACGGTTAGCTTCACCTGTTGTTAATCAGGTCACAGGTACTCTGTGTTAACTATCAACCTACTGCAAAAACGGCTTCATCAGCACTCGGAACGGCCATGGCATTTAAAAGAAACCTTTATTCATTCCATTAAAATCACATAAAGGCCTTACGCGTTTCGTGCCCTAGGCACTTATTCATAGGCATATATTAGACAGACGAAAAACAGTTTAAATAGTCTATGCATTAGTGACATCACACAATTAAAACCAATAGAAATCAAAGGGAGAACGAAAAAGGCGGGGTTACAAACGAAGGAAACAATTAACCATAGCCACTTATTTAGGAGGTACATAACAGTTAATGTCAAAGGCAGAGTTTAAACCATGTGGATGGCATGGTTTAAACTCTGCCTTTGACATTAACTGTTATGTACCTCCTAAATAAGTGGCTATGGTTAATTGTTTCCTTCGTTTGTAACCCCGCCTTTTTCGTTCTCCCTTTGATTTCTATTGGTTTTAATTGTGTGATGTCACTAATGCATAGACTATTTAAACTGTTTTTCGTCTGTCTAATATATGCCTATGAATAAGTGCCTAGGGCACGAAACGCGTAAGGCCTTTATGTGATTTTAATGGAATGAATAAAGGTTTCTTTTAAATGCCATGGCCGTTCCGAGTGCTGATGAAGCCGTTTTTGCAGTGGACTGAAAATTTGCTCCCCAGGCTACGGGTTCGGGGCTAGCAGCACCCGGACCATATTTTCAACTTTGGTGAGATGCATGCTGTTTACTTCCATTGAGAGTATATACAATAGTGGCGGGCCTGGGGTTTATACACCCGGGCTTATGAATGTTTTAGGTATATTTTTCCTGATTTTGACTTTTGTAATTGTCTTTTCATTTTACCGCCACTAACTATTAAGAATTTTATTTTATTAATTTACTAATTTGTTTTGGGTTCAACAACAACCCTTTTCTTTTCCCTTTGGGTTATATATCCCCTTAACTATCAACCTGCCTATATAACCCTTTGCTCTGCACCCAGTCATTGCCCGTTATAGGTCTTTCTAGTAAAGTTCCTGGGTGTGCTGCTATTCTGTGTATTTGATTCCGATCCATGCCACTATCCTGACTTTGAGAGAACTCCGCCTGGACTGACCCCTTGCCTGTTTGACTTCTCTTCTCGATCCTGATTCTGTACCGCGCTACTGTTCTGGTTTTGAGCTGGCCTGCCTGACTGATTCTAGTAAGCTCCTTCAGTCCTTTTCAAATGATCTGGTTCCCTTGCTTACCCAGAACCTTTGTCCTGGTCCTCTCACTTTAAGACCTGGCGGCACCCGAGTAGCGGAGGACTCCACCCGAAGCGAAAGGTGGCTGTTATAGGCAGAAATGTGAGCTGTGACCGGGACCTTGGCAATTGTTCTGGGTTTAGGGTTACTGATTGTGAAAAAGCCCACTCAAGGATTTCTTTTATTTTTGTAGCAACCTTTATATACAGTAAATATAAGTGGTGTGATTTTCCTCTCTTTTATTTGCACACTCTTTTCTAACAATGAGTGAATAGAGAGAGAGAGAAAAGGCATTCTGTATGGTAGAGTTTCAGTGTGACACCTCCTTAATTTGGCTTTGTCCTTAGACCTGCTGAGGGCTTTTCCACTTAAAGACACATTTTTGGATAAGCAGTTATTTGCGTAATGTTGCAAAGTAAGGATTTCTCACAGAATGTCTTGCTATCTAGTTCACTTAATAAAAAACAAAAGCTCAAGTCTTTGCAGTGATGGCTTGTCAAGAGTTCCTGAGATATACAGAGTTTTATATTCCTACAGTAGCAAATAACTTTCTAACCTTTATGTTTGTGATAACTGTAATTCTTCCTCATCTTCCATCTCCTCCATTCCGCACACAACTCCTACATCTTCCTCATGGGTGCAGTCATGCTGCCCTATTTTTGATCGCCTACAGTCCAAGAGTGTTTTCTCCCCCCCTTCACACTTGACCTCATCAAGGAGAATTCTCAGTCCATTACCTTCCCCAAACTCAGCTCTCCTAGCCACCTTTAATACAAAAGGGTATCCTAGCTGTCTACATACCACAGCCCCAGCCTGACTATCAAACTTATCGTTGCAGACTGTTCCCCACTCGCCATTTATATGAATCTCAAGTCTACCTCTGTCTGGAAGATTTTTTCTATCAATCAAACGCACGGTTCCATGTTTGATTTTCTTTTTGATCTTGACTTTTTGCTTCTTTAGAATTTTCCTCCTTGTAAGAGTTGTGCTGTTAGATCTGGCTTCATTTTTGTTACTTTCCTTTGGGTTCCTCCTTTGCTGTTGTGTGGTGGTGATAAAATGAGGTATATATGTTGGGTAGAATGTTCTTTTGGTGGTAAAAGTATATGAATCAGGGAGGTTCTGGTCCATGGTGGGTTTGCGTTGTGATATCACTGGAGACTTAGTGGCTGTTACTCTTTTATCTCCCTTCCTACTCACCATTTTGGGGTTCCCTGTATTTGAGGTCTGCATTACCCTTTTTTGAGGAGCGGTTGATTTAGGGAGTGGAGTAGCAGTTAAGTATGGGAGGGCTGTAGTTGCCTCAAAAGTATTTGTCCAGTAATGCCTGGTGGTATGGTAAGGCTCTGTTGTAGTACTGAATCTATCAGTCTTTTCTTCTATGCTTAGAGCAGTTGTTAGAGCGGTTTGTGTGGTAACACTGTCAGGTTTTAGTAGAAGTTCTGGAAAAAACAAGAACACATGCTAAACACATTGTAAAAATCCAATGATACTTCTTAATATACTAATAGTAACACACAGAAAAGAGCTCCTTTTGCATCCTCATCCTGAAGGGTTACAGCAAGCAGGCAAGTTCATCACTGTATATTTGTATAATATTGTTTCCATTCTTGAAAAAGAAACTCACATCCTGCCTTTTAAATTACTTAAACATGATCTTGTCCTGTTGTGGAAAACAAGACCTTCAAAATAAATACTAAACAAACAAATAATTTATATCACAATCAGGGAGCAATTTATCAATGTTCGAACTTGACTAAGTTTTATTCAAGTTTGTAAACATGAAAAGGGGATTTTAGAGGTATTTCAGTTTTTTTATTTGAAGAATTTATCATATTAATAAATAAGCAAAGCATTTGAGTTTATTTAATATTTGAGTTTATTCAAATTACAAACTATAAAATCCTCAAACTTGAAAATTGATAAATAAGCCCATAAGTGACCTGAAAGAATCTTATCATATTGGCATATATATATATTTTGTGTGTTTGTCTATGTCCTTAATTTTACATACCCTGATTTTAAGTATTACACCAGGTTTTATAGTTTTATAATGCATTTCAGTGCTTTTCCTTGATTTTTCATAATGTTTTCCCCCGATTTTACATAAATATTTTGTCCTAATATTCACAAAAATGACTTTGTCCTCAATGAATGTTATAATTGGTAAAATAATGAGGTTTAAAGTACTAACCCCATAGATACTTTGCCGTGGTTCTGTCTGTAAATAGTCAGTTCCAATTAGTTTGCACCTCCTACAGTGCATCTGACTGTCAGAGAGGTCTTACACATGCCCCCCCCCCCCCATAGTGTAACATTAATGCTGCACTGCTTAACCCTTCTCATTAACACAGTAACTATTGTATTTCTTGAGTACTTAATGGACAAGGAAAGGTTAATATAAATTAAAAGTAAGTCTAAAGGCATTCTTTTTAAGTACTTACTGCATATCTAAATTCCCAGATCCCTGCTTGCTTCTCTGAGATATGGTGCTGGCAGCCTACAGCAGTGTGAAGACTACAGTGACATCACTGAAATCTCTCTCCCCTTCCTGTAGGCTGCCAGCGGCAGCCTTCCTTTTCTCTGAGCATGTGTGTAACTTGATCCTGTCTCCTGTTCTGAGCTACACATGCCCACCAGCCAATCAGAGGGGGGAGGGGAAAGGAATGAAACACATGTTCAGTATGAAGCAAGGAGGGAAAGGAAGGGAGAATACCTTTTTAAAGATGGCTGCCTGTTCAAGAAAACAGATAGAAAAGTGTGACTGAGTAAATATTTGATTAGGTGAGCCAAAAGTGTGGCGTTTTTACTAAACAATAGGAGGACTTTTGGGCAGTATGCTTTTTAAATTTTGACTTGCATTCTCCTTTAAAGAAGAAGTTGTTTAACACATTTCCCTGATTTTACATTTTCCTGGATTTTACACTATTTTTCCCTAGTCCCCTGAAAAACATAAAATGGGCATTCTACTGCAAAAGTAAATGTTGCCCCTTTTAGGGGATTCTTATTGAAAAGTCCCTCAATTGCCTTTGATCTCCTGCAGTAAATGCCAAAAAAGATACAAAATTTCTCAAACCTAATTGGATAAGTAGCTTTTGGCAGAGAGCCCAGAACACTCAACACCTGCACTGAGATACAATTGTAACTAATAAGCTAAACAGGTCTCTTGGGGGAACTGAGACTTGCAGCTTAAAGGGCCTGTCTGCCTGCATGCATAGAGGTGTGCATCTCTGGTGCTTGTCACCTGTGTGCACAATTGTGTCCACACTCTCCCTGCATGTTTGGCACCAGAACTCTCCCCCTTATTAGGATGCAAGAGAAAGTAATCAGCGCTTAGTTATATTCTTTGCTCACATTCCTACACTTTGTTGTTATTGATTTATGGTATTGACTTGGCCTGATTCCTAGATCTACACACCACTTGAACTCTGCCTGCCTTCAACATCAGTCTGTTTTTTGAACTCTTCCTGCCCTGAAATGTTTGCCCTCCTGCCTCTCTTTCACTGCACTCACTTCTGTTATAAAACCTCAGAAACTGCTGTGATTGTGGTAAGGTACAAAAGATGCTCTTTACTACATTGAGCTCCACCTATTCATCCTGACAGATGGCAACACTTTGAGTGTTTTAGTTTACACCATCAGATTTTTCTATCAGTTCAATTATTTTTCTAACCCATCCAAGTACAGCTGTCTATCTCCAGTGCAGTTTAGCTCTTACATCTTTTCACTTGAACCACCATTTAGTGATGGGCTGTGTGCTCCCCCAGAATCACCTGACAGGAAACAATGCAACATCAACAGGAAGTGTGGGAGTAAAAGACAGAACTCTGTACATTCACTGGCAAATGTACCCTAACGTGTGCGTGCCCTTGGTTTGTGTGTGAGCACAGTGATTCGCATAAGCCAGGGGGGAGCCCTTAGTACTTAAAATGGCAGTATTTCTATTTTGGATTACCCAATGGTACATACTGCTAGAAAAGAATGTTTTTATAAAAAAGGTTTATATAGATGAAGCAGTGTTTTACATATGGGCTGTTTTATGTGAGATATTTTTATAGACACCTGCAATGTTCAAGAGGATAATTCCCTTTTAAGGACCAAAGCCCAAACCTGTGTATTGTTGCCCTCCTATTTGTATGTATGTATGTGTGTATGTATGTATATCTTTATTTATAAAGTGCTACTTATGTACGCAGTGCTGTACAGTAGAATACGTTAATACAAACAGGGTTATTAAGATAATAATAGATAAATACAAAGTATAACAATAAATAAAGATAAATACAGTTGCAATAAGTTAAGAATCAAAGAGACAAGAGGATGGAGGTCCTGCCCCGTAGAGCTTACAATCTATATGGGAGGGGTAACTAACAGACACAAATAGGCAAATATAAGTGCTGTAGATCACAGTGGGTGACACTACAATATAAGTGCCAGTTCCCAGATCAGATGCTGTGCGAGTGCTCCAAAAGGTAGTCTTTAGTTTAGTTTGTGCCTGCATATTATACACCCACTCAGACTGTGAGCTCTGCAGGGCAGCAACTTTGTTTTTATCTCTTACGACATGGTACTTAAAGAATAAGTAAACCTTTTTTTTACTCTAAACAGCCTCCAGAATTGCCTACCTTTGCCCCAGCATTCTCTCTGACCTGGTTCCTCAGTCAAAAGGTGTTAGTTTTTCTTTGCTCCTTGTGCAGAGTGAAGCCCCGCCCCCACTTCACAGGCTGGCTCCTACTGCCTCCAGGCATGCGCAGAAGGCTCTCCACTCCGACAACCTTGTCAAATTGAAGCGAGAACTGAACAGGAAGTGGGGGCGGGGCTTCACTCTGCACAAGGAAGCAAAGAAAAAGAATACCTTCTGACTGAGGAACCAGGTCAGAGAGAATGCTGGGACAAAGGTAAGTAATTCTGGAGGCTGTTTAGAGTAATTTTACTTATAGAAAAAAAAAAGGTTTACTTATTCTTTATGGGCCTATTTATGATTGCTCAAGCCTTTAACAAGCCTTTAAATCAGGCCCTTAATGTCTTCATATTCGTACTGATTTTTATTTATTATTAATTACTATAACACTTGTCCCTCTGAGTGTAATTTTCTACACTGTGAAATTGTCTATTTGTTGATTTTATTATATATTGTTTTTAGTATACTTACCTTGTGTTGGATAAAAATCCACAAGTTTCCCCTTCACCGCCACTTGCCGAGGATTGCTAGAACACATTCCTGGTGCAGCTCTCCTACAAGAAAGCAATGCAAAGGACTGAAAATTGAGAATATACCTTTTTTTTTTTTTTTTTTTATGGCCTTGTGTAATTCCACTCTACCATACAGAAACCCAATAGCCTCTGATCTATAATGATAATATGGTCAGGTGACCCTGTGCATTAGAAACCTAACACGCTTTGAGTGTTAGTCTGTTCCTAGTAAATTTAAGAAAAAGGTCACCCTACATACCCAGTATCGTATGTGACAGTTCCTCCTTTCTAATGCTAAATGCTCCATTACATTAAACCTAGCCATATGACCAGTCTCAAATATATCATTGTGTAAGAAATTATGTATATTACTTTGATGGATCCACTATTTTATACATGACTCCCGCAGCAACAGCAGCACTGGGTGTCCGAGTGGACAGGAAATATAATTCACCTAAAATAAGAACAAAAATAATTAATCGAGAGAAAATGGCCATAATGTCTAACATTTCTACAGAAAAGCTCCTTAACAAACAAGCAGTTGCACTGGAGACTATGACAAAGCAATTTAGTAGGACTAATAAATTGGGCAATGAAAATTGGGTAAAAAGGAATTTTGGTTATGTAGATGGGGCACATATATATGACTTTAGATATTGCATATATGTACCTGAAAAGATAACAGATAAATGTATATCCCTGCTATTATTCTCTATATCCCTGCCTCTAACTCCACATGTTGCTCCATGTAAGCCATCCTTACAGTTGCTCATTTGGTCTGTAAAACATTTCTTTATATCAGCTCATGGGACATGGGCATCACTTCCCATCCCATTCCCCTTCTTTGTGCATTATGCATGATTCAAAAGGCAGAAGCACTAGGGGATGTAAGGATGCAAGTCCTGTATTTAACATCTGCTTAGGACAGTCATTATGTACTGGTTAGTCTTGCACACAAGAGGACTGCTCTCTGCACTTTAAAGGGGTTGTTCACCTTTGAATTGACTTTTAGTATGATGTAGAGTGTGATGTTCTGAGATGGTTTGCATTGGTTTTAATTTTTTATTATTGTGGCTTTTCAGTTATTTAGGTTTTTGTTCAGCAGCACTTCGGTTTGGAATTTTAGCAGCTATTTGGTTGCTAGGGTCTTGTTTACCTTAGCAACCAGGAGGTGATTTAATTGAGATGAGAATAGGAGAGGGCCTGAATAGAATGAAAAAGAAAACAAAGTAACAATAATAAAATTGTAAGCTCACAGAGCAATAGTTTGTTAGCTGCTGGGATCAGTGACTCCCATTTGTATGTTTGTGGGAAGAAACTGGAGTAACTGGAGGAAGCACAGGGAAAACTGCAAGGTAGTATTAACAAGATTTTTAGACACATGGATCCATCTAAACAGTAAAGTCTCCAAATCACATGATTAGACTCATAAAAGGACATTCTATATTCTAGATTTTTATGAAGGTATTGTCCAGTTGTTACCTGCCTCATCTTCCCCAAATGATATAATATATGGGAAGTAGGTGTTGATAAGTTTTGGAAAGTTACAGGTCGTTGCTTGCCCCATGCAGATTTCTGTGTAATGCCACTGTGCCTCATTTCTGTCCTCTTTAAGGGACATCAAGCGCCTGCAGCAGAGACAAAGAGAAAATAATGGAAATCTGAAACCGCAAAACTGTATTAAATTGCCTTTAATATATTTTTATAAAGAAAGTTTTCTTATATTTGTCAACTTGTTGTGAGCTTTAGGTGCTATGGCTAAATATTGAGTTTCAAAGGGTAGCTTGGACCTAATAAGTCTGACAATTACTGCTTTATGACAATATACAGTTGATCTCACCCACTCATGAAATCCCCAAAGAGATACAGCCCTTTCAGGTTGGGCATCTGGCAGCCCCTGTAGATATATCCTCCTGTCACAGACTTTCCCACAGAGTGCGGATATGCAAATATGGGCAATACGTCATCTGAAAAGGCAGACAAACAATACACTGAGCAGATGTTATAGCTTGAAGTGCAATAGTAAGGAAAGGTTCCATTTTTGCAACTAAAACTGTGTGTTTGGTCTTTGTATGTTTTGGTTGTGTCATTGACCCAGACACAGAATAGAAGGTAAGACGATAATAATAACAATAAAACCTTTAAGGATAGTCTAATTTACAGTTGTTAGGACAGCTGACCGTAGTAACCAGAGAGGTATAATAAAAATACTCATAATTATAAAAATATCCTTAATTACTCCAATCCTCAATATGCAAAAAGTTTACTGCAAGAGAACTTGGCCTTTCCAGCATTAATTTAGTGACTTTCTTATTTGATAACATATCAGTTCTGCTTTTTAACCTCTAAACTCAAATCTTTGTTGATTTTTCCAGTTCTAGTGGGAAGCAATGGCAGGAATTAAACAACTGAATTACTACAACACTACAACACTGCTTACCTAAGCACAGCATTCCTTAATATCTTTAAATAAATATTTCATTCCTTGGTGAATTCCAGTAGTTACCAAGACCCAATCCAGTATGTTGCCTTGTTATTTCATCTGGTTACCTAGTTATCAGATTAAGTTAGTAACCATGTGCAGAACATGCAACAATAGAGAGAGCTCACATAAATACTCGCACAGCTGCTGGCTCACATATTAAAGACAATAAGAGATGCCATTAAATGCAGATCTTGGCACAGAATAATCTGTACTTTTGCTTCAATACTGCACAAAAACTCTACTGTTTTTTAACAGCAATATATATAATTTATAAAGTTCTGAAATTTAGCTTTTTTAAATAATTCTATCCCTTTCTTAGCCAAGTATATTGTTAAAGAGCACTGATGCAAATAATATAATATTTGGGCCTTCCATTCCCTTAGCCAAGTGGTTCAGGGATGGCAGTACCAGCCAACCTACATGTGAAACATATTAATGGCACTCAGATTTGTCCCGCAAGAGCAGTGCCAGGCTAAGCCAACCAGGTGCCCTAGGCAACCTGGTCGGCTTGGCCCGCCCCACACACAGGGTGGTGGGGTTGCCAGGGCTGTTGCAGTGGGGGAAAGGGGATAGAACTAGAGGAAGGTAAAAGAAGAGGTATTTGGATTGATTTTGCACAAATTTTTTATACATACAAAGTCTTCTGAAGGTACAATAAAAGATATACAGTACTCAGCAATATCCCAACTTGACTGAAACTAGAGCACCCCATAAATATACCCCTTGAAACTGCTCAACTATTTATTTTAATGGCAATTATCTGCTATCCAAGTAAATGGAATGATGATTCCAAGCTTTTTGTCCAGCTGCAAAATAGCTGAGTAACAAAACACTTGGAGTAACCCTGTCTGATATTGCTCTTACAACCTTAATTATGAAAGAAAGCTGATAATTTGAACTTGAATACACAAATAATACATCTCAGAGGAGCGCTGAAAACTTGTGACTACCCAGACTGGGCCTTTGTCAGAACAACATCAACTAATCCCAAAAGAAACACCAAAAGGAATAACCGGTCCCAGAGAGTCAGAGAAACTTTTCAACAAACACCACATCCCTGTGTTTTTCAAACCTAGAAACACACTGAGACAAAAACTGGCACACCCAAAGGATCAAACAACAAAGGAAGAACAAAGCAATGTGGTATACGCAGTCCAGTGTAGGGAGGAGTGACACTGAGGACACAAAGCAACTTCTCTCCAAGCGAATGGCTCAGCATTGGAGGGCGACGTCTACAGGTGACTCAGCTTTTTTTCTACACCTAAAAGACAAGGGACACTCCTTTAAGAATAGCAACGTCCAAATTTTGGACAAAGAAGACAGATGGTTTGAAAGAGGGGTAAAAGAAGCTAATCATGTTAAAGTGGAGAAACCATCACTAAACAGAGGCGGGGGCCTTCAACTCCATCTGTCTGCTACATACAATGCTGTTCTAGCAACTGTACCCCGGCAGTTTCAGAACTCTTCACACATCCATTCATGCAACTCTCACAAGTAACACCTGTCCCAATACTTTGGTAATCCTATCATTCCACCTGCGTTTAGCACTTACATGTGCCTGTGTTAGTACAGCCCCATAAGAAAGAATGGGATGCGTTTCTTCCTGCACTCCCCTGCAGGAAGAAACGTTCAACAGTTCGAGCCCTTATGCAAGTATTGCCGAATGCCGCAGCGCTCTGCACTCTGAAAATGAGCAAAGGGGCCTGCAGCCATTCTTCAAGTGCACAAACAAAAGTGCAAAAGAAAGTTTGTTACCAAGTTGGGTTTTTAGTCACCAAATAGTCTCTAAATAGTGGGTCACTGCTTTTTGTGAAATCTACTGGATGCAACTGTTGGAAAATAGGGAATGCCCCCTAGCAACTACCTTTTGGCATGAGACACACAATGTCAAACCAGGGATATAAACATCTGCCTTGGCATCACTAATAGATGAAAACAGGCTGTTGTTATACTTTCCATATACATATTTTATGGTGATATAGTTAGCTACTGAAAACTTTCCACATCTTAATAGCATTTAAACTGACTAGTTTTTAGTTTTTCTTGGACAATTAAAAAGACATGTAGTAAACATAACAAAATTTACCAACTAAAAACTATAGAAACAAATCTTAGGTCTTATTTCCCATTGCCTAGGCACAAATGCTCTAAGGACTCTAAGAATTGTGCCCTTGCCAACTGGGGCTGGTGCCACAGTTTATTTATTCTGCACTCTGCACCTTGTGCTGGATTAAAAAAAGGAATGTATAATCACAAAACAATTGCACATACATTTTTACTTGTCTTTGTCACATCGGAAGAAGGAGATCAGACATTGGGGGAGTGCCTCAGGGATCGGGTCTGGGTCAGTGGGGCCCACTGGATTTTTTCCCGTTGCCCTGCCTGCCCAGTCCAACCCTGATGAGAATGATTAAAAGTATCTGTAAAGTATAATATGTCTGTGCTATATAAAAAAAAAGGCATTACCAGAAGTGTAGGGTGTATGAAAACTGGGTAGAACAACAGCAAAGAAATAGGTAGATAGGATTGGGAATTCCCGTGACTGTTGCTGATTGTGAAAGAGGAATCACTTCAGAAGCACAAGACAGGGCTGTTCAGTTTGGCTCAGACTTGTTTATACTCTGGAGCTAGGATCCTGGAAACTATTAGTTTAGTTTATCTTTCTGAAATTTTGTGTCCAGGGGCAAAAGTGATATATTTTGTGTGCTTATTCTCTCAGAATACCATGCCCCAGGGGGCACCTGAGAAAAACAGACATAGCAGTGAAAGACTCAGAAACACATCAAAAGGGACATTTATGTATATTAGATGCACCTTATTAAAAGGGGAACTGTGGCTTATTTAAGTGAAAGTAGGACTGGACTTTATTTTCTTATGGGCTTAATCAAAACAATTTTATTTTTTTTTACCTTAGGACTGAAAGTGAAGAATTATTCACAGTTCATCAATAACTAGATCAATTCGAGAACCAGTGACATACAGTATGTAATGGATATTTCAGATGAAATTTAAAGGACGGGAAACTAAATTGCTATGGGCTGATTTATACAAGAGGTATGCACATTTTGCTACAGGCACCTGTGCTTTGCCTGCCAGAATAAACATCTTCAGTGTACATAAACTTGGGTACAAAACATCTCCATAGACACAGATGCTGTACCCCACTGTATAATGTATTTAGGATCTGGACTTATTGTTTATACAAGTCACTGTACCATTATTTACAAGTGCATACTGTGTATGTGTATATAACGTGCAGCGTAGCAGTAAAGAGAGACTAAAGTTTTTCACATGGCTATGGGCACCTGGGAAAGTAAGGCAATGGCTAGCCCCATGTAAAATTTCAAAATTAAATGCTGTATAAATCTGTTTGCTCTCTCTTAACTGATGCATTTTGAAAAAAACATGATTCTTGTGACAGTATTACTTTAACTACTGAAACACAAATGATTTCAAAACTCTTCTACTGCCACCCCATAATCATAAGACTGTAAATGCAACCCACATAATACTACATAATAAAATAATTAAAATGAAATAATTTCCCAGAGTCTGCTGCATGCATGCGAATTAGATTTGCCCTATAATATACATACAGTATAGTCACATATTCATTTAGCAACTAACCAGACCTGACATAGGGCTAAAGTAATAACCAGCTGCTGCTGAAATTGGTGGACTGGATGTACCTGTTTCCAGTTTGAAGAACATATGCTGATTTAGTTACAGCTAAGTGCCAAGGTGAGAACACCAGATCCTTCAAACCATTTTGCTGTGTTTATTTTGGAAGACATTTGCCACCTTGGTTTACCTACACAGAGAATGTTATTGTTCAGGCAGGTTACATGAGGTACAGTAGATATACAGGTGCGCACCTGCATAAATTTGATATAACCTTTATTAACTGACTACCTCTTTTCACTTACTTGGTCAGAAACTATAAATGAAACAATGTTATATTTATTCAGATATACTGGGATTTATTTATTAAGACAGCAAATTATGCAACGTTGGTCTACCTCTTTTCCACCAATACCCCTATTACCAAAAATGAGTTTAATATTCTGTGTGTTTGACAAATAGTGCACTAATTGCCATGTCAATAACCCTTTGCCCACTGGTAGCAAGTGATTACATGGCCCCTCTTACTGCTGCATATTAGGATAGAATGCACCAATGTGAATGCTGAATTAAGCTTAATACTAGAATACCTATACTAACAGAGCTTTATGAGATCTCTCTGCATACACCGTGGGCAATTACTAGAGGGTTGTTCTTGCTGTTGCTATGTGTGAACTTTTGCATTCCATGCTGTTTTCTTGCTGACCACATGCCAGTGACTTTTTATATCTGAATTCTTGTAACTGGATTATAACAGTACAGAAGGATTATGGAAGTTGATAAGGAAAACCGTGGCCACCAGCCTTAGGCTAAGTCACACACCTCATTTTTTCTGCTGGCTTTTTTTCCATCAGAGGAAAAACCACTTATTCAGCCTCCTACCACTCTGTACAGTGGCTTGCAAAAGTATTCGGCCCCCTTGAACTTTTCCACATTTTGTCACATTACAGCCACAAACATGAATCAATTTTATTGGAATTCCACGTGAAAGACCAATACAAAGTGGTGTACATGTGAGAAGTGGAACGAAAATCATACAGGATTCCAAACATTTTTTAGAAATAAATAACTGCAAAGTGGGGTGTGCGTAATTATTCAGCCCCCTTTGGTCTGAGTGCAGTCAGTTGCCCATAGACATTGCCTGATGAGTGCTAATGACTAAATAGAGTGCACCTGTGTGTAATCTAATGTCAGTACAAATACAGCTGCTCTGTGACGGCCTCAGAGGTTGTCTAAGGGAATATTGGGAGCAACAACACCATGAAGTCCAAAGAACACACCAGACAGGTCAGGGATAAAGTTATTGAGAAATTTAAAGCAGGCTTAGGCTACAAAAAGATTTCCAAAGCCTTGAACATCCCACGGAGCACTGTTCAAGCGATCATTCAGAAATGGAAGGAGTATGGCACAACTGTAAACCTACCAAGACAAGGCTGTCCACCTAAACTCACAGGCCGAACAAGGAGAGCGCTGATCAGAAATGCAGCCAAGAGGCCCATGGTGACTCTGAACGAGCTGCAGAGATCTACAGCTCAGGTGGGGGAATCTGTCCATAGGACAACTATTAGTCGTGCACTACACAAAGTTGGCCTTTATGGAAAAGTGGCAAGGAGAAAGCCATTGTTAACAGAAAACCATAAGAAGTCCCGTTTGCAGTTTGCCACAAGCCATGTGGGAGACACAGCAAACATGTGGAAGAAGGTGCTCTGGTCAGATGAGACCAAAATGGAACTTTTTGGCCAAAATGCAAAACGCTATGTGTGGCGGAAAACTAACACTGCACATCACTCTGAACACACCATCCAAACTGTCAAATATGGTGGTGGCAGCATCATGCTCTGGGGGTGCTTCTCTTCAGCAGGGACAGGGAAGCTGGTCAGAGTTGATGGGAAGATGGATGGAGCCAAATACAGGGCAATCTTGGAAGAAAACCTTTTGGAGTCTGCAAAAGACTTGAGACTGGGGCAGAGGTTCACCTTCCAGCAGGACAACGACCCTAAACATAAAGCCAGGGCAACAATGGAATGGTTTAAAACAAAACATATCCATGTGTTAGAATGGCCCAGTCAAAGTCCAGATCTAAATCCAATCGAGAATCTGTGGCAAGATCTGAAAACTGCTGTTCACAAACGCTGTCCATCTAATCTGACTGAGCTGGAGCTGTTTTGCAAAGAAGAATGGGCAAGGATTTCAGTCTCTAGATGTGCAAAGCTGGTAGAGACATACCCTAAAAGACTGGCAGCTGTAATTGCAGCAAAAGGTGGTTCTACAAAGTATTGACTCAGGGGGCTGAATAATTACACACACCCCACTTTGCAGTTATTTATTTGTAAAAAATGTTTGGAATCATGTATGATTTTCGTTCCACTTCTCACGTGTACACCACTTTGTATTGGTCTTTCACATGGAATTCAAATAAAATTGATTCATGTTTGTGGCTGTAATGTGACAAAATGTGGAAAAGTTCAAGGGGGCCGAATACTTTTGCAAGCCACTGTATATGTATTTTATGATAAGAATGCAGTCTGCATCGTACTGTGCACAGGGGCCAGATTTCAGCCCTACAATGCACACAAGCATATCAACCTGAAATACACCTTGTGTGAGCAGTGACAATTAGATTGCAGTCCTGGAACTGCACACATACAGTGAGGAACATAAGTATTTGAACACCCTGCGATTTTGCAAGTTCTCCTACTTAGAAATCATGGAGGGGTCTGAAATTCACATTGTAGGTGCATTCCCACTGTGAGAGACAGCATTTAAAAAAAAAAAAATCAGGAAATCACATTGTATGATTTTTAAAGAATGTATTTGTATTGCACTGCTGCACATAAGTATTTGAACACCTGGCAATCAGCAAGAATTCTGGCTCTCAAAGACCTGTTACTCTGCCTTTAAATAGTCCACGTCTACTCCACTCATTAATCTGAATTAGTGGCACCTGTCTGAGCTCTTTAAAGACACCTGTCCACCCCACAGTCAGTCAGACTCCAACTACTACCATGGGCAAGACCAAAGAGCTGTCAAAAGACACCAGAGACAAAATTGTGGACCTCCACAAGGCTGGAAAGGGCTATGGGGCAATTGCCAAGCAGCTTGGTGAAAATAGATCAACTGTTGGAGCAATTGTTAGAAAATGGAAGAGGCTAAAGACGACTGTCAGTCTCCCAAGGACTGGGACTCCATGCAAGATCTCACCTCGTGGGGTATCACTCATGATAAGAAAGGTGAGAAATCGGCCCAGAACTACAAGGGAGGAGCTGGTATATGACATGAAGAGAGCTGGGACCACAGTTTCAAAGGTCACTGTCGGTGGAACACTACGCCGTCATGGTTTCAAATCATGCATTGCACGGAAGGTTTCCCTGCTCAAGTCATCACATGTCCAGGCCCATCTGAAGTTTGCCAATGGCCATCTGGATGATCCAGAGGAGGCATGGGAGAAAATCATGTGGTCAGATGAGACCAAAGTAGTGGTCTAAACTTCACTCGCCGTGTTTGGAGGAGTTGCATCCCAAGAACATCATCCCTACTGTGAAGCATGGGGGTGGTAACATCATGCTTTGGGGGTACTTTTCTGTGAAGGGGACAGGGTGACTGCACCGTATTTAGGAGAGGATGAATGGGGCTATGTATTGTGAGATTTTGAGCAACAACCTCCTTCCCTCAGTCAGAGCATTGAAGATGGGTCGTGGCTGGGTCTTCCAACATGACAATGCCCCGAAGCACTCAGCAGGATAACAAAGGAGTGGCTCTGTAAGAGGCATATCAAGGTTCTAGAGTGGCCTAGCCAGTCTCCAGACCTAAATCCAATAGAAAATCTTTGGAGGGAGCTAAAACTTTGTGTTGCTCAGCGACAGTCCCGAAACCTGACAGATCTAGAGGAGATCTGTGTGGAGGAGTGGGCCAAAATCCCTGTTGCAGTGTCTGCAAACCTGGTCAAGAACTACAGGAAACATTTGACCTCTGTAAATGCAAACAAAGGCTTCTGTACCAAATATTAACACTGATTTTCTCAGGTGTTCAAATACTTATGTGCAGCAGTGCAATACAAATACATTCTTTAAAAATCATACAATGTGATTTCCTGATTTTTTTTTTTTTTTTAATGCTGTCCCTCACAGTGGGAATGCACCTACAATGTGAATTTCAGACCCCTCAATGATTTCTAAGTGGGAGAACTTGCAAAATTGCAGGGTGTTCAAATACTTATGTTCCTCACTGTACAATGGATGGTAGGAGGCTGAATAGGTGGGTTTTTTCAGTGGTGTAAAAATGCTGCATGTGACATTATTCTAAAAGTGCAAGCAAAGTGTAAGTCAGTAACACCATCATAAAAGCTAGTGAAAATATGGCAAAAGCAAAATAATAAAACAATGATAGTTTACCATGCTTCCTCAACAAAACTGCTAACAAATCAAACTTGCTGTGTGTCATTAGTGTATTGCGGTTTGCTGACTATTGCTGGAATAAACCATAAAGAGATAGAAAGATGAAATCAATCAGTTACTCATAGCATGAGTGCAACTGGAAAAGTTAGCTATAGATAACTATATATACAGTTATGTAGTTACGTAGTTATATAGGGTTGAAAGACCATCAAGTTCAAATTTTGTTTATATATTTATATATAAACAACTAAGAGAAAAGTAAAGACTATTTGTAATCTCTAACATGCTAGAGTAGTGGTTCCCAAAATGTGGAGCTGATTCAAGTCTGAATGCCTGTTAGGCTGATGCCACACGTGGCGTTTTTACGCTGCGTATTTTCTAATTCTCTCGGCGGCTGAAAAACGCCTGATATCATCATCCATAGAAATAACTTGAAAAGACGCGAAGCAAACCACACAAAGCGTAAATACGCTAGAAAACGCCTTAGCACGGATTTTTCAAGCGTAGGCTGAAATACGCCAGTACTTGCAAAGCAAGCTATTCCTATGTATACACAAAGGCAGCTGCCAGACCTAGCAGAAATACGCAGCGTTTTTTGCTATTTCACACTATTAGCACCATGGCAACGGGATTTGCTTACGTCACCAGTTCTAGGCTGAAAAACGCCATGTGTGGCTTGTGTGGCGTTTTTAGGCTGAGAAAAAACGCAGCGTAAAAACGCCACGTGTGGCATCAGCCTTAGGCTGTGAATTGCTATTCTAAATACAGCCCTGACCTTCAATCCAAGCTTGAGTGAGATTTGGGATGAATATGCTGTTCTAGATACAGGCCCAGACTGACAATTTGTGGATCTGTGGCAAATGCCAGAGGGGCTGCTCTAAGATGCCATAGACAGTTGCTATTTATTGGGCTGGTGGGGGGCTGTCTGGGCCTCTGTGTACCTGCAATGCCAGGGCCTATTTTGAATCCCAGTTCAGACCTACCTAGATATTCTTAAATCTGTGACCAAATGACTGAAACACAAATATTTTTCCTATATCCGTGCTCATTTTATGAGCTAAGGTTCCTTGAACAACGGTTGTACCTTCAATGGGGACCTGGCTAGAGGCTGAACCTTGTAATGTTGATTGAACTGGAAACATTTGGCAACCACTGCACTAGGGTTTAGAGGTTTTTTTTTAAAAAAAACATGATGAACTAAATAGAGGCAAACAAATTATTAGAGGGTTTATAATTGTTAAGCTTCTCTAGGGCTTGAGTGTTTTCAGTTACCATAATAATGTGACTCCTAATACTTACCAAGCGAGGCATTTTTGCACAAATTTTTGTCATAACAGGAGAAGCCTTCCTTCGCCCTCCAGCCATAATTGCCCCCTTTCTGAATGAGATCCACTTCCTCGAACTTGTTCTGTCCTACATCCCCACAAAAGATTCTTCCACGGCCAATGCCGGTTTCTGGATCACCTCTGTCCACTGAGCAGCGCCACATATTTCTGGCACCATAGGCAAACACCTCTGCCCGTGCACCACGTTCCCGCAGGAATGGATTGTCAGGTGGGATACGATATGGGGGTCCCATTTCATTCCCAGTAACACTGATTCGAAGCACTTTCCCAAGAAGAGAAGACCTGTAGTATTAATAAACAGCAGTGAAATAAGACTTAAGGAAACATCTATGGTAGGGATACCAGACCTTGGTTGGTACGGGGCCCCTGTGGTGGCAGCCCCAGTGAGTCCTGCACCCCCCAGTTTGACCCTGCTTCTAGCTGGAATTTCTAGACATGTCCCTGAATCTTCAAGTGATCTGGTAACTATGATGTAAGTAATAACCCCTATCATATACAATAGTGATAAGAAAAGAAAGTAGCACTTCTTGGATATATATGTAGAAAAGTAACTTTTGAAAAATAACAGCTCAAAAAAAAATAGCTTGCAGCTATTAGAAGTAAAGGTCAGATTGTCAGATACAATGTATATTTCTAATACGAGATATTAATACAGGTGCTGCTTGACTGACTGTCAAATGGGAATATAATGCTTTATGGAGATTTTGTCATCATCATCTAAAGATGCTGCTCTGAAACATCGAAATATGTGTCAGACCTTAATCTTACAGAATAATATTACAGGCCCCAGTTTATGGCTGCTATATGTTATATGATCCTTCATTTATATACAGACAATCCAAATCACTCAAAAAAATCTAGAATTTGAGAAAATGTTACATTTGGTGTATCCATCAGTATGCAAGAACCATGAAAAATCTTTAAAATACATACTTATAATAATGTAGAATATTATATTTTCTCAGTAATGTCATGTGTGTCATATGACTCACCTTCTCAATATTATTTTAATGTGATGAACAGTGATTGTTTTTCATTAAAAATGATATTGTAGCATAATCCATTGCTAATACATCTAGGCCACAATAATAAACCTTACATGATGTGCATTTCCCACAAACTCACTTATTCTGGGCATTTCCGAACTCTCCAAAGGGGTCTCCAGCTCTGCCCCCATCCCCTGTAAAAATGTACAGGTATCCGTCTGTGCCAAAGAGGATCTGCCCTCCATTGTGGTTAGAAGCCGGCTCAGTCACCTCCAGAATTACCCTGAAGGATTAGAACGAGTGATATCATCATTATTCATAATGTGCTGAGCAGGGGTGTTATAATACAGAATGCAGAACCAGAGGCTATGTAGAAGGTATAGAAAACTACCTGTCCTGTGTGATATGCTAAAACATCAGCTCATTATAGGAAGATACCCCAAACTATACAGATGTCTTCACCTCACTGTATACATACAAATATATACACAATCTTACATATGTAACATGGTCTTAGCACAAAAAGAAAGAACAAACTGCAAACTCTGTTATGAGTGAATATAGCAATACTATGACCTGTGTATTGCATTCTGTGTAATGAGTCTAGGATTTTGTGCCCTGTAGTAGCAGATGTTATAATGTTATACTCAGCTTTAGCACCACAAATATTTATGATGGCTAGAAAACTCTGTCACATACACTCAGATTCCAGAGACAAATAAATCAAATCCGGTCTCTGTCTGTCATCAGTTCTGTTCTATCCCAAAATGACAGGGCCGATAATAACAGGGTTAGTGTAGCTATAAACGTGCTTGGAGCCTAGAGCTATAACGGTTTCTCAGTAACGATGGGGCAGAGTGAGGGGCATTTCATTTCATTTCTCAGAGTTTGTTTAACTGCAGCCAACATTTATATTCTGGACAAGGAATGGATGGGAAAAGTGAGCAGATCACACTGTGCCTCTTATATTGACAGTGCAGCAGACTGGTACAAGTAAATAACCATAGTAATCAGACATTTTGATCCATTACTTTAACAGCTGATCAAAGCTAACTGGCTGCCATTGGTTACTTTATAAGAGCTAAATTGAATCTCTTTATTAATTTGTGATTGACCCGCCTAACCTGGCACCAAACAGCAATGAAAGCAGTTTTGTGCAATTATTGTTACATTAGAGAAACGTCTGCTGATTAAACAGGTACTATATGGATGTCATTTTGAGCAGTTGTTAAATACAGTGAAAGCCAAAGGAATGTGCATGCCTCACGCTATACACATAGCTTTACCTTAGAAACAAAAATGAACGCTTTTATACCCTCACTTATGGAAAACATGGGCAGAGGAATGCAAATTACTTCTTTATGTCCCTGTGGCCAACCATGCATTCAGAACTGCGGGCTTAGTAGCACAGATACAACCATACAGTTCAGAACCCTAAATCCAAACATGCAAACACCTTGGGGCACATTTACTTATCCACGAATGCTCCGACCGTTTGCTTGATCGGTCCAATCGTATTTTTCGCAACTTTTTCGTACCTTGCCTGATTTTTAGTGCGAAAAAAATCGGATCGGTTTTGCCGCTGTTTACAATCGTTCGGTATGAAAAATTTGTTACTTTCGGATCGCCAATACGATATTATCGTGACTAATACGATTTTTTCTGAAGCATTTTCGTGATATTTGCGATCTTCAGAAATTATTTTTTTTTTCCCCATTCGGGATTCGAACTCGTGTTTTGATAAATCTGCCCCCATGTGTCAATTTTACTAGTTTTCCAACGGAATATAAAAGACTAATTTACATATCACAGCATTTTGGTTATAAGGCAACATTATATCAGCCCCTACGCTGGCGTGGATACATTGTGTTGGCATGGGTGCAGGTAGATGGAGCAGATTTCAGATCTAAAATACACAAGTATGCATTTCAATGCCAAAATCCGATCTGACGCAGTGGTTCCAGGTACAGGAAAGGGCTGATGCTAGAGTAGGGGTTGATTCTTGGCCTGAGTTTAAACACAGGCCGAGAATCAGCCCCATCTGGAATAAGTCTAAAAGTTGTGTGTTTGCTTCAAAAATCCTGCCCTAGTTTATATAAACAAAGCTACTTTGTAGCCATGGGGGTAGCTTTTCAAATTGAAATGGGACTAAATGGCACTGGATCCACAAAAATTACTAGAGCTTAGCCACTACGTGTTGTGCCTTCATGTCTCTCAGCATTATAAATATAATGTACCACCTGCACTCAGCGGCTGTTTGACCCAACATAATTTTTAGCCACAGTGGAGACTTAGTGCAACTTTAAACATTTGTGTGTATGGACACAGGTGTCCATAAGGAAAAGGTATAATCAGTGAGGCAAGAACACATTCTCTGGCATCATGACATCATTACACACACATATTAAACTCAATCCCCCATATGTAATAAAAGGTGCTAACTTTGCCCAGTAGCAGTAACCTATAGCAATAGTTAGTATGCCCATAGCATAGGTAGTGCCTTTTATTACATAACCCATATTGTGTTTTACCTTTCTGATTTGTGGTCAGCCTTGTTTACATCATCAGTGGACACATGGAATTCAGAAATCCTTATTTTCTCCTCCTTCTTGGCATGAATAGAGTAATAGACATAGAATTTTCCATTCTGGTGGAAATCTGGATGCATGGCAATACCCAGGAATCCCCTCTCATCTCCTGCCCATGGGGAGGTAAGTACAGCTTTGGAAACATTGAGAAATGGCTTGTCTACTCGTGATCCATTAGGAAGATAAACCCAAATGTAGCCCACCTGTTCAGCTATGAAATAGCGGTGTGTCCCATCATTAGCATGGACCATAGCTACTGGATTACGCAGTCCATTTGCCATCTCTTGTAAACATAGCTGGAGACAACCCTCCTCATCCTCTTTTACCTCCCCTAAGCCACTATTAAGTTCTGCATTAGTAAGGACATTAGGGTAACAATAGTTAACATCATCTAGAGACAGGAAGCTACAAAACTTCCCAAGGTCGCCCTCTATCTCTGTCACATCCCTTTCCTCAATAATCAGGCTAAGGGTGTACCGACATCGGTGCCAGAATTCCGTGCAGTAATTGCCGCACAGTCCTGGAAGATCACGAAGTGGAGTGTTGACATCTTCGGCATCATATAAATGAGCAGCATATGGGGAGCATTCCTAGTGCAACAGACAGAAAGGTTTACTGCAATCATGCGCCATGTACAGGTTTAGGTTTTCGCCAATATGCAAACATGACTGCATTTCATAACAACAGTATGAAACAAGAATTGGGCTGGGAAGATATTATAACTTATGGCATAACACATCAACAGGATCATTATTATATAAGGAAATCAAGACAACTGCATATGTGCTCCTTATTTAAATAATCTACAGTCACAATAGATCTTTGAAAACTGACTTGGTGGTGGCACACTAGGACTGATTTATTTTAAAGCAATGATTTACCTTATATATATTATTGTTCTTTTTATACTGAATTACACTCAGCAAGGCAGCCATGAGGGCTACAGGGGGGCATGGACTGAAAACAAACATTTTCAATTGTGCTGTATGGCATAAGGGGCCTCAGACATTATGCTTGTATGAGGTCACAGTGGATCAAGAACTGAGAAGAGTAAAGACATGTTGCTTTAACCAAACAAGTGGAAGGCAGTTCCATCTATTTAACAATCTGTTCCATCTATCCATGTTAGATATGATTTTAATTATTTTAAGTAAGTAGATGCTTATTTATATCAGCATTGTGCAGATGCATGGCTTTTGAAATGCCATATGTGTGCCATTACTGGCCAGACAATGTGCACAAGTACTCTATAAAAGCATTTGTATCAAGAACAGGAACATTTAGAGCCACATGCACAGGAAGTCTAGTCAGTGCCGAATCCCACACTCTCTTCAACAGATCTCATGCATTTTAGATAACTATGGTTGCAAGAACATTTCTTTACTGATACCCAAGACATAGATTATTTCAGATTTCTTCTAATGAGGAATAGATTCCTTGGTGTTCAAGAAAACTTAAAGACTCTGTACAACTGAATATTACATCTTTCTGTTCAGAGAGTATGAACTTTTTTTTCTCAAACTTGTATTTGCAAATTTAAGTTTGGTCCAGTATAAATCCAAATCTTTGGATTCAAAATTTATGGATTGAGTGTATCCTTATGTTCAACCAGAATGTACATTTTGGAAAAGGATACTGCTAAAACTCATCTGTTATTCATATTTTCTTAAAAGTTTCTGTTGAGGGAATAAAGATGTGTATCTATATAATACAGTGATCCCCAACCAGTGGTTTGTGAGCAACATGTTGCTCACCAACCCCTTGGATGTTGCACCCCATGGCCTCAAAGCAGGTGCTCATTTTTAAATTCCTGGCTTGGAGGCAAGTTTTGGTTGAATAAAAACCAAGTATAATGCCAAACAGAGCCTTCTGTAGGCTGCCAGTCAAAACAGGGTCTACCAAATAGCCAATTAAAGCTCTTGATGGCACCCCCAGTTACTTTTTCCATGCTTGTGTTGCTCCCCAACACCTTTAATAAGTGCAGATGATGTTATCTTTAACATGTCTCTTGAATAATTCACAGTCAAAATACCACCCTTTTAAATAAATATCATAGCACCACGTATGCTATAGTGGACAATAAGACACTTAGGGGCCCATTTACTTACTCACGAACGGGCCGAATGCGTCCGATTGCGTTTTTTTCGTAATGATCGGTATTTTGCGATTTTTTCGGAAAATTATCGCGACTTTTTCGATACCAATACGATTTTTGCGGAAAAACGCGAGTTTTTCGTAGCCATTCCGAAAGTTGAGATTTTTTCGTAGCATTAAAACTTGCGCAAAAAGTTGCAATTTTTTCGTAGTGTTAAAACTTGCGCAAAACGTCGCGCCTTTTAAGTTTTAACGCTACGAAAAAAAGCGCAACTTTTCGCGCAAGTTTTAACGCTACGAAAAAATCGCAACTTTCGGAATGGCTACGAAAAACTCGCGTTTTTTTCGCGCAAATCGTATTGGTAACGAAAAAGTTGCGATAATTTCCGAAAAGTCGTAAAGGCGCCGAAAAAAATCGCAAAAAATACGAAAAAGTCGCAAAATGTTCGTTTTCCAATCGGAATTTTTCCAATTCGGTCGGAATTCGTGTCTTAGTAAATCAGCCCCTTAGCATTGCACAGAAAAAGGGATAGTTTAATCGTAGGCCCTGACTGAGACCAAATACAGCTGCAGGTTTGGCTATATATTTTGGATTTTTAGTGTATTGGGTGTGTTGCATCAGAAAAAAACTCAATGACTTTTATATCTTACAATCCATTTTAAAAATTGCTGGTAACTCTTTGAACATTGAACTACTGTCACATTTTCTGATGCTGTTACATAGAAGCCTAATGATAACCAGGACCATTCTCTCTAACACTGCCTCTATTGGACCATAATAACTTTCTCCTGCCGTATCTCCAAATGTCAGTTTCTCTAACCCTGCCTCCACTGAACTTGTTTGATCTTCTTGATCTTCTTGGGGCTAGCCCCTTTGTAGGGGATTGGAGCATTGGTGAGGAGATTCAACCTCAAGGTCAATTAGTTTGGGATTTAGGGAAAAACCATATATGCTCCCTAGTTTGGAAGATTTATTTGCAGCCCTAGATAGTCTTGAATGAATATTTTTTTATTTATGTAACCTAGGTACAAATTACATTTATCAGGAAGTAATTAATCTACCAATATGTTTTTGGAGTAGGAGAGCAAACCCCCTCAGATATGACATGCAAACTCCTTACAGATAGTGTCCTGTTCTACATTCTAATCTAGCACCCCCTATCCACTACACCACTGTATTACCCACTGATATCTATGGGCATCGTATGACATCAGTGCATGAGTGGTCAAAACCAAAAGTATCAGTAATGCAGCAGACGACTCAGAAGAGGAAGGATACAATCACTAACTTTTCCTGACATTCTTTACAACAGAATAAAAAACTAGTATTTCAAGAACTTACATCCCCCTGTCTGTAAAAGGCACAGTTAATCAAAAGCTTCAGTATTTTTACTTAGTAGGAGCTACTTGTCACAGCTACTAAATGCCACAAAGTACCCTGCCATAGACAATACTAAGAATTGCTTCAGCTTAAACACATATAGAGACAAGTATCAGTTAATATTATGCATTTTCTATTTTTGACAAGTAGCTGCTCTGTGTTGGCTCTGTAGTTGGCTACCTGCGACAGATCTCTGCTATTGCGGGCAACTAACCAGTCCAAAGTGCCTTTCCAGCAGAGATCTATTGCGGGAGACTAACTTTCTCCATGGGGCATTAGACTAAACAGTATTAAATTCTGTAGGAGCAACGTGATCTAATGATAGTTAATGGGTAATATGATCAGTCTAATGGCAGCTAATGGATTAATGGGTGCTTCCAAGTACGCGAACGAGAATTTTTATTATATTTCTTTTCTCTTTTAGCTTTCCCTTCTTTTTACACCCATGTACAGTATAAAATTCCCTGTCAGGCAGAGTTCTACTCTCTTCTTCTGTGGAGATTCCAGTAAAGTCCACAATGAAGCCTTGTGTTGGTTACCTTTATTAATGCGCAGTAATCCCTGTCCAGATGCCAGTCCTAATATTATCTTATAACATTAGCAACCAGGTTCATTGCACAACACCGCCACCATAGCAGTTGAAATGTAGATTTATGCCGGACAGTATATTTTAAAGGAAATATTATCCTATTCAAAAACAGACTTTATCTACCGTTGCCTTTTTGTTTAAATATACAGTGTTGGCTTCCAAAAGACAGACTGTATAATGCCAGTACATCTTGAGCTGTTGACCAGTGGATCAAAACAACTGAGCATTACGCACAAAATGCTCATTGATGTTTCCTAATAATACAATTTTACCAGTTTGCTTGAGGAATGAATGTTATTCATTTATATATATTATAGTAAATGTTTATTTTTTGTTGACTAAAGGTATGGAAATTATGGAAAGCCCCCCTTATCCAGAAAACCCCCGGTCACGAGTATTCTGGCTAACTGGTCCCATCTGTATTTGTCCACTATCACTTCTTCATATGTTGAAGCCATGCTAAGTAATCACTGGTTTCACATCACCCTGCCTTGCCTATTTCAGATCATTCCATTCTTGCAGGCCAAGGTGTATTGTAATATAAAGCTGACAACTTCTGCACCATCCACCCTTTTTTCTTTTTGTCTCTATTCATTGCCTTCTACTAAGCCTAGTACTGTGCATATGACTTTTACTTCTGTATTGGCGGTTCCACACATAACACCTCATTCCCTCCATATTTTGTGAAATACACAGAATACTTAAACACAGAATAGTTTAAGTTCCAAAAACATGCTCTAAAGACATTTTACTGGGTAAGAATGTCAGTCCTATACAGAGATATACAGAGACATAGGAGGTAATTTACTTATCCACAGGGCACAAGAGTATGCCCCTTTCTCTGCACTGGGAAATGCTATATTTTGAAGAACAGAAACCTTGAGTAATTCATAAGGAGCAGAACACAGTGTGCAAAGTGCAAAAAAAAAAAAAAGCCAGATTGTGACCTTTTTTGTACACTGCATTCTGGTACTAGATGTTACAAGCTTTTAGTTAGAAACAAAAGTCAGACTGGGCTGGCAAAACACCAGGAAAAAAACATGGCGGGCCCTGGCCCTTGCAGGCCTGCCGATCCAGGCCCCAATCGATACTTGAATGTTCGTTGAAAGAAGACTAAAATCTAAACGTGTTTGGCCACCTTAATATCCGTTCATTTGGAAGGTCGCGGAACAAGCAGATCTTTCCACTAATATTCCCACACAAGATATCGGAATAATCGATCATTTGACCCTTGGGCCAAACAATCAGATAACAACGACAGGAATAAGACCTGTCGGAGAGAGAACAACTTCAATAAGCTGTTGCGGTCCCTGATCTGGTGGGAAAGGCAAACCTGCCCGAATGATATCTTGCCAATTTTAAGACAGTTATATGTCAAGTAGGCCTGTCGGGTCTGAATGGCAGCTTAAATCTGCCCATGTATGGCAAGCTTTAGCCTGTAGTCCTAAAAAGATTATACGATTAACTAACTATGGCCCAATGTGTTTGAGAACACCCAATTTTATTTGTTCTTAGAGATATTCCTCCCTTGCCATTCTCTTTGCCTTTTGACTTATGTTTGTCCTGATTGAGATTATCAGGATTGGCTGGCAGGATACTGGGAAAAAACCTGGTGGGCCCTGTCAGCCCAGAAGCATCAGCGCTTTCTCGATTACCTCCCTCCCTTAATCATACCTAGGCAACTGTGAGCTGTGAGCCACCCCAGTCTGACTCTGGAGATTATACACAACAATGTCTTTGTTCTTCTTGATTATTCCTAAGGTACCTTAGTCCCATTTTACATAAGGGTAATGCCAAACAGGAAATTTTATTTGTCAAGATGTTTTCAAAACAGATCAGGAAAACAAAATGGAACTAAGGCTGTTTTTGTCAATGGGAATTGTATACTTTGGCGCACAACAAGAATGATTGCCCCAAATGCTCATATTTTTAGGCAATGTTTGTTGCAGTGTCTCTTTATGTGGAGTAATCACCTGACACCAGGCTAACCCATTTTCACCTTTATACACACTGAATTATTTAGAATAACTAAAATGTATTATGCAATAGGCACTTCCAGCTGTGCCATTCTACATAACTATATGTAAAGCATCAAAAATGTAAACGCTATGTCAGCATTGTACTCATTCTTTGTAACAGTAAACCAGAGTGTGGGAGGACAGCAAGGTAAGTTCTGGTAAAGCAGAACTCCATAAATTCCTGTCCTTATTAGGATCTGAGGCTTTCTTTGCAATGCCTCATTAACAGTATATCATTAATCAATGCTTAAGATACATGCAATGCTCTCCTATAGGTTTGTTTAAGTGAAACCTGGTTTGTCTGGTCCTGTTATGAAAGTAGTATTTGGTGTGGGGGATTGGTGCAAAGGAAGAGGATGTCAAAACAGAAAAGAAGAGAAACTGTCAAAATAGTGGCCAGAGGAAGAGGGGGCATAAAACAGGAAATAGAGTGCATTCTGGTATTAAACAAAGGACAATGCAACTTTGTTACCAATAATGCCTAATCTGAAACATTGAGTAATTGTTTATAGCTCACTATTCAGAAATATAGTGAAGAAATATAAGAAATATTGGGAAGCATAGTGCACAATCCTGTTCAGTTCCAGCAAGTGCACCATCTGAATAGAGTTTGTATTCTGTTCCTGTTTTTAAGTGGCTTTCTGCCAAATTACACACTACATCCACTTAAAGAAGCTCACCACAAGGTACTATATTATAAATGTAAAAGCAAAGCCAGGGTATAGTCCAATGAGTTTAGAGAGGAAAATGTTGTAGAGGAATTACAATTAAGGGTGTCTGTAAAGGTGGCCATACATGGGCAGATTTAGGCTGCCATTTCAGGTCCTTTAGACCATTTCAGCAGTTTATCTGCCCATGTACAGGTATGGGGCCCTCCAGCAGGCCTTTCCAACTGATATTTGCCCTAAATAGGGCAGATTGATCTGGCTCATTGATGCAGTCCTCGCTCTGATTGCTCCTATTCCCATCATTGTAATTTGATCTTTTGACCCTAGGGCCAAACAATCAGATTAGCATGATGTTGCCCTCCTTAGGTGGGGATATCAGGAGAGAGATCCGCTTATTTGGTGACCTCGCCAAACATGCGGGTCTTATAGTATACTTATAGTATTTGCATACAGTCATGCATACTGTAAAATCTGAAAGGGAGTATCAGAGGAAGTATCATCTTATCACAAAATTGGTATGACCAAAACAGTCATACCAAGGACTCACAGGACAATAGGAGTCACCAGTTGAAAGGCTAACGCATCGCTTTGGCTTTCCAAAGTTATACAAAGTTGCTTGCAGGAGGAAACTTTGCATGACTCCCGAAAGCCAAAGTGATGTGTAAGCCATTCCACCGGAGACTCCTATTGTTGCCGGTGGAAAGGCATTTCACAGTGGTTTGTTGCCTGCGGTAGCAGCGATGCCTTGCAGTCAACTAACTCGCTCCATGGGTCCTTAGCCTATCAATGCATTTCCACACTGCATGATTATCAAGATTAGGTTGAGCATTGAAATTTAAGACCAAGCACAGATATGTGCTCAGGAATATGGACTCAAAGCATTAGTAAGGAAGGTAAAAGGGGACATGGATGTAATGTGAATATATTAGTGAGGGGGCATGTGTTAGAAAGGGTATTAGTAAGGGGCCATGTATAACAGAAAGAATATACAGTAGTAATGGACACGTGTTTGTTTGGAAACATTATGAAAGTAATACAGAAATAGTAATTGAGCAGAAGCATAATGTTATACAGCAATAATAAGGGTACTAGAATAATAACAAAGAGGTAAATGTGATGTGATGGTAATGACAAGGGCTGTGTTTTAGTAATGTGGTATAATTGACAAAAGGATTAGGTGTCAGTAAGTTTGAATCAGTTAGAACAGAAAAATGAAAAGGGGCTGACAGAAAAGCTATGCAAGATGACAATGCGGAAGTGTGAGGTACATGAGAAAAAATGAATGCAGTCAGGGAGATGCTGATGTATAGAAAACACTGACTGTAGTGGTTTACTGCAGAAGTAGTAAATGCAAAGACTTGTTTAACTACTATAACAAAGTATACATTGGTGTGAAGTATTTTCCATTAAAAAATACCTGGCACAAGATGTCCCGAATATAATCCCCACAGGCTGTGACCCCCGAGTGGTCCAGGAAATCTGTGATATAATGGTACCTGCTGGCAATTGCCTCATCCTGAGCAGAGTCACAGCATCCAAAAGAGGAATAGGCTGAGCAGAAATCCAGAGGTTGAGAGGGCTGGAAAGGAGGCTTATAATCCAAACACTGTGGGTGACCCATGACGATGCTTGGCATTATAACCAGCATGAGCCTTAAAGTGAAAGTTGTCCAGGCTGGCATGAATAGGGCAGAAAAGAGGATTCTGGGAGAACTGTCACTTCTGATTCTCAGGCTTAGTTGCTCCTTATACTTTCTCCAGGTAGGCATTGCATATACTCTCTTGTACTCTCTATCCTGTGTCTCTACAGCCCCCTATCACTCCCTGCAATCTATACTATCTCCTTCCTTCTTCCTCTCTTTTACTACTTCTTTTTTCCCTTCTTGCTTTTCTTAATCCTGGCTGATCTGCCCCCTGTTTAACTTTAAAATCACTCATTTTCTCTTTCTTTTTTCTCCAACTGTCACATTGTACTTGGTTAGATTTTAAATATCTGTATTTCTCAATAGTCTTGTGTTTTCATTCTCTGTCTATTCACTCACTCTATATATCCTTTCTTCCCATTCCTCTTTTTCCCTCTCTCTATATGTCTGAGCAGCACATGAGGCTGTATAATCTGATTCACGTCCCACTCCAGCCCCTCTCCTTCAGACTCGTCCCCTTCCTCCCCTCCTCCCTTCTTATTTCAGCATCAATTGTCTGATCACTCGCCACGAGCTTTGAAAACTGTGAATCACTTTCAGCGCTGTGAGTCTGTCTTACCTGGTAAATCTACCCAATGTGCTGCTCTGTTATGAACCATGTAAAAGGAGTTAGAGTTCTTTTTGTCCAAGAAAAAGGGTCTGTTCCATTCTGTGGAATTGCATTGCAGGGAACTATGTGATCTATTCTAACTCCTTGGGATGCTGAATGATCTGGTTTAGCAACAGCAAAGCTTTAGTTCACTTATCCAAATTTTAGAGCAACATGAACGGTTTAGTAGGTTCATAAATATAGTCTCCAGGTAAAGGCTAAAATAAGCAAACATCAGAGATCACATCTTTAATGCCAGGTATTCATAAAACTTCGTAATTAAGCTTGTGTTACTGCTGCACAAATATGGCAAGCCCCTTATCTGATAGCTAATGTAAAAGCGTGGGAAAATTTTTTAAGGCAAAATTATAAATAGCATGCAAGACAATGTTATGATAGCTGTAATAAAAAGGTTTAATTTCTTGTGTCAATATCTCTTTAAATGCTGGTCCCAGTAGTTTCTATGTGTACAAACTCACCAACCCCCCTTCTTTGTTTGTGGCTGGGAGCATTCCTAGTTACTGATGCTCATTTGCTGACCTTGTATTATGACTAAATAACCCCTAACTCAGCCTGACTGATTTGTCTCAGCGTTTTAGCAGCTTTCAACCACATAGGTCATGAAAAGCAATATTTCCTGCCTCTGACAGTGCTAGCAGTTTAGTGTCTAGCCAAGCCATAGTGTGCTTGTCTTGCTTCTCCAGCCTGGTTTGGCCTCAGTCTCTCCACCCTCTGACTGTAGAAACTATATCAATTGTATCATATAGTTTTATTTGACCATCTGTCTGTGGAATGATTACTCGTGTTTTCTCTCATCTTCCCTTCCTTGCATATGCAAGTCTGGCCAAAAATGTAGAGAAATAGCATTCTAAATGTTCTAAGGTTGTTCTCTTTTACCAACAATAATGTGTGGCATTTGGCAATGCAGGTATCCCCACCCTGTGCCTTGCTAGCAGCTGTTCCACTACAGTGTCAGAGCCAGACTGGGAAATCAAACAGAACAAAAGAAGGTCTTCTCTTTGTAAATTAAGGCATTTATCCCAACTTGCAAAAGACTCAATGGCCCATATATTGTTTCACAGAGAGTGATATAAAAGCAATACATAGTATGAAAATGAATGAAATGTGTCCATTAAAAAACCTTATTCACTGTCGGCTGTTCCCTTTTGGTCTTTTACGCCTCTTTGTCTTTGTTCCCTTTTTGTCTTTTATGCTTTTTGGTCTTTTATCCCTTATAAGGGTTTACATAATAGAACCATTCTTGCCTACCAAACAACTATTTATGTACAGTTTATTCAATCATAAGATTGGTGATATATTTTGATGGCCCATACAATTCGTTTTAGTAACCAAAATGATAATAACCATTAATTAGAAACATATTAAAGGGTAAGTTCACCTTGTTTTATAGATGGACCTATTCTAAGGAACTTTTAAATTGATCTCCATGATGTATTTTGTATGTTATTTTATAAGACTTCTTATTCTGCCTCTATTCAGATTACAACTAAAAAATTTCATTATTTCTGCTTCTGTGTTGCTAGAAAAATTTACCCCTAGCAACCTAATACCAGTTTAAATCACAAGCCTGAACACTTTAGAAGAAAAACATAATTTGAAAACCACAAAAAAAAATTTAAAAAAAGGGCAGTTGCAAATTGTGTGTTTACACCATACTAAAAGCTGATTTTAATGAGAACTACTACTTATATCAACGATATAAACAGCACACTAACACACTGTTTAAAGGACTTTTACTGAAGTATAGCTTTCAGCATTCTTTAGCAACCTTTGGATATTGGCAGATACTGTAAACTGGAATTTAACACCTATTCGAGAACAGCAAAGTGAGATTTGTAGCCTATGGTATACCAAAATACCCATTTCATTTCTGTTAAAACTGAAATATCAGAAACATAGATCCAGGCTTTCTAATTTGTAAGAATTTATCATTTTTTAAACACTGTCCAGATTGAATACAGATGGAATCTCTGTCAAACATCATAACAGCTGAAGCAACATCATTTTCCTTATCGCTTCCCTTGAGATCACAGTAATAATGCATAGAAGAAAAAGGTTTTTTTTATCATAGCTTAATTTATAGAAGTGGCAAGTAAATGCAATTTTCACTGTTTCTAAATGATGGACTTACATTATCTCTACTCACTATTTAATGATGTTTATGCAATCAGAATCTAGGTACTAGATTCTAGGAATCTAGTACTCAGTACAGTGTTTTATTCTCATTAAATTGTACAGAACCAGTTTATATACACGCCCAGTTCTACACTAATATTGACAGTTCCCCTGCAAAGCAGCCCTGGACAAACTATCACTTTGAGTGACATTCAGCATACATATGCAGAAAAAGATGCTTTTCAAATAGATTTTGTTTTACAAATCTAAGCATCAAAAAATGTCATAGGGCATAGATTTATGGTAGTCAGACTAGTGACTATTTTCGTGCTATCTCCAGTTATATATATTTGTATTTACACAGCATGTGCTTGTACACTTAGCACTCATTCTACACATAACTCTCTTCATTTCTTCTACACTTATATACAATGACAGCATAGATATGTCTTGCCTTGCATTAAGTCAAATTCTGCCAAAATGTTTTATGTTTTTATTATTTAAAACATTTAGTTCAAACAATGCAAGCTTGGATTTGATGCCAAACCAGCAAGCTAAATAGCAATGACACTTGAACCCAAATTTGTGTTATTCATTTTATAGTTTACATAGTATACATATTCTACATATTGATAATTGATCAAAAAATACCTCATTCAAACAGGCCCTCAAGTTAAGAATGGTAAGGGGGCCTTTTGTAATGTAGTTTGCTCCAATGAGGACTACATTGCAGATTACAAAATTTAGGAAAGGCCAAATGTGGGTTGTTGGGTGGCACTTACATAGTTAATTTGGGCTGAAAAAAGACAACTGAGCATCAAGTTCAATCCTTTTATAAGATAACATAGAATAACTTACTAACGTTTTGGCTCTCTCTGTAATTGCATACACTGCAAGCTAGTTTTCTATTATTGTCTATCCTTGGAATGCCTTCCCAGCCATTAGGCCAGTGGCCTGCAATGGAGATTTAGGGCTTGGTTTTCCCCCAAATTACCAGGAAAAAGACTGCCTGTAGAATTCACACATAGGTGTCACTTGCAAAACAGAAGCAAAATATAAGGCTAGTTAAGAAGTCAACCTCTGCCAAAATCAATACATACCAACAAATAAAGGGTTTAGTTTAATCTTGGAGTTTAATTCAATGAAAAGTAAGCAAAGAAAAAGTAAAACATTCGAAAGAGAAAAGAGAGTTTATAAAAATACCACCTACCAAACAGTAAAATATATTACATTACCAAAGAAACAAAATAAATTACTTGGTAAAAATAAACAAGATCTATTTTAAAGGGATATAGCACATGGTTATTTATAGTTGTGCATGAGCCTTACAAAGAACATTACTGCCCTGTAGCATTTATATTGCTTTTATTATAAATTGTATCATGAAACAATATGATGGTCTTAAATGTATATATTATTTAACTGATGTGTATAAAACATGTTTATAAAAGTTGTCTTTTAACTTAACTGGTAAGTGGTACAGAAATAACTTTATCCATCACTCACTGAAAAAGAATTATTCCATTATTCCATGTTTAGTGTCACTGATTCTTTTAGGTGGTCTTTATATATCTAAATATATAACATCTGTAATGGTCTGATGATATTGTCTTTGGAGAGCACCTAAGTGGAATAATTGCAGCTCCTGCTAAAATGTATAAATATCTGCTAAGAATGATCAGTGGAGGCAATAAAATACTCTATCAAACTTTATTAATATCACTTATTCAAGTGAAATGTATTTACTTGCAAAAAATCTGATTCCAGTAGAGATTGAAGTAGAGACTGAAGAAATCTTCAACTATTATGGCTCTGGAACACGGGGAGATTAGTCGCCCGCGCCAGAGCCATTAGCAACAGACTGTACAATCTGATTGTACGCTCTATTTGCAAAGGCCCCACAGGAGCACAAGTCAAATATTGCCTAAATAGCTGATTAGTGTGTCACCATCTTATTTGTCTCTTCACTCCATGTTTTCAAGTTAGAAAACAAGTGCAAATTAGCTGAATGGTAAAAAATAAATGAATTTTATGTCTTAGCAGCTGAAATAATTACATTTACATGCATATGTATAATTTAACAGACCTAACACTTAAAGGGATACTGTCATGATATTTATGGTGTACTTTTTATTTCTAAATGACCAACAAATGTATTGGTTTTTAAGTTGCAATATTTGTGTGTAGGCAGCCATCTCAGTGCATTGTGCCCAGGTCTGAACTTTCAGGAAGAGCCAGAGCTACATATTAGAACTGCTTTCAGGTAACCTATTGTTTCTCCTACTCTCATGTAACTGGAGGAGTGCCAGGCCGGACTTGAATTCCTTACTCTTGAGTGCTATTCTGATATCTACTGGGAGCTGCTCTCTTGCTACCTTCCCATTGTTCTGCTGATCGGCTGCTAGGAGGGGGGTGATATCAAGCCAACAATTTAAGTTTATCAGAGCACAGGTGACATGTGTGTGGCACCCTGGGAATATATGGCAAGCCCCATGTGAAATTTCAAACATTAAAAAAGTTTGTGTTTTTGAAAATAAATTTCAATGCAGGATTCTGCTGGATAAGCTCTATTAACTGATGTGTTTTGAAAAAACATGTTTCCCATGACAGTATTTCTTTAAGGCTTTATTTACTGAACAAAGTGCAAGGTTAGATGTTTTACACTTTACAATTTGATCCATGGGTTTTGCCCTGAGGCACCAATTTTAAATTTCTAGTGTGGAGTATATAGAGGTGCACCAGCCTTTGAATGCAACAATGTCTGTGATCTGTGGTGCTGCATCCATTGGGTGCTGTAGGTTAGAGGAATTTCATTGTCCCCTGGAACAACCCCTAGCTTTTTGTCATTTAGATGCACAAGCAAAGATGCATTAGGGGCACTGGACACAGAGGAGTCCTGTACTTACTGCCTGCCTGTGGAATTGTTAAATGAGCCCCATGGCACACATTGTGTCTAAATCTAGGCAATGGAATTTGTAGGAATCAAGTAAGCATTTTTAATCCCAAACATCATGATGGTCATTTTCTTAATTAAAGACATCAGGTTTCGTGCTACCAAACCTTGCTACAAATGAACATCTGTTTTACAGTTCCAAGACTGTTCACCTCAAAGCTCCACTTTCTTCTTAAAGCATAAATCACAAACTCTGACAGGGTGATGCCAACCTCGAGAAGGTACTGGCTGTCTGTGACTTGAACATGACTCACAGAAACCCTGTCCACATGCCCTGCAGTGGTGTTTTGACATCTTTGGGGTGAAAGGCTTTTTACACTCATGGCATCCAGAAATCTCATCATCTGACACCCAATAACTAGGACGTGCAGCCTCTTTCATGAATCCTGGGAACAACATAAAGTGACAAGGAAGGTAGTCTAAATGAGTTAGGAAATAAAAATTATGATAATATAAGTGACGATTTATCTGAATGTATAAAAGACAAATAAACAAAGGTAATAAAGAACACCATTACTAAAGACTAAAGAGTTTTAAACATTACCCAGCGGATACTCCAATACACTTGACACTTTATCAAAGGAACTTTGAGCCATCTCTGTCACCTTGCGAGGTAACAAATTCCTTCCATCATCTTCTGTCATATCTGGACCTAAAATAACAATGGTTTTCTCATGTTATAAAAAATGGATATATCCAATAGAAACTGCTTAATCTTAATTTTCTGCCATTCTCCTTAAATTTCTAAAATGTAGACACCTCAAATATTTCATAAGTCAAAATAATCTGCCCACTGCTTGAAAACAAAAACAGCACTGGTTACAGGAGCAGAATAAAAAGTAAATCTAAATGAGGAGGAAGGTTATTCATCAACAGAAAAAGTGATTGAAATCGTTAGCCATTTGGCTTACAATTAAAAACTATTATTTTTCTGTTGTGGTCTGGGCATCAAGTTTAGTGATTCAGTGATTAAGACTGCTATCCTCCAGCCCTGGGCAGGCCCTCTTCTTTGCTAAAAACAGCACTATTCAATCAAATGGCATCCTGTCCCTTGTCTAGGGCCCCCTTGCAGCTGCAGCTTTTACTCTAATTTTGCTCTACTGGGCATGCATACCACCCAGGGCAGCTGCAAGGGATCTGGCCCTGGGTCTGAGTAGACATCTAGACACCATAATCAGCGGGGGTGCCTAAAAAATTGGCACCCCTCCAGTCATTAACCCTTTCCTATTGTCTGAAGCAAGAGTTATAAATGTTTAGCACCCAAAGTGGTCATATGGTACAATAATACAGGCACAAAACTGCACCCTTTTTGGGGGCCACACTTAAAGCACTTGCATCTGTATCACTGCTTAAAGAGTCTATTAGGGTCACAAAGCCCTAATCACACTATAGACCTATGTTTACTACCTCAGCAATAAGTATAATGTATACACAGTATCTTGTTGTTCCTAAGCTCAAGTAAGTAACAGCAGCCCAGTGCTATGAATCAGCAGAAAAAAATGAGTAGCTATGGGGGAGCATAAACAGTGACAGAGATCTCTACTGCTAAAGGGCCATGGAGGCCTTGGGCTGGTACAGGAATCCTAAACATAATGTGCAGTATTTCTAGTGTACTTCTTTGTTATAAATAAATAAAATATGAAGTTTTAGTTCTCCTTTAAATTCAATGAACTGAACATACTTGAGTACTCGTTTTATCTTGTTTTTCTCCTCCTTTTTAGTTCACTGCTGTGCTAATGCAATCTGGAACAGGAATCCAAAATTCTGTTGTATTCTCATTAGGATACAGCTCAGAAATATACAGTATACCCAATTCTATTGTTAAAGGATGGCACTGTTTTGGGTTCCAGAATATCATTGGGGTTCCTTGTTATTTTTTTATCTGAGCTGGGGAATTAGTCACCTTTCCACTGAATTATAGCAATATATTATATATATATATATATATATATATATATTGTATATACCTATTAAAAGGAAAGGTTAAAAAATTTTTAAAGCTACCATATGCTCATAGATCCAATGATGTATAGAAATACAGGTACTGAGGTTTGGCAAAATCAGTTCTCTTTGAACTGCTCACTGACTAACTGCTCAAAGGTAAACCTATTCATTTTAGTTTTCAGTTTGACATTTCTGGAAGAGGATGTTTTGCATGTACATTTAACTTTCCGCAGACTGTGGCATTTTTTGCAGACTCTCACAGGAGATAAGCCCCAGCCTCTTTCAGGAACGGACACAGTTTGGTCTGAGCAGTCATGACAAAATCCTTCTCCGCAGGCTCGGCAGTGATGCTTCCTCTCAGTCAACTCAAAAACTCTTTTGCAGCCATAACACTCCTTTAAGAAAGAAAGGTAGTAGGTCTTAGATTAAAAAAATTGCTAGCACACAGGGTACAGGAACAAAGTTTAGAAGATACTCCTTTCTCCTCTATAGTCCGGTTTTTCCCACCTTTTGTCTTATCTCTTCCATTTTTAAACTGTTCTAACCTAGTCAATTTTATCCTGCTTTGGCCTTTATTACTCCTATTTTCTTTAATTGAAGCTTCCATTTCACTTACTATTTTTGGCTTTCCCAGACCAATTAGCCCGCACTGTCTGTGGGTATTTAGCCTGTTTTATTCGCTTTGCAGTCATTCTAGTGGTAAAATCAGGAAAAGACATAGACTATTCCTAATCTTTTTTAAAGGACACCCATTCTGGGTATGAATTCTGGGTCAGATTTTGGCTTAGGGTAATGCCACACAGCAGAATTTGAGGCAAAAAATATACAGTTTGGTGCTGAATTCTGCTCAGTTTGCCTGAACCCAGGCCAACGTAATGATTTCAGGTGCAGACACAACCAAAAGCTTTGTTGAGCATAGGGGTGCATTTTAGGTATGCATTTATCCACAGGCTGAGAATCCATCCAATGTGGTCCTGGCCTTAATTCCCTTTATAGCATTCCTAGGCCAGGAACCTTTCCAGCAAAAACGACGTTACTGTTCCTGGGAATTTAGCCTCTTTTAGTACCTTTGGTTCTGGTTTCATAAAAAAAGAGTCACAAAGTCTTTGGCATACTACTTACTTGATTAAAATGGGTGCTTACACTTCACAGGCCACTTCCAAGTCAAACTATCCAATAGAAACTCATGTGGGGAAGAAGAATAAAACCATATGCTGAGAAATGCCTTTAACACATTTACTAAAGAACTAAGTGGCACAAGCTTTTGAGGAACCACCTCTTCTTCAGGTGCAATGCACAGTTAGGGGCAGATTTATCAAAATGTAAGATTAGAGTTCCCCAGAGATTAGAATTCACCAGCTTTCTATTTATTCTTATGGCATTTTTAAAAGCTTATTTATCCAATGTTGAACTGTTACTTTCACCCTGTGATAAATACGCTTCTAAAAATCCCATAGCAATCAAAAGAAAGTAGGTGAATTTTTCTCTGGTGAGCTCTAATCTCAAATTTTGATAAATCTGCCCCTTAGTGAACCTAAATCCCTTAGATTTAATACAAAACATGTGATACTGACATGCGACTCCATTCAGGCCTGGATTTGTGGAGAGGCCACAAAGGCCTGGGCCTAGGGCGGCAGAAGTTTAGGGGCGGCATGCCGCCCCGCCGCAAGAAAATTTTTAAATTTGGCTCCCATACGGAGCAGTCGGGACCTCTCCCCACTGCTCCGTATGGGAGTTTAAAGGAGCGTTTGCGCATGCGCACTGGGGAGAGGGCGCGTTCGCGCATGCGCACGGGGTTGCGTCCGCGTATGCGCACTGGGGGCGCGTTCGCGCATGCGCACTGGGGGCGCGTTCGCGCATGCGCAGAGGGGGACACCCACAGGGGCGGCCTCTGGGCGCCTCAGAGAGAAATCCGGCCCTGACTCCATTAACCCTCACTTTGGCCATCCATTATGGCCACCCCATAAACCAATTATACAGTAGTCAAGAAAGAGTCATGTTCATAGCAATCCTTATTGTTCATTACCTTAAAAATGTTTTTTTTTCTCATAAACTGTGGTCCAGGTAAGATGGGCAATATTGGAACAGGTAAATTTACCTAGAGGTGGCAATTTAAGTCAACAGCTATTGAGAAGGGAAGTGGCATGGATAAAAAATTGGACTCCCCTTCCCTCCAAGCATTAAATTAAAGTTTTAGCTTAAGATGTTTTCTGTAGAGTAACTTTGTATTTATTGTCTGATGTATAATATATCAATTGTGATTTTAAAGGATGTCAACCTAAACAATATTTTTTTCCTAATAAAGGAAAACATAATTCTAAGCTGTTTCATTACATACAAGTTATTTGCATATATAATTGCTATTAAAAGCACAGTTTGTCTGTCCTTTTGTAATCTCTGCCCTGGTGGCTCTGGCTTCTGAAACAATATAACACAAGGCAGCAAGACTGACAGACCTGTCTTGCTGGAGGAGACAGACTTTTGCAACATTATTTAAAAAGTCATAACCAAAAGTTAAGTTAAATGCTGCTTTTAATAGCAATTACAGTTACAAATGACTTTTTCAATAAATTCATATTGGAAAGCTGGAGTAGGCAAAAAAATATTTTTTGGGTTCACATGTATTTTAACGTGATACCTTATTTATTTATTGTTACACTTTTGAAGGTAATGAACTATAATGAATGCTATGGCCTGGACTCTTTCTTGACTATTATATTATTGATTTATGGGGTGGCCATAATGGTTGGTTAATGCTAACATGGCAAAGTAAGGCTTAATCGAGTTGAGTATGATGGTGTGCTTCTTCCCCACATGAGTTTTTAGGAAAGAGAGTAGCATTATTCCAAGCTGGCCATACACTCACCGGTAAAATCATACGAAACGCAGTTGTGGGACCGTATGTGGGCTCTGAATTATCGTCCTGATAATATTAGTACCATCGTTTAATTGATCGCCCACATCAATTACATTTTGGTTGGATAACAATAAATTCTGTGCATGTATTGTGTATCTGAAAAATTTTTGGGGGGACCTACAATGCATTTTCATGAAGTCACTTTCTTACGACTGTAAACTATTTTATGTTCAGAACACTTTCACCTACTATGATCTCACAATTGGGTCTCCAGTATGCAGGAGCCACTTGATCAGTCAGCCAGGAAGTGACTGTTGTTTTGGGGCCAATACTGTAGTTATTCACAGTCTGGACAACGATAGTGACCCCATCCAGTAAGCGCTGAGCAGCATTATGATGGTCCACAGTGTATTCATCATCCTGCAAAAACAAAATCAAAACAACTGAGATTGTGGTGTTGGTAAAAGGAGCATGTTTTTTGGAAATGGATGGGAAAGCTATTTAAAAGGCAATCCTATGACACAATACTTACATCAGCAATAGACAGCTGCCCCCAAACAGAAATGTATGTATGTATGTATGTATAACTTTATTCATAAAGCGCCACAAGGGTACGCAGTGCTGTACAATCTTACAATACACAAAATTACACACAAAGAGGACAAGTGTTATAATAAATACAATAAATAATTATAAATACAATATAAATACACAGGGAGTAAGTGCCATGTGGTATGAGACACTGTAGGAAGGAGGTCCCTGCCCCATAGAGCTTACAGTCTAAGTGGTTGGGTAACATACAGGCACAAATTGGAAGGTAAGAGTGCATCAGGTATGGGCATTTGCCCTTAAGTGCAGGACTAGGCAAAATAATGTTTTAGTGCTCCAGAAGGTACAGTCTGAGTTGACTGTAATGTCTGTCCTCTTAAATGTAGTTGGTTCTGCTTCCAAAATTCTTCAGAATTTATGTATAAAAACCATGAAACGATCTCAGCTGATAATTCAGACAACATTATTCATAAACCGCAGTCACCAACAAGGTATTCAGTTAAAAATCATTTACCCATGGGGGAGATAAGTCCTTGTCCCCAGCAACCCCATATCACACCTCAAGCATTCAAGCAGCAGCAAAAGTCAAAGACTTAACAACTTGCTTGGAAGAAAAGCAGACAAAGAATTGATGCAGGGGTAAAGGCAAGAATTAAGCTGCAAGTGGTTGGTTTCAGGGCCAGAAATAATACTTTGGGAAAATCTTCATAAATGTTGCTATTTTCTATTTTTTACAGTTAAGGTGGTTGATAGTATGTTATAGAAGGGCCAATTCTAAGCAACTTATCAATTAGTCTTCATTATTTCTTTTTTATAGTTTTTTCCTTCTTCTAACTCTTTCCAGCTTTTAAATGGGGGTCACTGAACCCAGCAGCCAAAAAATTATTGCTCTGTGAGGGTACAATTGTATTGTTATTTTTTATTACTTATCTTTCTAATCAGGATCATACTTAAAGGTGAACAACCCCTTTAAACATTATGGTACTAAATGGCAAATTGTATTAATTTGCAAATTAGGAGTAAATATATTCTATCTTTGCACTTAGGGCAATTTTGATAGCTCTCCTTTGTATTTTGTACATTCTGTGTTATTTTGGGGCAAATCTAGAAAACCAAGTGATTACTGGACAGTATTTCCACAACAGGTATATTGCTCCCTCTGGATCAATGGTTTCACATGAATTCTGAGGGCTAAACCTGACAGGTTAATGTCTTGTTTTTAACCTAAATAAATATCTCAAAAGCCATCTCAAGTCTGGGAAATCCAGAATTAAAGAGGATATGTGCTTTGTGATGGGGAAGTCAGTATAAAAGTTTCTATTGTGGTAACCTAGTCGGACAAAGACTTTATTTCCACAAGAGGAAATGCCAGTTTGAGGCCACAATGTGCAAAGAGGATGTGTCCAGCATCCAGATAGGTGAGTTTTTCAATTTAAACTTCTCTCAAAGGGTCTTTTTTTACATGCTGATATCTAAAAATATTTTGCTGATACACCGATATCCATACCTTAAGCAATTTATTTCGATAAAGAAAAATTAATTTAACATCTGTATGTATTTTAGTTTGTATATTTCATATGGTTTCCTATGTGCCACATGAATATGGGGGAGGTATGTGTCAGTTATAATTTATAGCAGTCTCCCTACAGCAGAACAATTAAAATAACACTGCCACTGCTTAGTGCCAGCAATGACCCTGCTATTGGGTTCCCCTGATAGCTTAAAGGAACAGTTCAGTGTAAAAACAAAACTGGGTAAAATAGATAGGATGTGCAAAATAAAAACTGTTTCAATATAGTTAGTTAGCCAAAAATGTTATCTATAAAGTCTAAAGTGAACCAATGCTTAACACACTAGCCAGAACTCTACTTCCTCCTTTCAGCTCTCTAACCTGTTACCAGTCAGTAACTTGAGGGGGGCCCCATGGGACATAGCTGTTCAGTTAGTTTGATTCTGGCCTGTGTGCTTACAAACTAACTGAACAGGTATGTCTCACGTGCCCCCCTAATGTTACTGACTAATTAAGAGGTTAGAGAGCTGAAAGCAATAAGTTGCGTTATGTTTTTTTTATGTTAGATATCTGCACATTCCAGCCTTTATAGATCAAATTTTGATCTATTTTTTTAACTAACTATATTAGAAATATTTTTTATTTTGCGCAGTCTTTTTTACCCAGTTTCATTTTTACGCTGAACTACTCCTTTAAGCTTGTCAGAACCTTTAAAATCCACTAATTTGGCAACATTTGCACAATATGGTCCCTCAAGTACTGGACTAAATCAGGCTGATCCAATCATTTATATTGTTGCTCTATGCAAACCCATTGGGTTAGTTCAATGTGGTCCAAGGTTATTTAAACCTGCCACGCAGATACTAATTAGGCAGGCTGTTGGGTGCTCCCCAAACATTAGGCAACCAAGTCTGAACCAGCTTATATTGGCTAGTGCATGGCCATCTTTGCTTATGGGGTAAGCCAACTCATTGAACTGAAGGCAAGCTGCAATGAACCAACTCATACAGCCTACCTTGCTATGGAACTTCCCAGTGTACAGTGCTATGTGCCATTTTCCAAAAATTCCACATTTACTTATGGAAGTGTAACGAAATGAAATTCCATAGATAAATTTCATCAGCTCCAGAAATGCTATGTGGAGTATAAAGACACACTAAGGTAGTATGACACAACTATTTCCTCCGTCTTTGTCTGATCAAAAAAAAACACACAGAGGAGCATCTGAATCATTCACTGTTTAAAATATTTAAAATAATATGAAATTTTTAACTACCCGGGACCAAACATGCCGCACTTCCTGCCGTACTATGGATCCATCAGGGTCTTTGTTCCCATACCAGTACTGTCGACTCCGGTAGATAATACCACATACACGGCACTCAAGGACATATCTGTGGAGCACATGTACATGAGGTCAGGCAGTGATGAAAGCAGATATACTGTGGATGCTCATTCTCCATGTTTTCTAGTCATCTACTGACCATTCTATAAAACCAGTGGACTCTATATATCTATATATCTTGTAAAATTTTCTCTGGGAAATGCTTCCCTATTTTATATACAGTTATGTTGTGAGGGAAGATTATAGCTAGTGTGCTATGAGATATGTAGTTGGTATCAGCCCACAAATGTAGTTAGCGCTGTGTTGCACAATGACTGAAGGGCTATGTTATTTATAAATGAACAAAGAAATTACAAATGATAAATACTTTATGGCTACCTGATGGAAGATCTACACATTCAGCCAGTCCCAAGTGATTTTATGCTGTTACTGAGACTCACTAACATGTATCCTGAGAGACTATTTCAAGAATTAAATCATCTAATGGAACTCACATTTCTCATGATACCACACAGCTGTTGCCAGACAATGAATATAAAATTCTTACCCAGACCAGGCATATTTTGCTAGTCCCATCCAGGGGTTGTCTCTAGAAGCAACAGTTTTAGGTATTACAATCTCCTCTTTCCCTCCTTCATAGCATCTCTGGTGGGAAAAAAAATGTGAGCCAGTAAGTTATCTGTTGCTTTGATCCCACACCTTCTCTCTCTCACACCTCACTTACACTCCAAGACTATTGGGGTCATTCATTATGAGTAGGACAGGGAGAAAAGTGCAAAGCACGGGTACAATCCACCATGTTTTGCACTTTGCAACTTGCCCTGACCATAATATAATTGCTACACTCCATTTTTGTGCAGAGACCTGCGTGTCACTGCATTCAGCAGTGCTGTGTTAAAGGGGTGGTTCACCTTTAAGTTAACTTTTATTTATTATAAAATGGCCAATTCTAAGCAACTTTTCAATTGGTCTTAATTATTCATTTGTTATGGTTTTTGAATTATTTGCCTCCTTCTTCAATTTCTTTGCAGTTTTTAAATGGGGGCAGCAAAAATACTATTACAGTTTTATTGTTATTGTTACTTTTTGTAACTTTCTTTTCTATTCAGTCCCTCTCCTATTGATATACCAGTCTCTCATCCAAACCACTCCCTGGTTGCTAAGGTAACTTGGACCCTGGCAACTAAATAGCAGCTGAAACTCCAAACTGAAGGGCTGCTAAACTTAAAATGAAATGACTAAAAAACTACAAATAATAAAAAATGAAGACCAATTGCAAATTATCTTAGAATATCATTCTTTATTCTACATCATACTAAAAGTTAACTCAATGGTAAACAACCTCATTAAGGGGAGGATAAGGGGGGATGTACATTTACAGTGGTGTGAAAAACTATTTGCCCCCTTCCTGATTTCTTATTCTTTTGCATGTTTGTCACACTTAAATGTTTCTGCTCATCAAAAACCGTTAACTATTAGTCAAAGATAACATAATTGAACACAAAATGCAGTTTTTTAATGAAGGTTTACATTATTAAGGGAGAAAAAAAACTCCAAATCTACATGGCCCTGTGTGAAAAAGTTATTATGTTAAAAAATAACTTAACTGTGGTTTATCAATTTAAATTTTCAATTTCAATATCAATTTCTGTAGTCACCCCCAGGCCTGATTACTGCCACACCTGTTTCAATCAAGAAATCACTTAAATAGGAGCTACCTGACACAGAGAAGTAGACCAAAAGCACCTCAAAAGCTAGACATCATGCCAAGATCCAAAGAAATTCAGGAACAAATGAGAACAAAAGTAATTGAGATCTATCGGTCTGGTAAAGGTTATAAAGCCATTTCTAAAGCTTTGGGACTCCAGCGAACCACAGTGAGAGCCATTATCCACAAATGGCAAAAACATGGAACAGTGGTGAACCTTCCCAGGAGTGGCCGGCCGACCAAAATTACCCCAAGAGCGCAGAGACAACTCATCCGAGAGGCCACAAAAGACCCCAGGACAACATCTAAAGAACTGCAGGCCTCACTTGCCTCAATTAAGGTCAGTGTTCACGACTCCATCATAAGAAAGAGACTGGGCAAAAACGGCCTGCATGGCAGATTTCCAAGGCGCAAACCACTTTTAAGCAAAAAGAACATTATGGCTCGTCTCAATTTTGCTAAAAAACATCTCAATGATTGCCAAGACTTCTGGGAAAATATCTTGTGGACCGACGAGACAAAAGTTGAACTTTTTGGAAGGTGCGTGTCCCGTTACATCTGGCGTAAAAGTAACACAGCATTTCAGAAAAAGAACATCATACCAACAGTAAAATATGGTGGTGGTAGTGTGATGGTCTGGGGTTGTTTTGCTGCTTCAGGACCTGGAAGGCTTGCTGTGATAGATGGAACCATGAAGTCTACTGTCTACCAAAAAATCCTGAAGGAGAATGTCCGGCCATCTGTTCGTCAACTCAAGCTGAAGCGATCTTGGGTGCTGCAGCAGGACAATGACCCAAAACAAACCAGCAAATCCACCTCTGAATGGCTGAAGAAAAACAAAATGAAGACTTTGGAGTGGCCTAGTCAAAGTCCTGACCTGAATCCTATTGAGATGTTGTGGCATGACCTTAAAAAGGCGGTTCATGCTAGAAAACCCTCAAATAAAGCTGAATTACAACAATTCTGCAAAGATGAGTGGGCCAAAATTCCTCCAGAGCACTGTAAAAGACTCGTTGCAAGTTATGGCAAACGCTTGATTGCAGTTATTGCTGCTAAGGGTGGCCCAACCAGTTATTAGGTTCAGGGGGCAATTACTTTTTCACACAGGGCCATGTAGGTTTGGATTTTTTTCTCCCTAAATAATAAAAACCCTCATTTAAAAACTGCATTTTGTGTTTACTTGTGTTATCTTTGACTAATAGTTAAATGTGTTTGATGATCAGAAACATTTTGTGTGACAAACATGCAAAAGAATAAGAAATCAGGAAGGGGGCAAATAGTTTTTCACACCACTGTATAATCACTGCACAGTGCCAAAATATTAGGCACCCCCAGTGATAACTTTCTGAAAAGTGCACCAGCCTGGTACATTGTGCTCCAGATCGTCACATGGCACTTCTAAAGAAGTACACTGGACCATGCAGGGGCACTGGTCTGGGGTATCAGGTAAATAATTACTGGGGGGGGGTGCCTAACAATTTGCACCCCTTAGTAAATATAGCTTTCTTTTCCTTAAAATGTTGCATTTTAATCTACAGATCACCTGCATATACTGACACACAAACTTGCTTACCTTACAAATGAAAACTTTATTGGCGTACTCATGAGTGTACTGACAAAGACTGTTTGCTTCATGCGGGACACCATCCTTTAAGTGGTTCATTCTATTCTTGCATCGAGAGCTATAAGATCAAATAACTGTATTAATAAGGAACCTAATCTCAAAGAATAATTAAGCATTTAGACACAATATATACAGGTTCTCAGATAATGCATACTTCTTTACAACTGACCTTGTCCCAATGGAACTCGCAGGAAAACTCGGAAAACCCATACACAGACTAAAGGTGGCCATACACGAGCAGATCCGCTCACTTGGCGATGTCGCCAAGCGAGCGGATCTTCCCCCGATATCCCCACCTACGGGTGGGCGATATCGGGGACCATTTAGGTAAAAAAAATAATAATCCGATCGTTTGGCCCTGGGGCCAGACGATCGGATTATGTGGGCGGCAATGGGGCAGTCGGATCGGGGACCGCATCAACGAGCCGATGCGGTCCCCGATCCGACCAGATTTTCTAACCTGGCCGATCGAGATCTGGCCAATTTCAGGCCAGATATCGGTCGACCAGGCCGCTCTGCTCTCCCCATACACGGGCCGATTAGCTGCCGAATTGGTCCAAGGGACCGATATCGGCAGCTATAGTCGGCCCGTGTATGGCCACCTTAAGGCAAGTGCCACACACGAAGATTCTAGGCCTACGGATAAGCACAGACTGAGAATCTGCCCCTACACTTTAAAAATTTGCAAGTTGTGAGTGCCCAGAAGAATTGCTTCAGTCCTGGTGCAAACAGGCACAGCATATTTCAGCCTTAAGTTGCATACTTAAGCAGTTTCCAGCTAAAATACACTGTGTGTGCATGCACTCTATGGGGGGAATTCACAAAAGTGGTGATATTGAGACTTCAAATTCATCTCCACTTTTGTGAATTTGTCTTTTAAACAGATTTTGTCATTTTACAGACATTTTTTTTTATGAATTTGCCTTTAGCTCTTAGTAAATCTGTCGGTGCCATCAAACCCAGTCCCACAGCTACACGAGCCTTGGGGTAAGGATTTTACCATCAGGATATTGCATGTCATGTGCCATTTGTCATTTCACTTTGGGGCCATTTCCTGAGGGATAATTTTAGTTTGCCCAGGGAAACTATGCATCATTTTTTCAGGACAAGCTGGGCTATTTAATGTTTCCTATATTTCTGTGTAATTCCACTTCTGTAACAAGATTTAAGAGTCTAAATACCTTCTTCTCTAGCCCCTACTCATTACTGGTCAGCAGCAATCCGGCCCACACACCAACATGCCCAGTGAATAGAGGTTTAACAGGACTAGGGCCCACTGGGTTTTTATCCAGTGCCCTGTTGGGGCAGTCCAACCCTGTACCCCAATATCCCAGTTTGGGTGCCGGTGTGAATGTGCTGTTTGCTGATCCCCAAGATGGCTGCTGGGAACAGGTGGGGGACCAATGCTGTTAAGCAGCTCTGTAGTTCTGGACATGCTATGGGGGCACAGATAAGTTGGGGCAAATGTCAGTAAAGTGATTAAAAATGGGGCACTGGGAGACTTTAATTTTCCTTTTAAATATTTACAATATATTCACACAAAATTTATTATTGCCTCATTGATAAAGCTAAAACTGGCATAATCATGCAAATGTGAGGTAAAAACTTTTTATATGTAAGATATAAATTAAAACTTTTTTTAATAAGTGTTTTACTTGTTTATAAAATGTTAATGAGGCTTTTTGCACCTATTGTTCTAGGGTTAGACAGAAACTTGTCCCCTAACAATAGTCTGCTAATCCCCATTAATATTTAATGATCCCCTGTGACTTTTTAAATAATATTTACCCCTGGCATCTAAAAATGCTATAAAATATATACCCATTTAAATCCAATATAGATAGAATATGGCTACTGCTTAAAATTGGAAGACCACCATACAAGCACTGACAATTGCATGAAACAAAGGTACATGTATTAAGGCTACAGGGTCTTTAGAGCAGAACTTCCTTCCATTTGTCTCTCTAAATGACTAGAATTCAGATAACACCGGATCATGAAATTATGATATATACGTACCAGTATGCTTAGGTATTTACTCACTTGTGCTGCTGAACTTTGCTGAACAAATGTCTTGTCTGTATTATACATATATACTGTATACTGTAAGAAAAATCATAAGCACCTACCCACAGCTGAGGCAATGCAAGGAACAGGTGAAGTACTCATCAGGAAAGATGGAAATCACATTAATCTGGCTTTCTGGGATACTGCCAAAGAAGCGCTCAGTCAGCCTCTGAAGAAAAGAGAATGCATGAATATGTAGAATGCTGTTCCTAATGAGAAAAACATAATAAGGATAAGCCTCTACACTAGCTAGTTTTGCTTGCATTTTTTTACAAATACAAACTAGCCTTTTAGTGTACAATTGCAATACATAAATAGAAAATCCCTGCAATATTAACTTTTCAATTAAAACTGCAAATTCCAAAGCCCAGAATGCTATTCATCAGAATAAAACACATTGACTGCAGCATACTATGTAATTAGTACTCTGTAATAGGCAGATATACATATACAAGTAATAGATAAGTTAAATATATAGTAATACACAGTGCATGGATGAAACATGAATTGGTGCTGTTTTTCTGTAATGCATGTTTTAAAATAAACATGTGGTATGCAGGGATTAGGCAGTTTGGTTTAGACCTTTCACATAAGCAAATATATAATACAATACTGTATATATAAATATATATATATATACAGTATGCTCTATATGTGATATTCTAATGAATGGCTTATTTCCATTGTGTTCGAGGGTGATCCATCATTGTGTGGCTTTACTGGATGTATACCAATGAATTGGTTTATTCCTAAATATCACCCATCATTGAGTGGCATATTGTGGGACTACATAAAGGTTCCAATTGCGCATACTTACCTATCATATCTGCAATCTCCTTCACGCTCGCAGCACTATACTTTTGTGTCTCAATTCGGGGAGATAACAGTACTCTATACCTGTGAGCAATAAACCGCGACCCTTGTTATCGTGTGGTCCTCTTTTGAACCGGGGCTCATTCTGCATACTACGTGACCCCACTTACCCTTCCCAGCATACTGTTTGCCGTAAGTAGTCTGTACATTTGAGGGGCTAGACATTTTGTGATAGACTGGGGTTTCGTTACACCAAGATTCCAGCGGTAGCTGACCTATGCTATTTTTCTTTTCTCTGTTTCTTGTCACTTACTTTTTGTCTATTCTTTGTCTACACTTGTTTTAGCATTATTATTTTTTATTTATTTATATTTTGCTTAAATCGTGTGATCGCAATCCACTTGCTTCTAGGTTACTATATATAAATGGGCATAGTAACTCTGAAACCTCTAGTGATATAGTGAGTGGCCTTTCCAGTGATATAGCTACTGACCGCTCTAATGCCACCCTACAGGAGCGATCGTGGCTACACTGATCTATCTAATGACAGCGATCGTGGTTACACCGCTCTATCTAGAGACAGTGTCACAGGCCATTTGTGTACCATGTTCTGGTAACATTTTTGAACTTCTTTATGACGCATGATGTTATAGTTGCTGTTCTTGCCCACATACTAACTATTAACTTATTGACACGCACATCGCTGCATGATGGCTTAGCGATATGGTTTATTCTTTTTTGATACACACATTTGTATAGTTGTGGTACACTCTATATAGGAGACATGGTTACATTATTATTTTATTTTATTTGTGTATTAGTTGATGTTTTGAATTACACTTGTCCGTCAGTTTACACGTCACGTTCACGTCATGATTTTTGTTTCCCGCCACTTGCTGTATTTAGGTTTGTCCCATATATATATGTGTGTGGCTAGCTTTAAAAGCCAGTAACCAGGAAACAATAAAGGTAAAATGCACATAAGAGTTCACTTACTATTTTGGGCCAATGTTCAAAGAGCACAAAAAAATTATACTTTGAAGTAGGAGGGGGGCCCTTTCTATCCGCAACAACTATATAATCTCACATTCTGCAGCACCTTAGTTCACTAGCTTCATCTGTCTGTCTGAAAATAAAGGATGGGGCTCTGCTTAAATGTCAATAATAAAAATATATTTGGCGAACTGTATCGTGTTGAGAGGTCACAGTTAGGATCACAATTAGTCATAAATGATATAGTATATGTGCCAAAAAGTTCTTCAAAGCTTTTAGGTACAAATTCATACACACAATGCACAAAGCCATGTGTCACTGGTACCTGCAGAGCAGTAAAAACATGGGAAAGAGGACGGGATGAGCGAGTAGATGTGTCCAAGACCTGCTTCCTCACAGCTTCATTCAGCGCAGAGAAATTTGTAGGTCGTATCACAGTTTTCACACCAACATATCGAATAGAACTATAGGCTTCTGGTGTGGTACCAAGTTCATGGAATCTTTTCTGAAGTTCAAGCTCTGCTTGTCCAGGAGTCTTACGGCCTACAATACATTTATGTCAAATACTTGCGTCTATTAAATGCATCCATGTTACCAACAGTATTGAGCAGGGTATACAATGCTATGTGCACCCCAAATTACTTACCATGGCCCAGCAGATCTGTCCTTGATGTCTCATGAAAGATAATAAGGGCTGGACCCAGACTGGACAATGTAACATCAAGTCCACATCGACTAGACAATGACTTGAATTCTGGAGTAAAATACTTCAAGTAAGCATTTGAAGCATCTCCAAGGAACTGGAACATATCATTGTGCAGCCTTTCTGCTCGTGTCCTGTAGACCACCACATCTGATACAGCTAGGACTTTGATGAGAAGCCTCATTCTCTGGTTCTGTTTGTTTGTAGTACCCAAAAGACCTTCTGTATCCAAAATAACCAAGGACAGCACTGGATCATAAGCAACCCAAACTCCCACAGTACAGGAGAACTGAGATGGTGAAGTTCTAAATATCTGCCGACCCTCAAAAAATGTCTCATTAAGGGTGTGAGACTTGCCTTCACCAGTGTTGCCAAAAATACAGAGGACTTTAACTGAGCTGTTTTGGTTACATTGCAGTTTGTTGAGGAAGTCAGACAAATGTTGCACCTGAAAAGTAAACATGTATTGTTTATAAAAAAACTAAAATAGCAACACAATGTTAATGGTACAACAGCACCTGAAATAAAAATCCCATCAATTCTTGTTTATTAAATTAGTTATAAACAAATGCACACAAATAATATAAACAAAGAAAGCAAACATAATGAATTCCAGTTTTGTTTTGTATATCCTTTACTAATATTTTAAATGTAACCATTTAAAACCAGAAATAGGAACAGGGTTAAATGTATGTTTATGATTGAGGCTGCATCAGAATAACCATTATCCTTTCAAGGGGTGCAAGCCAACAAATAATTAGAGTATTAGGCTTATTTAGAATGCCATGACTTTCTCAATATCCCATTAATAATTTAAGAATGAAGTTTTTATAAGCTATATAAGATTGAAGGGATATGAATGCAGGTTTCAAGATTAAATAATAAGAGAGTTCTGTAGAACACAAAAAGCAAGTAATCATAATATAATATAGTAAAACTAATTGCAACTTTAAAATTATTTTAAAGTTATCTGTAGTGGCCTACAAGAGGAAGCATACCTGATTTCTCTATTACTGTATATAAATCTCCACTCCTCGCCACCTCTCAAGTAGGAAAACGGATGGGGTTCAGGGATTTATAGGCAAGGGGCTGGTGGTGGGTGCGTGCAGGCGGGGGAAGTCCCAGTGCAGGGTAATTATGCCACTGCTTATTGGTAAATATAATTGCTATTAAAAGTAAGAGTCTGCCCTTTGCTATTGCTTGCACTTTTGGTTCTGAGTACATGCGCTATTAATAAAATTGTTGCAACCATAATATGCTCTTCTCCAGTTGATTGTCGGAAAGGGAGTCTTGGGTGGAGAACAGCTGACTCATGCAACATTGTATCAAGATAATATGTAAAGAGAACTTGCAGTGAAAAAAAGCAGGAAAGACAACTATTTCTTTCAGTAACTGAACACAGTAGAACTAACAGAAAGCACAATGCAATATAATTGGAACATTTTCTTCAGAGTACATTTGTACGTATAATAGATAGAAATTGCTGAAATGGCACTTTAAAACTGCAGTACATAAATATAAAAATTACAATAAACAAATAAATGAGTAAACACTTTTTAGTTTCAATAAGAAATGTCTTTTCACTTCTTTTAGAACTGCTTCTCTTATGTAATAGTAAAATAAATTTCCCTATGATATTTAGTTTACGTATCCATTATGACAATGATTAACCCTTAAATTGCTAAAAGCACCAAACGAGTATTTTGAGATCAGACCTCAGATGTAGCTAGGCATTTGATTATCATATTTACTATTTACTTACCCAATCATCCTTAGCGCTGACTGACAATCTGAAGATTTTACTCCACTGTGCATGTGCAAGCCCAAGCAGGGAACACCTGGGAATAAAGTAACTTAGGGTACAGTGTGCACTAGCCTGGGGAAAATACCTCTCCTGATTGAGAACTGTGAGATACATACATTTCAAACAGACTTACATGACAGAGTGAACATGCCAGTAGAATGAAATGCCTGTAAGGAGTAGGTAACCAAAATGGCTAACTATACTGATAATATTCAACACCATAGTCCTAATTCACTATTCTTTGCACCAACTAAAATGCCATACAAAGAGTGCTTGTTCCCACATGTATTCATCTATGCTACTTCCATGCAGCAATTTACCAGTTGGGCCTACTCTGTGGTATATTTGTGACAAATTTTTGATGCCGAGTATGACAACAGTAAGAAAAAGAGAGATATAAAGAGATGATGACATCTATACTTGCAGCCAGGACCAGTCTTACAAAACCTTAACCCACAAGAAGATCCAGTTTGCACATCCTTCTAGCTCCTAGGGAATTTAGCTGAGAATACTGTATGTACATGGTAATGCAAGGGGATTCATAGTTGCCACAAAGTCTGTGCCAAAAATGTTGCAAGTGGGGCTCTATGCTGTTGCAGCTCTAGGAGCATTTAAGTGGCAGCAACTGCAAATGTAACATATACTGAAGTCAGTTCGTACAGTACAAACAGTGCTGTTCAAATCACTGTAATAAATGCCTGCAGTATCTGAGCTCCTGCTCAAGTGTGCTTGTTCCTAAAGAAGGCTATTACTTTGAAGCAATTTTCAAAGGGAAGGTTCTCTCCAAATAGTTGCAACTTTTGGCAACTAAATGTAATAAACATTCATGCTTAGTACATCCTGTACCACACTATCCACATATATTTCTGTGCATATATGGTGGCTCTGGAACATGATCAGGAATGAAGTACCAGGTAAATCGAATATATTGTGCACATCTTTTTATAACATTTAAACTGCCACAGAACATCTGCCTGTGCCTAAAGATGACCTTCACACTATACAATAACGATAAATTGTAAACAATGTCAAACAGATATAACTGGCACTAACTAGACAAGAGAGCTCTGCATACCCAAGTTCATTTATCAACATATGCTTCACTTATTTAAGTACTGCCCATAATGCACCAGTGTATTGCCTAATAGGCAGAGTATTATTACTGTTGGCTATTGGTAAATTCTATTACGTGTATTGAAATGTTCTGTAGGTGAGCAGGCCAAAATGGAAGCTCTTTGGATCCTGTTTGACAAATTAAGTTATTACTGGAGATAGTACTTTAAAGTGAATAGCTGGTGGATACGATAAGAGCAGCTTAATTTTTTAAAGTTCAAACTTCACGCAACTTAAAAATAAAAAAACAAAGTGCATGCCTAACCCCCGGCGAGTCACTTTATTGCTGGTGGGGAGGCATTTCGGGGAGACTATTCGCCCGTGATAGTAGAGATTTAACTGCAGGTGACTAATCTCCCCATGTGCCCATCACCCTATCTCTCCCCCCAGTTAGTGCTGCCCACCTCTCTAGCTTGTAACGCACAAACACTGTATTATTGCCCTCACACACACACTTCTAACAAATGGTGTGACAGGAAAATAGAACCTTTACAGTCAAAAGTGATTTCCTAAATAGGAATAGCACTGTTTAATTGAATATACACATAAAATATTCACGTCTATTGCTGCATTGTAAGTATATGGATTATACACCCTGATGGGCCACAAAACAGACAGCAAAAAAATCCCAAAAAACCTCAGGTACACTACATCACACAACCAGAGATATATACACAAATATGAAAACTACACATTACACTGATCTCTGGCACAGTGCACATCATGTACACAAACAAGTCTCTCAGTATGTGCAGACATATTCATGGGAACACGTAGCTATCGCTTCCAAACTGTATATGGCATATTGGCATACTCATTTATATACAGATTATACAGTGCGCATACTGCCTGTAAACAATGAAAGCTGAAGCACTGCATGTGTCCAAGTTCACTTCCTGGTTGCCATTTCTCCCTCCCACTGCCACTACCTTAAGGTTTTCATCTTCATCCAGTAACAGGAAGCTGCCCTCCTCTTCCCGATTCGGCAGGCTCCCCAAGGTAAGGGGGTCACTGTGCAGCTGAGCAGACATAGCCTGACAGCCAGGGCACCCACACCACAACAATAAATATTCTCTGTACTTTCAGTTTCGCTGTTTATGAAAAGAAAAACTGACTGAAACTGTAGTGACATCTAGTGGCCTAACTGTGTAACACACTCACCCCTTAAAGGGGTAGCAAACCCAAATATAACATTCTGGATATTAAAGGCAAATTTCAAAAAATGTAAAAGCATTTGTAATTGTAATTGGTATTGAATTTCCTATACTGCTGGCCACTACAACATATACAGTTGAAATAACAAAGAGAGAAATGTTCATGTGCTGAATCTGCACTATTATTCTACCAGGCAGACAGGCCAAGGCCACTCAGGCATATTTGTTGCTACTTTGTTGTTGCTTTTGACTGGCTACAAATCTGGGTACATTTTGCCTTCTACTGTGTTACACCATGATGTTGGGCAGCCCTGGCACAGACACAAATAAATTGTCCTTTGCATTACAGCACCTTTCCATTTTTGATAAAGACCCCAATGTTTTGTATAACTTTGGCTTTGTACTGGAGTTATTAGGGTATGTAGATGATGCTTACCAGGACCCTTAAAGCAATTCTGGCTGTCTCAGAGGGGGTGGCACATAACAGTTTGTATTTTGGCAAGCACACACACAGTACACTGTCTCAATATGGAGCTTACCACCTTTGAAAAGCAAAGTTGTATAGTTAGCCAGTGTAATTGTCTTAATTAGCCAGTAACCCCTGGTCTTGTATGTCTGTTTAGATATTCCTGTCATTTCTCCTGTCTCTTTTGAGAGATGATCAAACATATTTAGATGGTAGCAAACACTGCAACAAAACAGTACTGTTACATCAAAGAAAATGTTTTTATATATACAGGATATAAATGAATGAAAAATATGAATAAAGCATATATTTAACTATTCACACACAAGCAAATGACTGTAAATGCCTGTAAAGCACTAAAGATTTGTAATAAATTCAAATTGGAAAGTTGCTTAGAATTATGTTTTCTTTTATTAGGCAAAAAAATATTTTTGGGGGTTGACGTTTCCTTAAATATAGAACCTCATGAATCTTTCTTTTACTGAATATGTAGCACTTTAGATTTGTCTAAAATGCACATTTTCTGGTCTCGGATCCAATTTGGTTAAAAAACATACTGAGATATTGAGAGAAAAAATAGCTTTCTTTGACGGATGTTTTATCAAAGGAACATATACCTCCAAAATGTTTCTCCATTTTAATGGGATCCTCTTGGTTGGAGCTAGTAAGGCTACTGCCACACCATGCGTATGGCGTATATTTTCGGAAAGCCAAAAAACGCTTGCTGAAAATATGCACCATACGCACAATATGCTCCTACCTGTGCCCGCACCCGAATGAATGGAATATGCTCGGGTGCAGGCACATGTATCTGAAATCCGCCTAAAAACGCAAGAGAATGCAAAGTCTCTCGTTTCTATGCGTATTTTGGCTACATGTGCACCCGAGCTTATTCCATTCATTCGGGTGCAGGCACAGGTAGGAGTGTATGGCACATATTTTCAGCAAGCTGTTTTCGGCTTGCCGAAAATATACGCCATACACTAAGGGGCACATTTACTAATGCACGAACTGTCCGAATGCGTCCGAAAGCGTTTTTTTTCGTAATGGTTGGTATTTTGCGATTTTTTCGGACATTTTCGCAACTTTTTCGTAGCCATTACGAATGTTTCGCAAAATGTCGCAACTTTTTCATAGCGCTACGACTTGCGCGAAAACTCGCGACTTTTTCGCAGCTTTCGTGCCGAGTACGAAAGTTTCGGATTCATTCAAGCTTCAGTATGGTGACTTTTCTTGGGCCAGGTTGGAACTGCAGAGTGCCATTGAGTCCTATGGGAGGCTTCCAAAATCATGCTAAGTTTGAAAGTTTCGCCCGCCGCTTACGAGCGCTCAATACGAAAAAGTCGCAACAAGATACGAGCAAATTGGAACGGGCACGAAAAAGTTGCGACTTTTCGCGCAAGTCGTAATGGTTACGAAAAAGTCGCGACAATTTATGAAAAGTCGCAATGGCGACGAAAAAATCGCAAAAAATACGAAAAAGTCGCAAAATGTTTGTTTTCCAATCGGAATTTTTCCAATTCGGATTCGAATTCGTGTCTTAGTAAATTAGCCCCTAAGTGTGGCATTAGCCTAAAGTAATCTTTGTTAAAGGAAGACTACAACCCTGAATATTGCATGTTTCTATTAAAATATGTAAAACAGTGTTTCATATAAATAGAGCCTTTCATAAATAATATATTTTACAATAGTATGTCTCATAGAATGATCCTGTATTAAAACACTCCCATTTTAAGAGCTAAGTCTGTCCCTCTGTCTCTTAGGCACTGGGCACACACAGAAACCAATTTCACACATACAGTTGCAAGAAAAAGTATGTGAACCCTTTGGAATTATATGGATTTCTGCACAAATTGGTCATAATATGTGATCTGATCTTCATCTAAGTCTAAGACAATCACAGTGTGCTTAAACTAATACCACACAAATCATTTCCATGTTTTTATTGAACACACCATGTAAACATTCACAGTGCAGGTGGAAAAAGTATGTGAACCCCTAGACTAATGACATCTCCAAGAGCTAATTGGAGTGAGGTGTCAGCCAACTGGAGTCCAATCAATGAGATGAGATTGGAGGTGTTGGTTACAGCTGCCCTGCCCTATAAAAAACACACACCAGTTTTGGGTTTGCTTTTCCCTAGAAGCATTGCCTGATGTGAATGATGCCTCGCACAAAAGAGCTCTCAGAAGACCTACGATTAAGAATTGTTGACTAGCATAAAGCTGGAAAGGGTTATAAAAGTATCTCCAAAAGCCTTGCTGTTCATCAGTCCATGGTAAGACAAATTGTCTATAAATGGAGAAAGTTCAGCACTGCTGCTACTCTCCCTAGGAGTGGCCGTCCTGTAAAGATAACTGCAAGAGCACAGCGCAGAATGCTCAGTGAGGCGAAGAAGAATCCTAGAGTGTCAGCTAAAGACTTACAAAAGTGTCTGTCATCTGCTAACATCCCTGTTAGCGAATCTACGATATGTAAAACACTAAACAAGAATGGATTTCATTGGATAAGATTTCAATGGATAAGAAGGTAGAAACAATAGGATTTCTTCCTCCTTCTGCCGATTCAGCCCTGAAGGCAGATTTTGCTCAGGCGCCTTCTATGGCACCCGATCAAAATCTTTTAACCCACCTGATTGGAGGCTGCTGATATCGGTCGACTCGCCGACTTGCCATACACGCACCGAATATCGTACAAAACAAGGTTTCGTACGATATTATCGGTGCGTGTATGGCCAGCTTTAGATGAAGATCAGATCACATTTTATGACCAATTTTTGCAGAAATCCATATAATTCCAAAGGGTTCACATACTTTTTCTTGCAACTGTACATACTAGATTACATCAGCCAATGAATGGACAGAGCTGTGTCTTTTGTTTTCATGTCTTTATCTTACAGTTAAAGCTGTATTATTCAGTTATGGAATACACAGAGCTTACAAAATGCTGACTAAAGGACAATATTTATTGATACGTATATGTTAATTTCATAAGATTCTATAATAGGGCAATTATTAGTGTCTACATTATTGGTTGGTTAAGTCAATGTTCAGAATATATAGATCTTATTTAAATGGATATATGAAAAAGCACCATCATTACACATTGCTGTAGATTACATTAAATACATATGTGAAAGAGAAGCTTTCCCATTCAAATTCAGCAATTAATAAACAAAGGGCTATTAGAATTCTTACCAGTGAATGAAAAGAATTCTATTAAAAGATTTTCTGTTCCTTCTAAGTAGAATAGTGCATTGTGCTGCTATTTCACTCACGTCCGTCCTGTTGTTACTAATGTAAACAATATCATTCTTTTTTTCTCTTATTTGTTATGTTTTTCAAAAATTAAAAGTAATAAAAATGGATTTGAGCAATTTTGCATTCATTACTAAAACAGAGGATAGCCATAATCGGACTTTGCTGGTGGGAAAAAAACCTGGTGGGCCTCACCAACCCAGACATGCTCCCAGCTACCCAGAACTTTGGGTACTCCACGACCCCTTCTTCCCCATACAGCACATACAGGGGGGGGGGGGGGGGGGGTTTGAGGCTGGCAGCAGCTTTGAGGAATTCGCCACTGGGGGGGGGGGGGGGCATGAGGTGGCAACCATGGTGGTGCCCAGACACCCCAGTCCAAAACTGGGGATAGTTGATAAATTATCAACTAAGGCCAGTATGACAAATTGAAATGTGTAATTTCCAATCCTTCTGTCCCAGTTACGCAACCCAGAACTGCTCATTTAAAGGAACAGTAACATCAAAAAACGAAAAGTAATAAAAGTAATTACAATATTATGTAATGTTAAGCTATTTAATTTTTTTGGTATTACTGTTACTTTAAGTCATCTATCCCCTCGAAATGTAACTGCATCCATAGATGCAGTTTTGGATTTTATAATCCATTCTGTTGCATTGTAGACAACTTTATTTCTGATTTTCACTTTGCTCATTTCACATTTGTATGTATGTATGCATAACTTTATTTATAAAGCACCACAAGGGTACGCAGCGCTGTACAATCTTACAATATACAGAATTACACACAGGGAGGACAAGTGTTACAATAAATAAGTATAAATACACAGGGAATAAGTGCCATGTGGTAAGAGACACAGTAGGAAGGAGGTCCCTGCCCTGTAGAGCTTACAATCTGAGTGGTTGGGTAACATACCAGCAGAAATTGGAAGGTAAGAGTGCACCAGGTATGGGCATTTGCCCTTAAGCACAGGACTGGGCAAAATAATGTTTTAGTGCTCGAGAAGGTAGCATCCAAGTTTAATCTTAAAGAGAGTGGGTGAGTGTTCCCTATGGAGAGATTCACGGATAGAGTTCCATAGGTAAGGAGCAGCGATATAGAAAGGTTTAAGACGAGAAGGCACAGTTGTTGTGGATGGTGGAAAAAGACGGAGGCTCTGAGAGGAGCGGAGGAGACGACCAGGAACGTGCAGAGAAACCAGTGAAGAAATGTAGTGAGGAGCAGAGGAGTGAAGGGCTTTGAATGTCATCAGAAGAATTTTGTAAGCTATCCTTTGCTTAACATGCAGCCATGCTAGAGCGCTTAAGTGAGGCTGAGCAGGTTACCTCTTAGGAGAGAGCAGGAGGATCCTGGCAGCAGAGTTTAAGATTGTTTGCAGGGGAGAGAGGTGGGAGTCTGGGAGGCCGGTTAGTAGGAGATTGCAGTAATCTAAGCGGGAAAGGATAAGGGCATGGATTAGTGTTTTAGCTGTTACTTGTGAAAGTAAGGGGCGTATCTTCGCAATATTGCGGAGGAAAAAGTGTCAGGTTTTGGCAGTGTTATTAATATGGTTAGAGAAGGAGAGGGACTGGTCAAAGATGACCCCAAGGCAGCGTGCAGAATTTACAGGGTTAATGGACATGCCGTCAATAGTAATGGTGAAAGGAAGAGAAGGGCCAGGTTTGGGCGGGAAGACCATGAGCTCTGTTTTAGCTAGGTTAAGTTTGAGGTGGCGTCGGTTCATCCAGGAGGAGATAGCCAGGAGGCAGTTACCAATCTGGGTTTGAACATCAGTGGTTAGTGCAGGGGTGTCTAAATATATCTGGATGTCATCTGCATATAAGTGATATTTAAGACTAAAAGAAGAAATAAGGTCTCCTAGAGAAAGAGTGTACAGGGAGAACAGCAAAGGACCAAGCACAGAGCCCTGATGCACCCCCACACTAAGCTGAACCGGGGTAATTTTAATATCTATTACTTTTATACTAATTAGATTACTAGCTTTTCAGAAGAAAGTTGTAACCTGGTATGATTTGATGATTTGTTTCTATATTATCATAAACTCGCTGATCTACAGGTTACTATTGTACGTAAATGAAGAATTACTTTTTCTAATGCCATAGCCAGAAAAAGCTCAGCTGATACCTTCTGGAGCACTAAAACATTATTTTGGCCAGTCCTGCGCTTAAGGGCAAATGCCCATGATCTCTTACCTTTCAATTTGTGCCTGTATGTTACCCAACCACTTAGATTGTAAGCTCTACGGGGCAGGGACCTCCTTCCCACTGTGTCTCATACCACATGGCACTTATATATATATATATATATATATTTACTGTATTTATTTATAATATCACTTGTCCTCCCTGTGTGTAATTTTGTATTCTGTAAGATTGTACAGCGCTGCGTACCCTTGTGGCGCTTTATAAATAAAGTTATACATACATACATACATACATAACCTGTGACTAAAAGCATTCAACTTTAAATATTACTTTCTTCCACCAGATGGCACTGTGGTTCTTCAGATTGAAATAATTCAATAACCCTGACATATGGGTCAGTCTTATCCTATAAGAGGATCAAATCAGTGGGTCCCTGCATTCATCTCTTAACCCTTGAATTTCTGGTGAGGTGAAACCTCAATTTTACATGCCCTTATTTTAAGCTTTTCCTCATTTTACACCATTTATTTGTGGTTCCACCAATATATAATACATAATGCACTTCCCTTATTTTACACCATTTTTTCTTGGCACCCTAAAAAACATATATATATCATGGTAAGGAGGGCATGCACCAAAATTCCATAAATGCCTGGGTGCCGAGTATAGAGATCAAAATATAATCGAAAAATAGGCACAGCACTCACTGGCACCATAAGGTATTTAGAGGGGGGTTGAGCACAATTGAGGGATCTTGAGAAAGGTCCAGGTGTTAGGACCGAAACGTTGATTTCGTACAAGTAAAGGATTAATTTTTTTCACTACAAAGTCCTGTGAGTGCTGTGCCTATTTTTCGATTATAAATAAATATTATATATCATAGAAATGATTTTAAAATATAGATTATAGGCAATTATTAGTCTTTATAATATTCCTAATGTAATTCAGATACAATAAGCAAGGTGCCCAGGGCACAGGGTTATTGTTCAGACTCAATAATTATTTTATTCACTGTATGTAAAATGGTGTCTTTAAAGCAGAAACTATTTTATTGCAGGCAGCTGTAGAGATCATTTGACTGATGGTGTATGGGGTGTTTTAGCTAGTAAAACCCAGGGCATTTTACAGTCCAATCAGATCGTAATCAGTTTACGAGGACAGAAGATCTGACAACACATGAGCAATTGGCATGTTTTTTCCCACAATTCCAGGCTGCAAATGGACAATGCGATTGCCACAATTTGCACTCGATTCAGCAAAATTACTGCAGTAGGTGGCAATAGCTCCAGGGTTCCCCTAAATTAATAGACACAGCAGTGTTTGATTTGGAATGGAAAGGCCAAAGGCCAATGCCATGTGCAGTTTGCCCATCCTGATGTTCAGGCAAATCATCACTGCCTCTAAGCTGACCTGTGAGCTGATCAGAGACTGTAACTTGGCCATTGACTGCTGCCTCAAAGCTAATGTTGGATAGACAACTTTTAAAAATGGTTACAATTCATTTATAGCAAATGGGAGTTGCACACAAAGACCCATATCACCCCATTGGAACATGACTACCATAAGCTATCATGGAACACTATGAGTGGTGATTATGGCCATTTTGTACCAGGGCTTTTCTTAGCTCATTGGTTATTGCTAAGCACAGGCTTAGTACATTTCTACTATGCTTCAGTGATGTTATTAGTAGTGTACCCTACAGCAAGACTTTTAGGGGTCCTTAATCCAACTGAAAATTAATTGTTATTGTTATTTATAAGTTCAGCAAGTTAATTCCTAATTTGTAAAATTCTGTAAATTACACTCTGCTCATAGGACATGTCAATTACTACTATAAATTTAAAAAAATACAGAATGGGACAGCTATAAAACGTTATTAATAGTAATGTGTGCCCTGTGTGGTTTAGAGTTGAGAGGTTAACTGGACCAATCTGCCCATAAGAGATCCCCTTGGACCAGCCCTCTATCTTGCCGTCTATTTAAGATCCATTCAGCAACATGGTGTACTTCCTTGCTTAGAATACATATAGTTGCAGAAGATGGGGCTTCAAGGTAACCTCATACCCCTTTCTGTTGTTTTTAACCTTACTCACTTTAATGGCTCTCCTTGCCCTTTCTATTGTGAAATAAATACAATTCAAACAATGTATAAAATGGTATTTACATAGAAGAGTAGCTCCTTTAGCAACTGCATTTGCTCTTGCAAACTTATATACTTTCTTCTAGTTTTAAAGATATTATAGTAAAGCTACTATGATAAAGTTGAAACAACACATGCCACTTCCTAAGAGGCAGTAGCTTTGACCTAGTTCCCTGATTTGCCCCAGTGTTTTAGACTGTTCTGTGTGAACTGTTAAGCTAGCCATACATGGTGAGATCTGCTCGTTTGGTGACTTCTCCCGATATTCCCACCTATGGGTGGGCAATATTAGGCTAATTTGAATGTGAATCAAATTAGAATGGCGGGCCGATCCAACGGAGAAATCAAACCTGCCTGATTTCAGGCCAGATGTCTGTCTGGCAGGCCCATCGTTTGTGCCCATCCACGGGCAGATATCAGCAGCTGGAATCGGCCATGTATGGTCATCTTTACAGAGGCATTTTGTCTTTCTCTGTAGATAAGTTACCAATGCTGATAATCAGGTCGGGCCAATCGGCCGAGAACCTTAGGCATCCTGGACGACCACCTCGGCCCTGCACCTCCCCCCTCGCGTGTGCTTTGGTGCGCATGCGCAGTTCCGTCAAGTGTGCGGGGGGTCATTGCCCCCACCATGTAATGACAAGCAGCAGGGGCAATGAGAAGGGAGTGCAGAATAGGTAATTGTTCTGCCCTAGGCAGGTGCCTCTTCTGCCTACCCCTAGTTCCGGCCCTGCTGACCATGTATGATGTATGTATTTAGTTGTTTTTTTAAGGAATGCAGTAAAATGTGCACAAACATAAATTACTGCATTGAATAAATTAGAATGCAATTATATAATAAACTGGTGTAGTGAGGGCCTTTTAACTCCTTATATAATGTTATTCTCCAGTATGAATGTAAATGAATGTAGAAATAATTTTAGAAATATACATACTTGTCATGACCAGGCTAAGGAAATGCCAGTGGTGCATAATAAAAAGGGTGAAGGGAGAGTAGTTTTAATACTAATAATGTAGTGGGAGAACAGAGGGAGTATGTACTTGTATGTAGTTATGTTTCCACTTCTTAGGGGAGTAATTATGAAAAAAAAGCTTGCAACAGTTCACCAGAGAAATACTCCCCATATCTCCATATTTTTTGTATAGGGTTTTTAGGGGGCACATATAGAATATATGAAAGGATAAAAAAAAAAGAGTTTTGCTTATTTTGCACTTTTTATAAAAAAAAATTATGTACAATTGGATAGAGAGCTGGAAAGTTTCCCTCTGGTAACCAGTGGCAAGCTCTGATTTATGCACCTAAGAAATGCAAACACAACTTGCACAAGTACCCCGACTACAATATTATTACACTACTCCTGATTTGTCCCCATGTTATATATTCTTAGCTTGGCCATTACAAGCATGTGTATTTCTCGAATAATATCATATGTCCTCCAAACATGTAATGTGAATTCCTGCTGATTTACAAACAAAAGCAGTGGCAAAATGGTGGCCAGTGTTTGAACTCTTTCACCACTTCAAACAATAACTGAATATTTTGCTTTGTTACCAAAAGTGCAAAAATACTGGCACTAGTATGGTGCTTAAAAAGCAACAGGGATGACATCAAACAATTAATTTGCATATTAAATAACTAGTGAAACTATAGAGGTTAATAAATCCAATGTCCAATAAAGTCCAATACCCCTTTTAAATGAGCTCCAACCATATACAACCTAGAAATTGAAACAATGTAACGTATACATGTGTACAAAGATCATTTGTAACAAATAATACAATTTAAAGTTACTACTTTACCCTACTTACAGCCCTGTTGTGCCAGTATTTTTGCAATTTTGGAGGGGTGCTGATCACTTAACTACTGAGCACCAAGTGAAACATTAGTGGAAATGCCAGGGTGTATATGTGAGAGTTAAAGTTCATTTTGCTTTGTTATCCTTAAACTACTAACTATAGAAATTTTGGGGGGGGGGGGAAATATTGTTAGAACTGTTTAACAATTTTAGTGTTAGCCGTAGGTCTATTTATCCACCTAATTCTCTCAACCCTACCTGAAAACTTATGTTAAAGCTCTTCTTGAAGGTTCAGCCTTTGGCCAGAGTCCCCTATATCTCATGAAATGCATGCAGAAAAATATTGGTGTATCAGTCATTCATACATAGTTCCAAAAATATCTTGGATAACAAATACATATTTTCCCCAAGTTTCAGGTATACCTAGGAAGCAAATGGGCATTCTGCCCAGTTAACTGACTTTTGGGTTTAGCCACAATGCCCCCAAAAAATCTCTGGATTTGGCTCATCCTGCTTAAAAGAGGATTTGGGATTGATTTACAACTACATCCCACTCCAGGATGATGATGCTGACACCTTTGATATTTCCTTGTGTGAAGCAAAAATTTAATAAATTGAATTAGAATGATCATTTTTAAATCATGTATAGGAAATGCAGATATGCAGAAGGATACGCAGCTTCATTTGTATAAGTGTAGCACTGTTGTTCTGTTGTGATAAATTGTTCTCTATTGGGACTTAGGCAACAGTGTGCATCAAATTTCAAGTTTTTTTCACTGGAGCTAACATTTACTGGTACATTTATATTATGATCTATCTTGCTTTGTTTTTAAGGGATAGGTTTGTTTTTAAGCATTTGGTAATACATTTTGCAATTATTTTATTATTTATTCTAACTTTACATTTACTGTTATTAGCCAGAGCTCTCCCAGCAGATCAAATTAACTAAGTACAAATAACCCGAGAATTTGATACTTTTGTGGCAACCTCAATGCTAAATTAGTTTTGTTAAATTATCGCCAGTTCCATTCCTGTCATTTTTGCTATTATAAAATGTAGTTTCATTGCGGCACTTAAAATGTAGCTTGGTTCGTATGGCTTTAAAGCTTTTTACACCTTTCACTGGCAGTCTGCAGTTTGTGTTGCTTTGTGTGTTACCCTTTCTACTACCAGATTTTCTTAGTTGCACATTACCAGTACATTAACATGTGTCAGTTGTAAGCTCAAGCTCATTGGGGGGAATTCACAAAAGTAGAGATAGCCGTTTTTTGGAGTAAAAGTGGTGGAAAAACTGGTGGAAAACACTTTCTCCAGATTCACAAACAGAAATCCGGCTAAATCGCCACTTTTCTGTTTTTGGTGAAAGAAAGACAGTTTACAGACACTTTTGTGAATTTGGCGTTTAAACGACATTTATACGACGTTTTAACGACATTTTTTCCCGACATTTTCAAAATGGAGTAAAACTCAGTGTAACTCTGTCAGACAAATTCTAAGCTCTTCTGTTTTGTTTCCCCCAGTCTCTATTAACATATTAATGGGGATTAGCAGCTTATTGTTAGGGGACAAGTTTCTATCTAACCCTAGAACAATAGGTGCAAAAAGCCTCATTAACATTTTATAAACAAGTAAAACACAGATTAAAAAAAGTTTAATGTATATCTTATATATAAAAAGTTTTTACCTCACATTTGCATGTTTATGCTAGTTTTAGCTTAATCAATGAGACAATAATAACATTTTGTGTGAATATATTGTAAGCATTTTTATTAAAAGAAAAAGTAAAGCCTCCCAGGCAAATTTTTAGTTTTAGCAGCAGTGCCCCCTCTTTAACCACTTCACTGACATTTGCCCCAACTTATCTCTGCTCCCATAGCATGTCCTGAACTACAGAGCTGCTTAACAGCATTGGTCCCCACCTGTTCCCAGCAGCCATCTTGGTGGCACATACACACTGGCACCCAAATTTGGATATTGGGGTACAGGGTTGGACTGGCCCAACAGGGCACTGGATAAAAACCCAGTGGGCCCTAGTCCTGTTGGACCTCTATTCACTGGGCATGTTGGTGTGTGGGCCAGATTGCTGCTGACCAGTAATGAGTAGGGGCTAGAGAAGAAGGTATTTAGACCCTTAAATCTTGTTACAGAAGTATAAAGCCCAGATTGTCCTGAAAAAATGATATATAGTTTCCCTGGGCAAACTAAAATTACCCCTCAGGAAAATGCCCCAAAGTGAAATAGCAAATGGCATATGAAATGCAAAATCTTGCTGGTAAAATTTGTATCCCAAGGCTCCTGTAGCTTTGGGACTGGGTTTGATGGGACCAACAGAATTACTAAGAGCTAAAGGCAAATTCATAAAAAAATGTCGGGAAAACGACAAAATCTGAAAACTGTCTGTTTAAAAGACAAATTCACAAAAGTGGAGATAGATGTTTGTGAATTAGGTGGAAAATCCAACAAATCTATCTCCACTTTTATTTTGTCAGAATATCACCACTTTTGTGAATTCCCCCCATAGTGTTCAGATTTGGCTGCTCTGTTCTAAATGCTCCTTAAAGGAACAGTAACACCAACAATGAAAATGTATCAAGGTGATTCAATATCATGTACTGTTGCCCTGCACTAAACTATAGTAGTCTTTTTGAAGCAAACACAGAAATTTTAGCAGTGCATAGCAACAGTACATTATATGTTAGTTACGTTAACCACTTTTATTCTTTGGTGTTACTGCTCCTTTAACAAGCAAAGGTAAAGACCATTTTTCCAGTACACTCAGTATGGGTGTCAGCCAGACTTTAGAAACTTATTTCCCTCCTAGGCTCAGCCTTTCTGGCACATCAAAACCATATTAATGACAAAGTATTTCATAGGTTGTAATTATTTATTAATGTGTGTGTGAAAATAGATATTCCCACTAGCTTCCCAGTTCGTTGATGCTGTAGATGTTCCTTCATTCCTTAGTTGCATGATAAAATGCAGAAGGCAACTGCTGTCATTCACTATGCTCAGGTTACCTGACTTGTAGAAACCGAATCCATGACTGCCAGTCCCTGGAGTATACTTTCCATGTCTTCTGCAACAAGGATGATTTTATTAGTTCTTCAACCTGGGAACAATAAGCAGCTAGAGAATGTCAGGGTATGGATAACCTTCTTTATCAGCTGCTGGTGCTAGCTTAATGATCGTCTCCCATTGCCCTCTAGATAGTGCATCTGTTATGAAATGAAAGTTCCGGGTACATGTTTGCTCTAAAATTAATATTATATTGCATGCAATGATGTACCAAAAGCCTAATTAAAGTGTTAATTCTGGTGTTATTAACAGCCTGCACCACATTCAGTATTGCTTCCATTATACCACTCCATTGTTCCATGGCTAAAATAACTGGGAAAAGTTCTAAGAGAGTTAAATTGATAGTTCATAGGGGGTGACAAATCTCCTGAAAATACCTTCCCCATCACTTGCCTTCAGACCGCCCAAGTAAAACACGTTATTCGCATCAATCTGGTGTACTTGCAGGAAACTTCTTCTTTTGCCGCAATTAAATGGGATCCAACCTCAAAGTATTTTCAGTAGATCTGTCGCCTGAAGTAGTGTAGATTTTTCACAGTTGACAAATCTCCCCATGTGCCAGTATCCTTATACCTTCCACTACCTGTTGCACTGTTTAAAGGGGAACCAGGGCTTCCAAACCAAAATTTGTTAGAGTGTGACACAACACAGAAACCCCCTGTACTAGCCTCAAAAGTAAACAGCCCATTTCTGAAAGTTAAAGTACTTTTAATTGTACGCCCAGCAATCTTTTCACTTTCTGTTTTTATTAGCAATTACTGTCTCTGGTTGCTATATTTTGTTGAATTATTGACCTGGTATTCTGGTGTAACAATATATGTGACTACAGAAGAATGTATGATATTTCAGCCATATTTGTGCTTCTTCTGTAAATTGTTCCTGTAGAATTAGGTCTATGTATTATAGAACACTGAGACACTGTTCTGGATGCTTTTCTAGATAGCAAATTCTATGCATGAAAAACTCCTTTTTATTTCTCCCAATCTTTGATTTACCAGTACATGTTTGGATAACTGAAACATGTCCAACTATATGTGCTTCTCCATAGCCTTTCTAGTCTTATGGCCCAAATACTACCTTAATTTTAGAACCTTTCTCACTGCTTCCCTTGTGCCACCCTGTGTCACTGATCTAGCTTTAGACTCCTGCAACAAATTTATACATTTATAAAATACCCTCTCTTCTGGTGTAACTTCCTCTGGCACTGTAAAATCCCCAAAGGATACATCAATTTCAAATAACCCATTTTTCACTCTTAACCTTTAGCGTTAAACTAACATGTAACTTTCTTGGCTGATGTAAAGTTATGAGTATGTTACACTTTTGTAAACTGCTGAAGACCGTTGTACTGGGCATATCCTCTGGCATCCATGGGTGTATTGTGTGCCGTTGAGACCTTCTGTGATGCTGGCCTCTGCTGTTCAAAAAATGTCATCTGTGTTCTGCAGTGTACATCTTGCTTGTCATTAACCTGTTCAGATATACTGTTTTGCTGTATATTTGGTTTGTGCAATCTGTATGAAATGTTGACAGTACGAAGGAAAAATTACCAGGTGATAATAAGGGCCCAATCCTCACAGAATTAGCTGTGTAAAGGGATTCTTATAAATACTTTTCCAAGGTAACATGGATAGCCAAGGTAAAGACTGAGTTTATTACCAGATTGGGGTACATTACCTTTCCCACAGGAATGGTCACGTGGCTACTTGAGCCGCTTGCTGCTACTACTGGACTGTTCTAGATTTTGTTGTTGCTGTTTTGAAGCTTTGCCTGTTTATTAATTGGTATTTATTTATTATTAATTAGTATTTAGCACTTGAATTTGCAATGCATATATTTTTTGCTGCTGTTAACCTTGTCTTTTCTTTGCTCACTGCTCTGATTTGACTACTAAAAGCTAGGCTTAAAATCCATATTTCAAATCAGGTGTAGAAACATCACCGGCATGCACTCAATGGACTCCAGAACAGCAGTTGTAAAACTTCAAAAAGGCTTTATTCAAGGATCCGGATCCTTGAATAAAGCCTTTTTGAAGTTTTACAACCGCTGTCCTGGAGTCAGTTGAGTGCATGCCGGTGATGTTTCTACACCTGATTTGAGGTTGTGTTTTCCCTTGCTGCGGGTCTGGGGCATTGCACCCGGGCCACTGAGAGGAAGCAGTGAGTGTATATTTAACCGTTCACAACTGTACGTAGAATATTAATTGCACTAATATGAAGACTGAATACCTACAGAGCGAGAGGTTCGGGGCATAAGCACCTGGACCTGTAGTCTAATTTGGTGAGCGTTTGACTTGTTATAAGAAACCATTAAATGTAAGCTTAAGTTTATAGTTCACCACTACATAAGTATATAAGTGAATAGGAACGACTGGGAGCCTCCAGACAAACAGAGTGAATGGTATTAAAATCCATATTGTCCACTGTGGTGGACCCCCAGTCTTAAGGTGGCCATTCACTGTAAGATCAACTCATTTGGCGAGGTCGCCAAGTGAGCAGATCTTCTCCCGATATGCCCATCTACGGGTGGGCGATATAGGGTTAATTCAATCAAATCAGAACGGCTGGCATAGGCGCCATCGGATGGGGGACCGCATCATCGAGCCTATACGGTCCCCCATTTGACGGAAAAATCAAACCTGCCCAATCGAGATCTGCCCAATTCCAGTTTTCTGTTGGGGAGGCCTGTCGGTGGTGCCCATAGACGGGCAGATAAGCTGCCTAATCGGTCACCTTTACATAGAGCGATTTGCATAAACTGAAAGTGACCATGTACTATGGCCAAGGCCCTGTTCTTTTCTGGCTCTCTAATCTCTTTGGCAAAGGAAAAAAAACATCTGGGTCATAACGCAACATTCCTCACCAGCTCTGACATAAATTGCCTGTACAGGAAATATAAAAGGATCGACTGCACACTAAAGATCACTGAAAATTTTAAGGGCAGCAAAGTGGCGCAATGGTTAGCTCTTTTGACTTTGGGGTCCTAGATTCAGTACCTAGAACTCAAATTGACCACAGAGGGCATAATTGTTATAGGTACTTAGAGCTTTATGCTACACTTGGGAAGGGACTGGTGTGAATGATATATAATCTTTGCCAGGCGCATAAGAATGTGTTAGCACTATACAAAGAATAACAATAATTATAATGTGGCAGTGTGAAGGGGGGCTTATTATATGAGGAATATAAAAGAAGCAGCTGAATACAGGTGCTTGACATAGTACTAAAGTACTCACTTTATGTGGAGTTTACAAGAAAGTGGAGCGCACACCATATCTGTTTGGCAAGGCCACGGAAATGGGGACCTGCTGCATGATCTGTGCCAGCAATGGGGACTATGGGAGCCCTGCTGATGAAGGACACACTTTTCCCTTACCCTTCCATGGTGACTGGTTCTCCTTTCTTTCCTGCAGGTCCCTGAATTGCAGTGGGCACACTATCTTCCTCAAGGCTCCAATCTTCCCTGCAGCGTACTTGTATCTTATTACTGGACCTGCAATCAAACAAATTTAGGATATAACTGATATTAACAACTTCAGTGTTTTCCTTTATCAGTTTTAAGTCCATTCATCCCCTCCCAATTCTCTCTCCACCGCCTGATCTCTATTATTCTGCTCTCCCCTCACCTTCTCCCCCCCTTCCCCCCAACCCACTTGCTGCATTTTTTTCTGCTGGCTTGTTAACAAAAGGCCCTTATGGGGCCTCACCAGCAATGACTAGGCTCGTCCTATTTTTATCTCAGTTTTCCTCACAACCTGACTGCCTCTCCCACCTAACTCATAAACTTGCCTGTCTCTCCCTTTTTGACAATCCCTTCCCGCGCCCCCCATCCAACACACAAAGTCTCCCCTTCCCATTGCCCCCAGCTCCCCCTCCTCCCTTTACAGTACCTTAACCTTCTCCACCAATCATTTTCTTCTTCAGCCTCCCAGACTTGTCCCTCGCAATGAACTCTGGGCAACGTAGTGCCATTTTCAATTCATATTCATACTGGCGCGGCTCTCAAAACTACAACTCCCAGTCTTACCCTCAACACGGCCTTTGATTGGCCATTGCGTGCAGAATGAATGAAATTGTACAGTATTGTGATATTAGAGGGGCTGCAGTGTTCCTGCCTAATACCCAGCTGCACCATGAACACAGCCCTCCACAACCCCTTAAAATCGTGAGTATACTGGACTTAAAGATAGTTACAGCTGTGTATACTGCATTTACACTGTCTGAGACTGTATATCTTTCAGATGTATACATGTGTGTTTAGCATTATTACAACATGGACATATCTACATGAATACTATGCATGAAAGAGTGTGTCTGCCTGCCAATTTGTGTATTATAGTGTGTGTGTGTATGTAATACATTTATTTGAGATTATATATATATCTATATATATATAGATATATGTGTGTGTGTGTGTTTGTTCTGTACATTTGCATGTAGATTGTTATATATATTAACTCTTGTGGGTGCTATATATATATTAAATGTCAAAAAGTGGAATCAACCATCTATTCTGCACGTATACTATGCATTATAGAATTTCACAGTGAGGTCACATCCAGCTGCTTTTAGAGGAGGGTCTTACATCTGGATTAGACTGTATCCTTAGGGTATGTCTGAGGTCTAGACTGCGACTGCGATCGTTTGCCTATTATCTATCCATGTATTTAGCTACCTATTCATCCATCTGTCTTTGCCTATCGTTCCTTTGGGAAAGGGAATTTATTTGTGATTACCCATAGTTCACTTTTCTACAGCATTTTCATATAAAATGTACAGCAGTGTTTTGCTGATTTTAATAGTATTTGGTTGCACCTGAGTAATATGAATTTTGAAAGCTAAATTTAGGGTATTGTCTTAAAAATAAAATCCCTGTAACTTATGTTAACACTATTAATGCATTTTATGCATAATATTTATTCAAAAATATGTAATATGCTTAAATATGTGTTTTAAGCCATACATAGCACCATGCAAGCAGAGCAAGTGAGCTGAGTGCCTGGGAACCTTCTGTCCTTAATTCCTAGTGCACATCTGGGCAGACTGTATGCACGTGATAAAGTAGCCATTAACCCAGTCAGTGCCTGAAGTAATCAGACTGTAATAATAAGCAAATAATGGATACTGCATCACTCTGCATACTGTTTGACACTAAATAATTATTTGTAGTTTTGCAGCCATGAGCATATTTAAAGCTGCAGAAGATTATAGAAGAACTGCATTTTGTCAGATATGAGTAAAATATGGGTTACTGCTGTCACCTAAAATCCTATATTTCTCCCAGTGGTTAAGCTGGGGACATTTCACTTTAACTCATTCAGCTCTGACTGAATACAACTGTGAGAGGCAGTTCTCGTTCTTTCTGGTACTGTGTGCAGTTATCAGTTTAACCTAATTTGATTTGACACATGCACTGCAAAATATAGTATGACTGCTCTCTGTAAAATGCATTATATGCATGCTTTTTATCAAAAATATTTGCAGATTGTGACTGTAGCTTTGTAAGCAAATTGGCAAGGCTTCTCTCTCAAGCAATGCACTGGACATGAAGACTTGATAAGGAGAAAGCCTTTATTGAGTGAAAATCTAATGTTACAGATTATCTTATTGGTAAATTAAATTTTTGGTAAATTAAAATACAGTTACTGTTACTAATCTTGCTTTCACAAGGACTTACATATATGGCGCTGTTGTATTAGGCTGTATGCCACACTCACATATATTATAAGATCCGTGTATACCTGCTTTAATTTGACAATTCTAATTTCTTTAGTATATTTGTATATTAAGGAGACATTGTTTTAATCATTTTTTAAAGAATAATAAGTTTTATCACTTATATTAGTAAGTAAAACAAAGGAAATTTAATTTATTAGAGGCACTGTGTCCAAAAGTTACTGCTTGGTAAATTTAAGCTAGAGTTTAAATCATTTTTAGGATAATTTGGCCACCAGAGGACATGGTTTCAGTGGACTCTGTGGTTCATATGTAACTGGTTGCATTGGTGAGAAACATTAAGGCAGCTTTTACTGCCTTATACAAATAAACATAATGATGCGCAGATAAATAAGGCCATGGTAAATACCTTATATGAATTTATAGAAATATAAATTGAATATAGGCCCTTTTACACTACACTAGAACTTAGTAAAGCACAAATTATGCAGTGTAAGTCCCTGTGTGTATATATATATATATATATATATATATATATATATATATATATATATATATACAGAGATCTGCATGTGCACCCAAGCAACCCTGATATGTTTTTTCTTTATGTGTCCTAACATCATTTCTGTCATATTGTTGATATTTAGGTACTATATATACTTTAATATATATTTAATATGTACTATATATATACTTTAATAATGAATGCTCCTTATATATATTTGTTGTGTGCTCAGCCTGGTGTAGTAAAGGGGCAGTATTATGGCAGAAAATAATTGAACGTGCATTATATTTTGACTGTTATATTGGTACACACTTGCCTATCCACTCAAGCTATCATTCCTGATCTTATAAAGTTGCCATTGAAACCAGCATTGCCAGTTTCCAAGCTGTCTGGGTCCTGTCTGTGTCTCAGCTCCAATTATATGTGTGCAGACATCTCATGACAGTTCTGCCTGACTGGGTGAACCCAGCCTGTTACATATTCATATCTGTGGGGAATTCATATATATTGTATCTGTGTGCATAATAAGCATATATGCTCCCATGTATCCATAAATGTACATTTTCTGTATACATGCACATGTATTGCTAAGAAAATACCTCTTCATAATAGATTGTTATACAGTACTATAAAATAATTATGTCATGCTTTGTGAATATTAATGATGACCACTGCAGAACTGAAGACTTACCTACTGTAAGATATAACTAGAAAAATATCCTATCTGAACAAGGCAATGATACATTTTGGAAAAAAATTAGAAGTATATTTAGAAGTGACATTTGCATGCAACAAGACTCCAGCCACTATAAACTACATTGTCCAAAATGCAGCAAGCCAGTGGCTAACAGTCACATGCAATGTCCCATTGCTTTCTGGGAAAAATGCACAGTCCAGAGCAGGCTCTAATTTAATATTTAGTAATGGACCAGGACACCGATAGTACAAATCCAATATGGAAGCAGAATTTTTAATCTAATATGGAATGAAATTCAAGATTGGACTATAAAATAAAAATATACATTATTTAGCACCAACTTAGCATTTAAAGTGAATTATATACTAACCTGTGTTTTTAATTTTTTGATATAGAATGGAATAGTAGGGAGCATTTTTCTTTTCAGTGCATCAGAGATGTCTGTATCTGTGCTATTAACTCTTATTTTCTCTTTCCTCGTTGTCTAATAATCTCCTCCTATTTTATGATGACTGACAGTGCAAGCAGCACTGTAAGAACCTCATCATATAAAGTAGAAGGGGTTATAGTCTTGATTGGCTGACCTTTAGGACTACAGCATTTTGTCCCCTCCCAATTTCTTTCCCAAGTTGGTTGTTGGTCATTTATATATTTAGGTAAATTAATATGTAAATCACATGTCAACATGAACACTTGGCTGCAATGCTGCCCAGTCTTTGCAAAAGTGTGATATCAATAAGTGGATGTAGAATTTTTGCTGTATTTTTCATGTCTTTGTCTGGAAGCCCACCACCTCCTGCAGTAACTGATAGAGCAGCAGTCTCTTGTTTTTCACAGGAGCAAGTAATTGCTGATAGTTTACCTAAACACTTTTGGCTCAGCTCATCTAATTCTTGGATCACTGCAGCATTCTCAAGGTCTTCTGATGTTCCAAATGTTTCTCTCTCTCTCTGAGCTCTTAGAGGAAAATGCATAAAGCAGACCAGATTGAAGGGCTGTGCAAAGGGTCAGATTGTAGACCCCAGTGTGGCTAATTGAAGCAATAATAGTCTGAGTATTACTGCCTCACACTTACTGCTTTGTATATATAAGTCTGAAGTAGACCCAGGGTTGATGTGGGCCTTACTGCTTATATAGGCTACTCTGGGATTCCCCTGTTCCGCCTCTCCTCCATAACACCTATGGAGAGTGGTTTGACTACAGTAGATTGTGTTCTTTTCTTCATTATCGCTTCTTCTATCAGCCAAACCTCTGGTTTAGCACTGGTTGTTCAGGAGCTGAGTACCAATGTCTTCTTTTTATGACATCTACTTTTCAGTATTGTCCATTCTATTAAATTGTGATATTTTGTATAATCAGACGACTACATTGAGAAAAATGATACATCACAGAATTGCTGTGTCTTTAAATATGGCGATGACCTTGCTTTGAACTCATGTTGCTCATGAACTACTAAAACCTTTAATCTGTCATAAGTCAGAGGTACAATCGGGTTCAGGCACAGTAGAACTGATGAACTGGAGGTTAAATGAGGAAGAGAGTGGGGGGTTAGCGGTGGTAACTGTGGCAAAGGGGCTGGGGAGGCGGTTTGCCCGTCCAGTAGTATTGCCTGGTGTGGCAATTCTACTTGACCCAGCTCTGCCAGTGACCTTCTACACACTGTGGTGGGAGACACAGTCTGAGACAGGATTATCCTGATGAAGGGAGGGAGTGTCCCCCCTGAAACGTTGATCCTTGTTTTTGACAGAAAAAATAGGGTAGTCTCCGCAGCAAAATTGCATGGTTGTGCACTCTCTGTTTTTTATTCTTTTTATTTTATCTTATTTATACATGCAGTCTATTGATAGTCAACTGTAGTACTTTGTAAAACCCCTCTACATTACTATTTAGGTCTATATCCACCTTTCTCAACATATAACTCTACCTATGACTTGTCCTGTTGCTCCCCATAACCTCTCTTTATGAAACCTTTCTAAGCTCCATATACCCCCAATATTACCCTCCGTTATACCAAATAACTAGTCTAAATATTCTTCCATTATTACCTTTTGCATACAGAGCTCTTATACTTTTTCAGCACTGCAGTGAAATGTATATTTTGATGGGTGTCAGGCACGGCTGCTTCTCTCCCCTGTGCAAGGCCTTTGAAATGTTAATGTACTGGTATTGCTGCATATATACATATATATTGGGATTTGATGCGTGCAGGGTGTGCAAGTATTAATCTGGCAGCACCCCCTCCCTCACACCCACACACTGAGATGCTGGTGTCTTTTGTCTGTTCTACATAGGGAGCGGTGGGGGGATTGAAGGGGTGAAATGTGTGAGAGTTGTGGGTAGGGAGGGAGGAGGGCAAGCCAAGGAAAAATAAGACAGGCAGGACATGAAATGAGAGATGAAATGGAGAGAGGCTTAAGGACAAGAGTGAAAAGGGTAAGAAAAGAGGGGTAAGTAGGACAAAGGACAAAACATATACATATAGAAAGAGAGAGAGAATGATACTGTTAGTACGTGGCAGATAATAGAGAATAACTATGGAGTACAAATGGTGTCACAGGGTGAGAGTTTGGTTCAGAAAAGAAAAAAAGTAACAAGAAAGAGATGGAGTAAAAACAGGAGAAGACTAACCCTGAAACCCTATGAAAAAGTTATGTAAGAAAAAAAAATAACAATATAATGAAATGCAAAGGATACATGTGTAAAGGTAGGGTTTCTGCCTACATTTCTCATATTGCAAGTGGAATTCTTACTGCAGAGGTAAAAGAACTTAAGGAGGAGTAAGGAAGGGGGAGGGTGGGAAGAGCTTGAAAGGGCTAGGGGAGCACAACAACTGCTTCATTAGAGAAAACCTTACTGTAGAGGTAGCAGAAGAGCTACAGTTTATAAGAACAGGATCACAACTGAAATAGGCCTCATTCATATTACAGACAATAGTATGATGGTGATACAATGTAATTGCATGTATTAAGTTGTTCTGACTGGAAAATTCTTATACTGATAAACTCTATAACAATCAGATGGTGATTACTTTTATATCTTGTCTGGCTGATTGTCAAATGGAGGAACAACTCTGCCCCATCAGAGCAGGCAAATGAAAAAAATACACCCACATTTATTTCATAATCACGTAGAAATCCACTATCCTGTATATCTTTTCTTTGTTTTACCACAGTTACATCCTACTAGGATACACAGTGTAAAAAATGCCAGACAACAGACAATGAATATAACAGAAAGCAAAAGTGAGATGTAGCTTTAGTAGCATCAGGAGAAAGGAAGAGGAGGAAATGAGAGAGCCTGACATAGGCAGAAGGTAAAATGCTGGTTTGAGAACCTTTTGTGAAAGAAAAGAGAATCTGGCAGTGGAGTATTTAAGTGAAGAAATTTGAACTGTAGACCAAACTGTTAATAAAACACAATACCGACATTTGCTATGTTGGTATCTTAATAAGAGCAATGCACAAAGCTTGAGAAATATTTTGAATTAGCGGTAACGAAATGCAAAAAAAGTAAAACTAAAAGGTTGTCATTTAAATGGGAAATATACACTTGTTTTTAACAAAGTGAATCAATTTCACTGGATTTATAGAAAACCAGTGATAAAGAGAGTAGCACTGTACTCCTCCATTTAAGGGGAACTCATAAATGTCTGGAAGGGACTTTATAATGACATGATCTGCCCTACTAAAGTCACATTAAAAAGTCCCAGTGAAACACTGCTACCTAAAGAGCCCTCCCCTTCAACATCAGTGCACAACAGTCAGTCAAAAGTAACCTTGCACGGCAGTGTTCTACTGGGTGCTGAACATATTTATTTATAGACTGTTTTAGAAACATACATTCTATATGGCACACCTTGAGATGTGTTAAAATATAACCTTTATTACATGTTAATAAAAATGTGTTAAAAATAAAAATTAAAAATCATGTCTTGGTTATACACCACAAGTTTTTTTTTACTGTATTGGGCTTAGTGCTTTTGGCAATTATATTGAGATACTTAAGGTTCCTTATCTATACTGATACTTGTATCCTTTTTCATCAACAGCTATACTAGGTAGCTTCTCAAATGATTCATTTAACAGTTGTTACATTGTATGGGATAAAACTCTAGAATGGGGAGATATATATATAATTTACCATTCACGGCGCCTAAATGATTATTAGCTCTGTGAAGAGTTATAATTCTCCCAGTTTTGCGACTCCAAAGATTTACTTTATTCACAGGGATCCCTCCCCACTTATTCATCCAACTTGCCCCAGTCAAGGTCTTCCTGCTGCAGTCAAGATTCCTGCTGCAAGGTGTGCCATATAGGATATATTTTTCTAATAAAATAGTCTAGCCGTACTTAAAGGGAGCTGTCACCCTGAAATTGTTTCCCCCACCAGAGGTGTAGGCATGTAGAGCCTGGGGGGGTTAGGGGAAACAATAGTTTTTTTAAAAAATATGCTCCTCCAGAACTAGGCCGCTGACAAGTATAAGCTCCCTCCCAGTGCAGGTGGCTTACTGCTGATGGGGCAAAAACAAAACTATTTTTTCCCCAAACCATAGTGTGGGCTCTATTAGCCCACACCTCTGGTGGGGGAAACAATTTCAGTGTGACAGGTGCCCTCTAACATGACTTTTTGATTTTAGCTCATGTTAAGCACAGATAAATATTTTCCCTCAAGAGCTAAATTGTCATAGATATATTTGTTTCGTGTGATGCACATAACATAGAGCTATGCACTTTCTGCATCTGAAACCTAGTCTAGCCCTGACACTTTATATATTTTTATTTCACATTCATAGCCATTACACTTCCTTGCTGTATAACCTCACACACAGTGGTATTACCTAATAGTAGAGGTTTTCCCTTATACTTATTATTGTCTATCCTATCTGTGCCTGTACTCATTTGTATCACATCAGCTTTAACACAAAATCACTGGCCTTATACATTTATATATTTTATACCTAGCCTTGCCCTCATATTTCCTTGCTGACAAATCTTACTTATTTTTCTATTTCTACCATCTTAACAAACATTAATATATCTGACCCTATGTTTAAGTTTGCTCTTTGCAATGATTAGTGTAAATCACAGCAAAAACGCGATTGAGATGTTTTTGAAATTGTGACTTATTGTTTGTTTGTTTTTTTGCTGGACTTTTTCCTGGCTTTTTCCCCCACAATTACATTTTTTCCATAAATAAAAGCCTCTGCAGTTTTAGGTGGTGTGAATTTTGGTTTATACTAATCACACCAAAACACAAATGTGAACATTCTTAAAGGTGCCTTAGTCAAGACCACATATTTTTAGGCTTTCACTTCCTTACTAACTAAGCTTGCAGTTTCTGACTATTGTTCATATTTCTTTATCTCCTACCTAAAGTAGACCTTTAGCTTTCTTATTATTTAAAGGGCACCTATTGCATGAAAAATGTTTCCCCCACTGGAGGAGCAAACTAACAGAAGCCAGGACTGTAGAAGGGGGAAACATTAGTCTCTCTTCTTGCAGAATTTCTCCCTGACCAGTGCTCCCCCCCCCACACCAAGAGGGAGCTTCCATTGCAGGTGGGCATGTTATAGCGCATGCATGCACAGCAACAACAGTTCCTCTGCACTCACCCATTATCAATATATAGGACATTAAGACATTTTGTGCATTAAACTACCAAGAAATGCCCTCCCCTTAAAGGAACAGTAACACCAAAAAATTAAAGAGTTTTAAAGTAAATGAAATATAATGTACTGTTGCCCTGCACTGGTAAAAGTTGTGTGTTTGCTACAGTAACTCTACTATATTTATATATAATAAGCTGCTGTGTAGCCATGGGGGCAGCCATTCAAGCTGGAAAAAAGGAGAAAAGGCACAGGTTACATAGCAGATAACTGATAAGCTCTGTATAATACAATAGTGTTTTATCTGTTATCTGCTAAGTGCCCGTGCCTTTTCTCCTTTGAATGGCTGCCCCCATGGCTACATAGCTGCATTCTTTATATAAACCATAGTAGTGTTTCTGAGGCAAAACACCAGTTGTACCAGTGCAGGGAAGCAGTACATTATATTGGAATTTCTTTCATACATTTGAATTTTTTGGTGTTACCGTTCCTTTAAAGCAAACCAGGGATAGTTCATCCATATTTTAATAAACTTCAAGCTGGCCACCTACTAAATTTTAAACCATTAAGCAGGGATGCAATGAGGCTGTGACCACAAAAATCATATGGACAGCAACAAGAGGTCCTCTGCACTCACCCATTATCAATATACTGTATTTAGGATATTCTGAGCTTTAAGCTAAGATTTTGAGGTAAGCACAACATGCCCTTGTTTGCTATAGTTTATACAGGAGCAGTGGCCAGCTCCAGGTTGTAGCTCCCACCCTTCCCAGCTACAGTCAGGTGATCCCAGTGGAGCCAATAAAAGGTCAACCATCTGGGAGTTTTAACCTTAAAAAAAGTAAGTTGCAGGTCAAACTCAGTCCCTTTGTAAAATGTATAATGAAGCAGTAGAATTCTTAATGAATCAGATGAAAGTGAGTGTAGGACTGGCCAGACTGGGGATGATGTAGTTGGCCAGCTTGAATATTTTGCAATATATGGTCAAACAATCCCTGTTTTGCTTAAAGGGGAGGGCATTTCTTGGCAGCTTAATGCAGAGAATGTCTTAATGTCCTATATGTATTGATAATCGGTGAGTGCAGAGGAACTCTTGTTGCTGTCTATATGGTTTAAAATGTAGTGGTGAGCACAATTTCCCCTTGTTTGCACATGCATGCACATAATGACCAAATAAAACATATGTAAAATTGATGAAGATGTTGACAGATCCTACATTAAACCTAGTTACTATTCCTTACTGATAAACATACCATTTTTTTATATACTTACATCTCTTTTCTGGCTTTCCTTAAAGTCAGGTTATTTCATAGTGAGCGAACTTACACAAATCTGTATCTAATTAGTCTAACCCTCATTCTAGACATCTTTATACTAACCTTACACATTTCTGTTTCTCAGACCTAGATATAGTCCAGCCCTCAATCTAAATACAGTCTGGCCCCAATTCTACTTCCCTGCATTTTGCGCAATGTCTGCATTTCCCAGAATTTATGTTTTGTCTCTTACACCATATTCTTGGCCTATTTTCCTTGAAAATACCTGTCTGACCCCTGTGAATGTTAGTTTTTAGTTTCAGAAGTTTTTCTGAATTTGAAGTTATTTTTTCACAGTCCACACCAATTCTACAGTCAAATTATAATTCAGCCTGTCACAATTTCTTTTTAGTCAAATGAAAAATGTAAAATTGTAGTTTTAATGTAACCTTACAGCATCCAATAAGTTTGAACAACCCCTGGACTAGTATAATGCTATTTAGGAGATGTTGTACTCTGTGGTAACTAGGATCTTCCTTGTTCTTGCCCAGCTTAGACTTGGCCTGTTGCAACTGTAGGGCATGTATTACATGGGACTCTTTCTGTCAGGTGGGCCCTTGCCGTATAGTTTGAGGAAGGGTTAACCGCAACAACTTATCCACAAAAAACTGATTTTTCTATCATTTGGGCACCTGTGGTTCTTTCAACAAACCTTGTTTGGTGATACTGTTCAGATGGTACCATAGTGTTCACTACATAGATAATTTGGACAGTATCATCTACTTTTGGTGTTAAAAAGGAGTAGTGTTGGCAAGAGGTAGTACTCACTTATAGGCAAACTAGCCCCCAGCACTAGCAGATGCTCACAGTGGGTCCCTATTCCAGAAATCTCTTGTATAATCTTTTAATTTGGCTGTAAATTTTATGAGGGAATGGAATAAAGAGGTAGCAAAAAGTTATATAGTAAGGTAAAGACCAAAAAAGTGCCTGAGACTGAAACTTTAGAATGAATAATTGCACAAAGCATTCAGAGAAAAAAGATTGATTGAATGCTACCTTTACTGTCAAACAAAGGGACATATACTGTATATAGCACTCAAATAATAACTGGTGTATAGAAAAGGTTGGGTAATTCAGATAGAGTCAGATGTGCTACTGTATAACTTACTTGTGATGATATGAGGATATCATACCAATACGTGTACAGTTGGTGGGTCACAGGTACAGGTTAAGGGGCATATGGCAAAGGTAGAAAACCATGTACCCTGACAGTTTCAAGGTTTCAAGGCACTGATCTGTTACAAAAATATGTATAATATGTCAATGAAACAAGGGGGCACAAAAATGAAGCAAAGTGTAATCACTGAAGATATCACCAAGAGATGGGCAAATGGCTGGACAAAAAGTCATAATACAGACAGCAAGGAAAGGAAGGAAAATAGGACATTTGGCCTAACCAAATAAAATATAGTGATATATATACTGTATATATATATATATATATACACACATAGACAGCACCTGATTTTTGTTTTATTCCCCTGGTGCATGGTAATTAGAACAGTATACAAAAAACAGACCAGCAACCAGGGAACTCTATTTCCCAAAAAATGTTTTATATTATGAGAACAACATGTGGTTGTAGAAGTTTTATGTTCTCATAATACAAAATGTTTTTGGAAATCAAGTCCCTTTGTTGCTGGTGATAGATCTCCTTATTCCTTGACTGGTAGCAGTCTTAGATTGGGAAGTAAAAGTTCATCAAAGGTTGTAGCCTGGCAGATTTAAATGTAGATTGAGAAAGAGAGAGAAAAAGGAGGATGTCAGGTAGAGAAGACAGGATAATTTAAAAAAGATCAATGAAAACTTAGAGTTGCAAAGAAAAAGTGATAGACAACTACGGAGCTATATCTTTTCACTCTTGACTCCTATGTTTGGGATGATCTATGAATATACTTGGTTATTTAAAGAAATTAATGCATCTAACATTGTTCACTATATGATTTAAATGTCATACAGACAGGGTTATGCATACTGGGGAGATGGCAACAAAATATCTAATTGAGTAAACTAAATTTAAAGATAACTGTCTAAACAGATTAGTATGAAAAACCATTACATTTGAAGAAAGCTGATCATTTCAAAGTTGATCCCACATTTTTAGGTAATTAGATAAGGCAGACAGAACAAAACACCTTTGCATTTTGGCACAATTTATGTAAACCACAGCAAAAAATAAGGAATCTCACATTTGCAAAAAAAAAAAAATGAAATTGGGCAAAAAAAAATTTTTTTGGTGAATTACAGCACAACACGAATATTATTAATAAATAATAATAATAAATTAATAAAGCTGCCTCTAAGTGTCAGAAATAAATATTTGCAATAAAAGTAAATGTAACTAAAAGCCGAAGGCCCTCAGTACATTTTCTTTCTTTCTTTTATTCATTTTTTTTTCCAAGCAGTAACTAAAACTAACAGGAGTTTTAAAGCTGCCTCATAGATATCTGCCTAATAATTCAGTCCTGGCAATTATTATTATTATTTTTATTAACATGTATCTATAAAGTGCTAACATATTCTGCAGTGCTGTACAATAAATGGGTTTATACATTGGAAATACATAATTACATACAAAGCAACCAATAACAGATACAAGGTGAAGAGGGCCCTGCCAAAAAGAGTTTACAATCTATAAGAAAAAGGGGTTGAGACACAAGGTGTATGAGTGGGAAAGGTAAGAAATAAAGAAGGTGAGATTTATAGCATTTAGCAGCACGCACACTGAATTTATACTAAACTAAGAGCTATGACACACAGAGCTACTTGTAGCCAGCTACTTGTTGCAGCCACAGAAAATACCATAGACAATGCTGCCTGCCATAGACAATACTGAGAATTGTATCTGCTAAAACACACAAAGAGACAATTATTAATAATGTCTATTGTGTAGCTGCTATAAGTTCCATTGCCCTAAATTAGGGAAACTTTTATAAATAAATTAATTTTAACTTATCTTTTGAAGGATTAGAAGTCGCATTGCATTGCAGGGATTGGCAGAGTGGAATGGCAAAGGATAACCCCAAGGCACCGGGACTGAATTATGAGCTCTTGATTGAGATTAGGAGAGAAAAGAGAGATCTGAGTATCATCAGCATAGAGGTATTATTGAAAACAATATGAGTTGATTAGTTTGACAAGGGTGAGAAAATAATAATGGGCTCAGGACAGTGCCCTGAGGAACCCCAACTAAAAGAAGTAAGGGAGAAGATGATTCTTCATTGTAGGAGACACTAAAAGAACGATCTGAGTGGAAAGATGAAAACCAGAAAAAGGCAGTGTCGTGAAACCCAAAAGAATGAAGGGACTGGAGGAGGCGAGGATGATCCAAAGGATCTAGAGATCAAGATGTATTAGTAGTGAGAAGTGTTTTTTTGGCTTTGGCCAATTAAAACTCATTAGTTAGGTGGGTAAGAGCAGTTTCCGTGGAGTGTTGTTGCCTAAAACCAGATTGAAGGGGACTCAGAGAGGAATTGGGATGGATAGGGAATCAGATGAAAGAAAATACAAAAGCCAAACAGCAAAGCCGTAAATAAATTGTGAAGTTGGTCCTGAAGGTTGGTATATGACAGTGATACAAATTGATACAGCAGAAAAGAAAGCCTAACAGTGAGTGAGCCACAAATGAGGGAAATTACAGAAAAGTAGCAGGTGGAAGGACTTTAAACGTACAGTGGAAGGGGGTGGGGGTGGAAGAGGAATCCTACCCCATACTCTGCTCTGTTTCTAGGACTGGGAGTGTGAATAAAGTGTAGACTCCCATACTACAGGGCAGCAGGTGAGGCAGTGTCTGTAGATGAGAGCCAGGTTTCAGTTATTGCAAATAGATTGAAGGTGTTAGTGATCAAAAGCTCATTAATGGAGGTAAGTGTGTAGCAGACTAAATTGGAATTTCAGAGGGCACAAGATATCTGAACAGTGGCATTGGACATGGGGATAAGGTACAATGCTAAGAACTTCTGTCACTGCAATTGTTTAGTTCCCAGCTGAACTAAAAGTTTGGTAGTAGCTCTCTTCCTTTACAATCAAATCATTTGTAGTGATGGCCAGATCACTGGATCAGCTTGGTTTAGTTTTCTATGTGCATAGGCAAGACTGCACACAATCCACTTTTTTTTTTTTATTACTCTGGGGTAAATACAATATCTATTGAACTTCTCATTGGCTGCAGTGACACCCATGTGAAAGTGTTACAGTTCAAAAATGCACGCTTGTGATGAAATTTGCTCCATGTGCGCATTGACAGACAGTCAGTGGTATTAGATGCAATATGTGAAGTTAGGCATGTTAGGTATAAATATGTTATTGTCTTAATGTGTTAATAACTCAGTTTGCTTGACATTTGGGTGGTACTGTTTTTGTCCTGTTTCCTTAACTGAAAGAGAGACAAATGCAAAATAAACTTCGCTTAGGGCTCTGGTACACGGGGAGATTAGTCGCCCGCGGCAAAACTCCCTGCTCGCGGGCGACTAATCTCCCCGAGTTGCCTTCCCTCTGCCATCCCACCGGCGAACATGTAAGTCGCCGGCGGGATGGCAGACGCGGCGGCGCGATTTCGGGAAATCGCCGAAAAAGACTCGCGAGTCTTTTTCGGCGATTTGCGCGAAATCGCGCCGCCGCGTCTGCCATCCCGCCGGCGACTTACATGTTCGCCGGTGGGATGGCAGAGGGAAGGCAACTCGGGGAGATTAGTCGCCCGCGAGCAGGGAGTTTTGCCGCGGGCGACTAATCTCCCCGTGTACCAGAGCCCTTAAGGCATAGAGGCTGGGCAGGCAATATTTGATTGACAGCTGGGATTTTTTTAATGCCTTTAAAATAAAAAAATAAATTTGAGTTTAATTTTAAGTTTCATTTGAAAATTACTTTTATTTTACTTTTAGTATGTTTGTAGTGCTATTCTGAGACAATTTGCAGGTGGTCTTCCTTTTTTATTATTTGTGGTTTTTGTAGCTATAGCTAGGGTCCCAGTTACCTGAGAAAACAGGCACTGGTTTGAATGAGAGACTGCAATATAAACAGAAATGGGCTCCTCTTTTGAAAGCTGGAAAGTCAGAGTGCAAAACAAACGTAAAAATGGTAAAACATTAAAGGAGAAGGAAAGGTAAAAGCTAAGTAAGCTTTATCAGAAAGGTATATGTAAATACAGCCATAAACACTCACAGAAACGCTGCACTGAATCTTCTATCAAAAGAAAAAAGATTTCTTGTCTCTTTTTTTTCCTGTGCCAGAGTCTGCGCAGCTCTCTCCCCTCTCACCTCTCCTGCTCCCCCCTCCCTCAAGAATACTAAGAACTCCCCCCCCCTTAGGAATGTGTGATCTGAGCCAATCAGCAGGAAGCTTCCTCAAAGTCTTATAAACTGGGCATGTAAAGGGGTCTTAGTCTCGGTGCAGGAGTGAGGCATTTTGGGAATTTTCTTTACAGAGCTCAGTGTATTTATTTACTATGAGGCTTCTGATCATCTGAATTGGAGAAATATGAGGAGACTTAAAGGCACTATTAAGTGAACTGAAAGTATGCCTGCAGCTTGAGATTAACTCTTTATTAGCCTTTCCTTCTCCTTTAAAATCAATTGAAAATTTGCTGAAAACTGTCCATTCCAGCAAAGTTTATTTTTCTATGGTCACAAAGCTTTAGGGCAGATGTAATAATATGCAAACTAGGAAATTCTGAAATTCTTACACTCATCCTGTTTGTAAATTTGTTGACTGGCTTTTTAGCTATTTTTAAAAAAAAGAGAAAAGTTTCAGAATAAAAAATAAAGAAGAATACAAATGTGGAAAGAAGAATGTAGCCTAATCTGTGCAAGAAACAACATTTTTATTTGAGAAAATGCAAATAGCTTTGCATGAGGCCTATCACATCTGTCCTCTACAAATTAGTTTCTGATAAGACATTTTGCTCTATAGGAAATGAGTGTATACAACCTTGCAAATAATTCAGCTTACTCAATTACTCCGCCTAATATCATGTTTCTTATGAGCATTTATTCTGTGTTTAGATTGATTGCTTATATAACCTCATTGCTTCCTTTGGACCATTTTACATCTTATGGCCCCACATGTGTTCTCCTTATGGCCCACCATACTGAATGTATGTATCACCAGTGTTGCTCTTTGTATATTTTGGACCATATTTGTACCCAGACATGTTCTGACAGCCAGTGTCATAGCGCATACACTTCTAGGTTCAAGGTAAACTCTACGGTAAAAGTGCATCCTTAAGGCATTCTTAACCTACCAAAACATCAATCAGTTAAAGAATTTGTTTTTAATGAAATTAAAGGTGTAAAATGTAATAAAAAATATCAGCTTCTTAAAAATATATGACACAGTCATCAACTAACAATCAATTATTCTGATGTAGAAACATCACCTTTAATATTTTGGAGTGCTGTAGCCTTTTTTAAGTGATTGTTAAACTTTTTTATAGCCTAGTCATTTACACTAGTTATTGAATTATGTTATTTAGCAGCATTTTTTTAGCAGTGGGTCCTTTTGTAGAAATTCTGTAACCTAATTTAGGTTAACTCTTTTCTTTTAACCACTTCCTGCTACACTAAGGATCACTTAAAGAGTTGCTCTGTATCTCCAATGGCAACATTTTTATATTTATATGTTGACTCAGATAATTTTACATTAATAATTCTATTTTACCAGTTTAATATAGAAAACAATTGCAAAATCAGTTTTCCTCCACCAAAAGGTGTGGCCAAATAGACTCTGTGAGTCAATATACCTAGTATTAACACTGCGCTAAAAGTAGATAATAAATAGATAAAATCAGCTGCACCACAAATAGTGGATCCAATAGTCCACTGATAAATAATAAGAGTTCACCACAGGTGCGCTTGTTCCAGACCCCCATGCCACAGCAACACTCTATAAATGAAATAAAAATCGCACAATAGTGTAGTAGTGTCTAAACCAGCACTATGCAGCTTACAGTATTCTACTTACAAAGTAGACTTTTCGTTTATGCGCCTCAAAAAGAATGGAAACATACATGTAAGAATCTTCTCCCTGTTCCAAAACAAATGGCCAAGGATCGTGAAGCCTGTACCGGTGTTTAGATAACTTCCCTGCTACTGGATCTACTCACCATGTCTCGAATTTCAAAGTGCATTACACGCTGTTTCCTGCTCCGTATTCTCCCTTCGTGCTGATAGCAGAGGCTACCTTCCGTCCCGTACTCTGTGAGTGGCCATGTTAGTTGGCACACATACTCATAATGAGCGGATCTCCCTTGCTCACTTACTATGTGCATGTGCCTGATGTCACAGACATGCACATTGCGCGAATTGCAGCATTCGCTCATTATGTGCATACATGTGCCCCAACATGGCTGCCCGCACCTGGGGCTCCCTACCGGTGCAAATAGCCCAGCACTGGCAGGGGCAGTTTAAAAAATAAACCTATTGGTTCCCCTATCTGAAGGGCAGGGTCTATTAGCCCGCATCTCTGGTGGGGGGAACAATATAGGGGTGATAGGTGCCCTTTAACAGCCGAGAACATTCTAGACTTGCTGTATTACTTTCTAAATCTGGCCAACTTTACAAGTGCATGTTGATTAGTTGTCACTTAGTTGTCACTTCAGATGTACACATTGGTGATGATTTTCTAATCTTCTGAAATTATATAAAGAAACAACCTATTTTTTCTACACCAATTTGAAATTGAAGGCATTAAAGATCTGAGTTTAGCCCAGTGGTCCTACTACCTGACTTATTAGTTAAATTTTGCTTTTGTTTTCCCTTCTGGTTCTGTGTGTCTCATTAAGCACACCCACCCAAGCAGGTCATTGTGCAGGTTCTAGTAGAGTTGCAACAGAAAAGTGAAAAGAATGACTATTTTGCTCCGGCAAAAGGTCTTTATATGAGTGAAGAGATTTTTGCAGCTGTCAATGTCACTTTAATTAATGTAACCTTTACAGAACTTGTGAACCAGCCATATTTAACCCACACGGGTCAGAGTTTGGACATCCCTGTCAAAGCTATTCAACATGTCCCTCTTCTTTAGATATATCACCCATTGCAGTAGTTGTGAACAGGTTCTGTTTTCTGCCTCTACACAATGAATAATTCATCCAGCACCTGAATCTCTTTATGCGGCAAATGCAATTTTCTGTTCCCTCAGTGCTCCAATCAGTTGTCCCACAGGAATTTATTAAGGGGAACAGAAGCATTCTCTCCCAGACTTTATATCAGCTTGTTTTTACTTCTCAGATGAAAAACTGTACCATTACATTTATATAGCTTCAGCTAAAAAAAGTAAATGCTATGGAAAAAGCCATCAGTAGATTAATCTGATAAATATGCATTTATGTGAGTATGTATGTGGCATTAAATTTCTTTTTGCAAAGTATGAAATGACCCCTAGCTCAACCCCAGTGCAGAGATTGTTTGAGACCCCTAAAAGTGCATTGAAAGTGCAGTTCAATAGTGCCCAAAGGAATTTCACAACATGTACAAAATATATCTGGTTCCTAAAGGGCAGTACCACATTTGGGCCGTTGGGTTTGAGAGGATTCCAGTAATTTCAACAGGAAACCTACACTATGGGCCCGATTCAGTAAGGTACGAATCCCAATCACGAAATCCGATCATTTCTGATGATCACAAATGTCACAAAAATTTCGTACATATGATCCGAAAGTTCTGATCGCATAAACCTTTCTGACTTTGAACCTTCTGTTCATGATTTTGGAAGCCTCCCGCAGGACTCAATGGCACTCTGCAGCTCCAACCTGGCCCAAGGAAAGTCATGATACCAAAGCTTAAATGAATCCGAAACTTTTGTACTAGTTGCGACAAATACGATTTTGTCGCGCAAATTGTTGCGCAAATTGACGCTAAGTGCAAAAAAGTCACGCAAATTAATGAAAAAAAATCGCAGAAAATACGCACAATTTATGGAGTTTTAGTAAATCTGCCCCATAATGCTTTAACAGCACTTTTTTCTGCACTTACATAATAAATAAAAGTTTTTTTCAATTTGCCTAGGACGACTCCCTTTGACTTCTACATGACTTCAACAGCATTTAGATGGTGTTGTTTTGTCTCTTGTTCATGTTTTTTTTTTGCTTAATAAATGACATTTTTTTTGTGTAATTAGCGTAATCTACAATTTTTAGCACTAAAAATTGTATTTGTGAAAACAAAAAATTACAAACATTAGTAAATAGGCCCCTTAGTGTAATATTATTTTTGAATAGGATGGAAAAATCTGAACAGTCATAGATGAAAAAATGTAAACTGACAATATTTAAGCATTACACTATGGGGTGTTGTTATCAAACATCAGGTTTAGAGAAAACCTGATGGAGATGGAGAAAAATTGTGAACATTTGTGCAAGTATTTTCTAAAACCATATTCAGAATTTATTGAAAAAGGAAAAAAAACCTGTTTTATAGAAGTCAATGAGAATTAATATTTTCCAGTTTATTTAAACATTCAAGATTTTCAACCACATTGAAAAAGAATGGAACACTGTGAATTTTGCTGGTTGCAACTTTTTGTACAAGATTGTGTTTAGTTTTTTCACCTCAAGAGGGGCAGTCTATTTAAATGCCTTTTTCTAAAAATTAACACAATTAAAAAGACTTGTGTTGTAAATGCATTCTAACACCCCTTTCTCTATAAACACTTTTTAATCCTTGCATTGTTCACCCCCTGCATTGTTCACACCTCAGGCTCAGGCTGTAATCACCCACATTGTTCACCTGTTCACACCTCAGACTGTAGGAGCAGTGCCAGCATTGTGTCAGTGTATGCTGTCTGTGTGTGCCATACACACTGGCAGCATAGGGCAGAGAGAGTATGGCACACATAGGCAGGGTAGGGCAGGCAGAGTATGGCACACACAGGCAGGGTAGGGCAGGCAGAGTATGGGACACACAGGTAACATAGGTCAGAGTATGGCAGACACAGGCAGGGTAGGGCAGAGAGAGTATGGCACACATAAGCAGGGTAGGGCAGGCAGAGTATGGCACACACAGGCAGGGTAGGGCAGGCAGAGTATGTGCAATATTCTGCCTGCCCTACCCTGCCTGTGTGTGCTATACTCTGCCTGCCATATGCTGCTTGTGGGAGATGAACCTGGCAGGGGTTTGTTCTGGGAGTTTGTTAGCATTTGAAAATAGTAATTATATGGTCCCTAAGATGTGTAATTATGTGCTGGGGGTTGCTGTGCTATCCACAGGGGAGGAGGCATATGGATTTAAGGTTGTGTCTTAATATGGGATAATATCATTCTTTCACATACGAATAAAGGGTGATATCCCTACAGTGAGCACCAACCATTTGGGTTTTTGCTGCGCTACCACCATTAATGTGGGTATAGTCTTAAAAGCTTTTGTGATAACATGGGTGTGGTTTTAAGTGGGTGTGGTTTAAAAAGGGGGAGTGGTCAAACTGGCTTCCATTATCGGCCCTCTACCGCGTTGGCCAGAAAAATTCCGGCCCTCGGTACCACAGAAGTTGGACAGCGCTGATCTACTTTATTACAGTGCTGTACTTTATTAAAGTATACAATTACATTCAAGTTCGAGAGTTTGCTGAGAAAACTGGTATCTCTATTCTTTTTCAAGATATAACCTTATTATCAGCTGCCAATGATTTCTTCTTATTGGAGTTGCAGATGCAGTTAACCAATTAGTGCTGACTGATTTGTTCCTATGGGTTCCTATGCCAGAGTAAAGCTGAATAACCTAATAATTTATCCTCCCCAAAAATACATAACAAATACAAACAAAATAGAATTTCTAGGGCTTTACAACTGCAACCTCTTCTGAAGAGGAAACATAGGCACACCTACACTAGATTACAAGATTATGAGGTTCATACTAGAATGCATCTTATATAACCTCATATTATGTTCTATTCTCCTATTACAGATAATGATATTACACAGAGAAGACCTTAGTCTAGGGCTAGGCAGTTGTAAAGTTACCCTTGTAAAAAGCTGGTCTCCCTCGAGCTAAATCGTAGATGTCAGACATTTTGTCAAATCTGTTGATACAGTGCCCCATATGTTGGCATCATAAACTATGATATGTTGGTTTTGGTGGCACCCTTTATATGTTGGTAGAGAGAGGTTACAGAGCCCATCCTTTAACTTGCCTGGAGATTTAACTGGTGATCAACGGGGTATATTCCTGTTTATTCCTATTTATTAAAAATATGGCAATGGTGAGCTAGATTGCACTTTTCTCACTTTACTTACATGTGTCCTACAAATTAAAATTATTTGCTTAAAATGCACAATGGGAGATGGCCTCCCTATAATTCCAAACTTTTGGAATAATGGGTTCTTGAATACGGTATCCCATCTGTACAAGCTATTTTTTATGTTTTATTATTTAGACAAAAAGAAAACCATTTTTAAAAGATGTAACTATTTGTGGTTTCTATGGGAGATGGCCTTTATACCATAGTTCAGACTTTTATGAAAAACTGGGTTTCAAGATAAGGGTACAGTATTAATACAGAATGTTGCCTAGAAAATTGGAGACAGCATCAATTGGGTTTTATTGATATGATCTTAAATTCATCAGATATAAAAACTAATTGCTCTTATTTACTTAGTTAAAATGTGTTCATGTGCAGTTACCCATAGCAACCTGCAGTAGGTAGAACGCTGAATAATTATCACTGGCTGTTGGTTACTGCATTGTGGAATATTTGCTTGTTATTAGTAAATGAACTCCAGTAGTTCCATAAGTGCACACTTATGCAGATGTTTGGTAACTACTGCATGTCAGGACTTTGCTATTATACAGTTTGGGCAAACTGTTGTTAGGACTATCCAGCTGGATTTTATAGACCTAAGTGTAAGGCAATATTAGTGTTCACCAATGATAACTGATAGAAGGTCACACAAGAAACAGCTATAAATATACAGGCAACTTATTCACTGTTGCACAAAACATAACTAAGGCTGTCCAAAATGACATTAGTGCAAAGCATTTTTTAGGACTTTCCACTGTGACTGTATAATATTATGCTTTAATGTAATTGCCAAGACTTTCCTATTTGATTTTATAAGCATATACACCAAAGGATTTTATAAATGTGCACACAAACTTAATTGCTATGACCCTCCAATGTAACATATGCCAAAATCTCTGTTAGGACTCTCCAATGTGACTTTATAGAATTCAAAGCATTGCCAGGGCTCTCGAAAGTGACTTCAGCACAAAACATTGTTTGGCTCTGCAATTTGATTTTATAAATGTATGCACAAAGCTAATTGCTAGGATTCTGGTGTTTGATTTTTTTTAAATCTGTTCTAAAAAAGCATTAAAAAGGACAAAGCATTACTAGGATTCATCAGGTTATCTTTATAAATACTGTATATAGAAAAATGATTGCCTTAGAATGACACAAAGCATTGCTAGGATTCTACAATACAATGTGTTATCCATGTGACTGGGAATGTACCTGCTACGTGAATGATTCGAATTCAACCATTTGTGCATCCATCTAAAATCTAATCTGTTCCATTCCATTTTGCATTGCCAGACAAAGCTGCAGCATACCACAACCAATTAGATTCAATCACATATATTTTAACATAAGTCAACAGATGGTTTTCTAGTTAAGGAGCAAAGTATGAGAAAGACCAATGTGCATGATGCCTTATAAGCAAAACACTGGTAAGCTTGTGACTTTGCAGAGACTTCTTATAAGGCAGTGAGAGTATGGGCTCTTCAGTGCGCTCTTACACTCCTTTATTCAAAAAATAGTATTTCTAGATCTCTTCCAAGTGATTTTACATAGGTACAAGGCTAGGAGTCACCATCTTTGTTTAGTGATATGCAAAGCAGTGCTTTATCTCTCCATGGTGACTTTCTAAACCTGTGTACAAAATAATGCTAGTACTTTCCAGGTTTACTGTATAAACTTAAAGGTTTTATAATTCTGAAAAATAAGTCAAATTCTAAGCAACTGTCAAATACACATTAATTACAAACATTCGTATAGGACGAAAATAAAAAGAAATGGAGTTTTGGCTGGACTGGTCCAGTGGAACATGCAGTTGTGACCAATAGTGATGAGCGAATCTGTCCCATTTCGCTTCGCCGAAAAATTCGCAAATCTTTCAAAACATTTACGAAACGGCGAAAATGTCACGCATCAAAATTCGCCGCAAATCTATGCCTGGCGAAACATTTCGCCCATCACTAGTGACCAACAGTGCAGGGAATAGTAAAGAACATACAGACACTGCTTTTATTAGAAATGTAATTTGCCAATAACTTCAGAATTCCTGAAAATGTATAATTAAGGTATATTGGAAATTTTCTTTCACTGTGTAACGTCATATAAATATATATATATATATATATATATATATATATATATATATTTTTTTTTTTTTTTTAACACCCAAGCACAAAGCAGCTGTAGATATATACATATCTACATTTGACAGCTGCCACATGGTGCCTATTAGCTTAAATGTCAAAATATTGTCATTTTTTGCATGGCTTTATCAGGATATAAGATTTAATTGAAGGATCTCTTGTTTTACCTATAAAAGGGGTAGTTAACCTTAAAATGTGCTTTCACTATGATGTAGACAGCAGCATCCTAAGACAAATCAGTCTTCATTTTACATGGGGTTTGAGATATTTACATATTCAGAACTAAACATATGAACAGTAAAACAGAACCCTCACAATTGATCTGTTTTTTGGTTGCCAACCCTGGCAACCAGATAACCTTTTTAGTTGCAGACTAGAAATGGGCAGAATAAGAATAATAATTTAAAAAAAAACATAAAATATAAATTAGCCAACTCAAAAGTTGCTTAGAATAGGTGCATCCATGACATAAAAAAAAAAGTTAATATAAGGTAAACATCCCCTTTTAGAAATCAAATCTTTAACTGGCCAGCATAATAATCCTTTATGTACATAAAGCAGTCCTATGGCTGCCCTGTGCTTCTTCTGAGCATTGGCAGGGCTCTCCATATAGACATATTAATGCCTCTCTAATAAAAGATTATTATTCTTTTTTGCTGACAATACTAGGATTCTCATCTTTATATACTTACAGCATTGCAACTTTCCAAAGCAACTTAGCATTTATATGGCATGTATATCCAGCTTGTACAAGAAATGTTCTTGTTTTATTCATAAAGAAAATCAATATGAAATATTAATCTTGTCAGGGCCCCATTGCAGCCTGTGCCCCCTGCCACCCCCTTATTTGAACCTCAAGTTAAGGGGCAGGAGGGGGATACCTATATGCTTCCTGTCCACCATGAACATAGTGCTGACTAACATAGTCATCACTATATTTTTTAGGGCAGCTCCAGGTCTCTGTGCTCCAAAGTGCAGAGTCCTTTGACAATTATTCAAGGACAAAGGCAGTATTTACACTCATCTTTTATACTTATACACTGCCTCAGAGGTCATAATTGTCTGAAACATAGAAAAAAATATGCAAAAGAGATAGGTAAAAGGGTAGTTAGAATAGATACAATAGATACAGTAATTCATATAACAAATTCAAGTTTTTTATGGCTGAAGATACTTGCCACTTTTTGCATTTTTAATAAGAATACATTTAAGTATGCTTTACTGTAATGTGTTGACCTTGTCCATGGTTTACAAGATGCAGTAACTCATAGTAACCAATAGCAACCAATTAGATGGTTGCTTTTAACAGATGACCAGTAGCAGGTGATCTGCTGATTGGTTGCTATGGGTTTTTGCAGTTGGGGAAACTAAGAGGATTATGTAGTAAAATTAGTAAAGTTAGATACAGGTCTTGTCACCTATAGTAACCAATCAGGGGTTACTAGGATGGGGCAAACTTTGTGCCTTTTGTTACATTCCCCCATTTGTGTCTTTTACTATATGCCAACAATTATTTGTAAACTTAGTATTATATAATTAATAACTTTAGGTATTATTAGTATTAGGTAGTTAAATTATTAGTCAGTACCCCTACTTTGGCTCTTCTAAAAATAATAATTCCAGGCCAATGCTATGCACTGATATTTGCTGAAAGGCTGCTACTGTTTCTTGCAGGCTGGGAGAAGACTTTTACAGAGAGGCGATAGAACATTGTCGAAGTTACAACGCCCGGCTGTGTGCAGAGAGGAGCATGAGACTGCCCTTCCTGGACTCTCAAACTGGAGTGGCCCAGAACAACTGCTACATATGGATGGAAAAAACACACAGGGGTCCAGGTGAGAGGTGTGTGTGTGCCTTTAGCAATCACTTGGCAAACAGGAGGCAATGTTGCATTGGGAATAAATGATTTCTTTATAAAAAAAGTATTGCTTCTGGCATTGCCTGAGATACCAGTGCAGTACTGTGCCACATTTCTCCAGATAATTCCCCAGCATTATATGAATAGGATGCTCCAGAGTGGCAGATACAATACAAAATCTGACTCACTATGAACTGAACAAATCTTTGTTTTCAAAGAAAATTACTATAGAAAGTATGGAATTACTCTTGTTTTTACCTAGTCTTTTTAAATAGTCTGTACTGTGTCTATGAAGATTCTCATTCATCCAGGTCATGATATACAGTATCTAGTAGAATTAAGTCTAAAACAACTGGACTTTTCTGAGTTTTTCTTGAAAACGTTTCACCACTTATCCGAGTGGCTTCTTCAGTTCAAATGACTGGTAGGGAATTTCCCGGTATTTAAACTCTTGATGGTAGTACAGTCACAGACATCCAATCACAATGGTTCCATTGAACTTGTTCAGTTAGGTGTTAGCTGAAACTGACAGGTGTAAGAAGGTATGATCCAATCACAATGGTACCATAATTCTCATTGATGAAGGTGTTAATCCTTCAAAGCGGCATTGTATGTTGTTGACAAGCGGTGTCTCAGGCCCCCTCCTCTGTTCAGGGATGGTTTTTCCAGGCTGGCATAAATGGCCTCTTTCACACCTCTTTCAAACCATCTGTCCTCTCGGTCCAAAAAGGACTGTACTCTCTGTACAAAATAGTCTGTACTCTTTAGAAAGTTGTTAAATACTTTAGTTGTCTTTAGAATGACTACGGTAAAGTTTTAGGACTTATTTACAGTGTAACAAAATATATTTACAGCTGAATAGGTATTTTTCAAACTAAACCAGATTTCCTGTTAAAAGTTGGTTTATAAACTGGACATGAGTCCATTAAGGTAGCCAAAAAATATGGTGGATTAATATTCTTTGTAGGAAGTGGAATGCAGATGAATGGTTAGAGATACATGCAAATAGCACAGCACAGAATGTATGGCTTTTCTTATACTAAAGATGTTTGCTCTGACAGCAGATTTCCCACGGGCAACAAAACACCCTGTGTGCCATCACCCTTATACAAAGCTGATTGGTGCTTCTCCAGTTCAATACACCAAAATCATTTTGATACCTGCTTAGTCTTTGTGATGCTGTTATTTGAGATAGGTTCTCTAACAAACTCTGCCCTGTCTGCTAAATAAAATGGTACAGTAACCCATATCATGGAATGCATGACACACTTCCTGTTGGTACCACATTACCACCACTGTTACATAAACCTGTAAATGAACAGTCCCGGTTAAAATGTCTTGGCACACTGGGACAGAAGTTAAAAAATGGGACATTCCTGGGAAATCATTGACATACAGTATTGGCTAATGGTATCCCTAATCTAAAGGCCAATGGTTCACACAGCGGTTTCTTCAGTGGCATAGATACACCAGCGGATAAAAGGCTGGTCTGTTCCCATCAGTCCTGACTTGAGTGCGCAATGATATGCACAACATCGAGTCATCAATGCACACACAGGGCGGATTTCAACAAGAAAATGCATAGGTTAGTGTTTTTGTGCCAAAATCTGCCCAGTGTGCTTACTGCCTGGCTAGTGCCGTGCTTGTCAGTGCACACACAAGACAGGTTGGATGGGAGCAGATTTCTCAGTGTGTGCCACTGGTCTAACAGCCTAACAAATTCTAAACTTGCATACTAATAAGATATTAAAAAACTTGTATAGTGTGTTTTATGAAGTTGCAGATCTACAAGATATTGGGGCATTTCCAATTGCTTTATAATATATCAGTTTAGGCATATCATAAAAAGTAAATGCAATAGTATTAAAGTAATGTATAAATTGCCTTATAGGAAGTGCATACGATAAGCAAGAATAACTTACGGTAGGTGTGGGGGGATGGATGACATCACACTCCCTACACACCTGGATATTATCTCTAGGTATTCCATTTTTATTGACTGGTCCCTCTGCTAGTTGGAACAGAAATTCAAATGTTTCTATCTGAGAGACAGGATGAGTCAGTGATTGGAAAGCCACTTACTGACTCATGTATATCTCATTTGGCGCACCACTGAAAAAAATGTTAGAATAAGGGAAAATATATATATAAACAACTATTAATTAGTAAAGTAAAAGCAATTTGTGACAATTGGTTATTTAAAATTCATATATGAGAAAACTGATTACTTAAGATTCATTTAGTGCAATAAAATAACTCTGGACATGTAGAGATTAGAGAAAAAGTAGATAAAAATCATAAATTATTATTATCTGGTCCACTAATATATTACTGGTAATCAAAAGCCTGGCTTGTTGCAAGCTTCTTTGGCCAGAAAATACAATCTACTCTGTGGTTGCCTTGTTTTTTTTCATAAATTATTTCTTTCTAAACTGGTGTGGGGTCTAATTTTTGTGATGCTCTCCAAAATTATCCAAATTAATAATGTTCAACTATGAGGAAATTAATATAGAATATTTAAATGAACAACAGTAATTTTAATAAAAATCTGAATACCAGATGCTACCAATCTAATTTGTAATTAAAAAAAATATATAAACAGATATCTTGTTTACAATATGCCCTGGTTACTCTCTTGATCTGCTTGTAATTAACAGTCTTCCCTTTAGGCACTACTCACTTAGGTTAAAGGACTTTTGTATTATTATTATTCTTTATACATAGCTGATACATTCCTCAGCACTTTAAAATGATTATCTGTCATTTAACATACAGTCAATAGTCCCTGTTGAATTCACACACCCTATAGTCAGTGTAGTTAATTGTCTGTTTATGGAGTGTGGGAGGAAACTTGAGTACCCAGATAAGCTTGGAGATAATATACTAACTCTTTGCTGATAATGTCCTGGGCAGAATCAAATCTAAAGCTGGCCATACACGTGGCGATCTGACAATGTTTCGTGCGACCATCGGTCGCACGAAACATCGTCAGATCCGCCACACACCGTCAGGGCTGAAACAGCAGATAAGGAGGTAGAAACAATAGGATTTCTACCTCCTTCTGCCGATTCAGCCCTGACGGCAGATTTTGGTCAGGCGCCTTCTATGGCGCCCGATCAAAATTTTCTAACCTGGCTGATCGGCGAGTCGTCCGATATCAGCAGCTTCCTGCGATATCGGTCGACTCGCCGACATGACATGCATGCACCGAATATCGTACGAAACGAGGTTTCGTACGATAGTATCGGTGCGTGTATGGCCAGCTTAAGACATGAGAATTGCAAGGCTGCAGTGTTAACCTTTGCACCGCCGTGTTGTCAACTTACTGACTATAAATAAGTACTTTAAGTTAATTTTAATATATCATTTTACCCTATCTAAATGATTTTTATAAAAAAAGTATTACAGTGACCATGACATAATAACATAGATGACGTGTATGTTGTTTTTGAAAGTGCTGCAGCAGAATGGTTTATAACTTATGAATCATACAAATTTACATTTTTCAATGCAGGCAGTGATATTGCTTGCATGGAAAATGGAGTACAAATATGTATACATGATGATATTGCTTTTCCTGTCTCCAGTCAGTCAGATATGATTTCTGAGTGTTCAGATTTCTTGGTTTCTAAACCAAACCTGAATTATTAGTTTTTGGGGCTCATGTCCCTGAGAGCAGTGGCTCTTGCTGCAGTCACAAAGAAAACATTAGGGACCTTTACAATATGTAATTTTATTTGTTGATGTGTCTAGCTGTCAAAACCTAACCAACAATGTATGGTCCAAAGCACAGAGGGTACATTTGAATGCACAAGGAGTGGCAGATAAGATACAATTTCAATGATGACTACTTGCGAAGTAAAAAGCCAATATTCTGGGGTATTACATATTAAAACAAATCACATTTATCCTGTGTTCTGGGAAGTATTTTCTATAAAATTGCCACTGCATTTATCCTGCCATGTTTTATGAAAACCACATGTTCTGGGGGTATATATACAATATAGGGTATTATAAATAAAAGCAGCAACATATTTTTCTTGAAAGATATTCTGGGTATTATACAGGTATAGGACCTGTTATCCAGAATGCTCTGGACCTGGAGTTTTCCGAATAAGGGATCTTTCTGTAATCTGGATCTCCATACCTTAGTCTACTAAAAATAATTTAAATATAGAATAAACCCAGTAGGATTGATTTGCCTATAATAAGGATTAATTATATCTTAGTTGGGACCAAGTACAAGCCACTGTTTTATAATTACAGAGAAAAAGGAAATAATTTTTTAAAATTAGAATTATTTGCTTATAATGGAGTCTATGAGAGATGGCCTTTCAGTAATTCGGAACTTTGTGGATAACGGGTTTCAGGGTACCAGATCCCACACCTGTACATAGAACTGGTCCTAGGATACTATGAAGGAATCTGTGTAATAGATTCCTTCAGTTAGCCTGGTATGGAGCCATTAAGTACACTGGTAGCAATGAAAATCCCTTGGTGACCTGCGTATTTTATAATGACCAAAGTGGAGCTCACCATTAAAATAATGATATTATATAACATACAGTGTATACAGTTTAATATGAAGTCTGCATGCTTACAAATGTAGATTTTTGGATGCTTGGTCAGTTAGTTGCATACAGTATATTAGACAGAAGGACCAGCACTCCAATATATGTGAATAACATGTTCTCTTATTTCACCATCTCACTATGATTGCAACGATGAAATAAAATAATTTGTTATTTATATATATTGGAGTGCTGATTTTAAGCAAATAGAAATATTTGCTTAAAATGGACTAAATGGGAAGACGTCTTCCCTTAATTTGGAGCTTTTTGGATAAACGTTTACAGATAAAGGATCACATACCTGTATATGTTTTTTTTTTGTGGATGCTGCAAACTTGCAAGTATTGTACTGTATTACAACCTGCCATGTACCATGTGCTCTGGTGTGTTTTATGACTTCATACAGTGTTTATACATTTGTTTCTTTGTTTAGGTTTATCTCCAGGGCAGATCTACACATATCCTGCTCGCTGTTGGCGGAAGAAGAGGCGGTTGGATATCTTGGAGGATCCTCGCCTAAGGCCTTGTGAGTTTAAACTTGGTAAGGAGTTAGGTTAGGGATCCCAAGGTGTATCCTGCTAAAGGAGAGGCTTGCAATGCACTGATTACAGCATACTGGAGTGGTAACTGCTGAGATTAAAGGGAGGGAAAAGGATAAACTGTAACAGGGCATGATATTGAATAGGTTATGGAAACCACACGGGCAATAGCAGACTTAAAGGGTTAGAGAGTCTGCAAGGACTAAGTAAAAGGTGTTTTAATGATACTTTGGAAGAAAAGCATTTTATGTTTACTGAATGCCTGTTAAAACAAAACTTTTCTAGCAATTGTCTAGTTAACAGTAATATCAGAACTTTAAGTTGTACATCATAGAGCAGGTTTTAGACTACACACATTGTAGAATGTCTGCTGAATGCAGGGGCTTGGTTTTGCTGAGTCAGTCCAATGGGAGATTGCAGGAGTCAAGGTTCACCATGTTTATTATAAGCAGAGCACCAGTGTTTTTTGAAGGCAGTATATCAAGTCTGCTGGAGGCAAGATAGATTGAGTGAGATGCTGAGTATGTAGGGTATTTTGGACCTAATGTACAGTGTATGTCAAAAAAAATTATTTAGGCAGTGTGCATTGAATCTATGTGAGGTAGAACAGGTAGGTGCTGTTGAAGGTAGCTGTGACAGGTGATCCTCTACTTACAAACATTTTCAGTGCCTTGCATGCCTCTTCAGAAGCATATCTTTAAACACCAAGGGCAAGTAATAGATACGGCTTTGTAAATTATATTTTTTAACTAAAAGCCTTGTAATTATATTTTGATATGACGTGCACATGATATTTACTTAAAACATATCAGTGTGTGTGAAGTTGTCAATTTTAGTCTGAAGACTGGTGATAGGACAGTACAAACAAGCCTGTCTGAGCCTCTCCTAACAAACTGCAGTTGTGAGGAGACCAGCTGTCTTGTAGATACCTAGTAATATGTATCTTTAACAGATATTCAGTCAGGGATAATCCTGCAATATACAGAAACAATTACAGTCTGAGCCTCCGCCTTTAATCTGCAGTGCTATATCTTACCTTAGAGAGAAATGCAGCATGAGTCTGCCATTGGGTTCTGCATTGAGATAATTCTATCATGTTAAAGGGATACTGTCATGATTTTTATGGTGTAATTTTTATTTCTAAATAATGCTGTTTACATAGCAAATAATTCACTCTACCATTTAAAATACTATTTTTGAACCAACAAATGTATTTTTTAGTTGTAATATTGGTGAGTAGGCAGCCATCTCAGTGCATTGTGCCTGAGTCTGAGCTTTCAGAAGGAGCCAGAGCTACACATTAGAACTGCTTTCAGGTAACCTATTGTTTCTCCTACTCCCATGTAACTGGAGTCCCAAGCCAGACTTGGATTTCTTACTATAAAGGGCCGTGGTAGACGGGGAGATTAGTCGCCCGCGACAAATCTCCCTTGTTGCGGGCGACTAATCTCCCCAATATGCGAACCCACCGGCTTGAATGTAAATTGCTGGTGGGATGGCATGCGCAGCGCCTTGATCGCCAAAGTTGCCTTTAGAGGCAACTTCCATGATTTCGGGAAATCGCAACACCGCATATACGATTGATGTGCATGACAATTTTTTTTACGCAAGTCTTTTTTGCTGTTTCGCCAATCTTTTGCAAGATTCGCTTATCACTACTCATAGGAGTGTGTTTTACCCCATTCATGTTTCATCATATTGTTTAGATGCAACCTGCTACATTTTCTTGCGCTTGATGCATATTCATTATTCAGCAGAATAAAGGGTTGCATTTGGAAGTGACAAAAACACATTTAGCTGTGTTTAAAAAACGCATATACGTGCAATAAATGCATTAATTGCACTTATATTCCGCTTATATGTGTTTTTTGCACTCAGCATATTTTTGTAAACGCAAACACTCATAAGTATGAGTCCTTAGGGAGTGAAGTGATATGATATATAAACCAACCAACTGTGATCAGGTGCTGTCAGGTGAGCAACCTATTCTAGGCAGATGCCCATATTGTGCAATCAAGAATTTATTATATAATAGCAGAACTGTGCACTGTAGCTTAGCAATCAATACTTTGTAGTAACAATACAGAGAATAATACAGCATTTTGTAGCCCTGTTCCTTGTGCTGTGCACCAGTATTAGAACCAGTATCTATAGAATAGCAATGGGATTTATGTTTGCATTTTGTTGTCCACTGTTTTGTAAATATATACTGTATATATGCCTCTATTTAGTTTTACCTGATTTCTTGCTGTTGCCCTATGTGTGGTGGGGAGGGTAATTGTCTTATTTCACTCTCTGAGCAAGAGGCACATTCATTCTGCCTGCTTGTGACCCCTCCCCCTCCCAAACTGCAGGTTCAAATCCCCAGTGTAGTGTTTCATTTTCTTACATGTGAGCCAGATGGAATCCTTCTTAGAAAGAAGTATTATTTGGGCACAGGAATATGATCTTTCACAATGTTGAATTACTAATAAAAAACAGAACCATGCCAACAGCAAAGATCACTAATGCATTTCCCATTGTGCTGCATTTGGTGAATGAACAAAAATGGTCCATTGCTGAAAAAAGAAATTATATGTTCATATATATATGTATTAAGTTTTTTATATATTTCAATAAAAGCTAATTTTTAAAGGATTCCCAGTGTGCACCGCTATACCTGTGGACTTAATTGAAATTGCTTAAATCAGTAGCACCTGGGTCAATTAGCAATTTGCTAAGGAGTGCTGAACCCTCGTGGTTTGTATATATATATATATATATATATATATACACAAAATATATAACAAAGGGGTGTCTCATAAGGAGCAAGTCTGGGTAGGGCAGAGAGGGCTTTGGGAATAAAAACATATATATTTTACAGTGTAACAATTGTTAGATATTTTCAGTATGTAGTTCAGGGATGTGTAACCAGCAGCAGGTTGGAGGCCTGTAGGCTGCAATTCCCTCTCCCCTTTAGTTGTGGCCCAAGCCCTCTTCATTACCAAGGACCTAGGGTTGCCCACGCATACTAGCCATGCTATATATCTAAATCACAGTACCCATCAGTTTCCTTTAGGGCAGAAAAGACCTACATTTGGCACCACAGCTAGTGCTGAACTTGAACTACCGGAATCCAAGTCAGAGAACAAAAAGCTGCCTTTGTCCCTGCTATTTACACGCTTCATTTGCCCTTTTCTTGCAAGCACCTTTACTTTGCTCCTATGAGCAATGTTTTCCTAGTTCTCCAACTTGCTGTTCTTTAAAAGCCTTACTAATTATCCCTTTCCCTTCTAATTTCAAATTAACCCTCCTCTTTTTGCCTAGTGTCTATTTCTGCTCCCTATTCTTTTTTATTTCTTACTCTCTGTCTCCTTTCTATCTCTCCCCCCCCCCATTTCTCTCTCATGCTTCCACACTCCCCCATTCTCTCTTTCTTCTCCCCTCTCACATTTTTCTTCAGCATTTTTTTTTAATTCAGCTATTCGGTAAATGAAAAAAGCAGTTGCCATGGAAACTATCAAACCACATGACTAGACGCATTAATGTTTTTTTTTGTATATTTGTCTGGAAAGAAAATGCAATTTTATTTCTCTTATAAAAAGGCAGGAAGTCAGTGCTACTGAATAGACCAAATATTGTATTTTATATATATATATATATATATATATATATATATATATATATATAAAATATATATATGTCAAAAAAGAGTTGAGGTATAATATATTTAGATAAAGGTGTGTGTGTGTGTATATATATATAAATGTTTTATTTCTGCTACATTATTATATTATATTACATTATATTATAACTTAACTCCTTAAATCCTAAATGTGTTATGTTTTTAGTAATTTAGCTTACTTTTGCCTAATTCACCAGCAAAATTAAGGTAGCCTTTTTTTGCAGGTTTTCCCACTGTTTATTGTTGTTTTTAACATTCCATGGTTGCCTGTGTATGTGTTTTGTACAGGCTGTTGTTTAGTAGTGCTGTCATAATGTTGGTCTGTTTATCCGAAAGGGGGTCATTTAACAATGAGCACTCAGGCCTAAATTCATGTAGCCAATCAAGAGAACCTTGTTAAACAAGTCATTGTAGTATAAGATTAGTAGATCATTAGAAAAATCAAGGACATTTCAAATTTTGGGTGCCACAGGCCCATTGTTGGGTGCAGTAGAGCCTGTCTAGGTTTAGAGTTCTGAAACTTTGCTAAAACTCTGCTGAAGAGCACAGCAGAGTATCACCCTGCCCCCTGATGTTATTGCTCTTTTCTTGTAACCCAATTGCTGTAGGCCAAATAATATTATTTTCCACAAGTTGTCATCTAAAGATATCTTTGGAGGCTGTGGCTTTGTAGAACATCACCCAACCCATGGTTCTCCAAAAAATTGTTATTCTTTTGAAGATTTATTTTTCTTGTTGATTTTCTTAGAAACAGCCTAGCTGGCCGTAAACACAGATGCTGGGTGTTATTTATCTGTATTCTTCTGCCATACACCCCTTTATTAAAGATGCTTCTTGGAGAGGCAATCTGCTCCAAGCTATTGTAGGTTATATAAAGGGAAGTGATGAACCTGCTGAGAGAACTCCTTTTAGTAATGTCTGAAGTAGTGATGCACATATCCCACTAAAAGGCAACTTTGGTTTGCAATGGAGGATTACCAGTGTGGGTTCAGGTGGAGGTACAATACTCCAGATGGTATTCTTTTTATTGTTGGACTTATTCCCTTATCCCTACTTTGACCTCCTTGGTGGGTTTAAGGTTGGAATGGGTCAAGGAATTTGGAATTTAGGTAACTACAGATACAAATGGTGGGGTAGTGACAGGCTTCTAGATAAGGCATTGCTTGTCCGGAACCTTTTCAGCAATGCTGTTTTTTCAAGATCCTTAGTATACTAGTTATAAAAATTAAGAAAAGCACTAAAAACTTTATGAAGTGATACTGGAATGTTTCCTTACAAGCCTGGAATGTATTATCATCACTCCTTATTTCATTTGACTTGTAGACAGTTTAAGGTGTGTTGATATCTCAATCTACTCCCTGCTCTTTATTAAATTCATCCATTCTACGCGTTAATACTGTGCTCATTGCCTTGGGATGGCAGTACATGGCCAGTTGATACAGCTGCATTCTTTACTTTAAATGTTTTTACCTTTTGGTCTGTGAGGTATCTGATGATGTATGTGGGTTGGTTTTTCATAGAGATTGTGCTTGCTTAGTTAATGGTTATGACATATACTCATATTAAGTGGGAGTGTTTAGCTGGTGTGGAGTGGACAAGGAGTGTAACATTATCCCTGTCCTTTATGGGGGACACTGCATTATGTTTGCTGTGTTTTAGAGAATCCAGTCTGCTTCCAAAATTGTGCGTTAATAAAAGGTATAAGGCTGTGTGTTATTTTTTGTAATTATAGTAATTTTTACTGGTGGAAACTGCCTTAACATGTTTTAAATGTATATGACTGGCACAGCAACCCTTTTAGTGTGGTGTAAGCTTAGTTATTTTTGCTAGGTTTGCAGGGCAACAGTGCTCCTGTTACTATGGTCTGTATGGTCCATGTATTTCTCATGTGTACAAGGGTACAAAGGGCAGAATCTGATTCCTTTAAATGTAACCCCTTTAAATTCCATATGTTGCAGTACTGTTCAGATATAAAAAGAATATCTGTTTGGAATTGTATTTAAAGTAAATATTTTATTTCTCCCCCTTTAGATGTGAAACCTTTCATCAGCAAATTTATTTAGCAACCGCTAAATAAATGGCTAGAGCTGAAAGGTTCTAGCCATTGCTGAAGTACAAAGGAGCTGGGTAGAAGTTAGGATAAATTGCAAATAGCAAAGAAATCTATTCATCCAAGTGATACTTCCCCTTTAAGATAAACGACAGGTTATTTTTGAGGGTGTTTCAGGTGAGACACATGACTAGGGAATATGCTTAATGGGGCACAAAACAAAGTTAATGTGTTACTGGAACAGACAGGTCTGTGGGGATACAGTTAGTGGGTCAGAGCAGAGTCAATTTTGTTACTGGGACACACAATTTAAGGAATGGTGCTAATGGAATAAACAGGCCACTGGGGATGCTGTTTCTGGGACATAATGATTACAAATACCCTGCAAATGCTACATAAAGAGAGATAATTAGCAGGAGACATCTACAACAGCGTGAGATGTTTTTTGATGTTTTTCAGTGATAGGAGTTTATTAGCTCCACATCAAAATATTTTCAGCGCTCATCTATTCCCCAGTATTAAGTGGAGATAGAGATGAGTGGGAATGGCATTATGTCAACATACAGATTAGTAGGAATAACATTATATGGGCATGCATATGAATAGGGATGGCATTACATGGACAGACAGATGAGTGTGTGCAGGCAGATTATTGTAGGTATTACTGGGAAGACATAGAAGTGGGGATGCTATTATTGGGAAGACATAAAAGTAGGGATGGTGGTACTAAGACAGAGATTAGTGAAGTTAGTATTACTAGGAGAGAGCTAGGATACCATTATTAGGACAGACAGATTAGTGTTGATGGTTTTACATGGACAGAGATTACTGATGATGATATTCATTGGTCAATTAAATCAGTAGCCATCGTATTGCTGGGACAAACAGATCAATGAGAATGGTATCTGAGATTATTTGCCTTTATGCTACTGCAGGCTACATGACAAACCAAACAACCAAACCCCCTTTACCCCCACCTCTGCACCATACTGATTACTTCCTGCCTACACTTTGATTGGCTTTTTATGGCTAATTGCAGGCTGAAGTGTCTTTTTATGGCCTTAACTATGCTAATGGATCGCCTTTCTGCCTTCTTGTCTAATATATGTGGGAGGGAGAACATCTGCTTCCCATACTCTTATTTGGCGGGCATGCCGTCTGATAGTGAAACATACTCAGACATACATGTGCATGAATGGAGATAGGTAAAATATGTATGTAAGAATGGAAATATATGTAAATACGCATTACTAAGCAACTATTGTAACCACTTAAATAGTTATACATATAAAATATATCAAAACACTCACTTTATATACTCACATTTTAAGACAGTATTTTTGGTTATTTTCCAAAGTTCAGAAGTTTCCTTGCTAGGAAGCTTTGGGCGACTTCAGAAAAACAAAGCAATGTGAATGTTTTCCCACCTGCAAGTGTGAGTGGGAAAGTATTTTTAAAAGAGTTGTCGCCCATATTAGTGCAGATCTATCTCCCCAAGTGCCATTGCCCTTAACATTTTCAGTTTTCTTGAAATATTTTATATATATAGCTGTAGCACAACTAGGGTTAGATGCTGATAATAATTTCCCAGATATAATCTTATTCTACTTTTTGGGGGCTTATTAACATATGCAAAACTCCTGCATAACATGAAGTGGAGCTTGATCGCCATGTGCCCTTATCACTAAAAATGTGCTGTTCCTCTGTCATTTTAATAAAATCTGCTAACAAATTAGCATATTTTTACTTTGTTCTTTATATTTTTGTAAGCAAATCTATGTGCACAATGTGTCCAAGAGATCCTATGTTTTCTTACCAAATATCCTTCATTTTCTAAGTGTTCCAACCAATTGTCCTAGAAATAATGGGCATTATTTATAAATGCAAGTGCAGTATGCATATTGCATTGTTTTTTACCCAGTATGCAACAATTTGTCCCCCATATTTCCAGCAGCACAGTGTGTTTGAAGGGGAATTGCACCAATAATGCACACAATTTTACCCCCAAAGACCTGTCAGTAATGTGCAACTTCTTTTGCTTTTTAAGTACAAGCAGTCTGCACATATTGATGCAGCCCACAGACAGACTGAAGGTTGCAGTAGCTCCAAGGTTCTCTCTTCCTCAATAGACACACTTCCTGTTCAGAAAAGAAGGTGGGCCAAAGGTGCAATTTATTACACCTTTGCAGTTTAACCCTGCAGTGCCCTGTCTCCCTACTACTACATTTAGCTAATGTCTTTGGACACAAGTACCTTTTCTGAATTGCAGTACCTTTTATTGGCTAACTTAGTAGATTATAAAATGCTAAGCTTTTGAGACATCATTGGTCTCTTCTTTGAGCTTGGTCAGTGTCAGTGGTCAGACGTTTATGACAAAGAAGTATCTTCCTTCACAAAAAAAGGCTGTCTGTTAGGGATGGGAGAGAAGTTCTTTCTCCTATGTGCAAACTTATAAGCAGGGAAGCACTTAAAAAAAAAAACAAGAAAATTAGTGGTGGAAAACCATATGACAAAAAAGGTACAGTGGCAAAATAGAAAATAACATTGGAATCAGATTTAATTTATAGTGGTTAAGTTTCACCCAAGGTGAAATGGTAAGCAGAAGTTTTTATGGGAAAAGAAGGTAATAGCAGAAGAAGTGTGGAGTGAATAAAACTGGAGGGCATTGAGAAAAGGGGAAAGGGGGAACAAAATCAGACTGACAGAGAGAAGATGGGATCAGAGAGCAAAACCTTTATAAAAAAAACTTACCTACTCCCTCTTTTTTTTGATATGGCTGAATAAATAAGGGGGTAGTTCTGTTAAAAAAGGGTGGACTGAATGAGCAGGTAGGGTATACTGTTTAAAAAACATATTTGTATGCACATACAGAATGAAATACATGCCCAGAATCACCCACCCAGCTGCACATATACATTCTGAAAAGCACTACCACCCTGTACTAGAGCAAGGGACATATTTATAAAATTTGGTTGATTTTATGCAAAAAATGCACATGTGGGGTGAGTTTCTCAATTCTTTTCTTAAGCCCTCCTTCTTTCCCATTCCCTCCCTCCTTCCTTCTCTTAATCCATTTTTTTCTTTTTCTGCCTGGCAAACAGTTCTTTTGTCTGATTTCTATGCAGCCATACTGTTTGTCTATGCTTATACATCCTACTGCATCTTGTGTGCAGGAAAATCTATGCACCCTTCATTCATCTGACTACTGTCTAGCACATTGTTCAAGGTCAAGAGAATGTTATTATCAGAAAAACTGAAGCATATGCTGCGAGAACATAGAGACAGAATACCTGGAATTATTCAGCAATATCATGATTAAAACAAAAGCTTCAGTAGAAGCATTTGAAAGAATAAAACAATGACCTGAGTATCAAATCTCTTTTTCTGTCTTCCTATTTGGATTCCATGTACAGTATTCTCTTTACATTTGTGTGCCCAAATCTAGTTTTACAGTTAGTCTGGATGGCGTCATGGTATGCGGTATTCTGTCATGTTACATTCTAATGTGCTTAACTAGTCTTTGACAATTTAACCAGCAGCTACCTCATGGACACTTTCTCTGCACAAGCTCATCAACTCTAAGGGCTACATTCATCAAATCACGAATTTGAATCCCGAATGGGAAAAATTCGGATTGGATACAATAATTTCTGAAGATCACAAATATCACGAAATGCTTGCGAAAAAATCGTATTAGTCACGATAATATCGTATTGGTGATCCGAAATTTTCGTACCGAACGATTGTAAACAGCGGGAAAACCTTTCCGACTTTGATCCTTCTGTGCATGATTTTGGAAGTCTCCCATAGGAATCAATGGCACTCTGCAGCTCCAACCTGGCCAAAGGAAAGTCACAATAACAAAGCTTGAATGAATCCGAAACTTTTGTACTCGTAAGGTACAAAATTGTCGTGCAAGGTACGAAATTTTCAAGCAAAATAAGCTTGGAGCATTCGTGCCTTAATAAATGTTTCCCTAAGGGTTAGATTTATCAACTCTCTGATTTTAGCGGTTTTAGAGTTTTTTTAACCACAAAAAAAACTATTTTTCCCTAAAACCACATTTTATTAAAAGATCTGAATATAAAAAGCACAAATAAATTAAAATGTAGAATGAAAACGAAAAGAACACAAAACAATTTTCATACAGCCCTGAAAACCTCTAAAAGCATGAATTAAATGAAAAATTAAATCTGCCTAGGACAGCTAGAATTAACTTCTACATGACCGTGACAGCTTTTAGACAGTGTAGTGTTGTCCTTTTTTCTTGATTTTTTGCTTAATAAATCACAAATCGTTTAAATTTTGTGTGTTAGAGCTAACTCGAGTAACCAGCAAAATCTGACTCAATAACTGACTCCAGCACAAATCCTGCATGTAGAGGTAGAATATTTATGATGATTTGAAAGAGTGAGCTCTAATACATCTTCTAGGAAAAGCGAGCCCCCAAATGATGTATTAAACCTGTCAGTCAAAATCTGATTCCACCTCCTGCATGATTAGAGACAGATGCTGAGACGGGGTTAGTGAATAAAAACTTCACTAAAATGTGTTCCTCATTATTTTCAAATATCAAATGTCTTTTGTGGTTATAAAAGGTGCAGTCTAGTCACCTATAGCAACCAATCAGCAGGTAGGATATACTGTTTAAAGGAGAAGGAAAGGAATTTTGGAATTTTACTGCCAATAGATTCAATAGAACAATATATTTCTTCTGTAGAAAGCATTACCATACCTAAGTAAAGAGCCCTAGAAGCTTTCTCTGTTTACTTAAGACAGCAGATGCCATTTTAGCTTGGTCTTCATAGCTCCCTGCTGTATAGCTTTAGCCCTTATAGCTCAGAATGCATATTGCTAAGGGAGGGGGAGGGAGTTCTTAGCATTCTTGTGGGAGGGGGGAGCAGGAGAGGGGAGTGAGGAGAGAACTGTGCAGACTCTGGCCCCTGGAATGAAGGATTTTTATGAGAGAGAAAGTCAGATAGCCCAAGAAAATGTTTACAAAAATCCTGTTTTTCTTTTGATAGAGGACTCAGTGCAGCTTTTCTGTAAGTGCTTATGGATGTATTTACATAGACCTTTCTGATAAAGCTTACTTTTACCTTTCTTCTCCAAACTTCCCCCATATGTAATAAAAGGCAATACATTTGACCAAGGCTACCTGCTGATTGGTTGCTATGGGTCACTGCACCTGCACTTTATTACATGACCCGTTTGTGTTGGGGATTTTTTAAATTATGAAATATTAACTGGGCATATTATTACTACCTTACTACCACAACCACCTTAAGATTTAGATAATTAGCAGTGCATAAGCAAGGTTTATGTGTATTGCAATTTTAAGCATTTGTGTAGGCTATACATTTATTTATATGTACCCATAACTTTGCAAATAACCTTTACCATAGACTGGCCATTCATCAAATTCACTCACATGGTCAAGTTAACCAAGTGGCTTAATTGGTTATTTTTCTGACCTATTTATCCTGTACATTCACTTCTTACCTACCTATCTACAGTATATTGCATGATCTCTTGTTGCATTAATATTGATCTTGGTAATAATATTATCCACTAACCCCTTTCTGGTTTATTCCTTGTGCCAGACTATGAGGTACCTATGAAGAAGGAAAGTAGCTTGCCTGAAGGTCCAGTCCTAGAAGCTTTGTTGTGTGCTGAGACAGTGGACAAGAAGTTGGATCTCAAAGAGGAGGAGGCTGTTAGTGACTGTCAGGTGAGAGAGCTCTACCTTTGGTTTGGCATTATGGTATATACCCTGTAAACATTTTTGACTGGCTAACACGGTACATCACCTTTTCCGGTATATATACACACACATATCTGTTTTACATTAGATTTAAACAGCATACACATGTAGTTACATAGTTAATTTGGTTTTAACCTCTTCAAAGGAACACATATATACCCATACGTATATAGACTTGTCTATGCATTCACATATATATGAACTATAAATATCAATACCTATACTAAACTAACTGTAGATCTTAAAATCTTAAGAAATCATCTTCTTCATCAAAGAAGTCACTCACAGGCATTAAGAGATGTGCAACATCACCCTGTAGGGTATTCCACAATGCTGCCCTCACCATGAAGTATCACATATTTTGCTTCAAATGAAATTTCTGTTCCTATTTGATGTTTTTATTCATTTGCTTAACACCTGCTTCATATTTGTCTCTACACAAGCTTTACACAAATGATCATTCTGCACCTAGCGCATTCAGTGATGTGCCCAATATGTGCACAGTTGTATTATTCTTTTCTTGCTTCTCCTTTGTTCCAACATAACTAATGTAATGTACCTGAGGCAGCCGCCCCAATGCTGCCCCCCTCACCCGCTCCATTCTTACATCTTGAGTGTTAAGGGGGAGGGCACAACACTATTTCAAAGAGAGTGCTCTCTGCACCAAAAGAGCTGAGTTACTGTTTTAAAGAACGGAAATTTGGCTCTTAAAGTTACCACAGATTGCTTTTTGCCTCCTTTGGTAACAGGTCACTTTTACACAGCATAATAAATATGCCCCTGAGGTTATTAAGCCCTACCGACCAGATAACAGATCTCAGAGCTATAGAATAGAATTCCACTGTCTACATTCATAGTGAACTATACCTGTTATAAAATACCCTTTCATTCATTTTTGCCATAGCTGGTGTCATATTATGTCTTTCATTTTCAAAGATTACATCTATTTGTATAAAGGCACATAGAGCATTTTAAAAATGTTAGGGTTATGTAATAAATGGTGTAAAGCTACTAATCTGATTAGTTAGCAAACATCTCATTTCACTGCACTTGACCACACCTGCAACTTATCTTGTATGGGCAGGATCGGACTGGGGGGTGAAGGGCCCACCGGTGCTCCTGCCCCAGGGGCCCTGCAGGTGCCCGCGCCCCCCCCCCCCCCGGAGGGGCGCCCCTAACCCCCTTCGCAGGGCCCCCGACCAGACGTCCTCCCCCAAGCGTGTAAATTTAAAGCGTCAGGGCAGGAGCCGTCGGGCAGGGGAAGCGCCGCAGGGGATTTTTCCCGGTGTCCCGGCGGCCCAGTCCGACCCAGTGTATGGGACCAGAGATGCCTAACCATTTACTTATTCGGTTGTGGTTAAACTTGGTTAATCTGCCATCAACAATAATCCCTGGGTCCAACACAATTTTTCTCTACTAATGGATTTGATATTCCAGAAAGTATAACTAGACAAATGTTTTAGACAAGCTCAGACTCCCATATCTTCCAAGTAAACAGCTTCTTTGACCTCCAAGTTATGCGCGACTACCCCTTCTGTCTTGCAAGCACGTTTACTGCCTCAGCTCTACTTTTATTATTTTATTGTATTTTATTTTTCATATTGAAATAAACTGTTCTAAGCAGCTTTTCCAATATATGTTGATTCAAATTTATATGTGCACGAAAGCTATAGCTGACCTGTTTTGCACTACTGGTTCTCCAGTACTCCATTTCCCACCATTTCTTGTTTATGTCATGGGTCTGTTAATCAGCTGCCTTTTGCTACACTGTTTCAAGAATCAGAACCAGCAGTTGTGTAAAAGCTGAAGCCTCTTTACTCCTAGGCTTGAAGGTCTGGCAGTAGATTGTTTAGTTGTGGATACTTCTACTTCTGGAATCCTAACCCTGTAACTTTCTTTTACATGTGTCAGCCCTGTATATGTTATAGGGATCATTGGTATTTGATTATTACTTATGTAGTTTGATATGGATAGTGCTCTACCTTTTACCTTTGGCCTTCTTCTCTCTAAATTTCTTTTGCCTAGGCCCTGGGCTTTCCTAATTCTGTATCCTTGCAGTAATTTTCGGGTCTTAGTCCTGTGCTGCAGTCTTCTAAAGAGGTCCCTTATTCCTCTTATTCTGACCATAACCAAAAACTGTATCCCTTTTTAGTACAGGTATAGGATCCCTTATCCAGAAACCCTGTTTCAGAAGCAGTTACATGTAAAAGTAACTCAAAAAAATGTTTAATGAAAGCAATAGTTATAGTAGTGATAATAAAGTTATATGACTTTAACAAGCATTATAAGAAGAAACTAGAAGGCTACACTTTGACCCCTGCTTCCTGGCAGACCCCCATTATTGATCTGTTGGCAACTCCTCTTCCTGATACCTCAGAATTTGACATGAGGCTTGGGGAGGCAGGCGAAAGTTCCGATAAGCTGAGGACAAAGGTTATCAATACCACAGCCTATCTGGAGTTGGTCTGCCTTTAAAAATTAAGAACTGACTACTAGGACATCGGCAGAAAGAAGCAGAGTCAGCACAGGTCAGCAGCTAGATATGAAAAAAAAATATAGAAAACATAAAGCATAGCTATATACTACAATCAGTATAGTTGCTTAGAATTTTCTAAAGTTTTCTTTCATATAGAAAAATGGAATGGTATTTGACTTTACAGTGGTAATATAATCTATCTATATATATATATATATATATTATTCTTAATTGCAAGAAGCACTCATGGCATTTGGCAATGCAAAACAAGAATTTTTTATTCCATCAAGCTGCCATAGACATCGACGCATTTCGATCCACCTGGGTCCGTCATCAGGATGATATATATTTGTAGGGCTTTTTTAGTTTACCTGGGCAAAGAAGCTTATTAAATACATATAATAGTCTCTCTATAGTAATTTGCAGTTTATAACGGAGTAGGGGGCTCCTAACAGTCAAGGAAATTAATTTTTGAATATGTTGTTTAGGAAAGCCAATCTTCTTTACTCAGATGATTTTAATTATATACCAAAATGTGGCAGGTAGCGTCTTGAGGATTCTAACATTTCCACAATGTTATGGTAGCTATATTTCAAGCCTTGTTTCACCCATTCTGTTTAAATAGTAATATACTGTAGTTACACATTACACATTATTTATTTTCATAGACTAAGATACTTAGGGATACTTAGGATATTCTGTTCTCTAAAAAAACATTTTTATTTGGTTTGCTTGGCTTCATTCCTCAGTCATTTGGCTAGTTTATCATCTTAAGCAGAAAAAGAAAATTTTTATTTTGAGAAAGATAATAGGCATTTTCATCAAGGAAAATTAATCATAAATTAATATATGGTATTGTATTTAGGGTAGAAAAGCCTCTCAATTATTCCCTTACTTAGCTTCTAAGGCCTCTCCAGTGTGCCGTGATCTATAATAGAAACATTGATCCATGACCCTTGTGAGTTATTAAGATACCTTAAAGCATTGCAAGACTACTGGAAAGACTACTGGAAAATATGAAACTAAAGTAAGGCAGATAAGTACCTGTAAATGCACTTCCATATGCAAGCATAAAGATGAATTGGGTTACTAATTTCCATGATCATGCATTTTCTTGTATACTAACTTAGAATAGATAAGTACTGAAATGGAACAATACATTTTATATCCGGGTAGATAAGGGCAATGACAGACATAGCGTTGTTTTGACAGCGGGGAACCACTTTACATAATAGTAATCTGGCTGCACTGAAGGAAAATGCCTTAGGAATGTTTTACATGTTGGGATTAAAAGGTTTTTTTCAGACACTTTGTTGCCCATGGAAGAGGCAATCTTTTGTGAGCAACTAAACAATATATCTGTCATTGCCCTAAAAATGCAAGATTATAAGGCTGCTTAAGGCATGCATGTGTCAAACTCGAATGATATGGAGATCCAAACTCATTGAGGGCCTTGTACGCGACAGAGAAGGAATACTATAGCAGGTACCCCTCCCCCTAAATATTTTAGATCGGTTGTTACACAGTGTGTAAAGGTGGCCATACACGCACCAAATAGCGTTTTGTATGATGTTTGTACATGTATGGCAGGAGGCGAGGCGACCAATATCAGCAAAGGCCTTGGATAACGGTCGTCTCATCGATTGAACGGGACAGAAAATTTTGATGGCTGAGAAAATTTTTGGTGCCCTGAGCAAAGACAAGTGTTTAGCAATGAATTATCAGACAGAGGTAGAATTCTTTTGTTTCTAACTGCATATCTGACGATATAGCTCTGAACATTAGAAGGAAAGATCATAATTGTATGTGTATGGCCACCATAAGGCTTGAGAAATGACTAGCAGAGCGGGATACATCCTCTAGCCAAGGGCATGAATAAAATCATTTTATTTTCACCATTTCGAAGTACTGGTAAAACTTTCTATGAGATTTCACCCTGGGTAGAGGGGATCATAGTTCTGCACCTGTCGCTTTTACCAGCACATAAATAAGCAGCAGGAAGCAGTTGGATGGATCTTTAATGTGTAGATAGTGCAAATGGCAAGTAGCAAACAGCAAGTGCCAGTCAAGGGGGTGGGGTTGGGAGGCTGAGGGCAGAGTTGCCAAGAAGTAGGGTGGGGTCGTGTGATGACAGAGCCTTGTCTCTGACCCTGCAACAATTGCCAGTATTCATCTGCAACTTGGATTCATTGCATCCCTACTAAGGAGAGACCTATGTGGTGCTGACAGAATTCACTATCAATTTTACTGTATCAGAATCAATAATTTGAATAGGATGATGCATAATAGAAAGATTTTTTAACCTAGATTAAAATCTTTTTAGAAACCACAGATCGGGGAGATTCCGCATGAACAGGAGGGTGAAGATCTTGACGATGATACCCCTAAACGCAAGAATAGAACTAAAGGAAAGGTATGGAAAGCAAATTTTCCTATAATTTGAAATATGGAACTGATTTCAAGACCAGTTTGGTGACCAGAAAAGGTGGTTTAAATATCTGAGCGAAATGTTCTTGTGTCACTCTCTCTAAATACTCTGCTGAATTGTTATGTGCTAGCTGCGCAAGGTCTCCTGTGCTCCTCCAGCTGCTGCTTTGGATGCCATTACCCTTCTAATAAGCAAGTAAAGGACAATTTACCAAAAAAAATCTTCCACCCTCCTGTCATTACACACTGGCACCATATAATAGAGCTCCATTCCAAGATTTAAAGGAATTCTCTCACAGAAAAACTTTTTTACAAAATTAATCAGTTTATATCGCTCCTCCAGCCAAATCTTGCATTGAAATCCATTTTTCAGTTTGACTTGGGGCTAGACATGTATATAGTTTCCAAGGTGCCTTCAGTCATGGGACTTCAGTCACTCTTTACTGCTGCACTGCAAGCTGGAGTGATGTCACCCCCCTCCCTTTCCCCCCAACAGCAAAACAATGGAAAGGTCTCAAGATAACAGGTTCCTGCCACCTGCATTGCTAAAAATGCTCCCATGCATCACCTAGTGTAGATATGAGAATATCAGTCAATAGTAAAAATCCAAGTCCAGCTAACCAAAGTCATGACTCCTCCAGTTACAGTGCACAGGAGAAACAATGGCTTTTCCAAAAGTGGTTGCTCTTTCTGAAAGCACACGATCAGGCCTACACACCAGTATTACAGCTTAAAAAAATACATTTATTGGTTCAAATGTAAAATGTTAAATAGTAGAATTAATTATTTGCAATGTACACATTGTAATTTAGTAATAAAAACTATACCATAAAAATGATAACAGAATCCCTTTTAGGCCCCAGTGAGTGAGTGTCCAGTAATTCTTTAACATATAGCCAGGTAAAAATTGCAGATAATGCAAGTTGCTCTGCAGGACCTTATGCAAAGACAGAGAAACTGGATAAGAAAATTATTTTTTTTTTGCACAAACTCTTTGTGAGGGGCACAGAAGAGACTGGCAGACTACACTCTGGGTCTTAGAAGGGTGGTTGGAGAGAGAAAGTGAATAAAGGATTATGGGCAAGTAGAGAGATAATGAAAAGTAAAAGGTAAAAAGCATGAGAGATGAGATAAACTTTTTTATAAGGATATGAAAAACAAGAGAGGATGAGGAGAATTATAAACCAGTGGTGCATATGGTGTGACCAATTAATTCATACATAAAATAGCTCCTCTATATGCATATATGAAATCTATATCTGCATATTAGTTGACATGTCATGTTAAAATTAAAAGCTTTTGTCAGGTGTGTTATCCAGTTAAAAGGACAACCATGTGTAAACCAAACTGGATGTTAAACTAAGAAGCCAGTCTCTGTCTTTCACTATTGTCTCCCTCTTCCTGGTTCCTCTGTTTCTCCCCCTGTTTCTCTGTCCTCACTCCCACTTGCCACCATTTCTCTCCAGAGTAACAAATCCTAATCTGTCAAACTAAAAAAGTCCTAGACATGTGAATGAAGGTGTGAATTTCTTTTTTCGTGAATTTTGTGTTTGTTCTCCTTCAAAGAACATTTACCCCATGTTACTGTTCCATTCCCCCAGTTGTCTTTATTTTCTCACTGCCCTCCAGCCCCTTAGTGTCTTTTTTTCTTTCCATTCATCTTAATCTCCACCTCTGTCTTTATCCATTTACCTTGCTATTTTTCTTGATTCCAATCCCCATTCCTGTCACACATATACAAAGATCCCCTCCCCTCTTTCTATTCAGCTTGCTTCTTGACAGGTCACATGTACCAGATTGCCAATGTCAGAATAAAGTGCTATGTATGGACAATTAATAACCATGTATGCACCCAGAAAGGGAAAAATTCCATCCATCTGTCATGCAGTACTGCCAAGCTTCCACTAAGGAAAATGTTAGCTGCAAAGATTAAAAAAAAACAAAAACAGTTTTTCTGATTATAATTAAAATAACTTTAAAACCACATATGAAAAAAGCAGACAGAAATAGGTAAAATACTGTGTGACAAGAAGAAATAAGGGAGTCAGGGTACTAGAAGGATTTATTGGGTAACAGGTTACAAACATACATTTACTTTTACTTTTCAGGCCTGTGGAATTGGAGGCATGAAAAAAAGACAGGACCTGTCAACTTTAGAAGATAGAGACAAACCCTACATCTGTGACAGTAAGTGCAAGGTCTTGTGAGAATAACTGATTTGATAATTCAAGGTTTTCTTTTTTGACTATGGCCAGTAGTGCTGACTATGTGCTGATATCTATAATTTTACAATATCTTTATCGTAGTAGTACATTTGTGGGAATGTCTGATTTTGGCTTTTGGTTTTGTGTTGTGGCTGTGGTTTTGCATGCCCCTATGTGTGACCATATTATGGTATAATACAAGTGTATTTTCAGTCTGAAAACCTGTTGTGTAACTTCCTTTACATGTGTCAGTCCTGTATATGTTATAGGGATCATTGGTATTTGATTATTACTTATGTAGTTCGATATAGATAGTGCTCTACCTTTTACCTTTGGCCTTCATCTCTCTAAATTTCTTTTGCCTAGGCCCTGGGCTTTCCTAATTCTGTATCCTTGCAGTACTTTTCGGGTCTTAGTCCTGTGCTGCAGTCTTCTAAAGAGGTCCCTTATTCCTCTTATTCTGACCATAACCAAAAACCGTATCCCTTTTCAGTACAGGTATAGGATCCCTTATCCAGAAACCCATTATCCAGAAAGTTCCGAATTATGTAAAGGCCATCTACCATAGACTCCATTATAAGCAATTAATTCTAAATTCCCTTTTCTCTGTTATAATAAAACAGGACATTGTACTTGTCCTAACTAATATATAATTAATCCTTATTGGAGGCAAAACAATCCTATTGGATTTAAATGGTTTTTAATTGATTTTTTAGTAGACTTAAGGTATGGAGATCCAAATTACAGAAAGATCCCTTATCCGGAAAGCCCTAGGTCCCGAGCATTCTGGATAACAGGTCCTATACCTGTACTGTATTCCACCCTCTCTCTCTCTATTTTAAAGGGGTAATTTAGCTTGCAGTTTATAGTGTGATGCAGTCCAATTTATCCTAGCAACCAGGCATTGATTTTAATGACAGACTGAAAGATAAATAGTAGATTGTCTAAACAGAGAGATTAATACAAATTAACAATACAATTAAAACTGTCAGAGCAATATTTTTGGCTGCTTCAATAGCCAGATGGCATTCTTAGTTTCAAGCTAGAAAGATGCAGAAAATGAAGACAATAATTCAAAAAAACTAAAAAAAAAAAACAAAAAAAAAACCCAAGGGTAAGCGAGCTAATAAAGGCAGAAGAATTATGTGAACCTGGGCCTCTATTTAAGCCTCTATTTCCCTTATGTAATTAAAGGCACTGTGTTTGCCCAGGAGCAGTAACCAATAGCAACCAATAAGATGTTTGATTTTATACAGGTGACCAAAAATTCTACCCGCTGATTGGTTACTATTGGTTACTGCTCCTGGGCAAACGTAGTGACTTTCATTTCATAACACCTTAGGAATTTGAATAGCCTCCTGTAACAAACTCAGGAGGAGTATGTACTTTTGTCTACAGGTAATTCTTGATAATAATGTCCTCTCTTTAATATTCAGTACCCACCAAGGAAAACTATACCCCCAAAGAATGTAGGTCTCTATAAAATATATTGCATAAAAATATTGCATAAACAAGCTCATATGTAAAACCCTGCTTCATCTAAATAAACAAAAATATACTTTTTTAGTATGTGCTATTGGGTAATCCTAAATAGAAAATTGCCATTTTAAGAATTAAGGGCCGCCTCCTGGGATGATTTGATTCACAGTGCACACAAACAAGCCTAGGCCATGATAGGCCACATCAGCCAATTAATGGACAGAGTTTTGTCTTTTGCTTTTTGCTTCCTGTTACAGTTAGAGCTGCATTATTTTGGAGCACACAGCCCATCACTAAATGGTGGATCAAAAGAAAAAGGATGTAAAATGACAATATATTATATATATATATATTTATTCCAGTTTGGCAAGATTCTTTAAAAGGCCACTTAACATAATATAAACTACCTGCTGGTTAAGTATTCATTCTGGGGGTATAGTTTACCTTTAAGCCAGAGTCATGATGAGATTGATAATGTGAGTCCTATAATGGAGTATTGCATTAAGCCTGCCCCTAGCCCATGCATGGTGTCATATGGATTTTATTTAAATTAAGGGAGACACAATAACCCCTGATCCAGTTACATGGGGAGTATTCACAGTTAAGAGCAGGAGTCATTAGTCTGGAGCAGTTATTGAAAGACTCCACTAGGGTCAAAATAAAAACACACATTCCCCCAGCTGCCTTAGTACACCCACCTCGTTACATGTTCTAGTTGTAGATACACCTAAATTAAACATCTCCTCTCTTAAAGGATATGTCTAATAAAAGAAAACATCATTCTAAGCAACTTTCCAATATGAATTCATTCAAAATTTTTAAAGCTTTAAAAGTTATTTGTAAATGTAGTTACTATTGAAAGCAGCATTTGCTGAACTGGTTGCTACTTTTTAAACAATGTTGCAAAGGTCAGTCTCCTCCAGCAAGTCAGGTCTGTCAAACTGCTGCCTTGTGTTACATTGTTTTAAAAGTCAGAGCAACCAGGGCAGAGAATAGAAAAGGGCAAACACTGCTTTTAATAGCAATTATATATACACATAACTCAAAAAACATTACATTTGTAATGACTGTATATTGCAAAGTTGCTTAAAATTGCGTTTTCTTTTATTAGGCAAAAAATAATATTTTGGGTTGACTTTTCCTTTAAACAACAAGAAAATGGGAATTCACTTAGGGTGCCAACGTGTTAGACATCCTCGATGAACATCATACCTTACCTTATATCGCCCAGAGTGGTATTCCTGCTGCACACCACTGCCAATGCCCCAGCAATTCTTTTTAGGTGTCCTGAACACCGCACATATGTATTAGAGTAAAGATTGGATTTGCACTTTAAAGTAATGAATTTCACTATAGTGTACATGTGCGCTATCCAGATGGTGCAGAGGCTCAGCAGCTAGGCTGACCTGATAGGGAACTGAAGCCTGCCATATCTTCAGTGACTGCAGGGCTGTGAATGGCTACACCCATCCTATGTGCTTTCGGCCAGGACCATTACAACATGTCCACCCCTTATCTGAACACAAGCAAGGATAGTAATAGATCTAGAGGTAGCACTAATAGAGGGGCCTTTTTTGAAGTTAATGATAATTTTTAGCCCAGTAAATTTACAAAAGCATCACTTGTGAAAAAGTATAAAAAAATAGTGTGTGAAGTAAGTGTGGGAATGCTCCTCTGTATAGTATATAATTATATAAACTCTGTCTGATGTAATTATGTATGCTCCTTATTACCCTATAGTTTGTGGGAAACGTTATAAGAACCGTCCTGGACTGAGTTACCATTACACACACACCCACCTGGCTGAAGAGGAGGGAGAAGAGAATGCTGAGCGATATCTCATACCATTCCATAGGAAAAATAACCATAAACGTGAGTAATCTAGCAACCCATGTGTTCTTATGAGTTTGAGGCAGTTAAAGGGTGGTGTCTGGGTGCCTGTGTATTATGTTTGGCTGAGAGGAAGGTACACTGATGTTTTCTTTTTTTTTTTAAATAAAAATGTAAGTGCCCTGATGTCTTTACGTTCGATGGAATGCATAGGTCAGGACCCTTATGTCTGTGTATTAGGACCTTCATATTTGTACAACTTGGGAGGTAGGTAGCAAGGTGGCTGTATATTAGGAAAAAGTTAGAGGTATATGTCCTGATATCTCTGCATTTGGATAAGGTAAGAGGTAATTGTCTTAATTTCTCTGAATAAGAAAGGTGCTACTACTTTTAATATAAATCAGAATAAGTGGCCCAGTGTTTGTATACTGGAAGGAGATATGCATGTAGGTACCAGCAAATGTGTATTAGGTGCCAGTAAATCTGTATTTGGAATTTGGTAAGTGGTCTAATGTGTGGTAAGTGGTCTAATGTCCATTATTATGAGGAGGGTGCATTCATGTCTGTGTACTAGGAGAAGGCAAGAGGAAGGTGCTCTGATTCCGTTGGTTTCAAAGAAGGTGACAAACATGTTTCCCATAGTCTATATCTATTATGAGGATTTGACTGAATTGCTAGGTAGGTGTCATGTTGTCTGTATTTTATAAAGAGTTAAAAGGCGAGTTCCTGAGGTGTTTCACAATGAAAGGTAGATATCCTGATGCAATGTAGACACTATTGTCTCATCATTTGTGCATTGTTGCACAGTTGTTGTCTGTGTAGTAGTGGGCTAAAGGTTTAGTGTTCTGACATATGTATATATATATATATATATATATATATATATATATATATATATTGTAGTTGCAGAGTCCCCCATCCCCCATTTCTCTGTCTCTTTCTCTCTAATTGAAACAATAAATCAGGACCAGAAATATTAAGCCTGCACTGCATCTTTTTCGGTAGTACCTCGGATACAGACAGTTACCATGGAAACAGAGGTGTGACAGGGAATGGTTATCAGTTTAGGTGATGAAGGCCCCCCCTCCCATAAAACTCCCCCTAAAATAATCACACCTTAAGGTTCTTAACCCCTTTCATTCCTCAGTGACTGGCAATTGTCATAAAATACTATACAGTAAAATCCAAGGACATACAAGTTACAGATTTATATTTTTTTTTTTCTCTCCCTAGATTTCTACAAAGAACTCAACTGGGTCCCTGAAATGCAACCAAGACACACAGGTGAGCAGATAACCTTTTTAGCAACTTATTCTACATGAGGATTTTTGTTCTTTAAACGTTTCCCCCTCATCTCTTATGGGCTGCTGGAGTTGCCCAATGGTTCAGCATTATTGTGAGACCATAGTACTAGCATATTATATCACAACAAGGTTAAGTGCTATTAAGGTGGGCTGTTTATACTGACAAGAAGGACATGGGCTGGTGCAGGCAGAAAGGCCCACAGTGGTGGAACTCTTGAAAGATGGATTACCTGATACTTGCAGTGGTTGACTAGGCTGGTAAGATGGGGTATGTGGAACAAAAGGCCTATACTAGTTATTATAAGAATATGTTGGCATATTGGAATCAGGGTACAGTTAACAATCTGGGGGCTGTGTGTTGACATGCTTAAATTAGAGATAATTGTGATAAAATATTTTATTTATTATCTTCCAGTTAAGAAAGCTCCTGATGGGTCTGTCATTGCCAATGGTTATTGCGATTTCTGTCTAGGAGGTGCAAAGAAAACAGGCTGTCCAGAAGACCTCATTTCCTGTGCAGACTGTGGGCGTTCTGGTAACTAGGGTGGGGAATGAAAAACAAATATGGCCAAATGGCTGGAACTATCTAGTGCAGTGATTCGCTTTCTGTTTAGGCTGACCCTCCCCAGGGGGGCCAAAGTAGTAGATAGAGGGCTCAGCCTGAAGAACAATTATGATGAGATTTGGGTTCTCTTAGATATTTCTAAAAGCCCAGCTTCAGGGCAACGACACACAGAGAGATTTGTAGCTACCTGCTCACTGCATCATTGCCATAAAGGTTAAATGGGATAAAAGGTATGGTGGAAATATGGCTCCCATAGCCCTAGGTATTCTTGGAACTTTTGCTGATATCTTTATTCGTTACATTTAAGTAAAGGGGATCAGAATAAATGTAGGACAAAGTGGGGCTTTAACCAAAAAAGTAAGGGAACCACTTATTTAGTACTAATACATGCATACACACATGAGACACTTTTTTCCTATTCCTGCTGATTTACAAGTGTTAAACAATATGCCATTTACATGGTAATGATTTCCTGTTCATATGCAAATTGGTGTCATTATTCAGATGAGCTCTGCAGATGGAAGTGGGTTCATCCTTTTACCAAAAGAGGAAATCCGATTTATCAGCATATTAACTCTTTTGTGTAAAGGTCTGCTTTAAAGACGGTTATATGGCTAATGAGTTAAATTGGCAAACTCGTGTACAGGCAAATTGGCTCAATAACAGGGACACGCTTATTGAGGTACAGTATTAGCTGTATGTAGGAATCAAATGGCATAAGGGTATTGGCTTGAAGAATGGGTTAATGGGTTATGTCTGTGTAGCGATCAAGTCATCTAATGTCAGGGACATACAGTATTTCATGTAAGGATCAGTTATATGTAGTATTAAAGGAAACTAAAAGCAGTGACAGGGTCACAGGGTCAGTCCTATATATATCATGACAGTATCCCTTTAAGGCCATACACACACACACCAATATTTCATAGATTTTCGAACCATGTATGGGCTCCAAATTATCGTCCCTATAATTTTCGTACCATGGTGATCCTTGGAGGACCTACAATGCATTTCCAGGAAGTTACTTTCGTACAATTGGTATCTGCCAACATTTCATGTTCAGTACATCCTCCGATTTGTTATTTTCAGGGCTTTATCCTACAATTTCAGTCTGAATGTACAGTAAGTTTTAGATTGTTGCATTTAAACATACAATCGATATCTGAACATTCATCAGAAGAAATTTGAATGTGTATGGCCACCATTAGAGACTGTAAATGCAGACTTATGAAAATAACATCCTTGTAGGATCCTCTGCTGGAAGAACACAGGAGTCAAAAATATCTTGTTGCATTTCTCAGATTAATTTCCCCATTCTCATAATTTCTTTTTCAACCACCCCCTTCGATCTCCTGTTAATGATGTGAGCAAACTGCAGCTGCCATGCTTTCTAGAACATTAAGCTTGAGTTTAGTCAATTGCAAGCATTCCCATTCTGTGGATAACTCATATTATGTAACTAAGAGAAGGGTTCCTCACTAAATACCTGCTGCACATTGTACAACACACCATGCTCTTTGTGGAACCAGCACAGCGAATGGGACAGTTCACCTTAAAATATCTTTACAAATGATGGAGACAGCAGTATTCTAATACAGTTTGCAGTCGGTCTTCATTTTGTGTTTTTTGTTTAGGAATTATTTACATGTTTTGTTTCTAGAGCTTTTGGACTATAGGAGGAAATTAAAACCTATATGTGAAAAAGAGTTCTTAGGCACCTATAGTGCTTTAGTGGATTTTTTTCAAAATGTTGGGCAGTTCCTGTTTTTTGGAAAATGAATAATTAAGAAATGCAAAAAATACATCATGAATCCGTATTACATTTACAGTATGAGGGATTTGAGATTCTACAGACTTACAGATCATTTCTCTAACTAGAGAGCTTTTCCTTGACTTTATTTTGTTCTTTTTCTCTTAAGGTCACCCCTCCTGTTTACAGTTCACAGTTAATATGACTGCTGCTGTCCGGACTTATCGTTGGCAGTGTATTGAGTGCAAATCCTGTATTCTCTGCGGAACATCTGAGAATGATGTGAGTTCTCCTGTTGTTTCTATGGGCAGGAGGCAAAAACAACTGCTCCACAACCCAGTAACTGACCCAGGGATGATTTTACCTTTGGCTCGCGCTAGCAACAATATATTTGTATGTGTGCTGAAATATATCAAAGGCTGCACTTTTTTTTTTTTGTAACTTCTTTTTGTTAAACATCATCAATAATGACAGTTTATATAGTTTCATTTAGTAAGGAAAAAAGGCTGCACTTTTTAAACAATATTTTGTATATGAGTAACTCTCAAGGGTTATATTTCAGATTGCCAGTTGTTAAATCTCCAGCTGTTGCTCACAATATCCTCAGCCAGCTTTTATTCTTACAGCATTATTAAGTAGTACATTTCCATCTGGCTAAAGAAAGACATTGGGCATCTGAAGCAGCAGTGTAAGTGGAAAAAAAACAAAACAGAAAGTGTTTTGATGTTACAGATAATAAAGCTGTCAGAGCTATGCATACAGTGGCTGTATTCTCAGCACAAGGGCCACTTCTTTGACCCCAATGTTGCAAGGTACTTAGGTATAATCTACCAGATTTTAATCTGCCAAACATTATTGCTTTGACTGAATCTTTACTGCTGTTTATATGCATATCATTATTGCACATCGTATTGTGTTGAAACATGTCTTCTAGCACAAGTATAAGGTATTGTTCCAATAAATAAAATCATTTTCCTCAGTCATTAGTGCAGATGCTTGCAAAGCCCACATTATGCCTGCTTAGCTGGTATATCTTAAATACTCATATTAAAGTCTAATTTTCGTGTTGCTCTTTTTCAAGGATCAGCTTCTGTTCTGTGATGACTGTGACCGAGGATATCACATGTACTGCTTGAGCCCCCCAATGTCTGAGCCTCCAGAAGGTACGTGTAGCAAGTGGCCAAAGTGATGTATTAGAGTATAATACAAGATTGAAGGATAAAAAGGTGAGGGCTCGTTATATAGAAAGGGATTTACATGTGGAATACATAAGATAAAGTTGAAGCATTCATTAGTTTAAAAAGGTGTATGTAGGAATACAAGAAAGCTAGAGATGGGGCAAATGGGATATGTAGATGTATAATAAAAGAATAGAGGTGGAATACTGAATAGCTGCAAGCAGAAGGTCTACAATGGGCTAAAAAGTCAGGTATGAGATTTTGATGCAGGATAATTTTGAATAAAGGGGTCTAGGAGGCTGATTTACAAACATGTGCAAAATTGCATTAGTAAGGTTACCCTATCAAATAATTAGAGCCTTTCTTTAATTTTATAACAAGTAGACTATTCAAAGCTAATTGCTGATTGGTTGCAATTGGCAGCAGTCCTTGTGCAACAGCTTATCAGCCCTTAGGTGTCTATACAGGTACAATACAGAAACTGGTGGGGTGCTTTGCAATACATTGCATTTGTAGACAGAGTATTGTAACAATCATGACAATGATCTGAAATCTGTATCTTGGTGATTACTTGAGTTTGCACAAAGCACATTCTGCCTGTGTGGCCACCCTCCAGCTTTTCCTCCATAGAGTCTGAATGGTTCCATATGCAGAAATGTGCCTGTAATTATATTAATCTATTTAATTATTTGTTTATATACAGTGCATGTGTCAGAACAAGAAGTAAGGCCACACAAATCAATATATAAGTACGGGCTAGTGTTTCTGCCCAGAGGCTAATAAATCCATTCCCTTTGGACAAATCCTTCACTGTCTCTCTGTTTATCCCTATCCTATAAAACCGCACAGGGCCATGACAGGGCGAGAAGCATCCGACCACAGGCTGCTTTCAACAGCTGGATAAATTGCCTTTTTTATGATGTTCAAACACCACTTTAGGATGTCACATTTTAAGACTTCTATCCTGCTCTTTTTTTACGGCTATTCTATTAACCTTACATGGAAAAGATAGATGCTAGAGTTTTCTAGTGGAAATCATTACATTTGTTTATATATATGCATACATGAAATTGAAAAATATTGGCCTTGCACTGTCAAATTCTGCCTAAGTGTGTGCACTCTGTGTGAAGCCTGATCCCAATTCCTTTTGTGCCTAATTACAACTTTTGTATGTTGCACTGTATCACCATTCACCCTCCCCCTATATCATATCCTGATTCTACTGATGACTATAACTTTCTTTGTAGCACACATCTGCATGCATAATTACACTTTTCATTTATGGTTTCTGCAATGGAGAGATTTAAAGGGCTCTCTACTTTTATATTTAGGCAAGTTACAACATGGTATTTATTAACTTGCCTGCTGATACCATGAGGGTATAACTGAGTTAGATGTACATGCTGTGCCACATAATACACTAGACCCAATGGTATTTAACTTTTTTATTATCTTTAATTTTATGCACCAAAATATATAGATAAAACAGATTAGCCAATAAGCAGATAACATTTACAATTAAACCAGCATAAAGAGAAGCCACTGCTCCTGTTTACTTCTCTATCTGCTGATAAACTATATACTAGCTAACATGTAGCATCTCCTGAAGAAATATTACTTTGCTGTATACCTAAATGATCAGGACAATAGAAATGCAGCCTGCAGACTGATCAATTGGAGAATGTATGGCCACACTGTGGCACAGGGGATGATGTAACTACAGCACAAGAAAGCACCCCAATCTTATTCATTGTGTTCTGAAAGTGCCATCTGCCCAGCAGCATGAGTAGAGCCTGACAGTCCTGGGCACCTCCACACCCACCATATAAACTCTTGTACCCACCAACTTCTTACTGAAAGTCATATGGCAGTATCCCTGGTGGGCCCCATAGGATTGCACTCTCAGTCCCACTGGTAGTTACACATCAAAACTGCCAGTTTGCTCTGGTTCACTTGGCCTGAAATCCACATTTGTGTGTGCAAATTTAACACAGGGTGAATTGGAATGATTTGCCCGTTTTTCTCTTTGAAACTGACAAGTGTAAGTGTAAAGAATTGATAATGCAAACACAGACAAACAGTGAGGGGAGATGCAGGTTGCTGGGCTGCTCTTATTGCAGACTGATGAGATTTACATAAAATGCAATAAGTGCAGTCATTCTAGCTGGATTCCCTAGATGCCCACCCCACCACCACATACACACACACACATGTTTTTCATGCCATCTGCTTTCTTCTATTTACATAAAACTGAGCAAAGATCTAAACTGAAACCCTTGGCTTTCTTGCAGGAAGTTGGAGTTGTCATTTGTGCCTGAGACAACTGAAGGAGAAAGCATCAGCTTACATAACCCTGACCTAGAGGGACGTAGAGCTATGAGAACAAAGAACCTTTCATTGCATCTCCCAGCCTGGCCCTGTTCAGTACCAGAATTCCCTGCTTCTGTCACATCAAGACTGTTTTCCTCGCCCTTCTTCTAGCTAATGTGGGTTCAGACTAGCTTTCATAGCTCAGCAATTTAAGTGTTGAAATTATAAGAGATACAGACCTCTCTGATTCCTTTTTATTATTGATTCTGCCAACATCTTTCCTCTGTAAAAGGTGCATACACATAGGTACAAGAATATCCTACATAATGTTGCCTGGCAGGCACCACAATTGCCTCCCTCCAAATCACATGCAAAGTGGAAAATAAAAGGATCTTGCCTTTAGCTAATATTAAAAGGAATATATTCCCCAATTATAAGTAGAGGTTATCTTTAGTTTATTTTGCTGTAAATACAAAGTGTGGGGAGAGTGTATGCTATAGTGTGTGCAGTATATTATTTCCCTGAAAGCTTGCTTCTGTACATTAGTGGGAGCTTACTGTATTGCTTACGCCTGTTCAGGTGAGGTATTCACCATAGACAACAAAAGCCATCCTAGCTGGTACTGCTGCAATTGTCTCTGGAGAATCTACTTTAATAAAAGGATACAATATGGTTGCTCTCACAAGGTTCTTTGCACTCACATATAATGGCTATAGCCTGAAAGATAACCCTACTTTTTTAAGTACAGACTGTTTCCTCTTTCATTTATATAAATATATTTTATTGTACAGTCAGGCTGTTATGTCACATGTATTTATTATTTTTTGCATTGTTTTTTCCTAGCTAGAATCTAGGTGCCCTAAGTTTCCACTCCCATGTTTCCTCACTGCTTTATTCATTTTTATTTCTTTCTTTTTTTTATACATTTTCTACCATGATTATTACTGGCTATTGAGTAGCAGCCACAGTCTTCCTAGATTTTTACCCAGAATTGTTTGCTGATACTGGGTAATTTGCTTTGGAACCATGTCTTAGACGCATGTGGATATGCTGACATAAGTATGGTCGTGTATAATGGCATCGCAGAGAATGAATTTTGCACATATGGCTGTATACACTTTTAACACAAACTCCCAATACTGGCCACTATAAACTACAAGGATCATTTTGGAGTTTTCTGTGGCTTTAGTGTAGCAGACCCAGGATAGATGGACCTGTTTTTCTGATATTTCTGCCTCCCTTTTTCTCACTTTTGGCATTATGCTTTCTTTCCTTCTGTTTGGTAACAGATGGAAATGTTAAAGTTTCATTATCAGAAAAAAATAGCAGTTTTGCTTAAAGGGCCATGATAAACTATGATTTGCTCTTATGTGTATCAGATATATTTCATTGTTTGTAAAGCAGTGACTGTGCTAGCTAAAATGCATAATGCTGGGCTGCAAAGAATTATAAAGAAGATTTGAGTGAGTAGGCTGGAGTATTAGGGTGCTGGATGCACAGATATACAGACAGCAGCTTTTAGGCAATTCTTTTCTACAAGTGAAGTAATTTAAATTAAGTGCAGCCATAATAACTTAAAATAGTAGTTTGCAAGTTCTATACTCTACACTGAAAGTGGGCTTTTTGGTAATTACTGTTGACTAGTGGGAACTAAGGTCAATGCAACACAAGGGAATTTGTGTAAGGGGAAGGATTGTGTTTGTAAAACATACAGTATTTTAATTACAGGTATGGGATCCGTTATCTGGAAACCCTTTATCCAGAAAGCGCCAAGTTATGGGAAGATCATCTCCCATAGACCCTAATTTAATCAAATAGTACACATTTTTAAAAACTGATTTCCTTTTTTTCTGTAATAATAAACCAGTACCTTGTACTAATAAATTATACTTATTGGAGGCAAAATAATCCTAATGTTTAAATGATTTTTTAGTAGACAGAGAGATCCAAAGTACAAGTACAAAGTTCCAAATTACGGAAAGACCCCTTATCTGGAATTCCATAAAATACATTCGACAGTTCTCATACCTATACTTTTTCTTAAATGCCTTATAGTACAAATGAGACACATTTCCTTTCTGTTTGAATTTTTCTTTTAAGGTCTTTACACCACAGTTGAGGTTGTGTTTGCCCTCCCGGAGTGGTGTAACTGTCAGCAGACAAAACAAAACAGCGAAGCCATGAAAAGGCCCTTTGTTCCCTTTCTTATCATATATTTATTAAGAGTACCCAGTATGGACCAGTTTAAACCACAGTGTGAAAAGTTTGTTACCAGAATGATGTTATTGTTGGTTTTCTACAGTAAAGAGATTGAATGTATCTGATAACTGTAATGTTGGGCCCTAATATTAGTAAAGATATCCGCTTTGGCCAAAACCAAGACCTAAATATAATGTGCCCAGTGACCTGTATTTGCTAGATGTGTAGGTTGTCTTTGGTTTGAATTAGTTGCTGTTGTGGTGATAACAAGCTTCTGACTCTTTAGATTTTCCACTTGTTTCATCATGTAGTCCTAAAGACTTTTGGTAGGGGTGATTGTAGCCTTGCATTAGCAATACATCTTCCCGCTTTTTTTCTTCTTCTTGGCTTTCCTCATTCCTTGTTCCTTCTCATATCATTTTCATTCTTTTCCGTCCTTGCCGTCCATGCTTTCCATTATTTGAGGCACAGTTGAGGAGCACTGAGATCTGGGATCAGTTGTAGGGGAGGTGAGGCTATCAGTTCTATCTGTGTCTCGCTAAATTGTGTTTATTCCCATATGTGTGTGTATATTGATACTGTTATCCCAATGTAATATTATATTTGTTTGCTCTTTTTATTATTAGGCTACTTTATAAGGGGATATGATTTTTTTGGTAAAATTAAGAAGGGTATGATGACTTTTTTTGCCTTTGAACAGACAAGCAATATTTTGGAAGAATATTTTGTAATTCCCTTGGCTACTGTACCAACCTTCTTTAAAAGATGCAAAATACTTTCAAAACATTTCCTTTCTTGCCCATTCAAGGTCCTTACTTCTGTTTTTACAGCAGGCTCACAACAGAAGGAATCTCCACTTCTTACCTACACTTTGTCTGACCTAGACACATGGGGTGTTGTGACCATAATCAGGCTGAATCCTGAGGGGGATTTTTTTGTTGGGTTCCACAGATTTCCATGCAAACTTAAAATATCATATTTTACTTTAGCAAATATGTCCCATTATCCCTCTTTTTCTCCTCCCCCAAAAAATTATGGACATTAAATCTTCTTTCACTCCTGTGCTAACATTTGTTCACCAGCAGGCATGGATAAAATATTGCACAATGCTTTTGTAATGTTAGCCCTGTACGGGGTATATTTGCTTATCTGGTCTCCCTGCTCTACAGCAAAGTCACTTAAAAAGCTGTAGAGGATTGTGAGGCCCATGTCCAGTCAAGCATAGGATTTTCTGGGGGGTGTGGCGGAGGGTACAAGGTATCAATGATTTGATTGCACTGTGGGTGATTGCACGAAATTGGGCTTTGTAAGACAAGGTGTTGAATGAAAGCTGTGAGTGTGTCTCAGCAAGTGTGCACTATTGTGTATAAATAAAACACAAAGCACTTAACATATGAAAAACTTGATTAAGGCTTTGTTATTGGACATAGTTTTGTCCAGATTACATTAGGGATTGAGTCTTTTATTAAGATGACAATGCCTTTGTTTTGTATTAATAAAGCCATTTAATCCTAGGTTTATAGGAGACATGACAATAACAATTTTTTTGCACTTGTGGATGGTGATAATCAATGTTCTAAGGCCAAAAGCAGAATGTGGCTAGGACTGATAAAACTTGCAGCTTGCTCCTCTCGGTTGCATGTTTCTAGCCAAAGTCTGAAACGAACATGGCATGTTCATTTGGTTCATTCATTGTCTATTAACAGTGACAAAATGGAGTGATCATTACTCCGACCTTCCAAAAGAAGACATTATTTGAATTTAGCCAAGCATGTCTGGTTACTTCTGGTTTTGGCTGGCATTGCTTGGCTAATACTAGTAATTACTTTCAGGTATTAATTGGATAAATGAACATGCAGATTATTTATGCAGTGGCAGATTTTATGGAGATTCTGATGAAAAGATCTAGGCAGCCATTTTGAAAGAAACATTGTCTCTTATGTAATATCTTCTGTAAAGGAAGGAAGACATTGCATCCAGATACAGAGGGAGGATTTTGTAATGGTGATTGGTGTCCCTATGCTATTTTGAAGGGAAAGTGCCTTTAAAGCATCTGAAATTGTCAGCTGGTTACTCCAAGCGTCTTGGTTTCAAATGGCACTTAGGTGATTAGAAGAAAAGGAATACATATACGCTTAAAATATATTTGTGAGAACTTTCAAGGACCAAAGTGTGCCAACACACGTTACATTTTGATGGATCAGCCCTTCCCATAGCCAAAATACTACTATGAGTACATTCCTCCATTGGCCAAAGTTTACTAATTATTGTGACATATTACTATGTAAGTATTTTACTAGACCAAAGTGTACTAATGGTAGTCACATATCTGTGGGTCAGGGCTTCCTCTAAGCAGATTATCAACACTGACGGGGTCAGCCCTGCCAAAGGAAAATCTGCACTCATGATGTGAATATATTAACGTGTCCATCTGTTGTAAAACCAAAGTTATTAATGCCAAGCAAAGTGCATTTAGCTTTTTTTCAGCTAAATTAAGTATGCTATTCTGTATATAAAAGCCCCCATATATTTCAAAGGAGTCTCTCGTTTCTGTAAAGTAACACATGTAATATTTGTATTAAATTCAGAAATGAATACAGAGCAGTGCAAATATACAGCTGAAAACTGGTTACTGAGCAGTGCACAATAACAAAGACTGCTGCAGAAATTACCTGAGAATGCCTACTAATTCCCTAATGCTGATGTTTGCAATTCACAGTCCCAATGAGTGTATTGCATTGTACAAATAAGCAATCATTCCAGCCATTTTATATGTGATTTACTACAAGAGGCTCTTTATAAGCTAAAAAAGGCACCAGTGCCTTGCCATATTTGCTGAGATGAACAAGCATATACTAAAGCAAGCACAAATAACTACCTTAAGGCCAGAGCAGCAACCATTTTCATTTTCAGAATGAGACTTAATGTTAATACAGTACTACAAACAATGTCTCTGACAGCATTTGTTCTTCTCTAATCCCCTGTAATTACTAATGACACATTTTGCAAGTTAGACTAGAAGCAATACAGCTTTCCTTGTTTTCTGAGAGGTTAAATATAGCCAAATGTTTTTTTTTTTTTAAACAACTGAGGATTTGCAAATAATGGGCACAACTTTGCAACAATTTAACATCCCATAACAACCATTTAAACATTTCTGTTTATGAATTTAACACCACAAGAGCAAATAAAACTAGTGTTTAAAACCCAAAAGCACATTGTATTCCAATTATAAGCCAGTTATTATATACTACTATGCCATGTTTTGGGGCCAGAATCTAATACAATGCATTCATGTAACATAAATTCCCACAATGCCCTTGGCCAAGCTTCAGAGTAGATGAAAAAATGTCTAGAATGGTCACATCTGGCTCAGGGCCTCAAGTTGGACAGCCTTCTCCCAAGTTTCCTTATCCAGGACTGTGACTTTTCATATGAAGCACTCATACACAGCCCCACATTAAGCATGTGGCTTACTATAAAATTCTGTTTCTACATGTGCAGGAAAAAGAACAAATATGCTTTTTCAATCCATGTTCTTCAGTCTTCACCTGTGTAAAAAGTTATTTAATAGCAAGAAATCCATTGATCTTGAATTTTAGGGACTAAAATTTTAAATATGCCTTTATTATGGTTTAATTTTACAGATGTCGCCCCTAGTCAGGTAGCTAAGTCTGTTCTCCTATACACCTATAGCTTGTAATGTGATAGTATTGCAACATTTGGTAAATGTATTTCCTACTTTTATAGATATTTAGGATTGCAAAAAAGTGCCAAATAAGGACACGTTCTCTAACCAATGCTAGCCTGGGACTACTTATGACTCTTCCAATTGCAGTCAATCCCTGGCTTACTGAAAACTGAAGGGATTCAAATATCCTTTGAAGGAAATAACAAGACTATATACAATGTTGAACAATCTTTGTCCAAATTTTGAAAACAAAAAACATTTTGTGAGTATAATAAATACATTTACCTATTTAGCCATACCACCACTTATGTCTGCCTGGGCAGTGTCCATTTATGGTTACTGTTTCTAATCACTGATAAATATACTGAGAATGCCTAGAACAATGGTGTTGATTTAAAATTATTTAGAAAAAATTTGCACATGGGCAGTAACCAATAGCATAAGTTATCCCACAGTAGATCCAGCTCCAGACTGACAATCTGTGGCCCCATTGCCAGAGGGGGTGCTGTAAGATGCCATAGACACAGTCACTATTTATTGCGGTAGTGGGTGACTGTTTGGGCTTCTGTGTATTTAAAAATGCCAGTCAGGACTGATAAAATCTAACTGCTGGCTGGTCGCCTAGATTCATTGTTGAGGTCCTACTTGGGTAACGGAGGTTTCCTGTGTGAAACGCTCACAACATGAGTGAATAAGGTTGCCCAGTTTGATCCCACCTGGTGTTATTTAAACGTGTGAGGAGCAAAGCCTCATACAAGAGAATGTTTAAGCTGCAAATGGGATGTGCCAGCAACTCAGCCTTGAAGCATGACAGTGTTAGGCTGTTGCTTAGTAGTAGTGCAGATGGGGTGTTGGTGTTTCCCCAACAAAAGTAACTATGGCTGGAGAACTGCACCCTGTTCATGAGCTGCACATGAGCTTATCTGATGGTGTCAGCTTATTATGCAGTTCTGTTATAATTCACTTATGTCTGATAAACATTGTATATGTTGACTTGCCTTGATAATACACACCCTATCTCTGTTATATAAAACATGCTAAAATACACTGGCACTAGTAAGGAATACTTGGGCACAGAACCCTGCCTACAACATAGACAATATTCTTCCTTTCCCTTGTACAGTTATGTGTCACCTGATCATTTTGCTCCAATCTTTGCCACCAGGATTTTGCATTTAACTCTTTATTACACATAGGCATTTGTAACTGCTTGCTAGATGTGTTACTGTACATAGTCATGCCTTCCTTATGAGTGCACTTTTTTTTTTAGTTCCAAGGTGTTGGATTGGGCCATGTATTCTTTTTAGGGAGCAGCAGTTTTCTATTTGGTGTAGTTTCTATTGCTGATAATGTTGTATTTTTGTATTAATAGGTTCTTTTTAATTTCTCTACTATTTAATTATGTACATTATGGACCTTTTTCCCAATAAGCACAATCTCTTATTTGTGAAAGTATTATTTATTTCATTTCCCTTGTCTCAGCTATGTATATGTTAACATTATAATTCTGATCACAATTGTAAAAGAATGTGTATATTTCTCATAACGCAGATCTTCTTCAGCGGTTACACACAGGAGTAAGTCAGAGCATGTAGCTCTACTCCTGAGATTCAATACTTTAGATAGCAGACATGGGCATTAAAAAGAGTTCTTCCATGTGGGAACACTGACTATGTATGTATAGCCACAGTGTTTTTGTAAACTTGATATAAGGTTTAAGCAGCATCACTAGAACCATTGAACAATTGAGTCCAGCTTTGGTCCAGCATTAGAAAGTTACACTATAGCTGTCTGGTTTCCTGAACTGACCTTGTATTGTTTAAGTTTGCTGGTTGCCACCACTAGTCTGGAAAAAGAAATAGAGAAACAACAAACTGCTTAGCTGGAGACTTTCTACATACATTAAAACTTGAAGTCAGTCATCTTGCACCTAATTTAGGAGTTCTGTCTGACTGCCAAAGGATCAGAACTGTGCTATCTAGTTCAATGTCTAACACATCATTTCATACCAAAATGGCCATAGATCCATTAGGGTCACATTGCCATCCTCTAACTTATTTTAAGATACAGAAGTAGCTCAGGATACATCTGGCCTTTTTGGCATCTAAACATGAATTGGTATTTCTTTCTGTTTATTTGCTTAAGACATAAAGATTTCAAACCCTGACACTTCTTATTGCGTTACATACTGCTTCCATCTCTTCTGCAAATACTTACGTGGTGACCAAGTTTTATGTTAGCTGCCTTCTTGTGTTAGTTTACTACCAATGTGAATCTATAGCAGGGTAAAATGAGCACTTAATAAAAAATACTCTAGCTGGAATGTAGAAATGGCCATTTTCAAACAACTCCTCCCAATTTCAAAATGGCTGCCAAGATTACCAGATAGATTTTCTCCTTTGCATCAGAAAAAGTGTTTAAGTCTTTGCCAAAATCTGTAAAACTCTGCACCATGAAAGCAATCCAGAACCTGAGAGTATTTTATATATATAAATCTATATAAATATATACTATGAGGAGGGGTGGGAAAGAGTACCAGGCATTTTGCTGAGCCTGTCTCCTTCTTTAGCAAATTTATTACCAGTGTTTGTGTTCCTGTATAACAAGAGACTGACAAAAAATTTGCACAGATTTATGTGTTCATTCAAAGGTGCTGCAAACCTGATGTAAAAAATAAACTTTAAAAAAGTGGTACAAAAATCAGCAGTAAAATTAAAAAAAAAAACCGTTTGTGGCAGTATTTGAACTGCCAGCATTTGATATTTTGCAATGTTAGGCTGTGTGTCATGTGGTTGTATTTTTTCAGTTGCTTGCATTAGTGAGATGAATTGTTACTGTGTGTTAATAAACTATTGCGCTCAATTCTGCATTCATGTGTATGATATTTTTTGGCTTAGCCTCTGTGCATTGCATATTGTCATTTACGTTGCAGGTCACATGGCTTACATGTACGGTTTATGCAGTCCATCCATGTTCTGGTCACTAGGACAGGATTAAAGGACATGAACCCCAGGTTTCAATACCTGCCTCTCCTGTTGTTTAATGGTTAATAGTAAGGCTGCAGCATCCTCCTAATCACTTAGAATTCCCTCTATTCCTCTAATTCACTTGGCCCCCTCCCTTAGGACTTTGGCTCTTGGCTAACTGAGCATGCACAGTTCTTCTCTACTTAGGTTACTAAACACACCCTCCAGTCTAGCAGCCAGTGAGGAGATGGCACTGGCACTGCACTGCTGCTGAGAAATGTTTTTTTCTAACCTCCTCTCCTTAGCTACAGGGCACAATCCAAGCAGAAGCTGCTATTTGTTTTAGGAAAATGTGATGATGCTGGCAAACAGAGGGGATATACACAATACAAATGGTGTGGTTTGGGTGAGGGAGATGTGCCCATGGTAGGAACATGTACTGTAGGCTTTACATGTCCTTCAGAGCAAAGGTTAAGCTTTAATAGACTTGTCCCTCTGCAGTACCAGCCTGATGGCAATGTATGTAATTAATGGAGAAGTATTTGAAAAGACAGGGGCCTACATTTTCTTTTTAGAAAAGATGACAACTATAGATGTAACCAATGATATTCTAACCACCAAATAGTTCCAAGGGTAAGTACTAACCAGTGTTCAGCTGGAGTGACAAGCCCTTATTGTTTCTATGTAGCAACAAGGTGACCTTGTGACTATAAAACATGTAAGATTGTAACTATGGAGAATACACTGCAAGTGAATTTGCATTTTATTTGCCTTAAAAAGGTGATAGATTCACCCCAAAGGTTAATTTTTCTTTATCTTAGCACTAGGGACAGATTGACTGGAGCTTAACTCATCTCATTAGTAAATCTAGGCATCAAGGGAAAATACAGATCTGGCCTATCCTGCATTTTAGAGACCTTTTTCTTTCAAGATCATTCTAACATGTACCCCCCCATCTGAAAACAAGACTTGTAGTAGAGAAAAACACCTAATGGCAGGGAGGTATTTATAAATCTTCTTTACCAACAGATAGAAAAAGAGCTCCCTTATTAAACAATCCCAATAATATCACGTATAAAAGATTCTATTAAGCGCAGTAGTAAGATGGAGACTTGTTGGCTGTAAACTGTCTCTTTCTCCTATGTCTGTGGCTTGGAATGAGAATGTTATTATACACACATGCTGCCTATAGCAGCTGTCTGATATAAAAAAAAACCTTATTTTGCTCTCCACACCCTGTTATAACTGCAGATGCCGAGCTTCGCTCTGCTGAATAAAATATCTTCAAATTGCAAATTTCTGGCAGCCAGCGGGAAAAAAGGTGGATTTAATGTAAAAAAAAAATCTCATTAAATATTCATTGGTATTTTTGCTGATATTTGTTAAAATTCAGTGTTGGGCTGGAGTGCGAGTTGTACTTAATGAGCAGAGAGAGTGTTAGAAGGAGAGGGGGGATGGGTTATGTTAGGGAGGGTGAGGGATTTGGCTGAAGGTTAACCATTTTGATACCACAATCACCTCCTTCCTACAAATCAGCCGTCTGTTGGAGTTGATGGCAGAGGTGGTAATGTCAGCCCTATTGTAATTTATCTCAATCAGTGCATCATGAATTACATAGTTATAAAGGTAGAGACGGTGGTTTCTTTTGGGGCTAGAAGTATAGAGGGCCCAGTGGGGACTTGGCCAATATGCAATTATAGTGTCAGGATTGTAAGTCATCTCAGAAACAGTTACTCTCCTTGCACATATTATTATTCTCTTCATCTTCCATAAGAATTCACCAAGGTCAGGCTTGTTCATTAGATCAACAGAACACCTCGAGCTGAGCCCAGCCCCCAGCGAGCCCTCCTGGCTACTTAGTTCCATTAGGAAATGTAGTTCAGCTGGCCATGTCTCTCCTCCCATGCCACTACAGGAACTCAATCTTGGACCTCCTGGTCAAATCAGTAGTTTGTTTTAAACACAGTCACAAGCACTAAGTCAGTAAGCAAATAACACATAACAGCTGGACTTCAGGCCCCGATGACAGTCTGAAATACTACTACTACACATAGAAGGTGTACTGTACCACCGCCTGAAACACTCATAAAGCTTGTGATAGGCAATACTTGAGGTGGATGTTGATCAACATGTTGCCTCTTTCCCAAGAATGCTTTACATATAGGTGATTGGCAACCAGCATGGGTCACCTGTCAACGACTACTAGAGCTATTATTGGGTGCCTCTTATGTGATCCCATCAGCCAGTGCCTCCCATCAGCATGTAGGTGAACAGGAATACACAAAAAAATGCAAACTTGCCCATGTTTACTGAGGTGCTATCGGCTTAATTTGTTTTGCTGTTGTTTATCCAACCATGAAAGCTAATGCCAGCATTAAAGTGGTAGTAGTTAATAAGACATTCTATAACACACTATAAGTCAACTTAAAGGTTAGAGAGCTACCCCTTTAATTTTAGTTATTTTGTGTATTTGCAAAACTTCAAATGACAACACTAATGAATAGTTTATATGAATTATCCTTAAACTGTATAAGTAAATAATTATTACCAATTAATCAATGTCTTACCAAATTGTTTATGGCTAATTAATGTCAATTATCAATTGTTTTCATTTTATAGTAATCACTGTCAGTTAATCCCTTATAGATACTGGTCATGTTGAACTCCTCACCTACTAGTCAGCTTTTTGGTGCTGTTTCACATAATGCCACTCTCTGGGTGTTGATAGAAATTTGCATTGGTTATGGTGTTAGGTGGTAATGTGGCACTAGGCTTTGGTGAACCTTGTGAAACAGCTTATGCAGCTTGAATGCAATAGGTGCACCAAAAATCCACAATAAGAGAACCAATCACAGTTTAGTAAACCAACTTTTCTTTGCTATTATTCATTCATTGTTGCACTTTAGGCAATGTTACCACAGGCAGACCTGGTGGCAACCAGAACCACATATCCATTCTACTTCCTTTTACATATAATCATGCATATGTGATCAAATTGCAGAGAAACTGATTTTGCAAACAAAGGGCAGAATATCCAATTATTTGCTCAAGGATGGCCACATTTAGACATTTGAGACAAATAAAAATACACCAAACTGTTTTAACATTTTTTTTCCTCTTGGAATTTGTGTCCATATTTCCTGGCTTCCACTCCATGTGAAATGAAGAGGAGGAGCTTTGGCAATCCTGATAGGAAAAGCAGTCTAAGGGCCATGACACACGGGGAGATTAGTCGCCGCACAACAAATCTTCCTTGTCGTGTGTGACTAATCTCCCCGCAATGCCATCCCACCGTTTAGACTGTAAATCGCTGGTGGGATGGCATACGCAGCGGCACGATTTGCCCAAGTCGCTGAAGTTGAGGAAACTTGGGAGGAAACTTTGGCGACTTCGGCAAATCGCGCCGCCACGTATGCCATCCCACCAGCGATCTACATTCTAGCCGGTGGGATGGCATTTCGGGGAGATTAGTTGCCCGCGACAACGAAGATTTGTCGCACGGCAACTAATCTCCCCGTGTGTAACAGCCCTAAGAGAACGGTTAAGAGGCCGAGGGCATTACCAGTGCATACTGGGCACATAATTCAGTGGAGGCTACCAACAGATGGCTTTCCATGGTAGAGCTTATGATTATATGTATAATAGTCAGTCCCTTTGGGGGAGACTGTCTCCCTAAACCTTCATTTTGATCAACCTATGGGTCCATTTACCAGACAAGGACTGAAAGAAATGTGCGCACACTGTGCAGACCCAATGTTATTGTAAGAAAAAATGGTTCTATTCAGTACAAAATAAATTTGCTACAAAGTATTATCTGACATATATTGTACTCAAATAAAAGAATATGCTTTGTCACATCTGGGATTCCTATTAAATTTTTTTTTTTTCTTTTTTATACCTTTCCCTTCCAAAAATCCTAATGCCCATTAAACTGTCATGTGATCCACTAGTAGCTTCAAAAAGTACTGATGTGGGCAGCTATGGGTTGCCCTGTCTCAGAAAATATTTTGTTTTATTTCCTTTGATCTTCTCTTCAAGAACTGATTTCTTTCATGGACCCCCCTTAAAGGGCTAGTTCACCTTAATGATGTAGACATTGATATTCTAAAACAATTTGCAATTGGTCATCATTTTTTATTGTTTGTATTTTAGCAGCTATTTAGTTGCTAGGGTCTTATTTACCCTAACAACCAGGCAGTGGTTTAAACAAGAGATGGGAATATGAATAGTAGAGGGCCTGCATAGATAAGTAATCTAGATAACTAGATAACTAGATAAAGCAAGATAAGTAATAAAAATTAACAATAATAATAGAACTGTAGCCTTACAGAGCAATAGTTTTTGGCAAATAATTAAAAACCGGTCATAAATAAATAAATAATGAAAACAAATTGCAAATTTGCTAGGAATAGGGCATTCTATAACATAATGAAAAATGATTTCTTCCCTGTGTAAGAAAAGCTTTGGTCATGTTGGTTTAGCCAGGGTCTGTGTTTATCCCAGTGTGAATGGCAGGTGGGCTGCAGGACAGTGAGAAGGGTGAGCTTGGTGCCAGACAGCACTGTTCACACATGGTTAGAGACTAATGATTTGCTAATTTAAACATGTTAAGCATGATGGTAATTAATCTGAATTAACCTCATCACACCTTTTGTCTTCAGGCAGTGTTAGCCCATCATATTCATATTGGCAAAGCTCAGACAGTAAAAAGGTAAGTGTGCTTAAATACAAATGATTCTGATATGAAAGAGGACCCTGTACAAAAAAACATTTCCACACTGTCCCAGTGGAACAGGAAGTGAGGAGAGCAAAGGAGCAAGCAGTGCTGAGCTAAGAAGCTCAGGGGCCAGAGCAAGTGGCAGATATTGCCAAGGTGTTGCCAGCCAGCCTTTCAGCCACTTAGTGACAGTGGGTAAAATGTACAGATAAATCAGAAAAGGATAAAATGCACAGTAACAATTTTATAAGCTTCTTCTTGGCATGGTTACCATAGGCAACCGGGGTAATGTTAAATTCAGAACTTGTGGGCGGAGAAAGAAGAAAGAGAAAGCACTACTAATCCAACAGGGGAAGATCAGGAGGAGCACAGCAGCCGGCTTGTGTGACACCCGCTGAACTGGTGGCTGCCATGTACTCAGCAGAGTCGCAAAAATAATCAGAAGGGAGCTCACAGCATTTGGTAGAGACAATGGGAATTTCACTAAAGTGTCCTTTGGATAAAGCACTGTAAAGTACACAAAGGGGCCCATTCACTAAAGGCCAAAAAAACAAGTGTTATATATAGCATGCATTAAAAATATTATCACTTCTTATATTTGGAGAATTAACGATCGATTCACAAAAAAGACACTTGTCTGAATTAAGAAGCGATGTTATTGTCGTTATTTATGTTGCAATGACATATTTTTAAGCAATATTTTAAACCATGCACCACAGACAATCACCAGCTGCAGTGTTGTTTAGTAACGCCTACTCCTGGGAGGTGTTTCACAGTAATTATCGCCACATTTTATGCCTTTAACACTTAAAATATTTCTGTGAATTATGTATTAGTATAATTTCTATTAGATAAATATCGCAATGTAATGGACATAACGCTTTGCGATACGAGTAGTAATGCATGCAAAATTACTTTGATGAATCGTTAATTAATGAACACTTTTTAACGCATAAAACTATGCGTTAAGCGTTAACGACCTTTAGTGAATCGGCCCCAACGAATCTTATTTAAGGCTGATGCCACACGTGGCGTTTTTACGCTGCGTATTTTCTAATTCTCTCTAAGCGTAGGCTGAAATACGACTGTACTTGCAAAGCAAGCTATTCCTATGTATACGCAAAGGCAGCTGCCAGACCTAGCGGAAATACGCTGCGTTTTTTGCTATTTCACACTATTAGCACCATGGCAACGGGATTTGCTTACGTCACCAGTTCTAGGCTGAAAAACGCCATGTGTGGCTTATGCGGCGTTTTTAGGCTGAGAAAAAACGCAGCGTAAAAACGCCACGTGTGGCATCAGCCTAAAATAGTATAAATACTGACTAGTGAATAGTTATAGCACTCCTCCAAGCCCTGCTTACCCCTAATGTGTTATCTGCGGTTGGGGTTTTTAGGGGGCTACTATTCTCCTATTTAGGATATATTTAGAAGAACAGAGCTCATGTATCTTTTGGGGTTAAAATTAATTTTCAGTACAAAATATTTATTTCTGTGCTTAGAACATTTGTCTTTAGACCCTTTTCAGTCGATATCAATTAGTCAGTCAATAGTCAGCATCATTTTAATGCCTTGCGCTACCAACATCTTAGTAAATTGCTCCCTTATGTATTTTTTCTTCAAGGTCAAACAGTACAAAACTGCCTACTCACTGTGTTGCCTCCCTAACTGGCTGCCACTCTCATAGCTTTGCCACCTACCCACTGGAAATCACCCCTCATGCCAGTGTTATTAATAGGAGAGAAAGATATTGCATTCTGCCTATTGTTTCAAGGTTTAGGTTTTGATATATATTTTACAAAACACTACACCCACGTCCATATCATCTGTATAATTAACTCATCCTTATCTGTAAGCTTAAGACTGTTATCTGTAAAACCCACTGTGAGATTTTAGGCACTTGATCCACCATATTTTTACTTGGCCAAACAAAAGGCATCAAAAGCCCAGTTACTTCCCTCTATTGCCCACATTGAGTATTGCTTGATGGTGCCTATACTGGCTCTTGTAAGGCGTTATTGTTTGAGGGCATTTTTGAGGTAGCATGTGTGGGCTGGTAAAAACCACAGATATCATGGCATTGGGGGAATCTCGCAGTGTGCTTTTCACATGATAACCTAGGTATGTAGGCACCCTAAATCCCAGTTTTCATAGTGTATGTGTAAATGTAAGTATGGATATCTGTCCACTCTGTACAGTGCCGTGTGTATCTAAGTGCAAGGCAATCCCATCTCTGAAATAAGGCGTGGAACTGGCCCAATAGCACATCTCAGTGGTTCTATGCAACACCCCCTCTTTCTCTCTAGGCATCATAAAGAATACAATGCAACTGGAAAGTGAATGTTCGGAAGGCAGTGGTCAATCCCGGAGGACTGGGCTATGAATGCTAGGGTGTGTGGAAACCTTACCAGAATATGTCAATGGCTTTAGCAGTTTCTGCTGTAGCCCAACTAGCTTTATGCTAATTTGTTAAAAATATTTTTTTGCAAACATTAAAATAATTAATTTATGAAACATTGAATTCAGGACAATTTTCCCCCTGGTTTTTCTAAAATGGAATGTTTTACTAATCACTGTCTATGGCATTCTTACACATAACTGCCTACAGTCTCTGCCCCACACTGCTTACACATTCATTCTGGCGGTTAAGAGGTTTAAAATTGATAATTTTCTGCACAGAATGCACATACCAAATATATAATCTGCCATTTCATCAAGTGCACTTAGATTTAGCCAAATGTATTGCAAAATTAAACAGATATAATAAGATTGTTATTAAGAGAAAAGCAGAATAAGAATAAGAGGGGGGATACAGGAAAAATATATCGCCTGGTAGATCTGGCAGATTTGGTTTTACTCTGGAACCAAAAGGGTTAAGGTCTTGCAGCAAAGATGAGTCAGTTCCCCATAGGCAGGGGATGAATTACAGGAGTCATTTAAGGTGAAGGATCTAAAGGGGAGGTCTATAGTGCCACCATGAGGTCAGATATAAGAAGTGCATGACAAGTACCAGTGTAGATACATGGCATGAAATGTAATATATGGTTTTATATTTGCTGCTAATTTAGAGTCTGAAGACCTTAAAATCAGTTTGCTGCAGTTTTAGCTTATCAGTTATTAAGCCACACAGGCAGTGCCAGACACACTGGGAACTGAATGTATTTAGATGAAGATAAAGAAAAGGCATTTACCCCACTGAGCATGGGGAAGGACAAATATCTCCCAGAACAGTAACCCAGGCAGTAACCTCTTGTGCTACTTGAACTACAGAAGTTACTCTGGAGAGGGCACTACATAGAGAAGATTATGACTAGCTAGGGCTTGGTACACAAATCTACATTCATACATGGACCTACATATCAGAAACATCATTCTTGTGAGACCCCTTCATTCTGCTCGCATAGGCTGCAAATGACAGAAGTCACTTAGAGGTGGGAGATGGCTTTGGGGAGCAGCAATAGCACAAAGAACTAAATAGCTTTTTATAGTGGTCACAAGAGAGAGGACAAAAAAGGAACCCTAAAACAGTTTTGCATTAGGATCCACATTGGAATTTTGCTTCTTTGCTTCCAGTAGCTTTGGGCCCAAACCCAAGGACTGATATGAATCAAAAATATTTGAACAGTGCAGCATAACATGTTACCATTATATTAATATAACAACAAAAAGAATAAATTCATTGGATAAAGATCCATAAATACACTCTATAATATGCAAACAATGGCAGAGGCAAGTAGCCATACATGCCAGCAGATATCTGTCAAATAGCAGAGCAGCAGCATGCTGAAGCAGCACAGTTTCAAGCTCTGCATACTGAGCCTTGTTGCAAAATCATAATTATGTTTGCTGTCCTGGACCAACAGCTATGGCCATGCATGCCGAGGCTATCAGGAACAAACAGCGGTGTGCCTCGGAACTGCCACAAACCTTGTCATGCAACCAGCACTGTATATATCTGCATAGATTGGTCATAATGAAACTAGAACAGACTGACAGTCATGCTAACGGACACTGGAACTAATTAGAGATCCTGAATATTAAGACTAATGCAATCCTGGGGATGTGTATCCGAAGGCCCCAAGGCACGAGGCTATGCAATCTTAGCACAATTATCATCACTAAACAAATCTGCTTTAAAACATTTTTCAATTTGCTTAAAAATCCCGTTTGACTAAATTTGGTTTGAACACATTTCTGGGGGTTTTGGGGTCCTGTTTTATGTGCTATTACAGTTTTGCTGAAAAAGGTGAAATTGCCCTTTAAGCTCCAAGTCTCAGTTCCCCTAAGAGACCTGTTTAGCTTATTAGTTACAATTGTATCTCAGTGCAGGGGGACTTATTACCTTTCTGGACTCTCTGCCAAAAGCTACTTATTTAATTAAAAGTGAGAAACAATGTTTCTAAGTGCAGGTGACGCTTGTTAAGATTTCTGGTCTCTCTGCCAAAAGATACTTTTAATTAAATTTGTATCTTTTTTAGCTTCAGTGCAGGAGATCAAAGGGAAATGAGGGACTTTTCTGTAAGAATCTGGGACTGCGGGTTGGGGACTGTCCCGCGGAAATCGGGACAATTGGGAGGTATGTATAAATAACTTACAGCTAGCTCTTACATGACATAATACGTTGTTCTTAAACCTGAGAATTGCAGAATATCATTCATCTCACTTACATTGCTTTATTCTGGGGTTATTATAGATAAAATTTATACTGTATTTATAATATCATGTGTTATAGAGCCATATTTGTGGAACTGACACAGTATGCTGCCACGTGTTTTGGGACATGACATATCAAAAAAAAAATTATACATTTAACCCTTTCACTGCCAACAACGTACGACGTACATTGTTGCATTGAAAGGCTTTATCTGCCAACAAGGCGTGCCATATGTTGTTTGGCAGATAAAGGTACTCTCTGCAGAAGCGGCATGTGCAACGAGCCAGGGGGGCTGTCATGTCGACCTCCAAGCAGCAGACGCGATCATTGCTTAGTCTTTACTTCCTGCTTCCTGCTCGCCCCCCCCAAGCACCGGCCGGATGAAGACTGCAGCAGGAGGACCAGGACTGCGATCCCTGCTTCAAGACAGGTAAGGTGGGGGTTTTTTTTGCACTTACACACACTCACTTACACACATTTACACACACTTACAGCAGAAAATTTAGCAGGTTTTTTTTTTTTTTTTCATTTTGCACACTTATATACACTTATATACACTAATATACACACTTACACACTGTCACACAACTTTTACACATGTACATACATGTATACAGAAACACTTTAAAAATTTTTTTTTTTTTTACCACTTTGTTTTTAGTTTATTTTCCCTAACAACTGTATATTTTGACAGCGTAACTGTTGGATCAGATATTCTGACCACTAATTACACTGTCGTGTGACTTATTTTGTCGTTTCACTAATTCGCACAATTTTTGTGGTTTTATTGCATTTTTATCCCTGTATTAGTGTTCCTGATCTGTTTTTAGCTTTGCCAGGTGTAACTTTGGTGTAGAAAAATAACTTTACCTATTTTGAATTCATCAGAATGTGTACTTTCCAAAAATCTATGGTTTTGTGAGGGTCTCTGTATAGTTAGGGGGGGTTACTGCACATAATACGCTGGCAGGGGGCTCTGTGTGCAAAAGCTGAGTTGGCAGGCGTGAAATCCTTATGCGCTATTTTCATTTTGGGTTCAGTACATACCGCAGACTTTGGTATATCTATGCATATTGGGCATCAAACTGTTCAGTAGGCCTCTGGTGTTCCTATTTGGGGTGATTTGCCTTTGTACGCAAGAAATTGTGTGAGATAAATGCGGCAAATTGCAACATTTTTAGGCGATTTTCTGAAATGTCATAAAAAACCACTAACTTTAGGAAAGCTTTGCAGATTGGTACTTCGGTGTAGAAAGGACTCTTTACCCTTGTTGGATTTGTCAGAATGTGTACTTTCCAAAAATATATGGTTTTGTGGGGGATCTGTATAGTTAGGGGAAGTTTTGGCACATAATACACTGACAGGGGGGCTCTGTGTGCAAAAACTGAGTTGGCAGGCGAGAAATCCTTATGCGCTATTTTCATTTAAGGGTCAGTACATACCACAGACTTTGGTATATCTATGCATATTGGGCATCAAACTGTTCAGTGGTGTTCCTATTTGGGGTGAATTGCCTCTGTATGCAAGAAGTTGTGTGAGATAAATGCAGCAAATTGCAACATTTTTAGGCGATTTTCTGAAATGTCATAAAAATCGGCAAACAGGAAAGCTTTACAGCTTGGTACTTCGGAGCAAAAAGAAATGTGTACCCATTATAGATTCGAGGGAATGTGTACTTTCCAAAAATATATGGCTTTCTGGGGTGAGCGTACTTTTTTTGTAGCATTATCCCACATAAAGGATGTAAATGTGTTGATTTTGCAGTAGCTGAAATGATAGATCATATGGGTGTATGTTCCCATTGGGGCCCCTACATGCCACATACTTAGGTAAACCTATACATATTGGGCATCAAACTGTTCAGTGGACCCCTGGCGTTCAAATTTAGGGTGTTTTATCTTGGTACCTAATGCTATGTGGGAGATAAGATGCTGCTAAATGGAAGCTTTGAGGGGATTTTTGGAAATGTCATCAACATTTCTACATTTAGAAAAGCTGTGCGGCTTGGTACTTTGGAGTAGAAAGACATGGGTTCATTTTAGATTCGGGAGAATGTGTACTTTCCAAAAATATATGGATTTCTGGGGTGCGCATACTTTATACTAGCTTTATCCCACATATAATGATGTAAACGTGTTGATTTTGCAGGAGCTGAAATGACAGAAATGATAGATCATATGGGGGTATGTTCACATTGGGGCGTTCATATTTAGGGGGTTTTATTTGGTTACTTTATGACCTGTAGGAGATAAGATACTATAGACTGGAAGCGTTGAAGTGATTTTTAAAAATTTCACAAATTTTGATAAAAACTAATAACTTTAGGAAAGCATTGCGACTTGATAGTTTGGAGTAGACAGACAGTTGTGCCTATTCTGGATTCCCCAGAATCTGTTTTTCCAAAAATTTACAATTTTTAGGATAAACCTTCTGTTAGTGGAATTTTTGGCCTTGAAATCTAAAGTATGCAGCTTTCTGGAGCAGTGCTTTGGAAATTTGGTAGTGTACTGCTGGGAGTTTTTGACCTATACAAGTGAGAAATCTCAATAAAACCATATATATTTGGTATTGGCATGTTCAGGAGACATGGGACTTTCCAAATCAGTTGTATTTTTGTGCATAAAATAATTTTTGTTTCTAGTATGTGTGTTTATATTATGGAAAATTTGATTTTTTTAAAAATTGTTTAGACATTTAGAAGCCTATATCTTGTTACAGAGTTGGAATTACACCAAAATACTACCATATTTTGAAAGCTTAAGTTGTCCTGAAAAAAACGCTATATTGTTTTCCTGGGTAAACTAAAATTCCCCCCGAGGAAAGGCCCCTAAAGTGAAACAGTGCAAAATGTTCAAAAACTGTCTGGCAGTAGAAGTTCCACTTTGGTCCAAAACGGCTGGCAGTGAAAGGGTTAACTGCAGGGTAGTCTGGCAGGAATTTGATATGAAATTGCTACTGCATTTATCCTGCCATGTGTTCTGGGTATTCTACATGAAATCTACACTGTATCTATCATATGTTTTGAGGACATTATATGTGGGACTGAAGCTGTATTTATAAAAAAAAAAAAATAACATTTAACTTGCAAGACATTCTGGGGTATTAAACATGTAATTTACATTGCAATTGTGCTGCCATGTGTTCTGGGGTGTATGTAATTGGCACTGTATTTATCTTGTTACATGTACTAGGGTATTATAAATTAAACGGACACTGCATTTATCCTCCAAGGTGTAGGAGCAAAAGTAGCAAAAAATTCCATTAAGCATGCATACAATAGATACTCACAGAGGTTAACCCAGTCATTAAGAACATTGAAAAAGTCATTATACATTAGGCCTAAGAAAATCACAGCCTAAATTGTGGCCCATAGCAGCCGGCTCACTGACAGCGCACTGGGGTATTTTGACCATCGTAGTACTCTACAAGTTGAGCCACAGCAGTTACAATGCCCTTAAACTCAATCCTAAACTCCCCAAAAATATCTGAGCACTATTGCAATTCACAACAATCCTTTTTTCTTTGTGAGTTATTAAAATTCATGGTTGTTAATTGAATGCTTTTGGCTCAGCAGCTTTAATCTACCAGCATCTAGAGGGTTAAATGATTATGCAGGTGATATCTCCAGCAGAAGCCACCCTGCACATTTCTCGTGGTGTCTCCTTTTGATGTTCCAGCTGTCCCATACTTTTCTACTGAAAGCACCGACAGGCTATTTATGTTTTAACTGCATCCAACAATCCTCCCTGAGAGCAACTGTGTGTGTGTGTGTTAGCTTTTATAGCAGCAGCCACCTGTACCAATACCCATGGCCTATGTTATGTACTGAATCTAATACCCTGTAACTCCACACAATGTAAGGTGCTAATTAGGCATGGAGTGCAGGTAAGTGTATGCATTTCTTCCATAGTAGAAATCCCATTCCTTTAGTCCAATAGGGAAAACTACCTAATGAGATTGCCTTTCCTCTGTAGGCAGGAAACTAATTAGCAATCATAACATGACCCATCATCAACATGAGCCAAGGGAGGAAAGTATCTGCTGCCTTCAGCACTAGGGGGGAAAGTGATGTAAAATACAAGTAGTGGTTTGCTTTCATGTCTCTCTCAGGCAATGCTAATTATTGAGAGCTAAGGTGCAGTGAAAGGACTTCAGGAAAGGTCACAAAGTAAACTGTGGGCAAAAATGACTAAATAACAGATAATTAGTTCCTTAATTCCACACCCAGTAATGTTTCACAACAATATGAAGAGTTAACCATTAGGTGATGCAGCAAATTTGGTCGACCGAGACCCCTACACTCTCCACCCTTTAGGCTGCCAACACCTTAGAACAGTGATCCCCAACCAGAGGCTCGGGAATAACATGTTGCTCACCAACCCCTTGGATGTTGCTTATTTTTGAATTTCTGGCTTGGAGGCAAGATTTGGTTGCATAAAAACCCAGTGTAATTGCCAAAGAGAGCCTTCTGTAGGCTTCCACAACATAGGGGCTATCAAATAGCCAATTATAGCTCTCATCGGCACCTCCAGGAACATTTTTATGCTTGTGTTGCTCCCCAAAACTTTTTCCATTTGAATGTGGCTCATGGGTATAAAAGGTTGGGGATCCCTGCCTTAGAAGAATGGGCTTTCATTGGGGGACAGCGAAACACTAGCACTGTACTCTATATTAACAGCTTCCCCACTGTGTGATGAATAATGTATTGGGATTGTGTCCAGGTAAAATACATCTTTGACCTCAAGCAAACAGATGTCCTTCTCTTTCTGCCTTTAATAAGTGAATAAAGAAGGGAGAGAAATGTCAGTGCTTAACTGTGAAATTTATTTTTGGAGAGAAAGTTGGAACTTTTATGAGCTGAATCTCATGTAGGAAGGGCCTGCACTTATGGTTTTCTACACAATAACCTGAAACAACACACTGTTAACGTGCACTTCACAGGCTCCTTGAATGCGGTGGGTTCAGGGCATTGTGTGTATGGAAATGTGTTCCCTTGCGAAGAGAAGGTAAAGGTGGCCATACCCGGTAAGATTCCTTTATTTGGCGAGGTTGCCAAACAAGCTAATCTTTCCCCCATGCCCACCTTGGGGGAGCGATATAGTGCTAATGCGATTATTTTGGCCCTAGGGTCAAACGATCACATTACAATGCAAGGGATGTGAAAAGTTAAAGTGAGGACTGCATCAATGAGCCAATCGACATCTGGCCAATTTGTGCCCAGATGTCGGTCAGGAAGGCCCATCGGAGGCCCCATACACAGCCAGATAAACTGCAGAATCGGTCTGGACCTGAATCGGCAGCTTAAATCTGCCCATGTATGGCCACCTTTACTGATATATATATATATATATATATATATATATATATATATATATCCAAAAAAGACCAGCAACACCGAGTTAACTCGGTGTTGCTGGTCTTTTTTGGATATTTAAATCATTTACCTTGCACCCGAGATATATATATATATATATATATATATATATATATAGCAATTGAAAATGTCAGCACTCACAGGATTTCTAAGCCGATTAAACAAACAAACGAACTATTTTTTCGTTCGTTTGTTTAATCGGCTTAGAAATCCTGTGAGTGCTGACATTTTCAATTGCTATACACTGTCCTCAGCTCTGGCACCCAGGTATTGACACGATTTTTTTTGGAGTGCTCTCCATTCTATGCTTTGTTTATATATATATATATATATATATATATATATATATATATATATATATATATATATATATATATATATATATGCGCAGGATAACTGCAGATTTGCCATTTCCTTTATGGTCTGTGCAGTGACCTACAGCCATTTCTCATATCGTTATTTCCAAAATACAAAGACAACAAATACATCGGAAACTCTGTTCCCTCAAATGAGATATTCTACACCAGGGAATTTGCTCTGCAAGAAACACATTATGCCTTATTTGGGGGTCCTGTCATTTGTTTCTACTTGAAACACCCTTGGTGGAAAACTGAATTTTAAAGGAAAACAATAAAAATGTTTAAGTAAAAAATCTATTCTACCTTGCCCCAATAATTGCCCTATCCTGCAAACCATTTATTATTTTGAATGCTTTAGTACAAAATGCCTTTTAAAACTTCCGGTCATTTGAAGAAAGGCGATATGGCGATGCAGGTGAAGTATCAGGCGAAGCATCCACTATGTGGCGATCGATTGATTGAGCCTAGCCTTCCTTCTGTATAGGAAGGAGTCAGGCTAGGCTCGATCAATCGATCGCCGCATAGTGGATGCTTCCTCTGATACTTCACCTGCATCACTGTATCGCCTTTCTTTACATGACCAAAAGCCAACTTTTAACGGGTATTTTGTACTAAAGCATTCAAAATAATAAATGGTTTGCAGGATAGGGCAATTATTGGGGCAGGGTAGAATAGATTTTTTACTTAAACATCTTTAGTGTTACTTTTCCTTTAAATAACAGCCAGGACAGGTGCCCTGGATCCCAACTACAGATGGTTCCTTACTGGGAATGTCGGTGTTCTTAGATCAGCATAAGCAGAGCCAGGGAAATGGATCCATGTAAACAGCATATAGAGAGGGGAGGCTTCTCCTTATTTATATGCAATGCAGACGGGGTCCTAGGAAACAAACCATATTTTGCTCCTAAAATTCCCATTAAACAATAAAGGCTTGGCATTACATTTAGGGCAATGGCACACAAAGTCATACAGAGCATTTTGTAGCTGGGTATATGCATGGAAGAAGCGTGATGCAATTAAAGACACTAAGGGGTATATTTATCATGCTATGTAAAAAGTAGAGTAAAACATTTTTCTAACTCATGAAATCTAATTACTGATTGGTTGCCCTGCGCAAAATCACAAGTAAAGCTTCGCTCCACTTTTTACACAGCATGATAAATATAACCCTAAATTTGCCCAGTAGCAGAAACTCACAGCAACCAATAAGATATTTGCTTATTTACAGGTGACCAGTAAATTCTACCTGCTTCTGGGCATTAATTCCCTTGGCATCATTACGCCCCTTTTACATGAAAGACAATCACCAGGAGCTGTGCAGTGACCATCTCTAACTTTACTCTTAATAACCTTCATTTGGAGTGTGTTAAAAGGAGTATTTTTTTCAAAGCACTTATTCCTGGTTCAAAAAGATGGATTAGAAAACAATACAGTAAGACAGCATTGCGTTCATGGAAGACAAAAACAATGTTAGAAATAAAGGACTTTAAGTTTATTAAGCCTAATTTGCTTTTAGGCACATTTTCCTACAGTTTGGAATGGAAGGAAAGTGCATGTTATACAGTAGATGTGATGGAACTTTATATACTGCCCCCTGATGGAGAGAATCTTTGAAATGCTATTAGTAAAGTACAGAATTGTAGTTCTTCCCATGTAACACATATATGGTGTAAACAGCATTTTTTTTGCAAATGTTTTTATAGTTCTGCAATATTAAGAAATTACCACATTCGCTTCAGACAACTCTCAAAATCTGATTTTCACTAACAAAATGCATCCTTATTAATACATTATATTAACAAAATATACATCAGGATTACTGCAGAAACCTTGCCATTCCCAGTGTCCAGTAGTGTTGTAATAAAATAAATTTGTATGAAAGATTTTCACAATTTCAAATGATTAATTTCAATCCCAAATCCCTAAATATAATTTTTCCTGTACAAATTAAATATATATATATATATTTAGATATATAACATTATTTTCCAGCTAGATGCATTGCTGCACCATATGAACTTTGTGTCCCTTTCAGTTGGGAGTTGTCTTTTCTTGCATAACTCTTGGTAAAGTGGAAAAAAAAAAGGTAATAAAGGTCCGGGGATTTGGATACAAATCTAAAAATGGCAAACTGGTTCTGTACATGTAGAAACAACAATTATGCTGACGAAAAATTCTCACAATAATGGTTCCATGATAAATAAAAAAAAAAATGTAGTTTCTGAACAGCTTAAGTACATGAACATTATAAAAGTCACAACTGTATGAGGGTTAAGGAGCCTCCAATTAAGAGTCAGGTACCATTGTTCTGTCCACACAAGTACAAAATGGCTGAGGAATGCAGTAGTCTTTACAAAGGAAGTGGAAGCTGATAGCTAATAACCAGAATGAGGTCTTAGTCCTTTTTCTCGACTGTGTTGGAGATGATCTCTGCAAACTTTCGCAGTTGCTCACTGGCATTAGTGGACTCTTCCTGAAGTCGCTGGTTGTTCTGCCGCAGACAGGCCACTTCAGCTGCTAAGGCTTCTTTGTCCAACTTTTCCTGCATGGGTATGACAAGAAAATAGATGTAAGGTGATGGCATTTTATTGTGAAGAGCTTGCATGTGTCACAGATAATAACATTTCATGTCTATATTGTTCTTTTAACCCTTTTGTGCACAGAATGCAGGTCTTATGTTCTTGCATACACATGCTCTTAATGCCACAAATGCAGGTCCTACATTTGCTTGCACTTCCAGGTTACAGGTGGCTTCACTGGCTGCCATATCTAACTGGCACACAACTGCCTTGGTAACAACAGGAAATCTCTTTGCCTAATTGTCTAACATGCAACACAACCTGTTTGTTGCACAGTGTGACTGGATCATATATTTTCGCCTAAGGTGCAAAGATTTACTTTCAACACTGCGCTGTGCACCCCCCCCCCTCCCCCAAGGAAAAAAAAAATCTTTGGAGGGGCCCAGCACACAGGCACTCTTAGCCTAGCACCCATCCCTCTGCAGGGTCTGCTTCCTCTATATTTACACCAGGAACTTGTACTACTAAGACTTACCTTCTGTAGATCTGTATGAAGCTGCTTCAGCAAAACTTCCAACTGCAACACCTTCCCAGTCAGGTCTGGGGTCAACTCACCACTGGAATAAATAGAATGCAATATATCAGCAATGCAATGTATCAGACAAACTGCATGGAATTTATAAATCAGATATACAATAGCAGAGTTATAGTGGTATCAGCAAAAAAGCTTGCTGTCACTACCAACACCAATACCGACTTTAAAATTACATGAATAAAATAAAATGTACACATGTACATGTGTACCTAAAATGAAGCACTTCCATCCCCATCCGTATACACTACATTGCCAAAAGTATTAAGAGATCTCACTCATCTGGAAAGCCATTTCATTATATTTTGGAATATTGTTGATAGGATTTGGTTTCATACATTACACTGCTGCAAAAACACCATATGGCCAATTAAGTTCACCCACTCCTATTCCACCAAACCCATTCTGCATTTTGTACAGACCTCTCTTTTAGCACGGAGGCATTATTGTTCTGAAACAGGAAAAAGTCTTCTGCAAACTTCCACCACAAAATAGAAAGCACAGAATTATGAAGAATACCATCTTACTTTGTACTTTTAATGGAACCTGGGGCCATACCCCAAACCATAAGAACCATTTTTCCTCATCTACCAAACATGATTGCAGGTATTATGCATTCAGCCAGCTGGTGATCTTTTGGCATTTGCTAATCCCAGACTAAGGCAAGGGACACACACGTGGTAGCCCCCCCTAGATGTAATTTCTCAGGTTGGCTTCCCACATCCTTATAACCTTCTATAGCCCTCTTATTGTTTATAATAAAGCAGATAGAAGGGGTTCAGGCTAACAATCTTAACTCATAAAAAAATTGTTTATATTAATTTGCATTATGGCGTACAGCTAGTATGCCCATTCCCATAGCCAGCAACCCTATACACCCCTTAATACAAAGCTGTCGGACAGCTTGTAGGTTACAACTGCGTGGCCATCCTTCTCCTGCATTTTTAAAGTGCTGTGCATATGCGGCCCTGGAGTTTAAAGTAATGGTGCCCATGTGCATTAAGTATCAAGGTGGGTATAAGGATGTGGAAAGAAATGTATTAATTGATGTAGTTCTATATTATATGTTATAAACTTACTGGCCACAAGTAGTACAGCCACTCTAATATAAAACATATTAATATAACAAAACTTTCATGTGGCTTATTTGTACTCTAATGTAGCAGCATGAATGACCAGTTTAGTGAACTTGTTGCTTCTTCAGAAACAGGATATATATAGCGCATACTCTCTTAAAATTCCCTTGTACCTGGATGTAGGGGTGCTTCGCGGAGTGTGTTGTCGTTCTAGGCTCAGGTGAGTGGTGCCACCACTTTGTGCAGGACGGAGCTCAGCAACTTCGTTCAGAGAAAAAAGTGAAGCAGCTCTTTGCACTAAAGGAACATAAAAAGAACATGTTACACTAATTTAATGCTGGATCTTCATTACACTGTATAATAACTGTATTATTTCCAAACCACTATACAATAAAGTGTCTGATCTTGCACACACAGTACAACAGTATCTGTTCTCAATTACTCTGTTTAATGCAGTGTCTGATCTCCCCATACGGGAAAATACTCAAGCTGATCATCTGCACACTGCAAAATACAGGGTCTGATCTCCCCCACAATACAAAATACATGGCCTACTCTTCCTGACAGTTCAGAACCAGCTTATTGTACATTAAAGGGTTTGATCTGCCTCACAGCTTATAATGCAGGGCCTAATCTCCTTCGCTGTTTTCAGTACAGGGTTTGAGCTATACCGGGCATTACAGGGTCTAATGTTTCCCACTTATAACAAAACAGTTTTACATCTCCCAAACACTGGACAGTGATGATGACCCCACAATGTAAAATACAGGGCCTGCTATGCACCAGTAAGAACACACATAAGTTGCACAAATTTTTTTTTACTGGAGTTGAATGTCATGGTGTCACTTCAAATGTGAAGCATGGATAACGATTACATTCTGCAGCTATTATAAAGTGCAGTGGATGTAACTTACTAAAGAAACCCTGGAGATAACAGGCTGCTGCTTATTTCAGGGATCCTTTGGGGTGCAACTGCACACAAATCAGTAGATAAGCCTGGGGTAACACATTGGTGCTTACCACAAGTTGCAAAAGAGATTGTCTGGATGCAACTGTACCTTTCCCCGTGTAAAGTACACACTGTTACTTCCCAGAATTCTACAATACACTGTTTGATTGTTCTTAGGATATAATCTGATCTCCCCTACCTTATATTATACTAAATAGATAAAATATATGTAACACTGTTCACCACAGAGCATGATCTAATCCACATTATACAATACAGAGCATGATCTAATCCTATTTCACTATAATCGATGCAGGGTTGGACCTCTGGCAAACACTACCACATTACAGGGTTTGCACATTGCAGTGTTAGGTCTGTTCAAAGATTTGACAGTTTTTTTCAGCAGTATTGTTAGTATGTCATTTAACCCCCTAATCCCCTGTATTACATGGACCTATGTCACCGCATTTGTAAAAAATAAAAAAAAAAGATTAAAAGGATAAGGAAAGGCTAAGTCACTTGGGTGTGAAAATGTTAGGCACCCCCAAGTGACTTTAATTGCTTACCTTGTACCCCGGCTGGTGCACCTGTTTGGAGAGAGGGGTACCAGCAGCGAACGCTTCCTCTTCCATGTTCGTTCTGCCGGCAAAATCCCTGGGCCGGCGCATGCGCATTAGAGTGAAAAGTCGACTTTGTTGTTAAAGTTCATTTTTTTCACTCTACTGCGCATGCGCGAACAAGAAAGAGGAATCGCTCGCTGCAGATACCCCGGGCTGGTGCTGTTCTCTCCTAACAGGGGCACCAGCCTGGGGTACAAGGTAAGCGATTAAAGTCACTTGGGGGTGCCTAACATTTTGGCACCCTCGAGTGACAGCCTTTCCTCCTCCTTTAAAGCACTTCTCTCCAATACACACGACTCAAAGCTAGTACAGTAAAACCCTTATTTAAAGTTTTTCAGTGGACCGGAAAAAAAAAACAGTGTAAAAACCAGAAAACTCAAAATCAGGGTATGTAAAATTGAGGTTTCACTGTATTCTCATTCCCTGGACTGAAATGTTTAAAATGTTACCTTCATAAGCCTTGGCAGCACTGACTAAGCTTGACCACTCTAGCCCAGAAGCAGTGTCTGGGAGTGGCATCATGCCTGGGTCCATATGCGGTGTGTTTGAGTCACGCATCTCATTGAGAGACAGCTCTGAGGAGGAGATATTAGCTGTAGATAGTGAAAAACACAAATTAATGATAAATAATGCTATTTTTTTTACTTTTAAAAAATGGTATTTTGACACATGAATATTTGAAAAACCCAATGCTGCTCTAAATACTAAGATTAACATTTTAAAAACTGGTTGATCCCCAACCAGTGGCTCGGGGGCAACATGTTGCTCACTTGGATGTTGCTCTCAGTTCCCCCAAACCAGGTAGTTATTTTTGAATTCCTGACTTGGGGGCAAGTTTTGGTTGAATAAAAACAAGATTTACTACTAAATAAAGCCTTCTGTAAGCTGATAATGTGCATAGAGGCTGCCTAATAGCCAATCTTAGCCCTTATTTGGCACCCCCATAATTTTTAATGGTGCTTGTGTTGCTCTCCAAGTCTTTTTACATTTACCGTGGCTCACATGTAAGAAAGGTTGGGGATCCCTGTTTTAAAGTATGAAATTCAACAAATAATGTACAATGTACTTGGTTTGTGAATGTTACCTTTCTACAGTTTTTTTATTTTTTTTTATTTTAACTATTCTATTGAAACAACGGAGTCAGTTCTGCTCCTATAGAGAAGCTTACTGTGGTGACCACATTATTTATTTACTTCTTGCCCAAACAACAGCAGTACCATCTTGTTTTACTGTATAGCAGTTTCCATAAATGTACTCAAGCCATAATAGTATGGGACTGGAAGAACAGTACTGAACACAATCCTGAAGTAACTTGTTCCAACAAGTCCCTCTACTCTAACCTGCTTGCATGGTGTGGCAAAATGAGTAGCCAGTTGGAGCAATGTAATAGGCTGTTTAGTAGTGAGCACATTACCACTTAACGCAACAATGTTTTATGGTTTTCTGGGGGTCTGTGTATAGTTAGAGGGTGTTAAGGCACATAATACGCTGTCAGGGGGCTCTGCGTGGAAAAGGTGAGTTGGCAGGTGAGAAATCCATATGCGCTATTTTCAAAGTTCACACCACAGACTTAGGTATATCTATGCATATTGGGCATCAAAATGTTTAGTAGACCTCTGGCATTCATATTTGGGGTGATTTGCCTTTGTCTATAAGAAACTGTGTGAGATAAATGCGGCAAATTGCAACATTTTTAGGCAATTTTCTGAAATGTCTTAAAAACCACTAACTTTAGAAAAGTTTTGCAGATTGGTACTTTGGTGTAGAAAGGACTCTTTACCCATGTTGGATTTGTTACAATCTGTACTTTCAAAAATTATATGGTTTTCAGGGCTTGCTGTACATTTTGTCTTACGACACATAATATGTAACAGGGGGTCTTATTTGCAGATACTGAGTTAGCAGCTGAGAAAATTCAAATGCACTTATTTTAATTTAGGGTCCGTATATATCACATACTTTGGTATATCTATGCATTTTGGGCATCGCACTGTTCAGTAGACCTCTGGCATTCATATTTAGGGTGATGTGTCATTGTATGTAAGAAATTCTGTGAGATGAATGCGGCAAATTGAAACGTTAGGCAATTTTTAGAAAAGTCATAAAACACGCTAACTTTAGGAAAGCTTTGCAGATTGGTACTTTGGTTTAGAAAGGACTCTTTACCCATGTTGGATTTGTCAGAATGTTTTTCTGGACAGTTAAGGGGTCTTACGGCACATAATACATTGACATTGAGCTTTTTTTGCAAAAACTGTGTTGGCTGCTGAGAATTCATATGCACTACTTTTATTTGGGTGTCTCTATACGCCCCATACTTTGGTAAATGTTTGCATATTGGGCATCAAACTGGTAAGTAGATCTCTGGCATTCATATTTGGGGAGATGTGTCATGGTGTGTAAGAAGTTTTGTAAGATAAATGCAGCAAATTGCAACAATTTTAGGTGATTTTCAGAAGTCATAAAAATTACTAACTTTAGGAAAGCTTTGCAGATTGGTACTTTGGTGTAGAAAGGCGTCTTTACCCATGTTGGATCCATCAGAATGTGTACTTTCAGAGAGTATATGGTTTTCAGGGGACACCCTACATTTCTGCAGCGTTTACCCCACATAAAATTGCCATGTGTTTATGAATTAGGTAAAGGTAAGCCATGAAATTATTGTGTACAAAGAATATTTTGGGGCCAGATGGAATACACCCTTGGGTACTGAGAGAGCTAGGGTCAGAATTACAGTGGCCCTTGTTTCTGATATTCTCAGACTCGCTTTCATCAGGTATGGTACCTACGGATTGGAAGAAGGCGAATGTCATTCCTATATTTAAAACGGTATTAAGATCTCAGCCTGGCAATTATAGGCCAGTAAGTTTGACATCAGTGGTGGGCAAGTTATTTGAAGGCTTGTTAAGGGATCACATACAAAATTATATACTGGAGAATGGCATTATGAGCAGTAATACTCAGGTCATGTCATGTCAGGCCAATTTATTTGCTTTTTATGATGAGGTTAGTAAGAAGCCAGACAGTGAGGGTGCAATATATGAGATCTACTTGGATTCTGCCAAAGCATCCATTCCCCACAAACGACTGCTTTCTAAACTAAGGTCTATTGGTCTTAGTGACGTCATTTGCACATGGATAGAAAACTGGCTACAGGACTGGGTACAGAGGATGGTTGTTAATGGTACATTCTCTACTTGGAGTAAGATTCTCAGTGGGGTCCCTCAGGGTTCTGTACTGGGTTCACTTTTGTTTAACTTGTTCATAAATGACTTAGGGGAGGGTATTATAAGTAATGTATCAGTATTTGCAGACCAGTCATTTCTATCTAGGATGTGGCATCCTTGCAGCAGGATCTTGACCAACTGGTAATCTGGGTAGCTAAGTGGCAGATGAGATTTAATGTGGATAAATGTAAGGTCATGCACCTGGGATGTAAAAATATGCCGTTTAGAAGAAGGGAGGTTCCATTTAAATATTTGGTAAGGATTTATTACTGTGAGAGCTGTGAAGTTGTGGAATTCCCTCCCCGAATCAGTTGTACTGGCTGATACATTATATAGCTTTAAGAAGGGGTTGGATGGCTTTTTAGCAAGTGAGGGAATACAGGGGTATGGGAGATATCTCTCAGTACAAGTGAGGGAATACAGGGTTATGGGAGATAGCTCTTAGTACAAGTGAGGGAATACAGGGTTATTGGCGACAGCTCTTGGTACAAGTTGATCCAGGGACTGGTCCGATTGCCACCTTGGAGTCAGGAAAGAATTTTTTCCCCTCTGTGTCAAATTAGAGAGGCTTTAGATGGGGTTTTTTTTTGCCTTCCTCTGGATCAACTAGAAGTTAGGCAGGTTAAATATAGGGCATTATGGTTGAATGGGGTGGATGTACGTCTTTTTTTAACCTAACTTACTATGTTACTATGTCTCTAAGTGCCATGTGCTTTGATAAACTTATGTACACTGGGCATCAAACTGTTCAGTAGACCTCTGGGGTTCATATTTAGGTTATATACAGCTACCTAATGACCTGTAGAAAATAATATAGCTTTATCCCATATAAAATGATATACATGTGTTGATTTTGCAGGAGCTGAAATGACAGAAATGATAGATCATATCTGGGTATGTTCCCATTGGGGCCCCTACATGCCACATACTTAGGTAAACCTATACATATTGGGCATCAAACTGTTCAGTGGACCCCTGGTGTTTATATTTAGGGTGTTTTATTTGGGCACTTTATGTCCTGTAGGAGATCAGATACTATAGACTGGAAGCTTTTTAAAAAAAAAAAAAAAAATCACACATTTTGATAAAAACCAATAACTTTAGGAAAGCATTCCAACTTGATAGTTTGGAGTAGACAGGCAGTTGTGCCTACTCTGGATTCTCCAGAATCTGTTCTTTCCAAAAATGTACAATTTTCTGGGATAAACCTTCTATTACTGGAATTTTTGGAATTTTAAATCTAAAGTATGCAGCTTTCTGAAGCAGTGATTAGAAAATTTGGTAGGGTACTGCTGGGAGTTTTTGACCTATACAAGTGAGGAATCTCCATAAAACTATATATTTCTGGTATTGGCGCATTCAGGAGACATGGGACTTTCCAAATATGTTGTATTTTCGTGCATAAAATAATTGTTGTTTCTGGTATGTGTGTTTATATTATGGAACATATGATTTTTTTAAAAACTGTTTTAGACATTTATAAGCCTATATCTTAGCTTATATAAGCCTATATCTTGTTACAGAATTGGAATTACACAAAAATTCTAGCATATTTTGAAAGCTTAGGTTGTCCTTAAACAACGATATATTGCTTTCCTGGGTAAACTGAAAGTCCCCCTGAGGAAAGGCCCCTAAAGTGCAAAATGTTCAAAAACTGTCTAGCAGCACAAGTTCCGCTTTGACCAAAATGGCTGGTAGGGAAAGGGTTAATAGTTCCATGCTGGAAAAAATGTACCACAAGGAGAAAATGATCTCCAAAATTAGTTAAAAAGCTAATTGTGTGTGCAGAGCGCATGATTTGCTTAATAACAGTATTTCCCTGGGTATATACACTACGTCTATGAGTATCTATAAGATATTTTGTGAAAATACTCTTCTGCTAAATATGCCCCCAAATAAAACACTGTACGGAGGTCTTTACTGGGTTCAGGCATTAAAAGGTATATACACATAGAAATGTTTAAGTAATTTTTTTTGTCCACCTAAACACATTAAAAGGGTAAATGCCAGAGTATAGCTTACTGGACATGTCTATTTAACTAACAGTGGAAATCCAGGCCTTTCTTATGCATTTCTCACATTTACTTGATTATTTTCTGTAGACAAGATGGTTTCTTTTTTTTTTCTTCCACAGCTGGAACATGTAATGCCCCAGTGTACCGATTTCTAATTACACAGGCATTCTCTGCTCAAACCTCTAGCAACTAAAGCACTGCATGTCTACCTAAAGCTGCAGTCTGAAGGGGCCAATTCAAAATAATAATGGAAGCCATTAGGATCATAGGTGTTTGAAGACAATAATCAGGGGAACCCTGCTCCAAACCTTTCCCCACAACCCATGGGTGACATACAAAATCGATTTTAAAGAGACAGTTACCACTTTTCTCTGATAGGCTGGGCGTGTGCTGCCGGCGGACAGGCATTGTGTTGGATGGGTAGGAGCTGGTGAACAAAGCATCACCCCCTAAAGAGCAATCCAGTCCAGGAGAGCAGGCAAACCCTGGGTCCCTGCGGCCGCTGCAGAGACTCTCATCTGAAAGTGTTCTCTGCAAGGTCTTTTGAGGAGACTAGGAGAGAGGAAATCAGAAGAGGTTTTGGACTTTGCTATCTTATGACAATGTCAAAGCTTTACTCTATATAAGGATATGGCATGTTACCAGTGAAGCAGTTTAATTATATGAAATAAAAACTGTGCATCTGTGTTGGGTGCATTACACCCCAGTGTTTAAGAGGAAAGTGTCACTCTTTAAACATTAGCTTAGTGACATATAGCGTGCACATATAATCATCTCATGTGTCTGTAGGCATTTTGCCACCTTAAGGGCAGAGGCAGACAGGGAGATTATAATAATCTATAATCTCCCCGATATGTCATCCCACCGGCTTGAATGTAAATCTCTGGTGGGACTGCATATGCGGCGCTGCAATTTCCTGAAATTGCGGAAGTTTTCTCGACAAGGGAGATTTGTTGCTGCCGACTAATCTCCCAGTCTGCCACGGCCCTAAAGTCCCACCCATTAAAAATCACAACCACAGCAGGCCACAGGTATATGTACAGCTTTAAATTAGCAACCTGTGTGTAACAATGGCCAAATTATATTACCAGCTTTAATAGATTAGCCAATATGCTCCACAATTTTTAGCTTTTCAGTGGCAGCCTATAACTAGCAATTCCACAGTTTCATGTTAAAGGGGCAGTTCATCTTAAGTTTTTAAATAGTTTGCCTACTTATGACTCTTTCCAGCTTTAAAATTGGTGTTTCTGACCCAAGCAGCCAAAAAAACTATGCTCTGTGAGTCTACAATTTTATTGTTACTTTTCAATATTTATCTTTCTATCCAGGCCCTGTTCTATTCATATTCCAGTCTCTATTCAAAGAGCTGCCTGGTTGCCAGGCTAATCTGGACCCTAGCTGCTGAAATTACAAAGTAGAAAGTTTCTGGACAAAAAGTGAAATAATTAAAAAAACACAAATAATACAAATTAAGACCAATTGCAAATTGTCTCAGAATATTACTCCCTACATCATACTAAAAGGTGAACAAGCCCTGTAAGCTGCCAGTTATAAACTGCCTAGCTGTATACTGTAAGACTACATGCAACAATACCAATATAGTATGTCCAGTTATTAAACTAAAGCCTATATGCAGTAGTGCCAAATGTCAGGCTGCACACACACAGTCAGTGAATAACAATGGTACAGACCTGTGCTTAGCTTATTTGTTCTAAAATAAATACACACCATGCATTCCTGCTCCTGGTCTGATCCAAAATTATCCATTATAATAAGCCTTTTCAAGTCATCCTCGATAGTAGACTTGTAGTTTTTGCGAGGTGATCGTAAGTCTCGGAGTGAGGCTCGTAGCCTAGGCTGACCAAACACATTCTTTGTGTTCACATCTACTTGCCTGAAAGAGATGGGAAGCTGAGACTGCAGTATATTGAAATAAGCAGTCGCTAGCTGACTGACTAGAAAAAAATGTCATGTATTTATTAACAGTCCAGTACTGTATGTGGTGAATGAAACTTGGAAAAAAAAAAAAAAAAGTTTACTTATTACATATTAAATATACACAAACACACAAACTTTTACACCTATCAATAAACATTTGTCTATATCAGCCAACAGATATTGACTATTACCAACCTCCATGCCAAGTCCAGCAGTTCTGCACACAGTAATTTCTCTGCAGTAACTTTGTTTGTCCTTAAACCTTTCTGAGGGAAGTGGATGACCTACATACTCAGGGTTGGACTTGGGGGTGCAGGGCCCCCGTGTTCCCCGAACCCCCCACAGGGTCCCTCACCTGACTTCCTCCCTTGAGCGGCACGGGTCGGGTTTTTCCCGGGGTTCCGGTGGCCCAGTCCGACCCTGTACATACTACAGATATAAAGGGATGGACCAAGGGGGCACTATGCCCCGCTTTGCTCCCTCTACTAATTCATGCCATAGGTTAAAAAAAAAGCTAACTTAAAGGGGACCTGTCATCCTAAGAAATAATTCCAAATTGTTTTCTATTGTGTTTGTCAATTGAAATAAACTTCACTTACACTACAGAAATGATTCAAATCTTATTTGCTTCAGCTTTGAAATTCACAATTTCAGCAAGCAGGCAGGTGCCATTTTGTGGACACTTACAAGTTGTACATCCTGCCAAAATCTTGTTTCGGTGCCAGTATAGGAGGACCTGATACCCATGCCCATGCACTTGCCAAATTAGATGGTGAGGAGAGAGAGGGGAATGTGAGGAGTGCAGCAACATCTAAGAAGTTCTGAATTGAAAGTGAAAGTAACTGTCTGCCCCACCCCTATGCCTAAGGCATATAGGCAATATATGATTGAAGCTGGGTTAAGGTTATGTACCTGTGATCTAAAAAAAGTACCGAATTTTAATTCCCTTAATGGGACTAAGTTGATAAAGAGGGATCTGGTAGTACTTGTGTTTATAATAAATATATTTTCTTTAGCAAGCAATATCAGTTAGGAAAGGGCAAGGCAAGCAAGTTAGCTTTCTATACTGAAAATAGTATAAATTCACAGAAATATGGTAATTCTTCAAAAGCATTGGTGAGGCCTCAGTTAGAATATGCAGCGCAAATTTAGTCGATTAGGCAGTTAGTGCAATTGCAGTGCTCAAAAGAAAGCAGTCACTAGCTGATTAAATGTATTGGAAGTCTTAGTTATGAAGAAAGGTACACCAAGTTGCAATTGCTTACAGTAGAGAAGAGGGGCTTCGAGGGGATCTACACGTAAAATCTGTTTTTTTTTAATTTTTTAAAATTTTTTCTTGAAGCAACCATTCAATATAAATATGTTAGTTGGGATCAAGCTTTCGCCACTGTTTTATTACTAAAGAGGAAAAGGGAAATCATTTAAAAAAATTAGAATTTTCATTGATTAAAATTTATGGGAAATGGCCTTTCCGTAATTCTAAACTTTCTGGATAACTGGTTTCTGGATAACGTATCACATACCTGTAATAATGCTTTACAAATACTCCTTTCCTTCTTCACAGATTTATACATATAGCCTTTACTTTAAGAACAACTGGATAGCTAAAATCTGCCTATATATGTGTTTAAGTACAATGTGTTGCTTGGTGCATCCCCTGTGTATGCTGCACACAATAAATGAACTAAGGGGCAGATTTATTATGCTGTGTAAAAAATGGCGACAAAATTAGCCACATCGCCAGGCTTAGTCAAATAGCAAACGTATCCATTTATTTTACACAGCTTTTTACACAGTTTTTTAGGCAAATTTCATTTTCACAGCATGATAAATAGGCCCCTAACAGTAATGTGTTGAGAAATGAATGGCTAAAAACACCATTAAATAAATCATACTTCTTTGGGTCTGTGAATGTAGCTTGTGTTGATGGAGCCTCCTCTGGCTTCTTCCACCCAGCTGGGATCTGGTTTCTCACATTCTGTCGGGAAAAGAATGATTTGGGAACAGAGCTGGACAACTGGAATGAGCTGGACTGTGTCATGTGGGGAGGGTTGGGAGTTTCAGGGGACTTAAAAAAGCTTGTCCTGTAAGAAACAAGAAAGAAATGCACATGCAAAATGAATGGTTACAGCAGCCAATGGACATTTGATTAGTCTGATAAACTGTGAATCTGATCCACAAACTAAGTTTGAAAGAAAAAAAAAAAATACTACATGCATAATCATTTATTGCCATTTGTATTCAGTAAAAAATATTATATTCTCCTCAGAATGATTTATTTGCATATCACAAAGATACAGTTTATATATGATTACAGATCAAATAAACAGTGTTGTTGGCAAAATTTCCAGGAAAGAAAAAGTGTACCTGTATTAGTACCGTGTATTAGTCAGCAATATAATACATAACTACCATTTATTGTTATTAAAATAAGCTGACTGACCAGTCTCTCCTGGTAAACAAAATCCTTCTTCATTTATAAGCAAAATTTAAAATGTAATGTTGGATCTATCCCCAGTAGAAATAAGGGGCTCATCTCACAAAACCGACAGTCGAACAATAAAGCAAAGGTTTAGTTTCATTACAGTTATGTCAGCTTAAAAGGAGACATTTTAGGAAGAATACATTTTGCCATTGCATTGTACACAGCTAAAAATGTAAGGCACAAGCTTTAAATGTATGGCAGCCAATCAGCTGTTAGGTATTCCCTAAACAACTATACCCATATCAACTACACCCATAATAAAACAGACTCATCCAATTAGCAGTTGCCTGAATGGCTTTAAGAAATTATACTGAATATTTTAATATTGCTCTGATCATGTAGGCAATTATACATGTACAGTTGAATGCAAAAGTTTTTACACCCTTTGTTAACAAACTATACATTAAGGGGCGTATTTATTATGCTGTGTAAAACTAATTCGCTGAAAAAACGGAGTAAAAAGCTGTGTAAAATAATTGAAAAGATCGCCATCTGAATTCCGGTTGAAGAAAAAACGCAGAAAACAATTACGCCGATTTTACACCATTTTTACATGGCGAAGCCTGCAGATGTGTGGCGAATTTTCTCGCCGTTTTTTACACAGCATAATAAATATGCCCCTTAATTTTGTGAGTGAGCGGTAGCAAACAACTGCAGCAGGAATCAATGTGTTTTTGCAAACTGTAACGCACAGTTACATACCCTTCTACTAGTCCAGTGATGAACACTGTTTTTGCAACCTCATTAGGCCTTAAAGCTGGCCACACACGTGGCGTTTTTTCGATCTTTCTTGCGACCATCGGTGGCACAAAAGATCGTTCCAACCCTCCACTGACATTCAGGGCTGAATCGTCAGATATGGAGGTAGAATCAATAGGATTTCTACCTCTTTCTGCCAATTCAGCCCTGAAGGCAGATTTTGCTCAGGCGCCTTCAATGGCGCCTGATTGGCTAGTCGACCGATATCAGCAGCCTTCTGTGAAATCGGTCGGCTCGCCGAGTTGCCATACACACACCGAATATCGTACGAAATGAGGTTATGGACAATATTATCGGTGCGTGTATGGCCAGCTTAAAAGTCATTAGGAGCTGTCTGAAAACTCTAACAGCCCAAACTTTGGGCTGTCACTCAACAACCATGGCTCCTCTGAGAATCTGAGTCACAGAATGGCAGTTATGGGGAACAAAGAAAGTAAAGGCAAGATCTAGAAGACAAAGAAAACTTTCGCAAAGAACTGCTCATATGCTGGCCAGAAAGGCAAAAGCAAACCCTGCAAAGGACCTGCAGGAAAGTCTGGCTGACAAAGGACTGCAGACGGTAGAGCAATGCTTGCACAAACATGATCGACATAGAAGAGTCATCAAGGGGAAGCCTCAACTGCAACCATATAACTAATGTCTAAGGCAGTGATGCCCAACCAGTGGCTTGTGAGCAACATGTTGCTCGCCAACCCCTTGGATGTTGCTCCCAGTGGCCTCAAAGCAGGTGCATATTTTTGAATTCCTGGCTTGGGGGCAAGTTTTAATTGCATAAAAACCCAGTGTAATTGCCAAACAGAGCTTTCTGTAGGCTGCCAGCATAGCTATGAAACAGCCAATTATAGCTCTCATTGGCAGCTCCAGGAACTTTTTTCATGCTTGTCTTGCTATCCAAAACTTTTTCTCGCTGTCTAATACAACATATGATCTGATCTTTGTTATGCTACTGTACAATACAGAGTTCAATCTCTACCACATAGTCCTAATTTTCTTCAGAAGTGTACAGTGTAAAGTTAAATATTTACTTATGTTGTGAAAGTGTTCTCCTTGCCCACATGCTATAATACATGGTCTGAATTCTACCACATTTTGCAGCAAAGGGTGTGATCTGCCCCACGCTGAACAATGAAGGTTATGACAACCCTATATTGAATGATACAATAAAAGATGTAAACCCACATTTTACAATGTATTGTCCAAGTGTCCTGTACACTGTAAAATAATTTTATTTAATATCCTTTACTTACATAGCAGCAAGTTGCTTATCCAGAACTTTACAAGATTGTTCACCATTAACTTCACTACTGCTTAAGTTGAGTTATAAACTTATCACATTCACAAAAAATACATACAGATTAGGATCAGTTAACATGCTTGTAAGTTTTTGGAGTTTGGCAGGATACCAGAGAGCCTAGAGGAAACCTACAGACACATACTGAACATGCAAAATCCATGCAGACAGTCTGTGCTTCACAGATTGCAAGGCAGCAATGCTAACTACTAAGCAACCACGCAGCCTGCAAAAAATAGGATCTGATTTTACCTAAACAATACAAATACACATATGGCATTTGACTTCTCCCACCCTGTAAAAAAACAGTTCCTCACTGTATTGTGCAGTAAAGTATATTACTCTACATTGCACAATATATAGTTTGGTCTACACATACTACATCTTAGGCAGGCCATACACGCAAAGACAAAAGCTGACAACTTGGCCAATCCAGAACAAATCGGCAAACAATTGTACTGGCCAACCAGCAGATGGCGGAGGGACCTTCCCAAACAAGCAGATCTTTACACGTATGCCCAGCTTTACAATACAAAGTCTTACCTCTCCACATACTGCAAAATTTAGTCAGTGTAGAGTACAGGTACTGATACATAAATTGTAAGCTCTCCTTCCTACCGTGTGTCTGATCACATTGCACATCTCCATATTTTATACTTATTTATTATAACACACCCTGTGTATACTTTTCTACACTGTTAAAGCGGACCTGTCACCTTAAGAAATAATTTCAAATTGTTTTCTTTTGTGTTTGGCAAGCAAAATAAACTTTACTTACACTATATAAATTATTTTAATCTTATTCTCTTCAGCCTTGGAATTCACAATTGCAGCAAGCTGGCAGGGGCCATTTTGTGGACACTGTTATCAAAGCAGGCATTGCATCCTGCCAAAATCTTGTTTCTGTGCCAGTATGGGGGACCCAGTATGGGGAGTCCCATGTCCATGCTCTGGTTACACAATTACATGGTGCAAAGGGAGGGGAATGTGAGGAGGGCAGCAAGAAGTTCTGAATTGAAAGTGAAAGTAACTGTCTGCCCCACCTCTATGCCTAAGGCATAGAGGCGGGGCAGGCGTTATTTGATTGACAGCTAGGATTTTAAAATGTATGTATGTATAACTTTATTTATAAAGCTCCACAAGGGTACGCAGCGCTGTACAGTCTTACAGAATACAAAATTACAATGCTTTTATAATGGGTAAGGATGTGGTAATAAAAAAAATATTTTGGGTTTCATGTTTAATTTGAAAAGGGCTTTTATTATACAGCTTTTTATGTCTGGGTGACAGGTCCACTTTAAACTGTACAGCACTGTTATATAAAGTTATATATACACATGGGACCTTACACATTGCACAATATAGGATTCATATCTTCTCTATGCTGTACAAGACAATGTGTGATCTTCCCCACATTATACAAATCAGGGTCTGACATTTTATCCACTCTGTACCTAATTATCAGTCTCAAAATGTGAACTTTGGTAAGTGCATGGTACATCTGCAACTGAGGAAATGAAGAGTCACTTGGACTGTCCCTTAAAGCAGTGTTTTTCAACCTTTTTTGGGCAAAGGCACACTTGTTTCATGAAAAAAATCACGAGGCACACCACCATTAGAAAATGTTAAAAAATTTAACTCTGTGCCCAGCAGCAGTGCCCCCCTAGTACACTGGTGCCCAGCAGCAGTGCCCCCCTAGTACATTGGTGCCAAGAGCAGTGCCCCCCTAGTACATTGGTGCCCAGCAGCAGTGCCCCCCTAGTACATTGGTGCCAAGAGCAGTGCCCCCTAGTACATTGGTGCCCAGCAGCAGTGCCCCCCTAGTACATTGGTGCCAAGAGCAGTGCCCCCCTAGTACATTGGTGCCCAGCAGCAGTGCCCCCCAGTACATTGGTGCCAAGAGCCAGCCCCCCTAGTACATTGGTGCCCAGCAGCAGTGCCCCCATAAGTCAGTGTGCCCCGTGGCCCCCCCTAATACATTGGTGCCCAGCAGCATTTTACTTCTGCTCTTCGGCGGCTTCAGCAGCATCTTCCCCTCACGCGCGCCGCCTCTGCACTTCTGCCTACACGCGACCGCACACAGGCCCTTTTATAACGTTGCGCCCCGTGCGTACTGACGTCACCCGTACACACGGGGCGCAACCAATGACAGGGCCCGGATTTTATTAAAGGGGGCCCGAGCTACTAAGAAAAACTGTAGCATCGCGGGCCTCCTTTGAAAGTAAAAATTGCGGCCCTGCCTACGGAACACCAGGCAACATCTCGCGGCACACTTGAAAAACGCTGCCTTAAAGGACATGTAAAGCCTACATTTGCCTACAATGTATATCAGTTAGGCACATCACCCCCACCCAAATGGCACCATTTGTACTGCATATATCCCCACTGCCAGCACCATCACAGTTTTCTAAAGCAAATAGCAGCTTTTACCTGGTGGCCATTTTTCCTCTGATACATAATTGGATACATTTAAATCTGCAAACACCCTACACACACAGACCCTTATTCTTAGGAAATCTAAGTGACTAAGGGAATGTTGCAGCCTTACTATTAACCTCTGGACAACCAGTGCAGCAGCTATTGAAAGATTTCAAAGAGGCTGTTCACTGATTAAATTTTTGTGTGTGGGGTTTACATGTCCTTTAAGGCCACTCATATATGGTTACCTGTCATACTGGCATGTAGGATGGATACCATTGGCTGAATGCCATAAATGGTGGAGGGCCAATAATGGAAGCCAGTTTTGACCACTTCCCTTTTTTAAACTGCACCCACTTCAAACCCCACCCATGAGCTTTTAAGACCATACCCACATTAATGGTGGTAGCACAGCAAAAACCCAAATAGTTGGTGCTCACTGCAGGGATATCCTCCATCACTCATATGTGAAAGAATTGTATCATGTCATATTAAGACACACCCTTAAATTCATATGCCTCCCCTGTGGATAGCACAGCAACCCCAGCACATAATTACACAACATAGGGACCATATAATGACTATTTCCAACTGCTAACAAACCCCTGCTAGGTTCACCCCCCACAGGCAGCATATGGCCAGCACAGTATGACATACACAGGCAGGGTGGGGCAGGCAGAGTATGGCACACATAGGCAGCATATGGCAGAGTATGGTACACACAAGCAGCATAGAGCAGGCAGAGTATGGCACACACAAGCAGCATAGAGTAGGCAGAGTATGGCACACACAGGCAGTACTCTGCCTGCCCTATGCTGCCTGTGTGCAATACTCTGCATACCCTACCTTGCCTGAGTGTGCCATACTCTGCCTGCCCTATGCTGCCTGTGTGTGCCATACTCTGCCTGCCTGCCCTATGCTTCCTGTGTGTGCCATACTCTGCCCTACCCTGCCTGTGTGTGCCATACTCTGCCCTACCCTGCCTCTGTGTGCCAGGCATCATAGGGCAGGTAGTACATACAGTTATACATCGTAACATTAGAGCTGAATCGTTAGATAAGTGTAAAGAATTCCTTTGTTTTTACCTGCATATCTGACAATTCAGCTTTTATTGTTTGTGGAGTGGACAAACAATCTTTCCTACGAACAACAGTTATGGGAAAGATTGTAATTGTAGAGTGTATGGCCACCTTTATAGCTCCTGGACACTACACAATAAAGGGTATGATCCATCAGCTTTGTACACTACAAGGCCTGATTGCCCCTTAGCAGTACAACAGTACACTATTTATAGAATGGTATACTGTTTTCCAACATATATTGTTCTGCAATGTATAACATGTGCACCTTACAGCTTCAGTTTAGGACAAAAAATAAAAACACTTTACAAAGGTGGTGTTATCGCTGCCTGTACCTCTTATTTCTTATTATATTTGACTTTCTCTAAATTTTCACTCTTTTTGTGATATTGTGTTTCTGAGATTAGTGAGAAGAATGAATAGTTGTAGCAAAGTGCTATTTGCTCATATATACTGACAAACTGCCTGCAACAGCATACGACTTACTACCTAGCAGTGGTTGCATACTTTTCTGTGCAAAGTAAAAGCTGTCAACATAACCATTAATTTTATAATTCACAGGTTAGCAAGAGTCTTTGAGAACAACATTTATATTATGGAAGAAAGAAAGAGATACCTGTAGTATTACTCAGATAGCACCTAGCAGTGCCAAGGATTAGGATAACACAAAAGTGTAAAGTACCCATTTTTAAAAGAGGGGTAAATAACAAAAATGTTTGCAAAGGAAAATGTCCATTTTTTTTTTTTGTCGTTTTTCCACCTGTACCGACAATTTTCATAAATGTAGTTAAAAAGTTGGTGTGGCTATTGGCTACAAACTTTTTTAAAAATTAGTTGTATCCACATCATTTTTATAAATGTTTTTTTACGCCAAAATCTCTCTGCCATAACATAAATGTTGGGGAAAAAAATGCCGATAGGTTAATTTGGCTTACGTCTGTATAAAGAACATTTGGAGCACAAATGACATTTTCACAGCAATAACAATTTTTTATTGTGTAGATGACATTTTTTAAAATTAGACTAAAACCATATTTACTTGTAAAGATTTTTTTACTGACATTTTTGTTATAAGCAGAGATATTTGGCTAAAAAATGTCGGTAAAAATGATATGGTACGAATAATTCTCAAAAATGTCGTACACAATCGCCATGCCTACTTTTTAACAATATTTTTTTTTGAAAATTGTCGTTAGAGGCGGAAAAATGATGGAAAATTTGTTCTGTAAATAGGTCGGTGTACAAGAGACATTTTTATGACATTTTCCTTTACCAACATTTTCGTGAATTCCCCCCATAGAGAAGAGAGAACTTCATTGTACCTGAAAATGTCTTTATACAGCAAAATCTATAATTTAGAGTTCCTGTGTTAAAAAATAGGAAGACTAAACTATGCTTTATGTGCCCTGAATTCACATTACCTGGTTTGGTTAAATACATTTCCTCCAGTGTTCCCAGGCGAGTACAGTTTGGGTCTGTAACCCTTGTTGGAGGACATGGACTCCTTCCTTTTTTCCCTGGAGCTGCTGTCGTGCATGCCTGGATAAGTGGAGCAGGCCACTGGTTTCTGTGGCTTTTCCCGGCGTGGGGTAAGCCGCGCAGGTTTGGTGTGGGGAAAATTAGGGATAGTGGTGTCGATGCCACTGTCGTTGGAAGTGCCTTTGGAAAGAGGCTCAAGGTCTAAATCCGGTTGTTCCGGGGTGTCGAACCAGCGCTCATCACTCTGGTTGCTGGAGGCAGTGCTGGATAGTGTGTTGCTGCTGGAGTGGCTAGAGTACTGTGGCTCACCCTGGAGGGGCAAGGAGGGAAGGTGTAGTTACATGCAGGGACAGAGAGGAACATAAAGGCCTTATGAGGGAGGCTTAGGTTGGGGCTAAGCACATGCATTATAGCTTGTGTGCTCCTATCAGGGCTGAATACTATCTCTTGTGGCTGCCCACAGCTCCCCAGCATATGCTATGACAAAGAAATATTTTAATACTTACACGTGAATGGCGGTGAGGAGAATTCTTCCCTGGTATCTCCTGCCTGCTGGGCCTCTTGTTTAGCCCTGTGCCTGCACGATTCTGGGCTGGAATGTGCCACATCGGTTCTGCAAAGACACAGTTTGCCATCATTCTTTGTACGTAAGCATTAGCATCACTGACAGTGAATAATTAAAATGTCTGTGTGTTAATCTAAGAGGTAAACGAGAGATGTTGGGGGAGGGGCGCTGATTAGCAGGCAGTTTGCACAGAGAGACATAAAAAAGATGAGAGAGGAGATAAGCTTGGAAAATTATGTTTAATAATATAAGATTCAGCATTCACTAGCAGCCTTACACCAAACTAACCCTCACTACCAAGATATTCTTTGCAAAGCTTTACACATTATGTATAGCAGAGAGAAGCTTAAAATAAGTGCCCCTGCAGGTCTCTACTGTGCTTTTTTTTCCTTATTTTTGATCAAGTTACATGAACAATAAAGTATATTCTTTTCAGGATAGGATGATCTATTGGGCAGAATCAGGCTCCTCGAGTAGAGGATAACATACTCTATTCATTGGTATTTGCGGAGAGAGGCATGCCCTAAAAAGGCCAGACCTAGGTCAGCAGCAGAGAAATAACTTACAATTTAAAGAATTACAGCACTGTATTTTTAGAAAATATTAAGGGTAAACATTAATCGGACAGATAATCTGCACAAAAAATATTGAGATGGCATACTCCCCAAGGGCTAAGGGATTTGATCCTCCTAAGTGGCCTAGGGCAAAACAGGTTATACACTCCTGCGGGTTTATATCACTGCCTAATGTGAGCTGCCATCATTGCACATAATGGCTCATCTTTTCAAACCTGGTGGCAACTGCTATGCAGGGGATGTAGTTTTGCTCTTCCGTCTAAATAAATCATACACCCTGCCTCACTTTTTGCTTAAGTAATCTGTGCCTATCTTAAAAATCCAGGAATTTATTTATAAAGGTGCAAAGCAGGAATACTGCAATAACAAGCACTTATATAAAGTGCCACTATATTCCACAGCACAGTACAATAGAAGGGTGAACACATCAAACATACTAAAACAAGAAGCTTATAATTAAACTTTCAGGGTCTTGTGTTTTGTAATTTTGCCCACAAGATCATGTTCTTTCTCATTTCCAAATCTTTATTTTGCTCTTCTTTTCTCCCTAACTTCCAATGGCCTTTCTGTGTACTACTATGCTATATTAAAGCTTTGGGTGCAGGGCATAAAAGTAGATATGGTTACAAGGCCTTGCAACAGTGTATGCTTATTTTCTTACTACTGGCCAGCAGTCTGCCTTCAGTGTGATAAATTATGTATATTGTTATGTAACAAGTGGGTGAACACTGATGTCCACTTTTGCCACCTTCTTTGTACATTTCTTTATATTTTCCTACACACACACATCTTAAACTATCAACACCAATAGGAATGGTGCTGCTGTTAGTACACAGAAGCCTTACCTGATTTATGTCGTTCTGAGGTTATCTCCTGAGTGCCGATAGCTGCTGGATATTTATCAGGACTCGATATCCCTTCTTGTATGTAATACGGTTCCAACTGCAGCATGGAGCGCTGAGGTGTTCCAGTTCTACTGAAGGAATGGAAAAGAGCATTGGCTTCCTTCTTGGCAATATCTCAGCTTAATTTAAATATTCTTTATAAACGCTGCTATGCCTGATTGCATATATATTTTTTAAATATATATATATATATATATACATATATATATATATATATATTTGTCCTTTTAAGCTATGCTATATTTGCTTTTGTATTGCACATATTCAACACTGTACCTCTTGGCAACAGTATTCAGAGTGGTCTTCTTTATTTCTTAGCCTTCACTTTAGTCTTGTCTACAGGGCAGGTTATAATTGTGGGTTTTTAGCCAATGTTCATTGCACAATTATTATCATGTTATTATCTCTATCATGTTATTAAGTATGTAAAGGCACAAGCAATAAGCCTGCAAACATGGTGGTGTTTGTTTTTGCCTTGCCTGCAGAGGTTTCCTTTCTCACTCTAAAAACATACAGATAAGTTATTTGGCTCTACATAGCATGTTAATGTTATAGGGACCGTAAATTGTAAACTCCACTGGATCAGAGACTGATATGACTAATGTACAATCTCTTAAATCACAGTGCAATACAAAAGCTATATAAGTTACAAGATTGGCTATGGCTGATGCCATATGGGGCAGATACTCAGTCTGTGGATAAACACAGGACGAGAATCCGCCCCTACACTGCAAAAATCTTATTGCTGTGGCTGCACCCAGAGCCATTGCTTTGGCCTGGATAAAGTCAGATGAAGCAAAATTTGGTGCAAAACTGTATGAATTTTCATGCCGAATTCCACTTAGTGTGCCTGCACTCCACCAACACTATAGCTCAGGGTACAAAAAAATGATCAGCTGGCAATCTGCAGGTTGAGAATCTGGCTGTGTTGCAGAAGCCTTAAACTAGCCGTACAATGCAAAATCCACTCGTTTGCCAGGGTCCCAAGTGAGCGTTTTTTCTCCAAATATGGGCAATATCGGCTAATTCGATCATTTGGCTCTAGGGTCAAACAATCTAAATAAAATGGCAGACATGCGGTCCCCGATCAGACAGAAAAATCAAACCAGAAAAATCAAATCCAGATCTGGGCAATATCAGGCCAGATGTCATTCAAGGAGGCCCGTCGGTATTATAAGCTGCCAATAGGCAACAGGTATGTTCAGCACAAGCCACATTCATTGAGATTATAATAAAAATGGGGTGTATACTGTCCCTTTACAAAACCTTGCAGCAAATTCTTCATGAAGAAAAAAAGGGGCGTTTTGAATTACTAAAGTAATATTTTAAATCGACCCTGCAAAATGTTGCAATTTATTTTCTGAGCTCCATGAAAAAAAAAAAACCAATGAAACAGCCAATTAAGTGTATCAAAAAGTGTATAAAAAATGACCACTAGCACTTTTCTCCACTAAAAGTCAGAATAACCGAATAAGCCTAGTAGCCAGGAGAATATTACATCTGCTAAAGTGGAAATTCTGAATTTGATGATGGATCTCATGCCGTGCAGATGTCAGCTGTTATCCTGAGAGAACGCAGACAAGCATACGCACATATGGGTAGCACTGCTTCCCCTGCATCAGCAGCACATAGGGTCGGCATGCTTTTAACCTGTGCCACAAGGCAATAGCACAAAACCATTGTACACCATCTAAACCACTTATACCTAAGGATCAAAGCCATCAATTTCTATGAGTAAGTTGGGAAGTTTAAGGAATAGAACACCAGTGTGGGGACTGAAGGATACCACTATAGAAAAAGTGCCAGAAGGAGAACCAAATTACTGAAAGATAAAAAGTTTTTGAGTCTAAGGGCAAAGAAACACCACCTTTTCAGGAAGATCTGTTGCCCCTGCAGCGATTTTTTCAAGCAGGCAACAAATCCCATATGTCACTGCCCATCGGGATCTGTTGGTTGTCCTGTTCCTAGCACTTATGCTATACTTACAGGCAGATTTATCAGTTTGAGTCTTGAGTATAAAACTGATTGTACAAGGCTAAAAAGGAATTAATTCAGATTCACATTAATCTTAAGCTTAGTAACCAGCACATTTTAAAACTAAATAGAATAACTCCATAACAACCCTGTAGCATCAGCTTCTATGAAAGACAGACATGATGATCAATCATTTCCAACCCCCTCAAGTTTAGCTGCACAGTGGGCTTGTATCACTGACTCTCAAAAGATGGTCAAACGCAACTGAATATGGACAACTATGGATCAATACTGTTAAAAGGGCTGCTAAACTTCTTTGTTCTCTCTGCTAGGACAGTAAAACTCAGTATTTAAACTACTGCATTTCAAGGTTTGATCTCAAACTAAAGTTCAAGTTACTGTGCATGGTCGCAAACATTTCTACAAATGCAATATAGAACATTAGAACAGTTATTCTGAGGTCACAAAAACTGTGGTTTGCACTGCAATCTGAAATCTGCCCCAACAGGACATTTGTTGTCTAAGTATGTCTGTCCTGTGTCCCCAAAGTACAGTGACTTTGAGGCACATAAATGTCAATGACACCTGCAGGTAACCTGTGTAGGTGCTCAATTTGAAAACATGGTATTTTTATTTTAATTATTCTGTAAATCAAAGTACAGGTCCAACACATTCAGGGTACTTAACATAAAAGCTGTTTACTGTTTAGGGGCTGTTGAGAGCAAGGGCAGTATTGGGAATATATTATGCAATCACTCATCTTTATGGAGTATTGGTTGCAGCTCTCTTGTTATTTCAATTAGGACCTGCAAAAAGGCCTTAGGACAAGGTGTATTTATAAATAGGTACCTGAGCTCCTGTGACTAGGGCAGCAGCTTTTCGGGGGTGGCAATGGGGTGCATATATTTTTCTTTTTTAGAAAAAAAAAAAAATCCTCCCCCCCCAGCACTGGCCAGAAACTTTCTGCAGAAATACAGTGACAGGGCTGGGGTGGAGTTAGGGTCTTTGATCTGGTTGTGCATGACGTCACTTCTCGAATGCTGTATAATATCAGTAATACATACAGCACGTATCACACACACACGTATAAAATGTGTAGCCATTTTCAGAGCAAGTACAAGAGGAAAATGTTTTCTATGAAGAAGTATGAGAAGGAAGAAGTCTATTTAGGGCTAATCAATATTTCAAATGAGTCTCAAAATAGACGCTTGTCACACCAATTTTAGAAACAATTGTTTAGAACATGTCTACACACCATGAGAAAGTTTCTAAGCCCTTGACAGCTGCCCACATTGTAGTGTGTTACTGCTCCTTCTATAAGCCTTACTCATTACTTTCAGGTATTTTGTTTTGACAAGACAAATATTAAAGCAAAAATATTAATACATTAGAACCCCAGTACCTATGTTTGCCCTGATTAAAACAATCACATGAAGATCGTCCTTGCTATGAGTGCACTGTTGCTTCATATAGCAATGGGCAGGTCGCACCATGATTCAAGCTTCCCAATCTGTACTAGAGTGGTAACCATGGCAACAAACACACACACATATATATATCAGCAACATACAACACACATACATATATGAATATATGTGTGTATATATATATATATATATATATATATATACACATACACATACACACATATACATATATTTATATATATATATGTATGTATGTATGTATGTATATATGTATGTATGTAAATATGTATGTATGTATGTAAATATGTATGTATGTATGTATATATGTATATATATATGTATATATATATATATATGTATATATATATATATATATATATATATATATATATATATATATATATAAAATATACAATGTGTGTTGCTATATATTATAAGCAAAATGAGAAGACGGGCCACCTGGACAATCGTAAAACCACAACACTGTACAGCATACATGTGAAATACATTTCTAGAGCTTTTAGAATATTATAATATATATATAATGAGATAATTAGGAAATATATATATTGTTAACACTGCAATGTCACATACAATTTTAGCACAAGGTAAAGCAACTCCACAAAAGAGATGCTGCATAAATGCTGTGTTTTCTGAAGCACAAACAATGGGAAAAAATAACTCACCTATCTGGAGTTGCCTTGTATCGGCTGTAGGTTGCTCCTCCTGAGTTTGGGGTGGAGAAACTTCCAGATGTTTGTCTATGAGGTTGTCCTTTATCCACAGCAGTAGGTGATGTAGCAATGTACGGCGTTTCAGGGAAACTCACCGGCCTGTATACACAGAAAATTCTTGTGAGATTTGGAAAGTTAGGTGAACAAGCTTTCACTCTCCTTGGGCCCTGTGGGCATCTCCTCCCTGTCACACCTCTCAGGGCTGTCTGTCTCCTTAACACATGCTGTGCCAGTTTTTCTGGATTAGGTCACTACTTGGCAACTATTATTACCAAAAGAATACTCCAGCAAGAGATATCAGAGTTTCCTTATGAAAATTTCCAAACTAAGTGGGCTAAAGTAGAAAAAAAACATTACTAAGCAGATCTTAAAGTATCTCTCAGGAGACGGGACCAATTTAAGGTGCTAACCTATAAGTATGATATATTAATGAATACCAACCCCACAACTCTGGCAAAGATTATACACAAATGGACAGAGAATATGCATGAGCTGTCTGGGAAGAAGCATTGGACCTGGTAGCTCAACTCATAATCTTAGCGAGAGATCGTTATGTACACGTCAATTTTTTTTATAGAGTGTATCTTGCCCCCCACAAACTTGTAAGAATATATAATGGTGCTACAGACCTATGTCTGAGGGAGGTAGGTACATATTATGTTTTTTGGCAATATTCCCTGAATCAGGGATTCTGGTGGAAAATATTAGCATATATGGAGAGTACTCAGGACCTCCCCAATATCCTTCTCCCTAGTCTGTGCCTTTTAGGAATTAGAATAATGTTACAGGTGAGCAAACAAATTATACAATCTTAATTTGTATATTCTGCTAAGAAAGCGATAGCACTTTGTAAAAGTCAGTGACACCCCCCCCCCTCCCCGTGTTTCTGGAAGAAGCTTATAAATTATGCTCTTCCCAAATAAAACTGGTATACCTGGCGAGGGGTTGCCACAATAAATTTGGCCCAGGGGACAAAAATAGTCTAAAAAGACCAATGTCATAAAGCCTGTGCAACATTAAATAGGTTAAAGGACAAGAACCATATAGGAGACTGCTGTCTGTTGCATAGTTATCCAGATAGCCTGCCTCCACCATAGTGTGCATTAAGAGAATCTATAGCTAGTGTATTCAGCTAAGTGAACACATTTCAGTCTCCTGGAGAAAGAGGGTTATAGTTATAGTTGGGTGCCCCTAACTTTAATTTAAACTTGCCTTCTGCTCCCATGAAGAGACTGTGGATCCCGGGAAGACACTGATGTTGCTTGCTTGGGCAGTCTATTCAGAGATAGTGCATGGCCAGGAGTCACCCATTTCTGGGAAGGGCTGGCTCCATGGTGGGTGGCAGAGCCGCTCCACTGCCATGCTGTATTGCTGCGGAAGGGTGGGCGAGTTCCAGAGGTGGAATTCTCCATTTCCTTGTGTTCTACAGAGCTTAGTTCATAAGCTTCAAACAATCCTCTGTTAAAAAAAATAAAATAATAAAAGACACACAATCTTATTAATTCTCATCAATGATTACTACTGTGAAAGCAGAATTATGAACAGATAAATCTCTGCTACCGGAAGCGATTAACCTCCCTGAAAGGCCTTTCCACTGGAAATAAAGGGAATCGCCAGTAGAAAGGCCTACTCATCGCTTCGGCTTTCCAAAGTCGTGGGAAGTTTCCTCCTGCAGGCAACTTGGGTGACTTCTGAAAACTGAAGTGATACAATAAAAGGCTATATACTGTACATTGAACATACAGATTTACATACAAAGCAGCCAGTAACTGATATACAAGGTATAGAACTCCCTACTCAAAAGACTTAAACGAACAGTTCAGTGTAAAAATTACCTGCCCCCTTTTTTTTTTTTTTTTTGCCCCTAATGAAGATCCTTTGTTGGGTTGAAATGTGTTGGGCTTTTTTTTGCTTTATTATTTAGTAATTAATACATTTTTCTTTTGTATTTACTTTTTTTGAGTGTGCAGATACTTTTTTGCTTCAGTGTAAAAATTAAACTGGGTAAAATAGATAAACTGTGCAAAATAAAAAATATTTCTGATATAGTTAATGAGAGAAAAACGTAATCTATAAGGGCTGGAGTGGGCAGATGTCTAACAATAGCCAAAACACTACTTCCTGCTTTCAGCTCTCTAACCTGTTACTTAAGGTACTTAATACACTGGCAGATTCGCTCGCTTGGCGATGTCACAAGCGAGCAGACCTTCTCCCGATATCCCCCACCTCTGATTAGATTTTCTAACCTGCCCGATCGAGATCTGCCCGATTTCAGGCCAGATATCAGTCGGGCAGGCCCGTCAGAAGTGCCCATACACGAGCCGATTAGCTGCCGAATCGGCAGCTACTATCGGCCCGTGTATGGGGACCTAAAGTCAGTGACTTCGGGGGTGGGGGGGGAGCACAGAGGACATAACTGTTCAGTTAGTTTGTAGAAGGCAGGTCAGATTCAAATGCAAACTAACTGAAGAGTTGTGGCCCATATGCCCCCCCCCCTTCTCAGTCTGATTAGTGACTGTAAAAAGGTGTAATGTTCCGGCTATTATGTTAGACATCTGTTCACTCCAGCCTTTATAGATTAAATTTTTGCCTAACTAACTATATTAGAGATAATTGTTATTTTGCGCAGTCTATCCATTTTACCCAGTTTCATTTTTACAATGAACTGTTCCTTTAAAGGGAAATTAACAATTTAGCATTGTGGCTTTGTGGGTAGCACTTCTATCTTTCAGAACTGAGGTCCTAAGTTTGATTCTAGGCTGGGCACTATCTGCAAGGAGCTTGTATGTTCTCCCAAAGCACACAGGGCATATCCTATGATTAAGTGCCTTACGTGCCTTGTTTATATATTTGGGATTTTCTTTCTCCCTAAAAAAACAAAAAAAAAAAACAACAAAACTTTTTTACTTCACTTTTCAACTGCTGTGGCCCAGTTCGTGGTGACAGCTGAGACAAATTGCTTCAAGAAACACAGCCTAATACTCTTGGCTTTAGAGTCAGTGTGCTAAAATGGAGGTATCACAACTAATGAGTGCAATTTTTTTCCAGGTTTTGCTGCAAAGAAACTCTTATAAACCCCAACAACTATTCAGAACAACTCTTTCTTTTCTTAATATTTGCAATCCTTTTTTGCATAAAGGCAGGCCAAAAAAAGCTGGACTGTGCATATGCCCCCCCCCCCCCCCCCCGGATTATATCTGGCCAGAAAAACGATCCAGAGTGAATGCAGTCCTTGCCTGATGGCCTGTATCCCATCAATGTGATCTGATCGTTCGGCTGGAGGGCCAAATGATCAGATCCTGATATCGCCCACCTCAAGGTGGGCATATTAGGGAAACATCCGCTCATCTAGCAACCTCATCTGGGCTTTTAAAGAAGAGGAGTCCTGACCTGCAGTAAGCAATCAGAGTCTCTTGGGGACACCTATTATATTTCCTTCTACTTTAATCCCTGCCAATAAACATGCTGCTTTACATCCTACATTAAAACTGTTTTGTCGCGGATTGTCAGTGCATGTACATGTGGTTATATGGTGCCATTTTTGCTGTTGAGGTTAGGAATGAACATACTAATATTGGTTTCCACATTACATTATGGATAAAAACACAGACTGCAGGGTGTGGAGCTGGTGAACAAGTTTTCTCTGGGGCCTAAGTTGTAGTTACACCCCTGATTTATTTTCCAAGTGCTGTGTTTTCTAATTGCAATAAATTAAAAAGTGCTTTCTGCTGACAAGCACTGAACTATAGATTATGTTTAGCTAATGTGTTATGTGTATAATAAACACTGCAACATTTAACATTTTGGGAAAAAATAGGTATAACCAATATTTGTATCTAATAAGACATTTTCAAAGATATACATGTTGTACACTGATTAGTCCTGTTCAGTTCCAACAGTGTTTTAAAGCTCTTCTGCGTGCCCATATCTGTTGTAAATGTTAACTCAATAACACTGCAGCAAAGGCTACTAAAGCCACCTGAGGAAATTGTCTGAACTTGTCTTGCAAGTTTTTAAAGGGCGTGGTTCATAAGCTTCATTTTATTGACACAATTATGAAATAGAACTCTCTATGCAGACACTACATTTGAACCTAAACTACAAATAGTATGCCAGCCCAGGAGTTGCAGTGAATCTTCTATATAGAGCAACTTTCAAACATATCTCAAGATAAAATCCCATATGTTAAACCAGCAATAGAAAATTGTGGGTTAAATAAATAAAAGGGGAAAAAGAATGAATAGCTATAATATTCTAGACTTCGCTGAATTTAGCTGGGGTGGTGGATGTTCTGATTGTTTTGTGCGGTTTGGGCTGAACATACTATTTTCCAATTGTAGGAATAAGTTTTTGCAGTTCTCACAGTCTACTATTGGTTCAGATTAGCAGCCCACTGAATGCCATATGTAAAAACAAACCCCTCCCTTCTTCCAGCTGCAGCCTGTTGGTCTTATAGATAAAGAGCATCTTATTATACAGAGGATCTTGCTGGATTGTGCTTGTTGGAAACAGGAAGAATCATGCGATTGCGTTCATATGAACCAGTAGAATGCAACTTTACTCAAATTTCAGATTTTGCCCTTTTTAGTGCAAGAAATATTAAGGGAGAAGGAAAGGTTAAAAGCTAAGTAAACTTTATCAGAAAGGTCTATGTAAATACAGCCACGTATGTAAAAAAAGCACTCACAGAAACGTGGCACTGAGTCCTCTATCAAAAGAAACACAAGATTTCTTGTCTCCTTTTTTGGGAACATGTTCTTCGGTATCAGATTTCCTCTCTTTTAGGGCTCCTTTAGGTTTGGGGCTTGAGGCTGCTCAGTTCTCTCCTCTTTCCATTCTCCTGCTCCCCCCTCCCATAAGAATGCATAAGAACTCACTCCCCCCACCCATAGGAATGTGTGATCTGAACTTCCAACAGCTATAACTGCAGCAGGAAGCTACCAAGATCAAGTTAAAATGGCAGCTGCTATCAGAGGGAGCTTGTAGGGCTCTTTACTCAGGTATAGTGAAGCTTTCTGCTGAATAAATGTAACGTTCTAGGTGGCACTGATGTGGCAAATCTATTGGAAGTAAAATGCCAAAATGACTTTCCTTCTCCTTTAAACCATGCATTTTTCCTAATTTACACAAAAGGCACAACTGTTTTGCACAAGCCCTATTCATTGAACTAATTCTGAAATAGGGGACTATATTGCCCCTTTACATCGACTTCTGCAACCTTAAACCTTAAGGTTATAGCTCCTACTGCATCTCCTCTCCTCCCACCTCACGCTTCATTCCCTCTAACCAGCTGGTCTGGGCTCCTGATAATATGATGTTTACTTATAAGGTAAATTCTGTTTTTAGTTGCCTATCCTTTCACACACCCAGTGTGCATAAATCAGTAGAAGAAGTGAACCAAGTAGGGCAGAAAACATCTGCATTACCAGTAGCACAGAGGAGCTTCTGAGTAGATATGAGTTCTGAGTTATTGTGCCATTCCCAGCATTCAGAGTAGGATAAAGCTTTGGAACGGATATCACTGGATGCTACCAGAGTGTGGTTTTTTTTTTTCTTGCTTTTTTTGTAATAAAAACCTAAGAAATGTGATTTATTTAAGACGTTTATTTGAAGCTGAAATCTTGATAAAGATCAACGTCCCCTTTAACCAGAAATATAATTTATTCCCAGTATAGCATAAGTAGAAAACAAGTCTTAATTAAAAGCCAATTTTTGGACATGCGCGTCAGAGAAAGCGACGCCCGCGTCAAAGAAAGTGCCATGCAGCAAATGTTTTAGCCCCTAATTGCAATTTAGCCAAATGCATCGAAGGTAAAAAAAATACAAAAAAACGACAGGCCCAAACTTGCTCAAACTCATGCTATAAAATTATATGACTGTACCTGAAATACAATTTGCGGCCAGTTCAGAAATAAGGGGCTGTATTTGCAGAGCAGTACATACATGTAGCACTGTATATGAAAAGTAGTTACCATGTAAAAGCATGTATATGAAAGGCACACATGGATACTGTGATGGTAAAGTTCATACAACTAAATAGAGTGCATATTCAATGCAAATACATTGGTATGTCTAGGGCAGTGATCCCCAACCAGTGGCACGTGAGCAACGTTGGATGTTGTTCTCAGTGCCCCCAAACCAGGTAGTTATTTTTGAATTCCTGACTTGGTGGCAAGTTTTGGTTGAGTAGAAACAGGATTTCCTACCAAATAAAGCCTCCTGTAAGCTGTCTTAGCCCTTATTTGGCACCCCCATGAGCTTTTATAATGCTTGTGTTGCTCTCCAATCTTTTTACATTTGACTGTGGCTCCCAAGAAAGCAAGCTTGGGTCCCCTGGTGTAGGGTATGCCTGTGGCGCCAGATGTACAATTCACAGTCTACCTATTTGTATTATAAGAGTGGAAAGAAATAAACAGGATGTATGTGCACTGCATATATGCAGAAATTAGTGTCTATGCGTATTACATAATTATCTCCTGCCAGAAGCTTTGAATTTTCTCTCCACCAAATGAGTCTGTTACCACGGCTTTCTTTTGAGGATTAACGCTGCACAGTAAGAACACTAGGCCTTAGAACAGGTCTTTACACGTTAGATTACAGCTTTGATATACTTTGATTTTCAGTAGTTACAGGTAATACTAATCCAGCTGTCTTTAAAATACACATGCAGAGACATAATCCCTGTAGTGCTTTTGCGTATAGAATAATGTTACATCTTCGTCATCTGTGCCTGGAGGTAAGGAGGGCCAAATATGTGATATATATTATATATATAACCTTACAGCCCACCCCCATTGCTGCCTTATCTCCTGTTATTTTGTCACATTTTAGTATTAATTTACTGGTAGAAAAATACCACCAATAATTCATATCTTTTAGGGATAAATATAATTTAAAAATTGCGGCATTGTACACTATTGATTTGCCTAGTGTGCCTACACAAGAACTAATACACCTGCTTCTATACCACTTGGGCTAATTGGGGCATATTCTCCATTGACTTTTTTCAGCCTGTAAAGAAGTGCCAGAACCAAACCAATAAGCCAGTCTTTAGTTTTTTTTTTTCTTTAACTAAAACTCAAGATGTGATCGTTAAACTAATCACAGGCTCCTTGGCCACATTTGGGCACTTGAATAACACTGGCAGAGACTATGCTCCGTGAGTCTTAAAAGAGAAGGAAAGTTATAATAACTGGGCACCTCACAGTGATTATATTCACTTACCTGATACCCCGGGCCAGTGCTCTTGTTAAAAAACTGAACTGTCCTGGGGTCCTCAGGGGAAGGGGGGGGGGGCAACTTTTGGCACCCCCAGCGATTTAAATTTTCCTTCTCCTTCACCAGAAATATACTGAAGCTTTACAAAAAAGTGACATTTTCAAATAAACTTAGTATGATGCAGACAGCAGTAATTTTCAACTGCCATTCAGTTGTTATTTTCTGTTTTTTTAATATTTTCATTTTCCATCCTGCAACTGGCAATCCAAAGGTCCCCATACACGGGCCGATTATAGATACTGATATCGGGTGAAGATCCGACATCGCCAAGCGAGCGGATCTGCCCGTGTATGGCCAGCTTTAGAATTAAAGTACTTTCTGGTTGCTAGGGCTTATTTATCCTAGAAACAATTTTAGCAGTTTAGACGTTAAGAGTGGAAAATCAACAGGAGAAGGCCAGAACAGAAAGATAAGAATTACGGAATAACACTAAAATGGAACCATCTGTGTTTCAGTTGCCATGTTCAGTGTCACCAACAGCATTTTTAAATTCAGGCTTGAAATAGGCAGAATTGGAATAATAATTTAAACAAGTAAATATATAATGAAGCCAGTAAAAAAATTGCTTAGAATAGACTTATCTACAACACACTAATGGGTACATTTACTAAAACTCTTTTTTTCTGGCCTTGAACTCGATATTGTATAAATTCGAATTAAACTTGATCATTGTTGAATGTATAAAATGTCACAATAATGCTTGAATCGTTCGTATGGAAATCTCGAGTTTGCATTCGAAAATCCCAAATTATTCAAGCATAAAGTATTGTTTAAAACGCGAAAAATGCAAAGAAGGGCATTCGTTTCTAATGAATCCTCTTAAATTTTTCCCAAGCGGGAATTGCTCCAGCTGCCATTTTAGGAGCATTGGCACTCATTCTTGGAAAACAATAACGTGTTTACGTTTCAATTGGAACTGGGTGAAATAGAAAACAATGATGGGATTAAGTTCTCCTCGAAAATTTGAGAAATAGAAAGGAATGAGGGATTAACTTCCCCTTGAAAATTTGTGAAATACAATACAAGGAGGAGATTAACTTTTCCTTAGAACTGGGTGAAACAGAAAACTATGAGGTGATTAACTTCCCCTTAAAAATATGTAAAAACAGACTGTCACTGACTATTCTATTCCTCTAAGGCTCCATAGGAATCAATGGTACTCGACAGAACAAACCTGCCAATTGACCAATTGGTTTGGAAAAAAGAAAAAAATATCCACTAACAGAATGGGAATCTATTAACACAGCTAACTTAACTTGCTCCCTGATGTCTCTAATAGAAATGGCACAGTTGTCATCCTACCAGAATGACTATTATTCTACCTCCTTTAGCTTTAACTCCTCTCCATTTCAAATACATGTATTACAAGGATGAGCTCTGTACGCTACTCTCTGCAACAAATAAAAGCCTGCTGCATACACTGAAAGAACTTGTAAAGGCTAGATCATTTTTAAGCATTTGTTTTTTTAAGCAAGTTAGAGGCAGAAGCATTCTTGTCTTGTCCAGAGCCTCAATTCTTGAACCCTAACCATCATCTGTGCCACTAAAACCAATGAACTATATCAGCATTTAAACACAGGCTTGACGTGGAATATTTTTCAGTGGTCAGATTTTGTTGGTGACCAGTTAACAGATCATCTAACATAAGCATATAGTTGTGCGCTAGTCTTCAAATGAACACCATATTTCATGAAGTGTATGCCTTTTATTAGTACTTTAGATGTAGTTACATTCCTTAATTAAAAAAATACCAAAGTTTACAGGCAGGTTCTTTAATATGAAACAATGTTTTCATAAAAGTACTTATTAAAAAATACCATGGCTTCTTTTACAAAGACTTTGCTTGTCGTTCTTTGTTAATTAATCTGATTAAAGCTGGAGCCAGAAAATTCTCCAATTTTTTTTTTTTTAACAAGACCCACTCATAACTGCTGCTATGAGTTGAGGTCTGTACTTTATAGCGTATACTTTATATTTTGGAAAACTTGGCTTCAAGCCCTCAAAGACTTGTGTCCTAACAGATTTCTGTATCTCTTGCCTGTTTCTTGTTGCCTGCTACCACCTCCTTCACAAATCTCCATGCCAGGGCCAAAACTAGGGGTAGGCAGAAGAGGCATGTGTCTAGAACACAATGATAGGGGGTGCTAGGCAAGCAACTCTTTTGCCTACATCTAAGTTCTGTCCTTAAGTTCAGTGCACTAACTCTCCCTGGTGCCAGTGTCTAGCTCTGGGGAAATCTGGCGCGCAAGTTGCAATAGAGGACTGCCCCCCATGGAGGTGGGAGTGGTTTGGTTTGGTTTGTGGAGTGTAGGTGGAGGCTGGGTCACATGCAGCATGCAGGGGGAAATTCTGTTTGGGGATATCCTTTGGCGCCTCCCCTCTAAGCACATCACTGCTTTCTGTCAACCCCTCAATGTAATCTCTGAGCCCTTTCACCTATCTCTTTGTGCTCTCCCTTGCCCCCTTACTAATTTTCTTGCCTTCTCCCTGCTCCTTCACAGATCTCTGATCTCACCTGTTCACCCATCACTATTCCTTGTATCTTCCACTTTCCTGATTCTTTTTTTGCCCTCTACTACTCCTAGAAAAATCTCTGGACAGTCTCCCACCAGCTCATTCTCCAATTCAACAGCATTCCAACTTGTAGAAATTGTCTCTTGTTTTTATTGTGTAAAATAATGAAATAATATGCAAAGTAAATAGCTAGTCAAAAATTATATTGCCGATTTAGAATATATATAATTAATGTATGTGTAAAGATATAATATTAAATAATGTACGAGGTGTATGTAGAGGTGCGTACAGGAAAGTGTATATAAGAGAGTGCGACATCTTCTAAAATGTTTGAGAATATATTTCTGCCTTTGTGGGTTACATTATCCCCATTTCTCCAAAATTATTTGCAAGGATGTGTAAGGGCTCTGGCACACGGGAGTTTAGACAAATCTCCCTTGTCACGGGCGACTAATCTCCCTGAACTACCATCCCACTGGCGAAAATGTTGATTTGCCGGAATCGTCTGCGCAGCGTGTGCCATCCCACCGGCGACTTACATTTTCGCCGGTGGGATGGTAGTTCGAGGAGATTAGTTGCCCGTGACAAGGGAGATTTGTCGCAGGCGACTAAGTGAACAAGATAGGTCGTGTGCCAGAGCCCTAAGTGAACAAGATAGGTCGTGTGCCAGAGCCCTAAGTGAACAAGATAGGTGTGTATATGTCACAAAGGCTGATTAGGTCGTACAACAATGTAATTCCCTTATGTATAAAATTCTACACTACTCCTTAATATTGCTGGTGTTCTTTTCACTAGCAACACCGTCTTAATCATTTTTTAAAAAATGCAGTCACTGCAAGAGATAAAGATCATGCTCTCGCCTTTTAAATCGATATTCCCAAACCAGACCTTCGACTAATAATAAATCTGCAAACAAATGAAAATCAAATGGTTCTGCGCTCTGAAAAGTTTTATTATAGCTGAGTTGATGTATATGTAAGTGTATAGATAGGTCTGTTTATGTATGTGATACATGCACACTTGGGTTCATTTGAAGGGGTTAAACTTAATATATGTTTGTCCTTTTTCAACCAAAATTCACTGTGTAGCTATAGGTACATTGAAAAAATGTGGAAATATCCTACCTTCGTGGCACCCCATCCTCATGGGGAGGGATAATAACCACTTTGACAGTGACTGAAGTACGCAAAAGATCAATCATCTGGTCATGTGTGAGTGTCACAACTGCCACTTTGCATATCTCCACCAAACGACTGCCCTGACGCAGGCCAGCTTGCCAAGCAAATCCATACTCTTCTACTTCAGCAACCGTCCCATCATACTTAACATGGAAACCAAGCTGACCAAGGCCATTCCTGCGCAGTGTCATGTCCACTGTCTCACATCCTGTGGTCATTATCTAAAAACAGAAGTTTTGAATCAATAAAAAAAAAAACAAAACACTGAACACAATAAAAAAAAAATCCTGCATCTGCTTTACACTGTATACTTGTTTGTAACTTGGTAATAAAATGCAGAGAAAGACCAATATAAGATTATTTCTCATAATTTACTCCTGGCTAGTGAACACTAGCTATTATGTGCATTTATGAATGGTACACAGGAAAGAATGCAGATGGACATTGAAAACATATGTATCTGTACAAAAATGCATTTGAGCACTATGCTTTGTTGTGCTTTGTTAAACCAAAGGTTCTCCTGTGCCAGAGATGTTCTTTTAAAATGCTTTAAGAACCAAACCAGCTGAAGGGCAATACTTTTACCAAAGCCTGTTTCTTGTTATGGAGATATGTTGGCTGTCACAAAAACGTATTTCTCAAGGGGGTAAAAAAATTAAAGTGGTAACTTTACTTAGGTGGCCTTTTTAGTGTCAATTTGGTCATTACTAAAGAAATAAAGGCAGCCATCTATAGATTTAGGATTCATTACTACAAAAGTAAGCAACCATGTCTAAAAAGGTTTAAAGGACTAGGAAAGTCAAATTCTATTAAGCACACTATTAAATAGTACTTCTATTGCTGTGTAAAAACGCTATATTTCTGGCTTGCCTAATGAAAGATATACAGAGATACACTAACTACATACTTGTTTCAGTGAACGGCGCCGCCATCTTGTCCAGCATGTCTCTATGGGATATACAGTCCCCCTCCGATTGCACCTGCCCCGCTCACAACCACAAATGCCACAACCCCCCCACCCTCCGATCGCACCTGCCCTGGCTCACCATCCACACCCCCCCCTCCGATCGCACCTGCGTCACCATGGCAACCCTCCCTCCAATCGCACCTGCCCCGGCTAACAACCACAAATGCCACAACCCCCCTCCCCCCGCACGCTCCGATCGCACCTGCCTGCCAGCTCACAAATGGACTTTTGCACTGCACCCTGATCTGCCTTAATATGTTTGCCTGCCTGTGTTTCCCTCTACTGCCACAACCATCCGTCCCTCCATGCTCCCCGCACCTGCCGCCTCGCTTCTCCTCCTGCCGGCTGTGTCTTCTGCGTCGCCATGGTAACCAGACCCTCCTGCTGTGTGCGCATGCGCCGCCTACAGTCCCAAGTCGCCAAGTCTAGGAAGGAGCATTGCATTATGGGAATCTTCTCTACCCTGCTCAGCGTTTTTTTTTTCCTGTTTGGCTTCTGATCTTCTGAACAGGTGAAATATGGGGAGACTTAAGGGCACTATTGAGACAACTGAAGGTATGCCTGCAGCTTGAGATTAACTCTTTATTAGCCTTTCCTTCTCCTTTAAGTATTGAAAATGCAAAAATATATTACAGATATAAGTATTATTAGGGTTGATGTGTAAGATTTTATGTGGTGGGAGTAAATCCAGGAGGAACTCGGTAATAGGAGTTTTAATGCTGGCCACACAAATTTTCATACAGTTTTATTCATTGCCCACTTAACTGTGTGTATGCTAACTTATAGTTTTAGTATATACTCTCAACAGGAACAATTAATGTGATGTTCATGTTGGGTCATCAGCTAACCAGTAGATGATGTAGGGCACACTTGAGATCTGAGCAAATCCGCCACCCACACATATGACCATATTGCAAGAATATAACATAATCTAGTGGGACTATCTGTTGCATAAATCTACACTTATCTTAATGTAGCCAGCTCAAAACTGGCAATGTAATAGAAAGATTTTGTGTTTTCATTCTGTTATTAAAAATTAATCAAACACTGACTTTGGCCAAGAAGACCTGAGAGAATTTTAAAGCGCAAAAGCCATTAATTTTATTATAAAGATTAGATTTTGCTGGTTGCAGCAACAGTTAACTAACCTTGAGCCTCTGCACGATTTCCTTTATGTCTTCACCATTACCATCCAATGTTCGTATTAATATATGATCCCCTCTGCCATAAAATATTTTCAGGGATAATGGTTCCGGAGTCCAGCCGATCACATCAGCACAGTAACAGTTAAAGACCACCTCTTTAGTAGCAGTTTCAATAAGAACCATAAACTCATTTGAGATTCCTAATGCACACTCTGTTTCTGCACCCCGAGAGAAATCTTGAGCTACGACTCTCCAGGACAATGCCCCAGCACTCTGCATCTCACTCCCTATACGTGGTCTGGTCCTCTCTTTCTTCTTTGATGTCAATGAAATGAGGTTGAATTTGCCTGATGTGTCAATAGGTGTATTAGTGATATAATTCTCAGCAAGGTCCTTGATGTATTCTTGCCGGGTGCGGGTAGCCATGGTGTGGAATTTGTCTGACTTGTGGGCCGCATTCTCAGCATTGATAACCTTGGCTAAAAGAAAGTCCCGAAAGACATCAGACTTGCGGAAAGGGACTCCACTGGGTACAGGTGGCCCAAATGGTGGGACATCTTTTGACCTGGTTACAGCCACACTGTGGAGAAGCAAGCAATTTATAATACTTAGTTACAAATAAAGCAGTCTACAGATACAAATATGGCAATATACAGCTAAGCCACAGTTCTGAATTAGTAGGCTATTTATTCCCAGAATACTGAAATGCATAAGGCCCTTGAGACTGTATTGAACATTTGGTATCTAAGGAGGAAACTTTAGCCCAGAAGCTTAGACATCAAAAGTATATTTCACGTACCACATCTCTCCCTATATAGAGTTTCTAGTACATCCAAAACATATGTAAGATATAGAGAAAACAAGGACTAGTAAAATTTCTCCTGATTTGGAAATTCTTATATTGTTCCAAATTTTATTATAGAGATAAGGGCGGTCAATCTGAAGGCCCAAATGCTAGAGACAGCCCTCCAAGTGATTTTATGTTCTTCAGCCAACCCAAGTGATCCACAGACAGGGAGCTACATGGAAACACCTGAACAAAACTGATGGATATTACAAGTGTCAAAGTAACTCTTACGCAAGAGGTTTCTGATAAAGTGAGAATTTACAAACGTATTTAACATGGGTCAGGTTTTAGAAGTGACAAGTATAAACCCTAAATTCTTTATTGTTGCAAAACACCATTCATGAGTAGAACTGTCATGTATAGCTCCACATTTCTGCATATTCAGACAAAGCCGATATAGCAGCAAGCAAAATATGCATTAACAATAAATATGCTGTCTTGTATAAAAAAGGGCATTGACTCAAGGGATGAGAACATAATTTTGCCCCTTTATAGGTCGCTGGTAAGGCCTCACCTTGAGTATGCAGTGCAGTTTTGGGCTCCAGTCCTTAAGAAGGATATTAATGAGCTGGAGAGAGTGCAGAGACGTGCAACTAAACTGGTTAAGGGGATGGAAGATTTAAACTATGAGGTGAGACTGTCGAGGTTGGGGTTGTTTTCTCTGGAAAAGAGGCGCTTGCGAGGGGACATGATTACTCTGTACAAGTACATTAGAGGGGATTATAGGCAGTTGGGGGATGTTCTTTTTTCCCATAAAAACAATCAACGCACCAGAGGTCACCCCTTTAGATTAGAGGAAAGGAGTTTCCATTTGAAGCAGCGTGGGTGGTTTTTCACGGTGAGGGCAGTGAGGTTATGGAGTGCCCTTCCTAGTGATGTGGTAATGGCAGATTCTGTTAATGCCTTTAAGAGGGGCCTGGATGAGTTCTTGATCAATCAGAATATCCAAGGCTATTGTGATACTAATATCTACAGTTAGTACTAGTGGTTGTATTTATAGTTTATGTATGTGAGTGTATAGATTGGTAGGTGTGGGTTAGGTGTGCTGGGTTTACTTGGATGGGTTGAACTTGATGGACACAGGTCTTTTTTCAACCCTATGTAACTATGTAACTATGTAACTATGCTGAAGGGTTTTATAGTGCGCTTTTTGCCTCTTCAGAGCTCGTATGGGCACATATGTACCCACATATGTAGCTATACCCACTCAAAGGTTCAAAGTAACATTAGGGCAGGAAAGTGAAATTGGTCACTAAGAACCCACACAGTCATTAGAAACCTACCTATAACAGACGTTCTCGGTGCAGGGCTCAAAGACTCTAACAATAATAAATACATGCTGGAAATGAGATCGTATATTTTGAGGTGTAAAAGGAAGAGCACCGGGTTCCTGGAAGATGACAGTCACAATGTCGTTTCCTATGTGCCGTTTTCGGAGGAGCTACAAGAGAGAGGATACAAGTTAAAAAATTTGTTCTTAACAAGATGATTTATGCTTTTGGCTGATAGACTAGTTCATGGAATAAACTAGGTAATGAGTAAGAACTTACAGGTCTTGGTCCAAATCTAATTTATTGCCAACGCTGATAACACTCTATACACATTTATATCTGGAGTACTGTGTGTGATCGTCATGAACTGGAACAGTGCGGTCCAACTGATGGCTTGCATCCAGCCCAGCAGCCCTCCTTTTGTGGCCCCCCACCTGCCTGGCTGCTGTGACTGCTTACCTTTGTGTAAGCTTTAAATGGTATCAGTATTGAGATTTATTGGCCCCCTGCATTGTTCTCACTGCAGATTCAGGCTGTAAGCCCCTGTAATATTCACTCCTGTGGGTTGTAACTGATTCAGTTAGAGCCCACATTGTTCACACGTCAAACAGACTGTAGGAGCAGTGCTGGCATTGTGTCACTGTATGTCGGCAATACAAACTCTTCATCTTGGAGTGGTCATGATCAGTTATTCGCTTAGGCATGATAGGTTTCCCTTCTCTCCCTCTATGTTGCCTTTGTGTGCTATACACTGCCTGTCCTACTCTACCTTGCGTGTGTGCCATATTATTCCTGCCCTATGCTGCCTGTGTGTGCCATAATTAGCCTGCCCTATGTTGCCTGTGTTTGCCATATTCTGCCTGCCCTAAGCTGCCTGTGTGTGCCATACTCTGCCTGCCCTATGCTGCTTGTATAATATGAATAATATGGTCTATGTACTTTTACCTTCACAGGCAGGGTGCAAAAACTTATGCATATTTGTGCAAAAAATTTAACCAAATGTCTGGTTTTTCAATTTAATGTGTAGTGCCATGTGTAGAGATAATTCTTTTTTCAAAAACAATGGGGTGTGAGATTAGCCAGACTCTCTATATTGTTAAGCCACATAAGTATAAGGGCCAGGGAGTGGATTTGTGTGCTTTCCACCATCTGCGTACAAAACCCATGCGCAGGAGAGAAGACAATCCGGTTCATGTGCCCCTGGCACAATGGAATTACAGATGACAGATAGGTAACCTACAGAGTACATTGACAATTTTTTTAAATTGCTTTCTGAATTGTGAGTATATAGAATTAATGACACAAGACTGAACAGTAGGACCAATAATCAGGCCCTGATTTCTATTTAAACAAAAAATGATGGTTTGTCCCTAAGGAAGAGCACAGTTGGTGCTCGAAACGTTGGATTTTTTTCATTAAATAAAAATTTTTTTTTGTCTTCTAACTAAGTCCCTGTGTGTGCGGCTCACTGTCTTGCTTTAAACAAAAAAATTATATATACACAGAACAAAAAGTGATGAAATGACACTTTACATCTATAATCCAACAGACAAAGTGGGATTACTATAGTTCACTTCCCAGAAGGACAAGATGGACCTCTGGCTGTTACCTGAAAACATGCGGGCATATTACAGTGATTTTTCAGCATTTTCCCAGCTACTTTCAGCAACATCTCATGAAACACATCACTTAACTTAATTAGAGAAAAAACAATAACAGTGAATAAGTGAACAGACCTGTTGTCGATTATTTGGAGTATAGGGAAGTAGAGTGGATACGTGGAACATTATCTCGTAGTCCTGGTAGCTGGTGTACAAAGAATGTGTGCCAGTAGAATCCGCTATGGGTAAAAAAGAGAAAGGTGTCACATTCTCTTAGTATACTGTCAGGGTAAAATCTAAAACATGATTAGGTGGTCAATATTCAGTATTATTAGGGAAGATAATTTTTGTCAAATGAATTCTGAATAATATACAGAACTACAAATTAGATGGGGATTTTTTTAAATGTGGAACAGGAGGACAATTTAAAAAATATAAAGTAAAAGTTATTCAAAATCCAATTTCAATTAGATTAGCAGGAATATAAATTTTTGGCACCCAAGAAATTTTTCCAGAAAATCAGGTATTTCTCACAGAAAAGTATTGCAGTAAGACATGTTTTGCATTGTGTGTACAGGTATGGGGTCCATTATCTGGAAACCCATTATCCAGAAAGCTCTGAATTACAGAAAGCCTGTCTCCCATAGACTCCATGTTAATCAAATAATTTAGATTTTTAAAATGTATTTCCTTTTTCTCTGTAATAATAAAACAGTACCTGTACTTGATCCCAACTAAAATATAATTAATCCTTATTGGATGCAAAACAATCCTATTGAGTTTAATGAATGTTTTAATAATTTTTTAGTAGACTTAAGGTATGGAGATCCAAATTACGGAAAGACCCCTTATCCGGAATACCCTTGGTCCTGAGCATTCTGGATAATGGGTCCTATACCTGTATTGGAACAGAACAAAAAAGGGAGGAAAAAAAGCAAATTGGACATGTCACACAAAACTCCAAAAATGGCCTGGACAAAATTATTGGCACCCGTAACTTAATATTTGGTTGCACACCCTTTGCAAAAATTAACTGAAATCAGTCGTTTATTTTAACCATCCACAAGCTTCTTACACCTCTCACGGAGAATTCTGGACCACTCTTCCTCTCCTATTGGAAGGGTGCCTTTACCCAACAGCAATTTTAAGATCTCTCCATAGAATCAATGGGATTTAGATCTGGACTCATTGCTGGCCACTTCAGAACTCTCCAGCACCCATTTCTGGGTGCTTTTTGATGTATGTTTGGGGTAATTGTCCTGCTGGAAGACCCAAGATCTCGGACGCAAAACCCAGCTTTCTGACACTGGGCTCTACAGTGCAACCCAAAATCCTTTGGTAATCCCCAGATTTCATGATGCCTTGCACACATTTAAGGCACCCAGTGCCAGAGTCAGCCAAACAACCCCAAAACATAATTGAACCTCCACCATATTTCACTGTAGGTACTGTGTTCTTTTCTTTGTAGGCCTTGTTGCATTTTCGGTAAACAGTAGAATAATGTGCTGTACCAAAAAGCTCTATCTTGGTCTCATCTGTCCACAAGACGTTTTCCCAGGATTGTGGCTTACTCAAGTACATTTTGGCAAACTGTAGTCTTGCTTTTTTTATGTCTCTGTGTCAGCAGTGGGGTCCTCCTGGGTCTCCTGCCATAGCGTTTCATTTCATTTAAATGTCGACGGATAGTTTGCGCTGACATTGATGCTCCCTGAGCCTGCAGGACAGCTTGAATTTCTTTGGAACTTGTTTGGGGCTGCTTATCCACCGGACTATCCTGCGTTGCAACCTTTCATGAATTTTTCTCTTCCGTCCATGCCCAGGAAGATAAGCTGAAGTGCCATGGGTTGCAAACGTCTTGATAATGTTGCGCAAATCTAGATCTCTGGAGATGGACTTGTAACCTTGAGATTGTTGATATTTTTCCACAATTTTGGTTCTCAAGTCTTCAGACAGTTCTCTTCTCCTCTTTCTGTTGTCCATGCTAAGTGTGGCACACACAGACGCATAATGCAAAGACTAAGTGAACTTCTCTCCTTTTTATCTGCTTTCAGGTATGATTCAGGTGTGAATTTTATATTGCCCACACCTGTTACTTGCCCCAGGTGAGTTTAAAGGAGCATCACATGTTTAAAACAATCTTATTTATCCACAATTTTGAAAGGGTGCCAATAATTTTGTCCAGACCATTTTTGGAGTTTTGTGTGTCATTATGTTCAATTTGCTTTTTTTCCTCCTTTTTTTTTTTGTTTTCTTCCAATACACACAAAGGGAATAAACATGTGTATAGCAAAACATGTGTTACTGCAATACTTTTCTGTGAGAAATACTTGATTTTCTGGAAAAAAATTTCTGGGGTGCCAACAATTTGGGCCATGACTGTATACTGCTTGCCTAGGCAAAGGCATTCTTCATATTAGCCAGTAAAACACCCCCCATTATCACAGGAACATTTAATAACAAAGTTATTTGGATTTATTTAGATAATATCATACACCACGAAGCACCTATTCCCTTGTATTATTAGTAGAGGAATTTTCTTACCATACATCAATATACTTATAGAGTACTCCTTGCACATGAATAGTGAGCAAAGGGATCAAGCTGCATGTGTATTATGCTTTATCAGAAAACAAATTGGCTCCCAATGAAGAGGTAAGCCACTAAAACATTGATTTTTCTGTTACAGCATTACAAGACATCTCCTCACCATAGAGGTGATGCTGCACAGTTTTTGCAAGGTAGTATTTGACCAGTGGGTCATCACTAAATTACATCCTTGGTAGACTTAAGTGGTCATACATGTATAGATATAATAGTTTGGTCAGAAGGTGGTTCAAACTTGTCCAATCCAATCATTATCCCTCCGGGAAAAAAATATTTGTTTATCATAGGTTATGCGGTCCTTATCTGCTGGCTTTTTAAACCTAACTATCTGATATTTGACCCCAAACAAAACAAGTTGCTGACACAGTGATCAGTCAGTGCAATAAGAAATGGCAAAATTAATGCTGTTATATAGGAATTTCTGCTGTTCACATTTAATCAGGCCATTTAAATTTAGTTTGAATTTCATGCATTTAAGTATGTTTACCTGCTGATAATTCAACTCAGCTGATAGTACAGGCAAGGGTAATAGACAGACAGACAGAATTTCTATCCCCTTATTAATCCAACTGCCTGGACAACAGCTGAAATACTTGATTATAATTTAGTATAATAAGCAGAGACGTATCGGAGTACAAGAAAATGTAACATACCAAGAAAGCACAAAAAGCAGCTATTACCTTTTTGGGTATACTTTTTTTGCTATACGGTCAGGGTTCTGCCACTAAATTACTATTTGCCATTTTACATTCTTCAAAAGATCATAAACCTTACATTAAGCATCGCAGTAAATTTTAGTATTTTTATGAAAGAGGGTCTTATTATGTGTATCTTGTTAACAAACATCTTATGCAAAGTTTCACATTTACTAAATACTTGTTAAAGTAGTTAATACCGGTGTTGTTATATGTCTCCTAAAGCCCTCCAGAGAAACAGGCACCCAGGGTCCAGTCTCAAAGCAATTAGATAAAGAAGTGCCATATATAAGCATAGCTTTTTATATTGACCCATGTAGAAAATAAGAATTGTTTAATAAGAATTCTCCTCTGGTAGGCCAGCCTAAATCTGGTTAGTATGTCTGTGTCATACCTCTGTTGTATGAGATTAGTACATGTTAGCCCAGCAAACTGTATCCAAGTAATAAGCAAGGACTGTTGAATGCGTTATTTGACCCAATCTACTTACTTTTAGTGTCCAGCTGGGCTGAATACTTGCTGAAGCCTCTAAGGCAGACTTTTTCTCCAAGTAAAGACATAAATTCTTCGAACGCTGGTCCTGCATACTCATTGTTGTACATCTCTTCTTCTGAGCTCTGACCGGCCTTACAATACAGTATTCCAACTTTGTGTTTTCTGCAAAGCTGAACAGAAAAGACAGAGCACTCACATATATGTAAATTCCAACCACAACACCACTACTATCTATAAATTATCCTGACCTAATGCTGTGAACTTCCTTTGTCATGCTCAGTGATTCTTTAGAGTAAAGGACATCTAAAGACAACATTTTCCTACATGTATAGTTGGGCACATTTTCCCCACACAAATGGCATCAATTTTATTTCATATATCCCCTCCTTTTGCCAGCGGCATCACATTTTCAGAAAACAAATAGCAGCTTTAACCCGGCAGCCATTTTCCCTCTGACATCATCAGTGACATTTACATGTGCAAATAGCACATGTGCGCTGTAAAGTTCATGCAATGAAGAATGCAGGCTTACACATGGAGAACTTACTTTGATAAAAAGTCCTGCTTGGATTGAGCACTGTAATGGTTAAGCTGAGCTCATTAGAGGAGCGTAGGAGAAAAAAAAGTAGGAGCAGAAAGTAGAACCCAGTTTCTATGGGAACCAGAAATGTCATGTCTTCATAGGCTGCTAGACTGGAGGGAGTGTTTAGTAATCTGAGTTGAAAAGAACTGAGACTGCTCAGTAGCCAATAGCAAAAGTAAATTCCTGAGGGAGGGGTCCAAGTAGGTTACAGGAAGAGAAGGAATCCAAACTGATTTAGGGGATGCTGCAGCCTTACTATTAACCTTTAAACAACCAGAGTAGCAGGTATTTAAAATGTTATCATTTTTATGATGTATTTTATTATTTCTAAATTACACTATTAGTAGGATTATTTAGTCTACTTACAGTCCAGCCATTCACAGGCATCTTTAAAGGGATTCTGTCATGATATTATGGTATTCTTTTTATTTCTAAATTACACTGTGTATATAGCAAATAATCCACTCCACCATTTCAAATGTTATTCTTGAAGCAACAAATGTATTTTTTTTAAAGTTGTAATATTGGTGTGTAGGCAGCCATCTTAGTGCATTGTGCCCAAGTCTGAGCTTTCAGAAGGAGCCAGAGCTACACATTAGAACTGCTTTCAGGTAACCTATTGTTTCTCCTACTCCCATGTAACTGGAGGAATCCCAAGCCAGACATGGATATCTTACTATTGAGTGCTATTCTGATATCTACTGGGAGCTGCTATCTTACTACCTTCCCAATGTTCTGCTGATCGGCTGCCAAAGAGGCTGTTCACTGATTACATTTTTGTGTGAGGGGGTTTACATGTACTTTAAGTCTCAATCAAAAATGTACAAAAAGTATTGAATATAACAATCACAACATAGCTCAAAAAAAAAAAAGTTGTGCAGTATTAAAGAAAAGTGCCCACCAAATTTTTGCCATTTTGCAAATTTCAGAAAAATTCAGATAAAAGGACAACTTTGCTCATCACTAGCACCGATACAATTCTGCATACTTACATTAAGCAATTAAATATTAAATAGTAACAATATGAAGAGTTAAATTCAAGCCCTAATCAGTAAAGAAACATTTTACACCTTTATGCTTAAAACTGCAACAAAATCAGAGCTGCTGCTAAATACAGAAACCCCCTCTCGGTCCTCCATTGACTGTCAGTTAACTTGCACAAAGAACTACTATCAGATTACCTCTCACGGCACTAAAGTCATTTAACACCTGTCCATCTGGAAAGTAGGGCAGGAAAAGAAATATGCTGCTGTTGCGAACATTAGGATGTACTGTTTAAACAGACACCATTTGTTGGGCATTACACAGAACAGCAGAAGTTTGATAAAATATAAAGCTAATCTGTGCTCTCATCCAGTACCTACTAAATGACAGTCGTACCCACCAACTTCAGCTGTCTCCTCATTTTATATTTTTTCAATTAAAATGCTGCAGAATTTTCCATTTGTTATATAAAGTACAAGTTTGACAAAGATAAGAACTTTACTCTGCATAGGCATAATACAGAGCTTTCACAAGGGTATATCTAAAGGGGACATATAGCAAAAGTAAAAACCCCTCCAGTGTTGTAGGCAATAATGAATAACATATGGTCCTTGTTTTTCTTTGCGCCAAAAACTAATATTATTAAAGGAGAAAGAAAGGTAAAACTAAGTAAGCTTTATCAGAAAGGTCTATGTAAATTATGGCTATAAGCACTCACAGAAACGCTGCACTGACTTCTCTTAAAAAAGATTAGTTGTGTCGGTTTTCCTCAGCCAGAGACACGCAGTTCTCTCCTCTCCTGCTCCCCCCTCCCTCAAGATAACTAAAAACTCACTCAGCCCCCTTAGGAATGTGGATCTGAGCCAATCAGCAGGAAGCTTCCTCAAAGTCTTACAAACTGAGCATGCACACCAGTCTTGCTCTTGGTGCTGGAGCGAGGCATTATGGGAACATTCTTTACACAGCTCAGCGTTTGTTTGGCTTCTGATCATCTGAACAGGTGAAATATGGGGAGACTTAAGGGCACTTTTGAGAGAACTGAAGGTATGCCTGCAGCTTGAGATTAACCCTTTATTAGCCTTTCCTTCTCCTTTAATAATCACTTCATTCGAGCTTCCTATAGATTCTCCCTGGTCCCTGTCAGTGTTTCAAAAGAGGGGTGGGTGTGTTCTAACAGTCCTTTCCAGAAGCACAGTAGGAGGGGGATAGAGAATAACAGCCCTGCAGTCACACAAGCAAAGGCAAACCTATCATCCTTCATCTCTTCTTGGTTTTGGATTTGATTTACCTGACAATTCCTTTATAATCATAAAAGCTGCCATTTAACTATAAACTCGGCTGCCTTTATTGTTTCCATGTCCTACATGTTTCTTTTCCTCACAGTCCACTTTTGTGCCTTTTTCCCCTTGGCATCCAAGCATGTTTCTTACCCCCTGTTCATCCAGTTTCAGGAGTTGCTCAGTGACTTTAGATGAATTCATTGCCAGCCGCAGGCACTGGGTGTTAAGTTCAAGAATTACAGCCTCCAGAACATCTTTCAGTGGTAGCCCCCTCACAGTTCCATGTTTGGCTACTGATGGCACTGCATCCTCCTGGATCATACCCCTCAGAGTGACCAGCTGAGTAAGAAAGAAGACCAAAGATATATACACCTACAGCATTAAGGTTTCTTGGATGTCTTGATGCTTGCATTTTAAGAACAGCAGACAACATAATTTACTTCAACTTTGAACATATACCCCAATAGTTATATAAATTGATTAATAGAAACAGACAAAAATGTTGATTGTGGTGGTTTCACTGGCATAAGAAATGGGATTAACTCCCCAATCAAAAATACATTTAGAAGATGGGCACCACATTTCCACAATTATCAATATGGGTGCAAGTGCAACTGGAAACCGATCAAGTATTACACAATGTAAAATTGGTCAAAGATGCCCATAGTCAGGCAGTTTGGAGAATATTGACCATACTGCCCAACAATCTTGGCAAACCTATAAGCCTTAGATGGTCTATTTAGATTAAATAGACTGCCAGTGCTTCTTTCCTGTGTGCTGATGGGCACTGGCAAATGTGTTCCTGTTATATAATATTATAAGATATATAATATTTGTTATTTCTTGCATGAAACAGGGCAAAATCTGAAACCGAAAGTAAAGTGGTTTCCTGTCCTTAGAAGCAGTCAAAATTTCATCTGTCAACTGAGAAGCCCTCTGAATAACAAACACCATTCCTTTCCCCAGGTGAAGCCTGCTAGTTTTCATGGGTTAAAGACTAGAGTTCTGGACAAAGGGCTTTTCAGTGGACTGGTGATTGTTTTTACTGTGCCCTTATGAACAGGAAAGTGAGTATGGTCAAGAGTAACTTATCCCAGCCTTATCAAAACAGTAATTTCAATAACATGAACTTCAAGATTTTTATTTTTTTTTAATTTATACTGCTCAATTTTAGCTTACACAGAATCCTAGAGGAAATGTTTGCTTTGCTCTAAGTGCTAAGAATGTAGAAATCCTAAGAGTTTGTATATGCACTCAGTGTCACACAAACACAGCATTGTTTTGATTCCTGGCCCCTCCAAACAGAGTTTCTTCTGTACGAGTTATCAACACGCTGCACTGTAAATTCCCCGCACTTACTAAAATGAACATCGTCTTTGTTAAACAGAACTGCTAAAAAAGGCTGAAGGTGAGTGGCCCCAATGACCAAAAAACTTTTTTAGTTGTTGGCTGTTAACAGAGCAGGACTAATAATTAAAAAAGTTGTTTAAAACAAGTCCATCTATAACACAGTAAAAGTAACTTAAGGGTGAGCTTTCCCTTTAAAGGCAAATTATATTTACTCTGTTCCCCCTAGATTTTATGAAGGTTTTACAAGTGTTACAGTTCCACACTTTACTAGGTGGCACTAGCTTCCAGATTCGCTTGAAATCCAACAAAGATTGCCTACTGCTGGTGATACAGAGGGTGAGGTTGGTATTATGTCACTGAGGGTGTGGTCAGTCAGAAACGGCAATTATATAGAGCCAAAGTATAACAGCAGCATTAATCAGAAGCTGTACAGATAGAACCCACAAAAGTGTGCCTGTATCGTTATTCCCCTGTGAAGCACTCTTTGGTGGAAACTGAAATAGACACATTTAAAACGTAAGCTCTTAGAGGATTTTCTTGTTTCCAAAATCCTATCCTGCTAACCTCACTGGTCCTGAAGATGATCCGGTAATGGTACTGTAGTCCAAATTCCTTACTGTCTTCCAGTTTCTCCCTTTTTAGGCTGACAGCAACAGGACCTAGCTTATCATCCACACCAAAGTAGTTACAGTGCTCTGGAAAAGAAAGCACAGTATTGCTTATATTACATTTTACTTTAAAGGAGAACTAAGCCCTAAAATAAATATGGCAGAAAATGAGGTTTAACTGTCATATATGTTGATGTTACAGGGTTGATTATTAAATTCTGATGCTAATTGCACTGGATTCAGAGCTGCCATGTAGTAATTACAAGTCACCCTTATATTGTGATAATATTCTATATATAAAGTATATTGTGCTCAGGTAGGAAACAGCAGCACAGAGCATGTGCAGTGAACCAGCAGAAAAGAAGATGTGGAGCAACTGGGGAATCTTTGGAGACATAGATCTTCAATGCTAAAAGGCTGCAGTTGCCTTGCAATTGCCCTACTTCATTAGTTAGGCTTTAGTTCTCCTTAAAATACATTAGTCAAATAAACATGGTTGACTGGTTAATCAGAACAGTGCACAGTAATGCCTTCCTTACTGAAAATTAAACTACATTTGAAATAAAATAATAGGGTTAAAGACTAGAGTTTTGGAGACTCGGTACAAAAGTATCCTTAAGGACTTTTTTTTTTAGTATATTTGTTTAAACGTCAGGTATTTTGGGGAATTTTGGTTAGTCCAAATTGTCCAAAGTAACCAACATTCTTGGACAGCTACAGAATTCTGCAATCATTTTCCTCTTATCTATTTCTGTGCAACTTGTTTTCTTTAGTGTTAAAGGATTCAGAAATCTACAATTACCACCTCCACGGAGTATGATCATAATAAATATGACATTTTGAAAAACAATCTGAGCAAAGCCTATCAAAACATTTGGATACATAACAATTGATAATCTGGAAAGTTCAAACTAAAACGCCAAATGTTTACTTTAGAACAGGATGGTCCAACAAGGTTCAGTATTTTCCTACATTGTATCATAAAGATACATTGAACCTCAGGCATAAAATATGAGGTAACAGAGTCTCTGTGAACAAGAAAATATACTCTCCAATACAAAATGTTTTTATCCTAATTCCATGAAGAAACATTAAACCTTTAGAACAAAAAGTGTTTCTGTAAATTAAAGTACCCACTGATTTCATTGGTCAGGATAAAAACAGCAAGCAAAAGCAGGCCATACACTAAAATATCCACTCATTTGGTGGATCTTTCCCTATCCTTGGTGGATCTTTCCCATCCTGAGGCGGGCAATATTGGATTAAGCCGATCGTTTGGTCCTTGGGTCAAACTAGCGAATCGCGTAGACAACATAAAGACCATTGGGGTGAGGACCCCATCAGCAAACTGATGCGCTCCTCACCCTAACAGGATTTTTAAACCTGAATAATCAACAAACAGTTATGTCCCATGTGGCCCCCTTCAAGTCGCTGACTAACATGTCAAAGAGATACAAAGAAAGAAGTATTCTGGCTATTACATTTGACATTTGGTGACTCCAACCCTTATTGGCTAATTAGTTATATTGAAAGTAATTTGCAGTTTGCACAGCCTTTCTAAAGTAAATTGCTAGTAGGAAAGCATAGGCATACGCATTTCTGAAAACACCCAATTTTCCTTGTGAAAACTAAGCGCTGACTATGCTTTCCCACCAGCAATTTATTTTATTGCCAGTGAGAAAGATTTTTGGTGAGATTTGTTGCCTGTGATAGCCCAGATTTAACCAAGGGTGACAAATCTCTCTCCAGGTGCCATTAGCCTTTTTAACAGGTTGTACAATCTAACGGTTTCCCTCCAGCTGTCACAGAACAATTGACTTTTAGTGCAAGCAGTTGTAGTTCAGTGACACAGAGAGGGTCACCAGGAACAGGGGCAATGTGACATAGTTTGATCAGCAGGGACCAGACAGGCATGGGGTAGGACTTTTTTGTTGGGCTGAGAGAAGAGGGACATGAGCATGGTATTTGCTGCTATTGAAGAGTTCTGCTTGTCACTCACTGCCATCCCCTGGAGATGCGAATAAAAAAGCAGCCAGAGGGATAGGGTTCTGCTAAACATCTAGAAGTGGAAGTGATTGAATGGGGAGGGTATTTGGGAGAAACTGGATTCAAAAATTGCTAAAAGATATACTGCCTTCAATTGTTAACATATAGAATCATTGAAAAATCAAAGTGCATTTTCCAATTAATGCTTTTAACATAATATTCTCATACAGGATATTCAGAAGTTAGCATCAAATTGTATATTAGCAACTTTAACTATATAGTTCTTCAGTCTGAATTGTTATTTAAGAAACCAGAATTGTACTTACCTTTGCCATGAAAATACTCCTGATAATATTGTGCTCCTAAATCTACATGTTCAATGCTATAATGTTTTAATCGTCCTTGGCTTTTCTGCTTTTCCTTGGGCACTTCCAGCACAGAGATACTAGCATTTGTACAGTACATGGTTAATGAGGGCTCCAGGAATCCTCCCTCACTGCCACAAGGGGTACCAAGAGATGCTTTAGAGAAACTCACATTACGTTCACTTAATCCACCTGTCTCATTTCTAAAATGAGGGCAGTTAAGGAGTAGTTCATTGCTATTGTTGTCTCCCATGTCCTGTTCAAGGTTCTCCTTAAAGTTTAGGTCTTCTGTACTGGTGAAACTTGGGTCAATATTTCCTAGACCATATGCCCTTGACACCGCCAACGACACAGCAGATGCAGCAGAAGCCCCTGTTGTAGTGTTACGCCTTTGGGCAACATAGGTTCTGTTAGCTGCAATTTCATTGAGATTAAAAAGCATGCTCTGTACATCATAATGTGCAAATGTTTTTGGGCATAACCAGGGCTTGATGCTTTCATCCTGCTCATTAAAAGATCTGCCTGGTTCACTTTCATTCTTATTGTTTCGTAGCTTTCGAAATAATGATGAATCACTAGAATCTCCCTTGGTGTTCTTTTTGCGCAACTTTTCTTTGTCTTTAAGGCCAGGATCATCTTTCTGAAACTGACCATTCCTCAGGTCTGTTATAGAGCTCCCTACCAGATGTAGACTAGAAGCCATACTGGAGTCCTCTCTGAGCAGACTATTTCCTTGGTCTGGTGACTTACCACTCTGGCCAGGTTTTTCATTTTTGAAGTCTTTTAGCATATCAAAAAAACTCTGTTCTGAGATACCTTGTACATTGATTGATGAAGTGCTACCATATTCTCTAAAAAGAGGCATGCCATTAGTGAACTTTGTACCTCTCGATTCTACTGCCTCATCCATATCGCACTCACTAAGGGTGATTTCACTGTTGCTTCTGTTTCGAAGTGGAAGAAACAGTCTTCCAGGAGACCTTGGCCAACCATCCTGAAACTCAACATCGTTTGATCTTTTTCTAGATAACCTATGAATGCCCCTAAATGCGGGGGAACCCCGAGTACTTTGAAAATTCTGTCCATTTTGAAACCCTTCATTCAGTCCTTCCATATCCTGTGAATGGCTTGGAGTTAAAGTCTCTCTTACAGCTTCTTTCTTTGGAGGCCAATCTGCAATCCGGGCACGGACCCCCATCTTTGGCATTGCTGGGGTGATGGCATTAGTCCTTGAAGCATCCCCAGAGGAAGGAAGCTGGACACCATTGCTGCTTTGCATCCAGTATCCATGAGGGTAATATTCCACAGCTCGTAAATCATTCCCTTTCATTGACACTCCCCCGGCCTCCACACCATCATTCTGGTAAGATCTGAAACTTGTCATGCTCCAATACAGATGTAAACATCCACAAAGGAAAAAAGCGTTTCACAGCTTTTTCTCAACCTACAACAATCAACCATTTTTGACAAATTAGAAGCGGTATTAAGATTCCCAAGATGAAAATTAAGACTTGATTATAGTTAATATTGGCTCAGTTCTCTGGTCCTTATTAAACAGGAAAACAGAAGTTGATTCCAGCAGGATTTTTTCACAGGCAATTGTTGTCCAGCTCTACCTGCTTTAAACAAGAGATAATTGTAATGATTTATTTATAATATAACAATAGCATTATAGCAGTGTAATTCAATACAGGAAAAAAAATTTCATAATATCTGATCTTTTACCAATAAATGTTTAGAAATTCTCATCCTACCTAAATCTGGAGACTTCTCTTCTGCCAATCAGTGACTGTAGAATTCCCAGCATGCCGCAGCTCTGTACAGAAACAGATGTAAAGAAACAGGTAAAAATATGTATGCACAGAGAAACACAAACATTAAAGGGGACCTGTCAGCCACACATAAAAAGCCGTATAATATTTGCTGTTATGGTGATTTTTGAAACTGAAAGGAACAAAACTGAAATAATTTATATAGTGTAAGTGAAATTTATTTTGCAACCAACATGATAGAAAAGGATTTGTAATTATTTACTAGGGTAACAGGTCCCCTTTAAGACTGTACTACTGTAGCTTATCAGTTTTAGAGGTTTCTAATAATGCCATTTCATTTCATCCCTAAAGTCAAAGTAATCACTGCAATTAGGAAACTGCAATATTAACATATTAGAAATGTTTTTAACAGAATTTAAAGTAATACTCCACACAATATTACAGCTGAGGCTCCCTACCTATTTCTGAATGATAACTTCAACATTGCAAGATTGTTAAGGCAAAGATGTTCTTTCAATGGCGCCCAATCAAAATCTTGTAACCTGGCTAATCACAAGACAACCGATATCAGCAGCCTTTGTGATATCTGTCGTCTCGTCGTTCCGCCATACACGCACCGATGATATCGTACAAAACGAGGTTTCATACGATATCATCGTGTATGGCCAGCTTAACACTAGCTAAAGATTTTAGACATAACCAACTTTAACCAACACCCTGCTGGCCCATGTGGAATGGATGATCATACTCCAGAAAAGATATGGGAGGAGAGAACAGAGTTTAGGCCAGACGACACTATGAAGCAAAGGCTTAAACTAAAATTCCAAAATTTACATATCAATAAGAAAATACATTTAAGATTTTAAATAAAATTGAAATGTGACCAAAATACTAGAAAAAACATTTATTACAATGTTTGTCATTGTTGTGAAGTTCTATGCTTTCATATTTAATAGTATGATTAGCACGTGAAACTTTTAATTGAATTGATAATTTTCTGTAGTATATTTCTTAATGCCAAAACAGAACGTATACACACTTTTGTCTGACCTACATTTTTGGCACTTTTTCCAATACATACGTTTGTTGATTTTGCCACTAGCGGTGCTAAAAATATATTCCATGACCGTTTCCAATTATTCAACTGTGTAAATCCCCATAAATATAGGCTACAGTTTACAAACTGACAGATCTGTGGTCCAACCATTACGTTTTTGTAAAAAATAAATGTGACACTATTAACAGGTTAATAGATCTGTGCAATAGTTATATATAATGTTTAAGGTAATAAGGCAAGAATTGCAGTTAGAAAACCGAAATTAATAGACAGCAGAAGATTAACCAGTAATTTAACAGCTGCTAGGAAAATCAAGTCTCTTAGAGGACTGGCCATATACAACATGCTGCTACATTACAAGCTTGTTGCAAGAGAGAATTCATTTTATTTTTGCATCAAATGCCACTGCCCCCCTCCTGCTTCACAGGTGCACTCACTCCTCTTCCCCTCCCCATGTCACAGACTATCAAAAGGAATACAAGTCTATCCCTTCTCTCCCGCAGCTGGCTTTCAACCTTTAAAGCCAGCTGCTCCCTTTAAATCAAAGGGGAACTTTTATAACTGGCTGTGATCTGTGCAGCAAACGTTTTAATGGGAGGGATATGTAATATTAGACTGCACTCCTCCAAGGACAAAGGGAATCGCCCACACGGTTAACTTCTTCCTAACTTGTTAAAGGAGAGCACTAAGCTAAAGCGGGTAGGCAAAAATGTTGTAAGAACTCTGATAGCAAGCTATTTTTGTGTCATAAAAAAATAAAGCTTTCTAATGGAGTACAATTGGACCACAGGTAGAAGTAAGCAAGCCAGACTACATTTGGCAAAATTCAGTTTCCAGAAACTCTGTGCCACTGGCAGTGACAGCAGGGAACCAAAGAAAAGTGGGCCAGTAGAGCACAGGAAATAAGAAAAAATGCAATCACCCCTTTACAAATAAACAAAAAGCATTTTCCCCAGGATTTTATAGAAAACAACTCCTGTACCTATAATGCAAACAGTAGATCTTAATGGAGGAACGCTCTGGAAGGTATTACAGAAAGTCTATCGCCCCTGCACTTTGAATCCAACCCTACTTTCCTTATCCAAAGCTATCTGCCCCTTTGTCCAGTTTTCTTATTGCATGAATGTTTAATTTTACTTACAGAAACATCGAGACCCAGCTTGCATTCATTTGCATCTTCCCTTTTCCATGTAAGATTAAACCTCTGGATGGCCAGCTGATGATCTGCTATACCTGACACCCAAACAGCTGCCGTTCCAATGCTTCGCAATCACTTCAGAAATAAATCTTTTTTTTTCTTAATAATACATAGTTACTTTTATTAAAGGGGACTTGTAGTATGTTTTAAAATCACCCTTGTCACATAGAACTGCACAACTCATCCATAATAGTCTTCTTTCTTTATCAGTACCAATAAAGTCACCACATTATAGTGATTACGATCCCTGACTCATAACTACCAAGGTTTCTCTGTCTGACACACCTGCATGGCTGTACTTAGTAAACCACACCCTCAATTTAGTCACAAGAAGTGTTTTTCCATGCAGTTATTTAACCCTTTCAGTGCAACAGTCTTTGATTCAGTCACTTAAAAAGTTACATCTTTAAAGTGTTAAAAAAATAATGTAATGTGCAGAGCATGTAATGATATGGAATCATATTATGAAATGAAACAAACCTTTATAATAGTGGTCTCTTTTTACACCACTCATTTTGGCTGGGTCTGTCTTTTTTTGTAAAGGAAAGGAAAAAAGAAAAAAAAAAAAAAGGTTTCCAGCTAATTTTCCCCAGAAGTGGCTTTCTATATATATCAAAGACAGTGATGACCTGTGCTTTAGGGCATGCTGGATATGGCCAGTGTGCGGCAGAACACAAAGACAGCTAAAACAAAGAATATGCAGTTTAACCTTTCAGATTTGATTTTTGCTGATGCTTTCCCTTTAAAGATCAGTATTACTAAAGGCAGAATTTTGATCCAACCACAAGGCATGCTGTCAGACCACACAGCTGTACAAAACATTAGTGCAGGGTTCTCGTGTTCTAAATGCCTCTGTTCATTCATGAAAGGGGTTGGGTTCCATCCAGTCCACAGAGAATGCCAACACACCCAAACGGAAGAAATTCACTTCAGAGGTTCTGCATCGGTTGTAGTCAAACAGGGTCTTGTGTTAACATGATACAAACAAAATAAAATCATAATTCTCATCCCTGTTGGCATATTTATCCTTACTGTGCATCTATAATGGGCTGCCATTAGGATACTTCGTTTCAATAAGTAAATGGGCAAATAGGGGAAATATACTGGTTTACATTTACTTGAAAAACTAAATAAAATAAATGAAAGAACAGAGAGCACAAAGCTCATTATGTAGTATTGCATTTTATTCAAATATCACCCTCCAAAAAGTAAAGCCTACTCTGCAAGAAGACCAAATACATATTTATAAGATGGCTCCCTCTGCAAGTGCACATACCTGCCTGTATTTCTGTTAACAATAGCATCACTCCTTTCCTACAGGTCCTAAATACAGTCTACCTGAGGGCCTCTTTGAAGAAATTTACAAAAGTGTTGGTAAGTACATAGTGCTCAAAGTGTTGGTCGCCAAGTTGTAAAACTGTCATAAGAACAACATGTTCACACAAGGTATGTTATAGTTACAGTGGTGTGAAAAACTATTTGCCCCCTTCCTGATTTCTTTTTCTTTTGCATGTTTGTCACACAAAATGTTTCTGATCATCAAACACATTTAACTATTAGTCAAAGATAACACAAGTAAACACAAAATGCAGTTTTTAAATGAGGGTTTTTATTATTTAGGGAGAAAAAAAATCCAAACCTACATGGCCCTGTGTGAAAAAGTAATTGCCCCCTGAACCTAATAACTGGTTGGGCCACCCTTAGCAGCAATAACTGCAATCAAGCGTTTGCGATAACTTGCAACGAGTCTTTTACAGCGCTCTGGAGGAATTTTGGCCCACTCATCTTTGCAGAATTGTTGTAATTCAGCTTTATTTGAGGGTTTTCTAGCATGAACCGCCTTTTTAAGGTCATGCCACAACATCTCAATAGGATTCAGGTCAGGACTTTGACTAGACCACTCCAAAGTCTTCATTTTGTTTTTCTTCAGCCATTCAGAGGTGGATTTGCTGGTGTGTTTTGGGTCATTGTCCTGCTGCAGCACCCAAGATCGCTTCAGCTTGAGTTGACGAACAGATGGCCAGACATTCTCCTTCAGGATTTTTTGGTAGACAGTAGAATTCATGGTTCCATCTATCACAGCAAGCCTTCCAGGTCCTGAAGCAGCAAAACAACCCCAGACCATCACACTACCACCACCATATTTTACTGTTGGTATGATGTTCTTTTTCTCAAATGCTGTGTTACTTTTACGCCAGATGTAACGGGACACGCACCTTCCAAAAAGTTCAACTTTTGTCTCGTCGGTCCACAAGGTATTTTCCCAAAAGTCTTGGCAATCATTGAGATGTTTTTTTTAGAAAAATTGAGACGAGCCATAATGTTCTTTTTGCTTAAAAGTGGTTTGCGCCTTGGAAATCTGCCATGCAGGCCGTTTTTGCCCAGTCTCTTTCTTATGGTGGAGTCGTGAACATTGACCTTAATTGAGGCAAGTGAGGCCTGCAGTTCTTTAGATGTTGTCCTGGGGTCTTTTGTGGCCACTCGGATGAGTTGTCTCTGCGCTCTTGGGGTAATTTTGGTCGGCCGGCCACTCCTGGGAAGGTTCACCACTGTTCCATGTTTTTGCCATTTGTGGATAATGGCTCTCACTGTGGTTCGCTGGAGTCCCAAAGCTTTAGAAATGGCTTTATAACCTTTACCAGACTGATAGATCTCAATTACTTTTGTTCTCATTTGTTCCTGAATTTCTTTGGATCTTGGCATGATGTCTAGCTTTTGAGGTGCTTTTGGTCTACTTCTCTGTGTCAGGTAGCTCCTATTTAAGTGATTTCTTGATTGAAACAGGTGTGGCAGTAATCAGGCCTGGGGGTGACTACAGAAATTGAACTCAGGTGTGATAAACCACAGTTAAGTTATTTTTTTAACAAGGGGGGCAATCACTTTTTCCACACAGGGCCATGTAGATTTGGAGTTTTTTTCCTCCCTTAATAACGTAAACCTTCATTTAAAAACTGCATTTTGTGTTCAATTATGTTGTTATCTTTGACTAATAGTTAACGGTTTTTGATGAGCAGAAACATTTAAGTGTGACAAACATGCAAAAGAATAAGAAATCAGGAAGGGGGCAAATAGTTTTTCACACCACTGTATATGGAAATGCCGTAATGCCGCCAAATTTTAAAAATGTACACAGTACAAAATTGCCATTATTGTGCTGGGAAAATGTTGTTTGCCAAAAACATTTCTTTATACAGTCTTGAGTCAAATTAACCTATCAACATTTTTGGTGCAAAAAAAGTCTGCAAAAATAGTGGGTACAACCAATTCTCAAAATGGTTGTATACAATAGCCATAGCCACTTTTTAACAACATATTTGAAAATTGATGGTTGAGGCGGAAAATTGCCCGAAAATTTGTCTGTGAATAAGTCGGCACACAAACAATATTTTTATACAACATTTTTACAATGCCCCCCCAGTTTCCTTGTAGAATGGTGGGAAACTTTCTGTGGCCCTGCAATGTTTGCCACCCCCTTAAAGTTGCAGGTCTAAGATTCTGCAAGATGGCTGAAAAGGAACAGCACACCAAAGTACTGCTACACAGTGTTTTATTGCCAATCCCTACTGATATGGTCACATGCAGCTACGGAAGAAAGAAAAACGCTTGTACAAATATTTTGTGTTTACAGGGATTCATATACAACTATATTTCTGTACATTGGCATTAAGTAAAAGGGAAAATAAACATACCGGATCTCTACCATACTGACAGCAACCAGCATATGTGTAGCCTTGGTTATACGCATCTAGCTCCACCCTTAGGATTACCTATATATCTTTCTTATAAAAATGTAACAGTATTACAATGGCTGCAACTTTGCTGTGAGAAGACTAACCAAGTTAATGTATCATTATACAAAGTATAAGAAACTGATGTCTGAGAGTGTGTATTAAAAGGAGAATTAAACCCTAGACCCTCCTTTGGGGGGGCAGTGGATGAGGAGGAGGGGAGGCTGGTAATGGGGTAGGGTTTAGTTCTCCTTTAAAGACTAAGGAAATCAGACATGCTTCCTGCTTTTTAAAGCAAACGGGGGGTAAAGTAATGAAAGCTGCTTTTTGTCTTTAGATTTTCCCCATAGACACAAACATCTGTTTTATACAAACACACACAATAACAGCACCCCCCAAACGAGAGAGATCGTTTCACCAAAGATTAAATCTTCTAATTACCATATAGGAAATATGAAGGTTAGCGCAGATGAGAAAGCTTACACTGTATTTATTTAATCCAGCTATCTTCAACTGGAGGCCTGGGCCTTAATCAGCCCCCCAATAGATACGTATAACACCAGCTTGCCCAAGGGCTTTACAAGATTCCACATTATGTCCACCATTTTAATATAATCTGGCTTTTGAAAATATAGGTCATCAAGTATTAAGCCCATTATACTGAAATACCTCTCATGACTAATGAGACATGGCAGCTCCAGCATTTTAGTACACTTATGTGCTGCTTACCTATAAAATGTGGAAAGGGAACATTTGTACATTTATTTTTACAAACACGCTCACTTTGGTCCTGCATGGAAAGGTTCATTAAAATGTATCACTTCTATTTAATTTCCATTGCATGGGGCTTTTAATATGCTGGAGATAAAATGGTGCCTTAGTGCAAAATACAGAGGTTTATTTTTTAAATGAAAGTCAAAACTGAGCACTCCAATACTGGAAAAAGTATTTCAAGATACATTAGGGGATTTAGGTTTGGTCACCAGTTGCATTCTACACGCTTTAAGTAAGTCATATTTGAAATAACATTTATACATACACAAGACGACCCAAGCAAAATAAACACACTGGATTTTGGAGCACAAGTGTATCACCCATGTATGAACTTCACTGATGAAAGAGTCACTCGTGTCTGCATAAAACTGTACATTCAGAATTAATCCTTAACCAAAAGTAAATATTGTTTACATCTTTTCCCTTGAGCCACCATTTTGTGATGATGTGTGTTTACTCTGAGATAATGCAGCTAACTGTGCGAACAAGTGCAAAAGTAAGGAAGTTCTGTCTATTCAGTCTGATGTAACCTATATGTGTTACATTGACATGAATTGTACAAGTCAGCAGGCTGCCCATATATATATATATATATATATATATATATATATATATATATATATATATATATATATATATATATATATATTAATGGTGCAGTGTATGGGCGGTTTCGTGCAAGAAATGTTTAAAGAGACCCCCATTGTTCAGGGGTATGGTTTACCTTTAATGTACTGTTGTTATATAAATTAAATATTTAGGGCATTTTATATATGCTGCTGTCTAAAATATATTTTGGTATTTAAATATTTTATAACGGTACAATATTTTGATTACTAAACTTTGGTTTCATCACAGTACATTCCTGTTTGCAGGTAATGCATCGATTTTGATCCGTTTTTAAATTTAAACTGATACTCTATTTATCTGACACACAAATATTCATTTAGGCATAAAAAAAAACAACAACAACAACAACAAAAGTTACTTGGTCAGTGCTTGGCCCAAACCAAATAGGAGCCACAGGCTGCTCACAATGCAGTACATATGATAGGCCAGCACTCACACCAATAAGCTGCACATTGATAGGAGAGAGTAGTCTTTGAAACCTTTGTGTTCTTCAATGTTCCAGTAGAAGTCTGTGATTGCACATATCTGCACAATTCTTTGGAAGGTGTCCTGTATTATTGTCTGTATTATTTTTTCTAAAAACCCAGGGGGGGAGGGGGACTCTCCCCTTATGCTTTGATGGTGCCAATTAGTAATTTTGTGATCAAGTGTTTTTTTCACCATACATTTTTCCGTTTGTGCAATAAAATATGAATATTGTAGGAAGTCTTACTATTGTATGTATGCTCCTTTTTGCAAGCATTTTAAACAAATACAAATTGCACAATGCAAAGTAAATTGAGGTATACTCAAAACTTTATTGGAGTGTTTTCAGTTCTCTGAATTCTAAATGTATGCTATTCTAGCAAATAATTCATGTTATAAACAATACAGAGGCTATGGGAAACTGAAATGATAAAAATGCACTGTTGTGCACATTTATGAATCTATATGTAGTCATAAATATGACTGCATTAAAATCTACAAATGCATGTATAAGCTTTGTGTGTATGAAGCCACATGATGATTGTTTGATGTCTTGTAGTAAGATGTACTGTTAGAATTTCTTAACATATATCTAGGTGCCCAGCAGTCCTTTATCATGGGATATGTAGATCAAGGAATCTGGTCACTTTCATTAGGTATAAGTAGATTAGACCAGACTCCCTGGGGAAATAAACACTATTCTTGATTGTGTAACACAATAAATAATTCATGAATACAGTTTAATCTTTAAATTGAAGAAGACATTATTGAAATGCAGAATAACAAGTAAACTATAAACTGGCCAACTGATAATGTACGTCATCTATCTTTTTGTTGACATGAGGAATATATGCTGTTAATAAATTTAGTACCAGCTTGAAATGACAGATAAGTTTGATAATAGTAAGGACAAATATGAAGTTTTATAAATAATAATAAGAAAATACTAACTGGTCAATTTGGCATGCTCAATGATGATTAAAATTCTAGTCAAATATAAAAAAAACATCATTGTTTTATAGAACTAATTATACAGCCTGCTGTGCTGAGTTTGCAGTACAAATATGTTACCAATGGCAAAGAAAGATTACGTTTGTTTAAACAGTTAATGTGTTAGCGATACAAAACTACATTGTGAACTCATTCTAACGACACATTTGAACCACCAGAGCTTTTCATCTATGGTATATCGCTATATAGAAAATGGGTTGAACTGGAAAGCATGTAGAGACAGGTCCCAGAATAAAAGATGTTATTTAAACAAAACAAGAAAAAAAAGGAGTTGCGCTATGTGATGTTTGAACATACTCTGTAAAAACTCAGCATTTCAATAGCCACAATGAAAAGGGTGGGGGGGGGGGGGGGGAAATGATCCCTCAGAGAGATAATTAGTTATGACACCCATCCAGCCAGATCAGCTCACTTAGAGATGACCTATTTGTGGAGTCCAAAGCGAGTAAGTGGCTATGTCAGGTTTAATTTGGGTCTAGCAGTAGGATGACAATAGAAGAAAACACAAACACCCCCAAACACCCCAAAACTCCCCCCCCCCCACCACAAAATTTTTTTTTTTAAAAATTAAGAACACAGCCTTGTCTTTCCTGGTACTGAAACCAGCTTTAGTGAAAAAGGTGGCATATTTACTCCTCTTCATTTTAGCTCCACAGAGATCCACTTGGAAGACTGCCACAGGGCAAAATAAAATGGGATAACAATATTACTGCTTTACTGTACTATTCTCTCATTTGTCTCCCATGTAGAATAATGTACCTCCTATTGTAAAAATACTGCTATCATGAAGGAGTTCACAACATATAAAGGAACAAAGCCAGAGGCAAAGTGGTTTTATACAAATCCTGGAAAGACTTCAAATATCCTTTCATTTTACAACATTGGGTACACTATCATTATATTATGCATGTTATAGTTAGTCATTAAAAACAAGTGACATCACTAAGCACAATTTATATAGGCAAAAATGTACATCTTACTGTAAAATGTAAAGATTATAAAAGTCATTAAACAACAAAACTAAAGAGTGCTTTTAAACAAGTCATGGAACTCCAAAGTGATTATATAATTTGCAACAGTGGGTATATACATTTTTATAATAAACAAGTTTAAATATTTTAGTAACCCAAATGCACCATTTATTAGAATATTTATGGTTCTTGTGTGTTATAAAAGGTATACAGGTATGGGATCCCTTATCTGGAAACCCAGAGAGTTCCGATTTACAAAAAGGCCATCTGCCATAGACTCCATTATAAGCAAATAATTTACATTTTTAAAAATAATTTCTTTTTCTCTGTAATAATAAAACAGAACTTTGTACTTGATCCCAACTAAGATATAATTAATCCTTACTGGAGCCAAAACAAGCCTATTGGGTTTATTCATTATTTAATTGATTTTTAGCAGAATTAAGTTATGGAGATCCAAATTACAGAAAGACCCCTTATCCGGAAAACGCCAGGACCCTGGCTGTATATGCACATTAAATATACTTTTTTGATTTGCACAGAAATCCCAGTGTTGCTGGTCTTTTTTGTATGATGTGTTATATCTTTACCGTGCACCTGGGTATATAATTAAAGCGGTGTGCCACCCTTCTGGTAATATATAATGAACAGAGACGAGCACACCCTTCACAAAACCAAATGCCCTGGGTGCAGGTAAAACATAAAATATAAAGAAAGGGTACTACACACACAGGGACTTCATGCAAATAAAAAATTGTTTATTAAAAAAAATGCAAATTTCGAGCATGGTCTGTGCTCTTCCTCAGGGACAAACCAACAGACTATGTCCAACCAGCCCCATTAAATAACCCCCCACCACATAAAATGGCGGCAAAAAAACGGCCCCAGTGACACACTATGATTATGTAAATACTTCAGTTTTGATCACAGACACCGTAGGGTTGATTCACTAAAGTGTGATAATGCTTATCGCATGCTTTTTTGCGTTAAAACTGACACACACAAAAAACGCGCGATTCGCTTAAGTATTATCGCATGTGTTAAGTCACATATCGCGTGCATTAAATAAAACCGTAACCGAATGCATTAATTTTACCATTTTAACGCATTGCGTTAATTAACGCGCAGAAATAATACTAACGCATAATTCACAAACACTTAGGGGCACATTTACTAACCCACGAACGGGCCGAATGCGTCCGATTGCGGTTTTTTCGTAATGATCGGTATTTTGCGATTTTTTCGGAAAATTATCGCGACTTTTTCGTTACTAATACGATTTGTGCGAAAAAACGCGAGTTTTTCGTAGCCATTCCGAAAGTTGCGCAAAATCTGGCGATTTTTCATAGCGTTAAAACTTGCGCAAAAAGTTGCGATTTTTCTGTAGCGTTAAAACTTGCGCGAAACGTCGCACCTTTTAAGTTTTAACGCTACGAAAAAGGCGCAACTTTTCACGCAAGTTTTAACGCTACGAAAAAATCGCCAGATTTTGTGCAACTTTCGGAATGGCTACGAAAAACTCGCGTTTTTTCGCGCAAATCGTATTGGTAACAAAAAAGTCGCGACAATTTCCGAAAAGTCGTAAAGACGCCGAAAAAAATCGCAAAAAATACGAAAAAGTCGCAAAATGTTCGTTATCAAATCGGAATTTTTCCAATTCGGTTCAGATTCGTGTCTTAGTAAATGTGCCCCTAAGACGTACTAAATATCGCATTAGTCTGTGTGAAAAATAACCTACTTGGGGCAGGTGGTAATTATAGAAAAGTACAGTTCATGAGCTTTTGGCAACACAATATGGACTTTGCAGTGTGCTTTAACCTTTTTAGTGCCACAGGACGTAGAATCTACGTCCTGGGTACTAAAGGACCAAAGTGCCACAGAACGTAGATTCTACGTCCTGGGGCACTTCCGGGTTTGGGAGCGGAGAAGCGGCTTTTCAAGCCGCTTCTTCGCTCCCCGCTCGTTCCCCAGCCTCCAGACACAAGTCAGAGGTGGGGAACGAGTGGCCCCTGGGGCGCGATCGCCCAGGGGCCCCATAGGAAATGTCAGGACACGCTGTCTATGCGTGGCTGACATTTCCTGCTCTCCCTTCCCTCCCCCCTGGCCCCCCTTCTCATACTCACCGGATCAGCGTCGCAGAAAGAAGCTGCAGCGTCTCCTGGGTCCTTCCTCCCACCTTCACACGATGTCTGTGCCTGCTTGTCCCAGGTAAGTGTAAAAAAACACACATACACACACATAATACACTAATACACACTTATACTCACACTTACACACAAACACATACATTTTGGGTAGTTGTTGGGTTTCACACATTCAGAACAGTTACACTTACACATACTTACTTGCACACTCACTTGCACACTCACACACATGCACAAAAAACACATTTTACCATGTGTACACACTCACTTACACACTTATGTAATTTTGTATTTTTTTTTTTTTTTCTATCGCATCGTTTTTATTCTTGCCTGAAAAAAATGTTTTATTGCCTTTGCGGATAGCGTATTCGCTAACCGCACTGCGCAATACCTTTTGTGTATTATTTTGGTGTTTCTACTACATGTTCTGTGATTTTGGTGCATTTTTGGGTTTTTTACTGCATGTTTAGCCATTTTATAGCATTTTCAGTTATGCATAGTTGTTGCTCGCTTGACTTTGTCTGTAAAACTTATTTGCCCAAGCCAAAATACTCAAACTGTTATTCTGCCTGCAGATATTATTAGGCAAAAAAAAAAAATGATTTTAGTGATTTCTTTTTTATTTTTATCAATTTTAGGGCTTTTTACATTGTTCTTTGTTACTTGTCTTTGCACATGGACATTTTGTCTGCTGTATTTCAATTTGGCATCCTCTGTACCCCACATAGTTTGGTAAATCTATTCATATTGGGCATCAAACTTTTCAGTAGACCCCTGGCGTTCATAGTTAGAATGTTTTATGTTGATACGTTACTAAATGTGGGGGTACATAATGGGGTAAAATGCAAGCTTTGTGACAATTTTCAGAAATGTCATAAAAACCGTTCTGTTTAGCATAGCTTTGTAGTTTGGTAGTTTGCAGTAGAAAGATGTATTTACCCATTTTTGTTTTGTCAGAATGTGTACTTTCGGAAAATATATGGTTTTCTAGGGTCTCTGTACTGTTAGGGGATCTTATGCCGCATAATACACATACCGGGTGCAAAAACTGCATGAGCCGGAGCGTCTTATGTGAAAATTCATATGCACTATTTTTACTTGGGTGCCCCTGTACCCCACATAGTTTGGTAAATCTATGCATATAGGGCATCAAACTGTTCAGTAGGCCCCTGGCGTTCATATTTAGAAGGTTTTATGTTGATACGGTACAAAATGTGGGGGTACATAATGGGGTAAAATGCAAGCTTTGTGACAATTTTCAGAAATGTCATAAAAACCGTTCTGTTTAGCATAGCTTTGAAGCTTGGTAGTTTGCAGTAGAAAGATGTATTTACCCATTTTTGTTTTGTCAGAATGTGTACTTTCGGAAAATATATGGTTTTCTAGGGTCTCTGTACTGTTAGGGGATCTTATGCCGCATAATACACATACCTGGTGCAAAAACTGCATGAGCCGGAGCGTCTTATGTGAAAATTCATATGCACTATTTTTACTTGGGTGCCCCTGTACCCCACATAGTTTAGTAAATCTATGCATATAGGGCATCAAACTGTTCAGTAGGCCCCTGGCATTCATATTTAGAATGTTTTATGTTGATACGGTACAAAATGTGGGGGTACATAATGGGGTAAAATGCAAGCTTTGTGACAATTTTCAGAAATGTCATAAAAACCGTTCTGTTTAGCATAGCTTTGTAGTTTGGTAGTTTGCAGTAGAAAGATGTATTTACCCATTTTTGTTTTGTCAGAATGTGTACTTTCGGAAAATATCTGGTTTTCTAGGGTCTCTGTACTGTTAGGGGATCTTATGCCGCATAATACACATACCTGGTGCAAAAACTGCATGAGCCGGAGCGTCTTATGTGAAAATTCATATGCACTATTTTTACTTGGGTGCCCCTGTACCCCACATAGTTTTGTAAATCTATGCATATAGGGCATCAAACTGTTCAGTAGGCCCCTGGCGTTCATATTTAGAATGTTTTATGTTGATACGGTACAAAATGTGGGGGTACATAATGGGGTAAAATGCAAGCTTTGTGACAATTTTCAGAAATGTCATAAAAACCGTTCTGTTTAGCATAGCTTTGTAGTTTGGTAGTTTGCAGTAGAAAGATGTATTTACCCATTTTTGTTTTGTCAGAATGTGTACTTTCGGAAAATATATGGTTTTCTAGGGTCTCTGTACTGTTAGGGGATCTTATGCCGCATAATACACATACCTGGTGCAAAAACTGCATGAGCCGGAGCGTCTTATGTGAAAATTCATATGCACTATTTTTACTTGGGTGCCCCTGTACCCCACATAGTTTGGTAAATCTATGCATATAGGGCATCAAACTGTTCAGTAGGCCCCTGGCGTTCATATTTAGAATGTTTTATGTTGATACGGTACAAAATGTGGAGGTACATAATGGGGTAAAATGCAAGTTTTGTGACAATTTTCAGAAATGTCATAAAAACCGTTCTGTTTAGCATAGCTTTGTAGTTTGGTAGTTTACAGTAGAAAGATGTATTTACCCATTTTTGTTTTGTCAGAATGTGTACTTTCGTAAAATATATGGTTTTCTAGGGTCTCTGTATTGTTAGGGGGTCTTATGCCGCATAATACACATACCGGGTGCAAAAACTGCATGAGCCGGAGCGTCTTATGTGAAAATTCATATGCACTATTTTTGCTTGGGTGCCCCTGTACACCACATAGTTTGGTAAATCTATGCATATAGGGCATCAAACTGTTCAGTAGACCCATGGCGTTCATATTTAGAATGTTTTATGTTGATACGGTACAAAATGTGGGGATACATAATGGGGTAAAATGCAAGCTTTGTGACAATTTTCAGAAATGTCATAAAAACCGTTCTGTTTAGCATAGCTTTGTAGTTTGGTAGTTTGCAGTAGAAAGATGTATTTACCCATTTTTGTTTTGTCAGAATGTGTACTTTCGGAAAATATATGGTTTTCTAGAGTCTCCTAACTGTTAGGGGGTCTTATGCCGCATAATGCACATGCCGGTAGCTTATATTGCAGTATATACACTTTGTATGCACTAACTTCCTTTTGGGGTCTCTAAATGCCAGATACATCAGTGATCCTATGCACAATGGGCATCAAACTGTTCAGCGGACCCTTGGCTTTCATATTTAGGGTGTGTTTTCTTGGTACCTAATGTTATGTGGGAGATAAGGTGCTTGAAAGTGGAAGATTTGATGTGATTTTCAGGTATTTTTACCAAAACTAGCAATTTTGGGAAAGCACTGCGACTCTGTAGTTTGGAGTAGAAAGACATGGGTACCAATTTTGAATTTGCCCGAATGTGTACTTTCCAAAAATATATGGTTTTGGGGGGTCAATGTATTTTTTTGTGTTTTTACCCCACAGAAAATGCAGTAAACGTGTTGAATTTTCAGTAGCTACCGAGATCTCCTGGGCAATTTGTATGCACTAACTTCCTTATGGGGTCTCTAAATGCCAGATACATTGGTGATCCTATGCACAATGGGCATCAAACTGTTCAGCGGACCCTTGGCTTTCATATTTAGGGTGTGTTTTCTTGGTACCTAATGTTATGTGGGAGATAAGGTGCTTGAAAGTGGAAGATTTGATGTGATTTTCAGGTATTTCACCAAAACTAGCAATTTTGGGAAAGCACTGCGACTCTGTAGTTTGGAGTAGAAAGACATGGGTACCAATTTTGAATTCGCCCGAATGTGTTCTTTCCAAAAATATATGGTTTTGGGGGGTCAATGTATTTTTTTGTGTTTTTACCCCACAGAAAATGCAGTAAATGTGTTGAATTTTCAGTAGCTAAAGAGACCTCTGGGGCAATCTCTATGCACTAACTTCCTTATGGGGTCTCTAAATGCCAGATACAATGCTGATCCTATGCACAATGGGCATCAAACTGTTCAGCGGACCCTTGGCTTTCATATTTAGGGTGTGTTTTCTTGGTACCTAATGTTATGTGGGAGATAAGGTGCTTGAAAGTGGAAGATTTGATGTGATTTTCAGGTATTTCACCAAAACTAGCAATTTTGGGAAAGCACTGCGACTCTGTAGTTTGGAGTAGAAAGACATGGGTACCAATTTTGAATTCGCCCGAATGTGTACTTTCCAAAAATATATGGTTTTGGGGGGTCAATGTATTTTTTTGTGTTTTTACCCCACAGAAAATGCAGTAAATGTGTTGAATTTTCAGTAGCTAAAGAGACCTCTGGGGCAATCTCTATGCACTAACTTCCTTATGGGGTCTCTAAATGCCAGATACAGTGGTGATCCTATGCACAATGGGCATCAAACTGTTCAGCGGACCCTTGGCTTTCATATTTAGGGTGTGTTTTCTTGGTACCTAATGTTATGTGGGAGATAAGGTGCTTGAAAGTGGAAGATTTGATGTGATTTTCAGGTATTTCACCAAAACTAGCAATTTTGGGAAAGCACTGCGACTCTGTAGTTTGGAGTAGAAAGACATGGGTACCAATTTTGAATTCGCCCGAATGTGTACTTTCCAAAAATATATGGTTTTGGGGGGGTCAATGTATTTTTTTGTGTTTTTACCCCACAGAAAATGCAGTAAACGTGTTGAATTTTCAGTAGCTAAAGAGACCTCTGGGGCAATCTCTATGCACTAACTTCCTTATGGGGTCTCTAAATGCCAGATACAGTGGTGATCCTATGCACAATGGGCATCAAACTGTTCAGCGGACCCTTGGCTTTCATATTTAGGGTGTGTTTTCTTGGTACCTAATGTTATGTGGGAGATAAGGTGCTTGAAAGTGGAAGATTTGATGTGATTTTCAGGTATTTCACCAAAACTAGCAATTTTGGGAAAGCACTGCGACTCTGTAGTTTGGAGTAGAAAGACATGGGTACCAATTTTGAATTCGCCCGAATGTGTACTTTCCAAAAATATATGGTTTTGGGGGGTCAATGTATTTTTTTGTGTTTTTACCCCACAGAAAATGCAGTAAACGTGTTGAATTTTCAGTAGCTAAAGAGACCTCTGGGGCAATCTCTATGCACTGACGTCCTTATGGGGTCTCTAAATGCCAGATACAGTGCTGATCCTATGCACAATGGGCATCAAACTGTTCAGCGGACCCTTGGCTTTCATATTTAGGGTGTGTTTTCTTGGTACCTAATGTTATGTGGGAGATAAGGTGCTTGAAAGTGGAAGATTTGATGTGATTTTCAGGTATTTCACCAAAACTAGCAATTTTGGGAAAGCACTGCGACTCTGTAGTTTGGATTAGAAAGACATGGGTACCAATTTTGAATTCGCCTGAATGTGTACTTTCCAAAAATATATGGTTTTGGGGGGTCAATGTATTTTTTTGTGTTTTTACCCCACAGAAAATGCAGTACGTGTGTTGAATTTTCAGTAGCTAAAGAGATCTCCTGGGCAATTTGTATGCACTAACTTCCTTATGGGGTCTCTAAATGCCAGATACATTGGTGATCCTATGCACAATGGGCATCAAACTGTTCAGCGGACCCTTGGCTTTCATATTTAGCGTGTGTTCTTTTGGTACCTAATGTTATCTGGGAGATAAGGTGCTTGAAAGTGGAAGATTTGATGTGATTTTTAGGTATTTCATCAAAACTGGCAATTTTGGGAAAGCATTGCGACTCTGTAGTTTGGAGTAGAAAGACATGGGTACCAATTTTGAATTCGTCCGAATGTGTACTTTCCAAAAATATATAGTTTTGGGGGGTTAATGTATTTTTTTGTGTTTTTACCCCACAGAAAATGCAGTAAATGTATTGAATTTTCAGTAGCAAAAGAGATCTCCTGGGCAATTTGTATGTACTAACTTCCTTTTGGGGTTTCTAAATGCCAGATACATCGGTGATCCTATGCACAATGGGCATCAAACCGTTCAGTGGACCCCTGGCTTTCATATTTAGGGTGTGTTTTCTTGGTACCTAATGTTATGTGGGAGATAAGGTGCTTGAAAGTGGAAGATTTGAGGTGATTTTTTAGAATTTTCATAATTTTTTATAGAAAATGCTAAATTCAGTAAAGCATTGCTGTTTGGTACTTAGGAGTTGGAAGACATAGTTACCCATTTCGGATTCGTCAGAATGTGTAGTTTTCAAAAATGTATGGTTTCCTGGGGTAAACCTAATGTTCCAGGACTTTTGGCTTTGGAATGTAAAGTATGCCGTATTCTGCTGTAATGCTTTGAAAATTTAGTAATTTACTGCTGGGAGTTTTTGATCTATAGAAGTCAGAAATCTCAATAAAACTATACATATCAGGTATTGGCACGTTCGGGAGACATGAGGCTTTCCAAATCAGTTGAATTTTTGTCCATAAAATAAAATATGTTTCTGGTAGAAATCCTTATATCATGAAAAATAGCATTTTTTCTTTTTTTTTTTGTATTTCAAGCTCTAAATCTTGTTCCAGAAGTGGAAATACACAAAAACTCAGGTAGATTTGGAAAGCTCAGGTTCTCCTGAAAAAAACAATATATAGTTTGCCTAACTAAACTTAACCCTGCCCCCAGTAAAAGCCCCTACATTGAGAGAGCACAGAATGTTTACAAAACGTCTGGCACTGGGGGGAACTGAAATGACGAATTCGGCTGGCACTTAAAGGGTTAAGCAAGTATGTGTTGGCCCTAGAGTGATGTAGCCTCCAGTTTGCAGGGAAATGGTCTTACGAACGTAATGGTATGTGTATGGCTAATATGGCGTGCGCGTGTTAAGTAGCGCGTGTTGCGTCAAATACCACACGAAAATAGTCTTCGTGACTTAAATAACACAAACAGCATCGCGTCTAAATTAACACAAATATCCTTTTAGTGAATCGTGCATTAAGACGCAATAACATTTTTAACTCATGCTATAAATAGCGCTCGTTTTAAAGCACCTTAGTGAATCAGCCCTCAGTTGCCCTCAGTATACTAACGCGTTTCGTGGCCTCACGCCACTTCCTCAGAAGAATCTGTGGAAGTGGCGTGAGGCCACGAAACGCGTTAAGCGTTAGACCCTGTGGGATGTGCATGTGCCTTTTATCACTGATGGAATAAAGACTGGATTTTATTTTTAACCTCGTGGTGCTCCGCTATTTATTCTTCTGATAGGAGTGGGTGCCTGTGATGCCATTATCCTCTATTCTATTATTATCCACCAATAATACCCTGCAATCGCGACTGAATAATGCTACTAATAGGAAAACACACTCAGTTCCTGCTTAAGTGTGTTCCAGAATTGACGTGCGTGAGTTATAGTTGCACTTTGATTTGCTTTTCACCACTATAGAAACACTTTAGATTGTGGGCAGGTCATTAATGGGTATATTTAAAATGCTCTCCACTTCCTGGAGACTGTTGTGGGCATATACATACAGGACCCTGGAATCCATCACTGTCTGCCATCCGATCCTTGCTATTATACTAATGCGTGCTGCCTGACCTTTCCCTGATGCACGCTCTTAACTACCGGTGTGCCCCACGCTACCTACAACCCTACTACTGAAATGAATGTGTCTGGCATACTTCTATTACTTTTGCTACCTTCCTGGGGAAAGAGATCGATTTGCTTCACATGATGACTTTATGATTATACACCGTGCAACTTGGCGTTAGCCAGGAGTACTTGACAGTTCCGTGGTTGATCGGGGCCCGATTCCAGAGTCCTGTTACAGTTGGTCCTTTTCACTTTTTATTGCCCGTTGTCTTCTATAACTAATTGCCTTTTTTGCAGTATCTTTTTTAGCAATACTATTTGATTCAGTAACATATGCTTGATTTGTATGTGCCTGACATCTCTGACTGGTTACTTTTTTAGAAACACTTTTTTCAACATTTGTTGCTTTATCAGTTACATGCTCTGATTTGAAACTCAGTATTGTTTTCAACATTCTCCTGTTTTTTTCTTTTTCCTTGTTTGCTTATTTACCTTTGAGGTGGGATATGTTTACATTGTTGGTTGCCATGGTTACTGAGACAGGGTTTTTTGTTTGTAAATAAACACTTTTTTCTTTGCATTAAGCGCCTATATTTTATATATATATTTATATATTATACACACACATACCTATAAACAGGACTCTAGGTCTCTCTCTCTCTCTATCTATATATATATATAGTACACCCCATAAATGGTCTTCTCTGAATGAATTTTGCCTAGAATAAATCCTCCATTACCTTTCCATTGTTGCTCTTAAATATTTTTGGGGTCCATCTTACCATAAAAAAAAAAAATCTCTGTCCCCCTATCATAATGTTGACGGAGGCTTTAGTATACTGTACCAGTTATTAGCCTGGTTAGGAGCACATACTAATATCAGACAGAAAAGAACCCCCAAAAAGACTGTACCCAATTTTATACCTCACTCAAATGTAATTATACCAATTTATTAGTCTGTAATTATGCAATTAAGCATTACATGGGCCAGTAAGCTGCCAACTTGGTTTAAAGGGACCAAGTCCCAAACTAGAGCAACACCAATTTAAACTTCTTAAAAAAAGGTCTTTATTGACAATCAAGAGCATATTACAGCAATGATTTGGGCACCAAATGGCACTTTATCAAGCTACATAAAGCACCATTTGGTGCCCAAAACATGGTGACTGATGGCTCTGCTTACTACTTCTACCCCTTACAGGGACTACATAGGAAGCTTTTATCGGCCTGTGTATGGCCAGCTTTATTTCTACCCACAACAGGCCTTAATAGCATTATATCACGTCTTTGATTTGAATAAGTGCCACCATCATCCCAGTGGAACCAAGAGCAAATACAGCCCCCACTAAAAAAAAGCAAACTTCACTAGTTGAAAAGTTTTTCTTCTTTTGCTAGGCTCAGATTAAAAGGTTAATCTTAGCTTAAAAGAAGAAATTCTGTAATTTTTCCTGTATCTGAATCAATAATACGGTATGTGTGAGGTTTTCCTCACATTTTATGGCATATATTTGTATCTGGGTTCAGTTTCTTGCACTTTCCTTGGACTCCAGAAATCATTTACAGACGCTCCTGGGTTTTCTCCTGTTCTGGATGTTCTCATTGTTTATGAGAAGCAAGTTAATGAAACATGATGCAATAGGATTACCATCACTTGAATGTTTAGATACTCGTTATATAGGTATGGGATCTAATATATTTATATAAAATATAGAAGAATACATAGAAAACAGTCTCTGCTTTTACAATGGCTGCATTTTGCCGAGATTCAACACCTGGGGAAAACTGGGTATTTCTGCTCCAGCTGGGCACATTTTTTAACAGCTGCCAAAATCTGTGTGTCTATAGGACTGGAAGTTAAATGTGGGACTTTTTTTATAGTGTAACATAATTTGTTAGTCATAGTGGAGGACCGAAGTAACAAGTCACAATACAGAGCTCAAAAGAAACAACCATCTCTTGGATACTCATCAATATATGTACTCATGATAAATTCTGTCACATCCCTGGGAGAGTTCATCCACAAGAAACTGCAGCTGTGTAATGTGGTCATTGCTCAGGAACAGTGACCTAATGGGAGAAAAACGCTAAATTACACTAACGGGCATTCCAAAGCACAAAAATATCTAAGAAACTTGTTAAATCTTATAATAGATGAAATTCTGAAGTTTGCATAAGATTAATAAATTATATTGTTCTATTTAATTCCTAATTGTCCTCTTTAGAGCAAATAAAAAGCAGGCTACTCTAAGACCAAATATCTCCACTCTTTGTTAATTGTAGCACAATCAAGCTTTGGTTATCCCTTTACACCATGATGCACCAATGGAGAAACACTGAACAGTTTTGGCACCCACCTATATAACCCAGGCACACTGGCATTCTTTGGATGAACACTGAAGAACTACTGTATATTAATTATACTGACCTTGCTTTGCTTTTATTTTTATTAAAGCACAGGTAATCTGAAATCTGCAAAAGAACTATTTTATTAAAGGCTTTAAATGATTCCACTTCCTTTACATAACTTCTCACTTTATAACATTAACAGTTTTCTGTCCCTACACAGGCAAAGCTGTAGCCCTTGCACGTTATACACATTCGCCTTACTATAACACCTCTAACTGTTCTCTCTAATTTTATCTATTACACTGTATTCCGTAGTATATTCCATGTCTCACATAATCCTCAAAATAAATAATGCCAAATTTGAAAAACACTTGAAGCAGTTTGAATTGGAACGTAGGCCCTTCTGTAATCTTACAAAGCATGCATTTTCTGAAGATGAAAATGTTGAACAGTCTAGGGATAACACACTCACAATAATCCTTTCTCTATTTCATCAAAAGCCTGAATAATTAGCGGTCAATGAGTGGGCAGAGAATGACTTAACAAGAAAGAAGAAAGCTTCTATTGGCTGGGGCCCAGGAACAGTTTGGGTTATAGAGTGGGATTACAATCACCCTATTATTCTGAGAAATTGTTTCCTGCAGGAAATGAGGTCAGGACAGTCTCCCGAGCAGTGGGAATTCAGCATCAGAGGCAAAATGAACACTATAAGCAAGATTGTGGTAGGAGTTCTTAACAATATTTTAACAGGTCCCAAAACCTAAACACATGTGAAATATACTGGACAAATACAATTGAAACAATTCTTCTCTGAGTAAAAACTTGGTAAATGCTTTCAAAGGCTGCACTTAAGTTGAAACAAATAGAGAAATGGAAGACTAATAATTCCCAGTGTCACATACTGTGCTTTTCCTATTACTAATCTAAAAGGTATTCATGGGAACATAGTGCTTTGACTCAGTGGACAAGAGGATGAATGCTTAGGAAACAGTACCAAGTGGAGACATTTGTGAGTAATCTCACAAAAATAAGCCGTTAAAATATATTAACCATACATGGAGTTCGGACATACACTGCCCTCCCAGGAGCACTGCTGCTCTCCAAACCAAAAGGTAATATATATTCTGAACAGTTCTGAAAAAAACCTTAGGCACATTAACATGTCTTTCTATGTATTTCATGCATTACAACATTTATTAATCACAATGCCTTTAACACAATACCACTGAACACCAACTATCTGAGTCAATTAGTTATACTTTTACCTCTTGTATCAGTTATTAGTTGCTTTGTATGAAAATCTGTGAAGGGAAGGGAATGAAACACATGTGCAGTATGAAGCAAGGAGGTAAAGGAAGGGTGAATACCTTTTTAAAGATGGCTGCCTGTTCAAAAAAAAAAACAGATAGAAAATGTGAAGTAAGTGTGACTAAAAGTGTGAGTAAATATTTGATTAGGTGAGCCAAAAGTGTGGCGTTTTTGCTAAACAATAGGAGGACTATTGGGGAGTATGCTTTTTAAATTTTTACTTCCATTCTCCTTTAAGCTCTCTAGCATGGCTGCCTATTAAGCAAAGGATAGGATACAAAATCCTTCTGATGACATTCAAAGCCCTTCACTCCACTGCTCCTCACTACATTTCTTCACTGGTCTCCCTGCATGGTCCTGGTCGTCTCCTCCACTCCTCTCAGAGCCTCTGGAACTCTATCCCTGAATCCCTCCGTAGGGAACACTCACTAATTCTCTTTAAGAAAAAGCTCAGCTGTTACCTTCTGGAGCACTAAAACATTATTTTGCTCAGTCCTGCGCTTAAGGGCAAATGCCCATACCTGGTGCACTTTTACCTTCTACAGGGCAGGGTCCTCCTTCTTACTGTGTATCATACCACAGGGCACTTATTCCCTGTGCAGTTATATATATTTATTGTATTTATTTATTATAACACTTATCCTCTCTGTGTGTAATTTTGTATATTGTAAGATTGTACAGCACTGCATACCCTTGTGGCGCTTTATAAATAAAGTTATACATACATACATTCATTATGACCCAGTCCACCATTAGCCTAAACAGCTATAAGGTTCACAATAATCTACACACAAATTCATTCTACTTAATGCCAATTCAAATTCCAGCTCAGTGGCAAAATGTGGAAGCAACAAGTTTTTAAACAGACAAAAAAAAGTATTAAAAGATATAAAACTATTTATGCGCTTTAACACATCCCTTATAAAATGGAGGGGAAAAGTATTGTACATAATGCTTATAAAATAAAACTGTGGCTTTAAAACCAAAAATAAGTCACAACTAGCACCATATTGCAAGCCTACACTAGAGAGGTTTTTGCATTTGAGTTACAAAAAAAAAAAACCAAAACATTTAAGTTGCTAGATCTAGCAACTGACACATGACGGCAGATACATATACAAAACAAGGTTAATGTAAAATAGACACAAACATATTTCAATAACCATAGCAATGAAACACATTAGTTGCTTGAGTTCTACTAGACCAGAAGGAAGGATAAGGGATCCTTATCTCTAGCTCTTTATATTTTTATTTCTTATTTTGCAGTTATTATTAGGCCCACTGTTAAACATTATCATCCAATACTTTTGAGACTAAAGGCCCCCATACACGGGCCGATAGAAGCTGCCGATATCGGTCCCTTGGACCGACTCGGCAGCTTATCTGCCTGTGTAGGGGCAGAAACGAGTGGGCTGGCCGACCGATATCTGGCCTGAAATTGGCCAGATATCGATCGGCCAGGTTTAAAGATTCAGTCGGATCGGGGACCGCAAACGATCGGATTATTTTTTTTTTAACTTCAAGCTCCCAGGTATCGCCCCGCCAAGCGAGCGGATCTTACCGTGTATGGGGACCTTAAGAATCTTTCAGGCAGCACAGTTTACTTGTATTCCTTAAAACATGGCTTATACCGCTTTGCAAGCTTAAAAATACTGTTCAATGCAAGCCTTTTATGTTTACTCCTAAAGACTTACACAATTTATGTTTATTTACACTTAGCGTGTTTGTCAGTTTGTTTACTTGTTGTTTTAAATGCTCTTAACCCACAGCCAGTTATTCTCCTATATTACACAGCATTTGCCAATAATTATACCTTCTCTGTTGATCAGGTTTCTGTAGTGTACTATATAAGCCTGGAACATCAGGCTTACTTTAATCAAAAAAAACTACAGACGTTATGCAGTTAACCAGAAAGATTCTACCACCCCATCTGCTCCCAGAAAAGCAACGTTTTCTAGCATATTTCAGTTATAATATGGAAAGCACACATTTCACTGTTGCTATGAGTGCCAAAAAAAAAAATGAACTTTGGTCAAAGTTATTCATTAAACTTGATTTGTCCCCCAGCCACCCACCTTTATACAGTGGATATAAAAAGTCTACACACCCCTGGTAAAATGTCAGGTTACTGTGCTGTACAAAGATAAATCATTTCAGAACATTTTCCACCTTTAATGTGACCTATAAACTGTACCACTCAATTGAAAAACAAACTGAAATATTTTAGGTGGAGGGAAGAAAACCAAAAAAACTAAAATAATGTGGTTGCATAAGTGTGTACGCCCTCTTCTAACTGGGGATGTAGCTGTGTTCAGAATTAAGCAATGACATTTAAAATTATGTTGAATAGGAGTCAGCATACACCTGCCATCATTTAAAGTGCCTCCGATTAACCCCAAATAAAGTTCAGCTGTTCTAGTTGGTCTGACATTTTTTTAGTCGCATCCCACAGCAAAAGCCATGGTCCCCAGAGAGCTTCCAAAGCATCAGATCTCATTGTTTAAAGATATCAGTCGGGAGAAGGGTACAAAAGAATTTTCAAGGCATTAGATATACCATGGAACACAGTGAAGACAGTCATCAAGTGGAGAAAATATGGCAGTGACATTACCAAGAACTGGACGTCCCTCCAAAACTGATGAAAAGACGAGAAGAAAACTGGTCAGGGAGGCTACCAAGAGGCCTACAGCAACATTAAAGGAGCTGCAGGATTATCTGGCAAGTACTGGCTGTGTGGTACATGTGACACCAATCTCCTATATTCTTTATATGTCTGGGCTATGGGGTAGAGTGGCAAGATGAAAGCCTATTCTTAAGAAGAAAAACATCCAAGCCAGGCTACATTTTGCAAAAACACATCTGAAGTCTCCCAAAAGCATGTGGGAAAAGGTGTTATGGTCTGATGAAACCAAGGTTGAACTTTCTGGCCATAATTCCAAAAAATATGTTTGTCGCAAAAACAATACTGCACATCACCAAAAGAACACCATACCCACAGTGAAGCATGGTGGTGGCAACATCATGCTTTGGGGCTGTTTTTCTTCAGCTGGAACTGGGGCCTGAGGGAATTATGAACAGTTCCAAATACCAGTCAATATTGGCAGAAAACCTTCAGGCTTCTGCTAGAAAGCTGAACATGAGGAGGAACTTCATCTTTCAGCATGACAACGACCCAAAGCATACATCCAAATCAACAAAGGAATGGCTTCACCGGAAGGAGATTAAAGTTTTGGAATGGCCCAACCAGAGCCCAGACCTGAATCCGATTGAAAATCTGTGGGGTGATCTGAAGAGGGCTGTGCACAAGAGATACCATTGCAATCTGACAGATTTGGAGTGTTTCTGCAAAGAAGAGTGGGCAAATCTTGCAAAGTCAAAATGTGCCATGCTGATAGACTCATACCCAAAAAAGACATATTATACATATGGTTTCCAAAACCCCCTTAACTCCACAACAGATGATACCCAAATGTATTAAACCTCTCCTTATCGCAACATAGATCACAACACAAACTTGGTCTCCTTTTCCTTTATCATAACCTTGTATTTGGAAGTCATCTTGCTAAGTTACATTAAATATGTCCAATATAGAAATTGTGTTCATTTCCCCCTACAACACAGGTAATCTTAGAAACCTCCATTGCCATTACTACATTACTAATTCCTCTATCTTCGACAGGGTTATCTTTGACTCTGTCCCCTCCTTCACTTAAAAAATACTTAATTAATACTTTTTCTTCAAGTTTCACCTGCAAGTATTTCTAAAATTTATTTATTTAATTTATTATTCTTTCAACTAACCATTCCATCCATCGCTTTAGTCTATAATAAATGCTGCTATCATTCCCACTCTCTAAACTGTTTGCTAAATGGTACAAGCCTATTTCCAAAAAAGTTGTGTAAAATAGAAATGAAAAAGAAAATGGGATGGCTGGCAAATTATTTAAACCCTATATTTAATTGGAGGTAGTACACAAACAACAAATGCTAGAACTGAGAAATGTTGTTTTCTAAAAAAAAAAAAATTCCTTTTAAATTTGACACCTATTTAAAAAGTTTGGGCAAGTGTCCTAATTTCTTGCATCTCCTCTTCTTTTCACAACACTCTGTAAACAAAACAAGACCAATTTGTGTAGTTTTCAAAGTGAAATGTTGTGCCATTCTTGCCTGATTCAGCTGCTAAACAGTTCGGGGTTGTAAACTGGGTTGCAGCAGAAGCCATTAAGCCACTGAACCAGACATTTAAAGCACCTCACAATTATGTTGCATAATGTATGCGTGGATGTGGCCAAACTTCTTAAGCTGGCCATACACGTGGCGATCAGACGATGTTTCGTACGACCATCGGTCGCACGAAACATCGTCAGATCCGCCACACACCATTCAGGGCTGAATCGGCAGGTAAGGAGGTAGAAACAATAGGATTTCTACCTCCTTCTGCCGATTCAGCTCTGAAGGGAGAATTTTGGTCAGGCGCCTTCTATGGCGCCCGATCAAAATTTTCTAACCTGGCCGATCGGCGAGTCGGCCGATATCAGCAGCTTCCTGCGATATCGGTCGACTCACCGACATACCATACACGCACCGATTATCGTACGAAACGAGGTTTCGTACGATAATATCGGTGCGTGTATGGCCACCTTTAGGCTCTTCTAACAATCTAATCCTTTACAACTCACTGTTTTATCACATTTGCCAGGGCTGCACCCATACTCTGGAATTCCCTTCCACGTTACATCAGACTTTCTCTTTAAACATGGCAGCCTTTGAGCAATTTCTGAAAAACACATTTCTTTACGTTTAGCCTTATCTAGTTTGGTTCTCCTTTCACTCCTATATGATGCACCATAAACCACTGTTACATGCTAAATATAATAGTGAACAACGCATCTTTCACTTTCCTGACTCCTAAACTTGCCCTTCCCCACACCTTACATTTCACACCTCTCTTCTCCTTTCAGGTAATGTCATAAAAGGAATTTCATTGTTCCAACAAAAATGAAGCAGTGAGTATTTTCAAATTACACTGGCTAACAGCCATCCTAAGGCTAATGCTACAAGGAGTATATTCTCGGCAAGCCGAAAAACGCTTGCTGATAATATGCCCCTATGCTTGATAAACTTCCTACCTGTACCCGAAAGCATTGAATAAGCTCGGGTGCAGGCACATGTAGACAATATCCGCCGCAAATGCAAAGTCATGCATTTTTTTGGCGGATACATTTTTGCCTACATGTGCCTGGACAATCGTTTAAAAATGCTCCTACCTGTGCCTGCACCCAATAGCAATTAAGAAGCACAGGTGCAGGCACATGTAGCCGCGTTATCTACCGAAAATGGAAGGTCTTGCATTTTTTGGCGGATATCAGCTACATGTGCCTGCACCCAAGTTTATTTAATGCCATTGGTTGCAGGCACAGGTAAGATGATGTAAGAGCATACTCTCTGCAAGCATTTTTCAGCTTGCCAAGAATACGCTCTGTGTGGCATTAGCCTAAGGCAGCCAAGTTGACACCGCCCCCCCTTGCCTCATGGCAGCAGCACTCCTGTAAATTAACCCAATTAGTGGACTACTTTTTGTCAATACAATGTATTTCTGGGCAAGTGGCAAAATACCCTGTGTGTCACTGCCCTTACATTGCAAGCAGGTCCCTCTTTATATCCTGCATTTGCATCTTCTAACAACAAATACAATCATCTTATTAATGCCTTTCTATCATTCAGGATATCTCGGCACTATATGCTACTATACTATTATATGCTTGATAATAATTATAGTAATGTTAACAAACCTTCCATTTACATCCTCCTTTTCATCTCTAAAGGTGGCCACACACGTAGCAATTTCGATCTTTTCTGGGACCATCAGTATATGGAGGTATAAACAATAGAAATTCTACCTGCTTCTGCCGATATCCGCAGCCTTTTGCAATATTGGTTGCCTCATCGAGCCGCCATACACGCACCAAATATCATACGAAACAAGGTTTCGTACGATATCATTGGTGCGTGTATGGCCGGCTTAACACTGCCAGTCAAAAGCAATTCATGGTCCAACAGAACTGCATAACATAAAAATTCTTATAATGTCTTTATACTACCACGAATTACTAACGATTATGGTGGGAATCACTTTAAGTATTTAAATTGGGTGAAATTTAAGATGTAACAAATAGCCCTTGGTCAAAAGGGTGGGATTTTCAGTTGTTTTGTAACTGCCTCTCATACTACAGGTATGGGACCTGTTATCCAGAATGCTTGGGACCTGGGGTTTTCTGGATAAGGGATCTTTCAATAATTTGGATCTCTATAACTTATATCTGTAATTTGGAACCTTCTGGATAACGGGTTTCCGGATAAGGGATCCCATACCTGTACTAAAATTTAACAGGCCTACTCTTTATGTTCAAACATTAAAGAAATCATATCAGAAACATGCTGCTTACGAGGCTCCATTTTGATTTATTTATATTTGTCTATTTATGTTTGTCTCTTATTTTTGTGGGTATTTCAATTCCTTAGGTGAATTTAAAAAAAAAAAAAAAAGTGAAGATTCTACAGTCTTGCTTTGCAACAACAAGTTTGCTTCCAGACAATAATTGTACTGTAGTGATTACATACAAAATAGATTTTGTTTCCTTAAACAGAAGGAGAAGAGGAAAAACCAGACTTACCTGTTCCTGGCAAAAAACACAGACAAAAATATCATATTTTTTGGCCAGCATGAAATGTAAACATATCCTTGCATGTAGAAGGCCGAGGTGAAAGGAAGGTTATAAAACATTTGCAGGCTAAAAAAGCTCCACACAGTGTATGTATGTGTATATAGCCTGCACCTTTGCCTAGCACCTGTAAACCAGGATTTGTATGCTAATTTTCTAGTGTCCTAAAGCAAGGTTCTTCTATTTTTCATAGTTTCATTTAAAAACGATATCCAGGTTACTTCTATAATTAGTTTATAACTGTAGGTTGTTGCCCTGTTATTTTGCTTTTGCACATTCTGGTTTAAAACCAAAAGGTTTTTGCACTGCCTAAGATTGTATATACTACTGACTGTATCTGTCACAAGGAGATGCAGCTGAATGCAAATTAGCTGTACCATAACTAATTATTGATTTTGTTAAAATTATTAACAACAGAGCTGCAAAGAAATCTCTTAAAAAAAGCATTTAACTCACTCAATGTGTTTAAAATGTGTGCAGTATAACAACAGTTGTTTTATAACCAAATATATAATCTTTCAATAGTAATTGCTAAATCTAAAAAAAAAAAATACCGTATTACCATCCCTCCCAGTTTAATCAGAATCTCATGATTCTCACTGACTTTAATGAGATCTGATGAGATGCAGGTTGTAACATTGTGTCATTGCCCTATGGCCAAAAGTAGTAATGACAATTTAAGGTCGAACACTAAGGCTGATGCTACACATAGCGTATGGCGTATATATTCGGCAAGCGGAAAAATGTTTGCCGAAAATATCGCCATATTACCTGTGCCTGCACCCGAATGAATGAAATATGCTTGGGTGCAGGCACATGTAGTCGATATCCGCCAAAGATACAAAGTTTCACTTTTTTTGGCGGATATCGGCTACATGTGCCTGTACCCGAGCGTATTTCATTCATTCGGGTGCAGGCACAAGGTAGGGTAGATCTAGCATAGCGGGGCGTAGAGCTGGGCGGTATGACCAAAAATTTATATCACGGTATTTTTCAAAATTATATCGGTGTCACAGTATTTGACGGTATTTTTTTTTTCCATGCATGATTAGGTGTTAACCCCATTTACTAATAAATTAGAGAATAATTACTGCAGTATTGAAAATCAGAGTCAGGCAAGCGAAGGATCGGCAACAGAAAGTCGTAAGGTAAATCAGGCAGGCTTAGTTTCCCAGGCAAGGCCGCAGACAACATAGCACAGGAGGAGGCGTTTGATAGCTTTAAATACCCCCCACGCATGTGCAGAACCGGCACAGTCAGCGCGTCGCGGACGTGTGCACTTTGACGCATGCGCACCTGGACGCGCGTGCGCAACGTCCCGCGGACAACAGGACACGCGCGCACGCAAGGAGGCCCCTAGCGGGGCGTATTTTTGGCAAGAGTTTTTCGGCTTGCCGAGAATACACCCGTGTGGCATCAGCCTTACAGGTAACAATGATAAACAGTTTACGTTACCTCCTCCCAGGAGCAGTCTTTCCGAAAGTTACTGGGTCAGTTAATAAAATCAACAAACTAATTAAATTAGGTTTAATGAGTCAGTGTATTGCTAAGAACTATTTCATACTTTCAGCTAATGATCAGTAATCAGCAATAATCATCAAAAAAAATTCTCATAAATAAGGTAAATTCAATAGGAGTTCTTGGGCATTAACATACATCCAATAGCGTACTGGGACTCTATATTTGCACATACCATTTAGGGAGACAATTCATACAGACACTAAAATACCTTAGATACTCTCAAGGTTAAAGCATGCATACCACAACTTCATTTCCATGCAAGTGGCGAGACCTTACATTACAAAAGATATCTGAACTTAACATTTGACGGCAAGTGAGATCTGCTATTTAGTAATAAGGAATGCTCACAGCATACCCCCCAGAACAGGTTTGTGATATTGATGGAACAATGCAAGTTTCATAGGTTTGCATAATGAAGAGTCAACGGGATACCCATTTTGAAAAAAGATGTGTGTGTGTTTGTTTGTTTGTTTTAAGGTGTATAAGTATGACCTGCATTGTAAAGAAGTGAAATTAAAGGAGACGGAAAGGTAAAAACTAAGTAAGCTTTATCAGAAAGGTCTATGTAAATACAGCCATAAGCACTCACAGAAATGCTGCACTGAGTCCTCTGTCAAAAGATTTGTTGTATCTTTGTTTTCCTGTGCCAGAGACACACAGCTCTCTCCTCTCCTGCTCCCCCCTCCAATAAGAATGCTAAGAACTCACTCCCCCCCTTAGGAATGTGGATCTGAGCCAATCAGCAGGAAGCTTCCTCATAGTCTTACAAACTGAGTATGTACACGGGTCTTGGTCTCGGTGCAGGAGCGAGGGCATTATGGGAACTTTCTTTACAGAGCTCAGCGTTTTTTTTTCCTATGAGGCTTCTGATCATCTGAAAAGGAGAAATATGGGGAGACTTAAGGGCACTATTGAGAGAACTGAAGGTATGCTTGCAGCTTGAGATTAACTCTTTATTAGCCTTTCCTTCTCCTTTAAGGATATTTTAGCAGGAAAACAAGATAATGCTTTTGTACAACCTCAAAATGAAACATTTGCCAGTGAGTTTTTCATATTAAATCCTGGGTGAAATAACCAAAAACTATTAAATATAAAGGTACGGATTGAAGGACTTATCTACATACTCTGCCATGCCCTTACTTTGCACGTCATTCAAGATACAGTGGAGCCGAGTACTTAATGCCTAATAAAGGGCCCCTTTGCAAGCTTAGATGCCAGAATGTGTGCCTGGACCCATAATCAATGTACAAAACCAAGTTAAATGTTGATGACGCAATTTATGTAATGCTCTGCATTAAAAATACTATGACTATTTCATGCACAGCTGAGAAAGGAAAAGAGATAAACAGACAGAATAAATGGTATAAAAATCCTTCTAGATAACTGGAGTTAAAAGTTGTGATTAGCAAACATTATATTAGAATAACATTCTGTTCATCCAATTCTTATTAAAAATATTATTTCAAGTGGTTTAATGGTCTGTAAGTCTCATATTGTCCCTGTGCCTCTCAAACTTCCAGTAAATAAGGGGTCAACAGCACCTTAACTATCCCCTTAGTGTTAAATACTGTCAGGTAGTAACATTATCATAGCTGTCAGTCCTCTGGCTTATTATACTTATAGGTAGAAATAAGTATAATAAGCCAGAAACCAAGCAAATCCAATGGTATACAGCTTTTTGCAACCACCCCTATAGTCTTGCAGCGAAGTGTATTGCCACAAAAATCTTCCCTTTTCAGTCTGTATCTTCCTGTAATGAACGTGTTTTCAACAAAAAGATTAATTCCCAAGCAGCTTGTGCCATCACAGCCATAATGCAGATCCATAAAACAACAATCATTTCAAGAGTCTTGCTCTGGTTCTTTGCAGATGAATATACTGCAGGCAGATGGATTTGAAAAAGTAGAATTCCTGTACATTAATGAAATTATACACAGCTGCCTCTGTAAGAGAGGGTGGGTTTGTGCAATGTCTATCTGCTATAAAAACAAGTCCTTTCAAATAGTCTTGGAAAGGAGACACAGGGATTTGAAAGACAAAAGCCTATTAATGTAGTGTATAAAGGCCTATCATCATGATATGCATTAGCAAGGAATAGGGGTACTTCTGTTGCAATACAGACATAGAAATTAAACATGGGTGTGTTTTAAAATAACTTCTTTTTTTCAAAGTTGAACAGCTGGAAATTTTCTGGGACAATGATTCCCATGTTCTTGTGGAAAGAAAGCAGATTTGTGCCAAATAATTGATTGTTTGGGAAAGGCTTGCTGAAATGATTTGAATGCAAAAGCAAACAGAAAACAAAGTGTATATACAGAAAACACTTGTATCATAATGGGACATTATCAGTTCTGGGTTTCTATGTCATATTTGCATTTGCAGAGGGTTATAGGTTACTGCACCATAGGGAAAGTTTAATTTAAAAATAACCAGCTCCTAAAGTGTATGAAAGTGGTCTGCAATTATTTTATTGAAGAAACAAAGATTTTACCAGCAAATAGAATACATATTCTCCATGTAATGGTTCAGTTCACCTTTCATCCCAAAAGTAAACATTTATTTAAATAGCAATTAAATTGATTTTTCCCACACCTAAAGGGAGTGAAATCTGTAGAATATGTTTCCCTGCAATAGTAGCAAGTTCCGAAGGTTTTCCTTGCATCTGCACTAATGTGTGTGCTATGCAGCAGCCATTTTTAGGCACACTAAGTTATACCCATACAGCTAATAATCTAAAAGTGCAGAATGCATGTTAGAGGCTTGTGGGGCCTTGCAAATGAATTCATTTCCTACATATTATATTATATTATATCTTGAATTTGGCATCACCATAACAACTTATTATTGCATACAAACTTATGCAATTGATGACCTTGCTACCACCTTGAAAATTTCCTGTGGATGCCATGTCTGCCCATATACACTGAAGGTGGCCATACATTGGATGATGGATACATGAACTAATTTGCTGCATCCCTAGAATTCAACAGATCCACCATGAATTCACTACTCCAAGAAGAACAGAAAATATTACTGTGCAATAGTCAGTGTGCACTTCATACCAGACACTGCTGGAAAACCTTTTTTCCTGAAAAACCTTTTTTCCATGTAGCTGCTAACAAGTCTGATGGATGCAGGATTTGCTGCATCCCCAAAATTAAATAGATTTGAGACTTGCTTTTTATGTCCCTAAAAGTTTTTACTACGCAGTTCAGTATTTGTATGGGGGTAATAATAATATTCCATCAAACAGGCCTATGCAATCTCATAATCCGTTTCTGCATCTAAAATTATTTAGGCACATTCAAGACACACAAAAGAGGGTATCCAAAAAAATTCAGCTTCCGTGTTGATCTACCAGGGAGATCTGTGGCCAAAACTAATTGCATACTGCAATATAGGAAATATTCCAGCAACCATATGAAAAAATAACCTTATTACAAAACATTTTTGAGCTTTAAATACGGTTTACTGTTCACTAACCTATGTTTATTTGCGGTAAAGTCCACTTCAGCAACATATATAAGAAAACAATGTTCCAAGGATCTTGCAATTTTTGCGAGGAATTCTGTCAAACATTTAACTTGTGTCATATGGGGAAAGAAGAATTTATTTTGTTGTTTTTTATTTATTTATTTATTTATTATTGTTTTATTGCCTTCCCCCGCCTCTATACCTCAAGCATAGCAATTATTTTTACTTTCAATTCTGTACTTCTACATGCCACACAAAAGCATGCCTTACCAAGTGTCCACAAAATGGCACCTTTCTGCATTCAAACCCAAAGTTAAAATTTTATCTTTGACCAAAAAAAAAAAAAAAAATCAATAGTAAGAAAGAAATTGTCACATTCAGATGTCCAAAACTTTGGTCAGATAAAAACCTAACGTTTGGCTAAATACTTCTAAAAAGCTAGAATTTGTCTGAACTCAAATCCTTCTAAAAGTGCTGGGATTCAGCCAAATCCGGAACCGAATCAGAGAATTACCGTTACAGTTAGCTGTGGGCTATTCGTGCTATTTAAACCAAAGAAATTTAAGAAATGTTTCTTTATTAAGGGCTATCGTACCATGCTATTAGCAAAATGAAACCTAACATGAGGCTTTTTTTGAATAGCAAAGTCATATGTGAGCAGTGTTGCCTCCAGGAAGTTTTAGCTAGTGGATGGCCTTTTTTCAAAGTCATCTTGCCCCACTTAGCTCAAGCCTGCATCTCACACACAATAATAGAATAATCTTTACAAAAGCTGTTAGGACTGCACACTGCATTTGCAGTTTTATTAGGAGGAAGTGGTTAAGTTATTCATTTAATTTTGCCAAACTTTCATACCCCCCCCCCCACCCCCACTTGGCCTTTTTTTCTGAAGAGGAAAACAGTGTAGGAGAAGCCCATGACATTTCAAATGCGGACCACTGCTTAGCAGCACCAGATACATATCTGTCTTCAATGATCCAAACTAAGAAAGTACCCATAACAGTGGATAATCAACAGATCTGACGATTCTTATGAAGCATGAGGGAAATACTCGCTGCACTACTACACTCACAGTACACAGAACTAGTATACAATGTACATTTTCATAATAAACAGATTCAGTTACAATAGTTTCTGGCCACATGTTCAGAGAAACGGAATAAGGTTTCTGTCCCCAAAGAGCCTATAGCTACTGGAAATGCATGGAAAAAAGCAACTGCAATTTAAGCATAAAAAGGTAATCACATCTCTTTATTTAGTGCCCCTCCCTTTTAGAATGTAAGCTCTTGCGAGCAGGGCCCACCCTCAAGTGTCTCCGATTTTCATCCAATGAAACTGCAAACCATTTTTGTGAATTGTTTATATGTACATGTTAACTGTTCTGTCTTTTGTACCCCTCTATTCTGTAAAGCCCTGCGTAAATTGATGGCGCTATATGAATAATAATAGTGCATTTGTATTCCCGTAACAACTGCCCTCTCCAAATAAAAGTTAAAAAAAAGTACAATTTGCTTAATTACATTTTAGAAAAAAAGTTAACTTTTTCCATCCGCGTACAAAAAATAACCAAAATTCTGTCTGTCTGTTAATAGCTCTGTTCTAATCTCTACCCAAGCAGACACAGATCATTCCCATCCTAACAAACACTGCACTAAAAAAACAAAATGCTTTGTTTAACACGGCTGTTGTAAGCAGCTGCAAGTATAGAGTTTGGCAATATATTGAGACTGAATGGGGGCAGGGTTGGGTTTCCATCAGACTACAAAGCATGAAAAAGAAATTCTACCCTACACATTTTACTTTGCCAGTGAAATAAGGCAGGAGATCTGTAGCGTGGCATATGGAAACTTCTGCAGAAATGTAAGGCAGCCAGGAAAATGTTAGAGAAAATATAACACCTAACCATGCCTACTAAAGTTCTACCAAGAAGAAAATTAAAAAAAAAAAAAAAAAAATCTATAATACAGGAAACCTGCATGGAAAGTTCGAATGATGGAGGGGGGCTTGGGGCATTACACAAGCATTTTGTTTCTCTGCTTTGTTGAACTGTAGTTTAAACTGTAGTGGATCTTTAAAATGTTTCTTTCACAAGTCAGCTTTATTATTTTCTCTCTTCTTTTTTTCCCTACTTTGTTTCCTATTAAAGGAAAAGTAACACAAATTTTTTTTAAGTAAAAAAGCTATTCTACCCTGCACCAATAAATGCCCTATCCTGCAAACCACTTAGTATTTTAAATGCTTTAATAGAAAATACCTGCTAAAACTTGACTTCCTGCGATATGCAAAGGAAGGAGCTGCATCCACTATGTGACGATTGATCAAACCTAGCCTTCTTTCTGTATTGGAAGGAGTCGGGCTACGCTCGATCAATCGATCGCCGCATAGTGGATGCAGCTCCTTCCTTCGCCGTATCGCCGTAGTTCAATTGGCAGGAAGCCAAGTTTTAGCAGGTATTTTCTATTAAAGCATTTAAAATACTAAGTGGTTTGCAGGATAGGGCAGTTATTGGTGAAGGGTAGAATAGCTTTTTTATTTAGTGTTACTTTTCCTTTAACCATGCTGCCTGGCAGCAATAATTTGCAAATTGCTGGGCACAAACTAAAATGTTTGCAAGGTCTTGAAATGGTTTTGCAAGTCTTACTAAAATACAGTAGTTACTCAATCAAATAGGTAGATGTGTATAGTTGTGTACCAAACTTTGAAACATAGACCTATCAGTAGAACCTGTTGGAAGATTTTAAATGTCAACAGCCTAACCTGACCAAGGAGTCCGCAGACATTTTTAGATGGAGTGCTGACAGGACCTGACATAAAGTAATAGGCTTCCATTCAAGGCTGACCTATTCACACACAAATTGAAAGTCCAGATACCACACAATAGGCCATAAATAGCAATGGTCAAATGCTATTGTCCCGTCTACTCGTGCTCAAGTCTGAACGATCATGTATGACAGGGAATAAAGAGGAAATGCAGCTTTCCTTTCTGTTCTGCCAATGCTCTACGCACCTGCCTCCAAGGTGCATCAGTAGAAATTTCCAGTTTAGACAGATCAACTGCAATGCTGTAGGTTTACAGGATGTTGTTTTTGCATCGTGAAAGCTCTTAACATTAATGTAACACCCATGTAGAGATTCTGCAAACTGGAAGTGACATCAGAAGTGGGCACATTCAAAAGTGTCCGCATCCAAAAATCCTACCTGCAACCCACACAGGATTTTTAAATGTGTAAATATGTATTCATCCACAAAACTAAAAACCACAGATATTTACGAAAGTACAAAACAATTTTTTTTTTGTAAGAAATTTCCAGAAAATGAATCATATTATAACAGCTCCCACTCTACACCATAAAGATTAATGCTATGTGTGTCTGCGTACCATGTTACTACATATGCATAAGATTATATAACCTATATGGCATGAGGAAACCTTGAATTAGAAGTTACAAGGTTCATGCTCTGGGCCCCTCAAAACGCAATGAGTGTGTTTTATGGGTTACAATCACCCATAAAGTAGCTACAGGTACCACCCATCACCATTTAGGGAGACCCCATAATCTCAGGTATGGGATAACTGAATGAATATTAATAAGGATACTGTGGCACACAAATTATATGTGGTTTAATATGGAATACAGCACATATTTACAAAAATGTATTTTAAGGACTGTATTTTTTATTTACACGCAGAAAGAAGTTCTTGAAGCCCAAACGACAAACGCTTTGCTGAATGTTATGGGAATAAATATCTAAAACAAATATTCCTCCAGGGCTAAATAAAATTATGGATTTGAACTACTATTATAAATAATACAGACAAACATGTTTGGTATATTTATAGGATGTACATTTCAAAGCATGATTTTGTCTTTAAGTACAATTCATGGTGGGGCTGATATCATCAAAAATATTCTGTCCTTTGTCTCTCATGGCATCAGCGGTATCAGCGGTATCAATGGTATGCTATGGTTTTAGTATAGCTATATGTCAGAACACATATGTTCAGTGAGGCTGAACACCCCTTAGCTGTAATATTTCAGGTGTCATATTTTCATTAAGTAATAAGTATAGATATCATGTACCTAAGTGTCTAAACCCACAGTAATGTGTATGAGTGAAGTAAATTATATAAGAGGATTTGTTGTTTCTAAATGGTATTATGCAATTTGTATGCGTTTTATGTATATCCTTAGTTTATATTACTGCTGACCAATGTCATGTCGCTAGGGATTAGATACTTCAGTTGTACTATCATATATGTAGGTATACTAGGATCCATTATCTGGAAAACCTGTTATCCAGAAAGCTCAATATTAACAGGAAGGCCATCTCCCCTCTGGGAGTAAATTTTAAGCAAATAATTCTTATTTTGAAAAATAATTTCCTTTTTTCTTTAGAATAACAATAACCAGTACCTTATACATGATCCTAACTAAGTTGCACAAATCTATATAGGTGGTTAAACAATTCTATTGGTTTTACTTAGTGTTTAAATAAATATTTAAATGGATTTTTAGGATGCTGATCTAAATTATGGAAACATCCCTTATCCAGAAATTCGCAGGTCTCAAGAATTCTAGATAATAGATCTTATACCTGTAATTGAAATATTGCTATTTATTAGTCCATGAAAGAAAGTCATCTATAACTAGTGGCTCTATAACTGTGTGGGAGGGGCCTATTTTTGTCTTAAACATGTTGTTCATTGTAGCGTGCATTGCCTATAAATAATGAAGTATAAATAATAAAGAGCAAGGTAACTAATTTCTGGTGCTAAAATTAAAAACCAAGTGCACCAAAGTATCCAAAATTGCCTGTGTGTCATTGCCCTTAAGGTAGGGGTTGCCAAACTGTGGGCTGCTCAATAAGATGATTAGTTCAAAAGAATGGTGGAGCAACCTGATGGACGACAGGGTAATATCTGAGGATGAAAGCATGCTTATGGACAATGCTGGATATCCTTGCAACTGTAAGAATGTAACTGTTACTTTAATACATTTGTAACTTTGTTAAGAGATAAGGGGGATGCAGCAAAATGTTTGACCATAAATATGGCTTAATCTGAACAATTAAAAACCTCTCCTCTAAGGGCTAAAGTACGCAGAACATTTTGACTGTCATCCAAAATGAACTGTAAGTCTGCACAAGTGATTATCACATAAATAAACAGCAATGCCAATACCATGGGTAGAGGTCTCATTCACTCAGTCATTGGCACAATGTAAATGTTCCCCCCACCAACAGCATGTTATTTGCACTGAAATTAAGGAAATTGTGTTGAGGATTACGGTTGCCAATCCGGTAAGAGAGGTGAACAGAAGCTTTTGAATGCTATTGATTTTTATTATCCCCCATGCAGCTTTTGAAGGCACATAATGATTGCACAATGCAGCACCAAACAAATGACTACATCAGCTTTTATTTAGAGATGTCCGGTTATTACACTTTAAGAGGCAACAGTAGCGATGAAAATACTAGAAAACAGACATCTAAATACACAATGTTCTGTATAAAGCACAGTAAAGCAAGGCTACATATTGACATGCAAAGTAATAAAGATAGCACAAACCAACACAGTTTTGCTCTAGCCTCCTCCTTTCCAACACGTAGAATAGGAATATGTGTATGTATATACATATATATGTATGGTATATATGTACATAAATACACACACACACACAAGATAAGAAAAAAAAAACCACACACACACAGCAGTAATCCCAAGCCCAATAGATGATCCTTAAGAAAATCACCTTACATAGACAGCTTCATTGCAATACAATCTGTTCTCTTCCCGACCAGATATACAGTCTGGTGAATGAGAGGCTGCCTGGTAATACTACAATCTCTCGTCCACTGAATACTAAGTGGGATCAGGGTCCCCCTCCCACACATGATTTTTTATACTGCACAATCCAGGCAGAGAGGCTGTAGCTCTGAGACTGTTAGGAACAGATTGTCTGAGAAAAAAAAGCTAGAACTATGTTTATCTGTGATGCTTGTGTAACAGAAAAGTGATTTTATGTACCTTATGTCAGGTTAAAGAGATTGTACTATGCACAAGAGAAATGACCTAATAACAGATATATAGTTGGTGGACTGCAAGCCCATAACCATTTAGCAGAGCAACCTAAAGAAATAAACGTTATACATTAACACTCATTCACAAAGTGTACTACTGACAGTTATTTAATATATTAACACATTGCACTAAAACTCAATCTATGTCTACAGAAGGCTTTAGGGCAGGGGTCCCCAACCTTTCTTACTCATGAGCCACAGTCAAATGTAAAAAGACTTGGAGAGCAACACAAGCATCATAAAAGTTCATGGAGGTGCCAAATAAGGGCTAAGATTGGCTATTAGGCAGCCTCTATGCACCATATCAGCTTACAGGGGGCTTTATTTGGTAGTAAATCTTGTTTTTATTCAACCAAAACTTGCCCCCAAGTCAGGAATTCAAAAATAACTACCTGATTTGGGGGCACCGAGAGCAACATCCAAGGGGTTGGTGAGCAACATGTTGCCCCCGAGCCACTGGTTGGGGATCACTGCTTTAGGGCGAAGACACATAGAGCCTCTAGTAGCAGCTACTTGTCGGCCCGCAAAAAAAGACAATGCTGATCATTTACTGAGAATTGTCTCTACATGTCTTTTAGCAAAGGAAATTCTCAGTATTGTCAATGGCAGGGTATTTTCTGGTGTTTAGTAGCCATGACAAGTAGCTGCTACTAATTAACTCAGTGTGGCTTCACCCTTATGGGAGATAAGCGGTTTATACATGTGTATAATCACCTGTATGTTGTGTACAAGCATGCTCCATTACTGCTACACATCAGGTCACAAGCCCTGGTTAGAATGTTATTCTGACAAAGGTAATCAGTGCTTGTCAGCATCTTATAAATTGCTATAGAGAACAAATTACTGAATACATGTAATGTGCAACCTCCTTCTCAGTTACTGAGCTAGTGCATGTTGGCCCGACTGCTAGAAGAAAAAAAAAAAAAAGCTTTGTGAAGAACTAAGCCTTTAAAGGTTCTTTCTAAATAAAGGCAATCCATAGCAATATGTTTGTCATCAGTAAAAGGGAAAAAAGTATGTGATTTTTTTTTTTACATTAAACCCTGGGCAGTAATTTGTTACAATTAATAAATCTGATTCCCTGGTGTATAAAGAAAAAATATATATGGCTTTTGTTACTCCTAGAGCTAAACAGGAAACGGAATATATTCCACAGTATGCAACCCCTCACCATTCGCTATTTGGGGGGGTTATCTATGAAGGGGGAATCTAATTAGCTACCTTGCAGGCACCAAACATGGAGAACCACACTTGGATATAAGCAACATGAGTGATGTATAATAAATTAAAAGGACATTTCCAAACAAACTTTACAGCTAAAGGATATATGGAGTAAATGGATGGTAAATGAATTAACAAAGCCTATGAAGAATTACGCAAATGCCGACTTAAAGGGGTACTCCACCCACAGAAATTTTTTTGGACAGCCAAAACTGTAATTCAAAGCAACATTCCAATATACATTCATTAAACAGTAAAATGGCATTGCTAATAAATGCAATATAAGTCTGGCTGTTTGCAGTCTCTAAACTCCTGGCTCTGTAACTCCTGTTTTAAAAGTTGTACCCATAGAACAAAAAGGGATAAACAAATACTGCTTTTAATAACAGTTACATTTTAATACCACTGAAAATCTCACACATATTTCTTTACTTATGCAAAAACAGTTTTTGGGTAGATGACCCCTTTCTATGATCAGAAGACAATGCCAAAGTCGATCTTAAGTTTAATGGGTCGATGAGTCAGAACACCAATAATAACTCTCACCAGAGAGACAAGCTGAGAAGAATGCCCAAATGCAGTTTACACTCCTAGCAATGCAGGTTATGCTCCCACTAAGACAAAGCAGATTGTATAGAGCACACCAAGATGCCAATCAGCCATGCAAGATGTTCTAAGTTGCCCACGCATACATGGGCAGAGAACAATTCCTGACAAACATCAAGATATCTCCTGCTGAGTATAAAAAAAGGAAAAGAAACAAGGGCAATTGCTATGCAATGTTTGTTCTTTTGTAAAAAGCCTGGAACATATTTAACCTAATGCTAGTGCACATAATGATATAACCCACAGTGATGTGACTTACAGGAATGTAACATGCAGAACACTAATAACACAAACTACTGACGAAGTGAAAAAACATGGGGAATGATATCACAACAGAATGCTTTGACTTTCAGGAATGTAACATGCAGAACACATACAATATAGCACACCTTATAATAAAACATTTACCTTGCAGACAAATATTAGAGCAAGGAATATAAATGCATGGTGAGTGACAAAGAAGCACATGGAGCAAACTACAGAGCAATAAAGAGGCTCTCCGCTACAATGCAGGGTGGGGGCAGGCACAGTGCAGAGTAAGCATGCAGAGCACCATAGAAACATAAAAATACAGCGACAGAAAAGAAAACCAGTAAAATAGAAGAATTATATGATATAGATTTATTACAGGAACAGTAATACATTAAAAGGCAGATAACATCTGCAGTATAACAGTTTTACTTACCTAGTGCCATGCCTGCTTCCAGCACAATGATGTAATCCAAGCACAAGTGCAAGTTGACATCAGTCTTGTTTCACAGAAGCCACTTACTGCTGGAATATATAAGGATTATTCAGTTAACTATACTGCAAACTGTTGCATCTATATCATCAACACAAAGCAAGGATTACGTCACCAAGTATTTCACTTGTACTATGTCAACGAGATAGAACATGACCTAGAATAACAGACAGACTCATGCAATACAGCACTTACATGCAGAGTGTTCTAATAAGCAGAGAAATTTCATGTAAATTGATATACTATCATGTAGTATGACACATCTTAAAATGTTTACAATACACTAAAAAACAGTCTAATCCTTCACTTGAAAAGTAGTGAGTGTGTATTCACAAAACAGCCCATTGAGGCAAACTTGCTAGCTCTGGTCAATGTTCAGTTTTACAACTGTGAAAGTCTATATGCTTGAGTATTTTAAACGTACATACAAACACATACTGTCCACACAAAAAATGGAATACATTAGATCAGTGCTGTCCAACTTCTGTGGTACCGAGGGCCAGATTTTTTCTGCCCTATATGTTGGAGGGCCGCTAACAGAAGCCAGTTTTGACCTATCCACTTTTTTAAACCACACCCATGTTATCACAAGAGCTTTTAAGACCATACCCACATTAATGGTGGTATAGGTATAGGACCCATTATCCAGAATGCTCGGGACCAAGGGTATTCCGGATAAGGGATCTTTCCATAATTTGGATCTCCATACATTAAGGGGCACATTTACTAATCCACGAATCCGAATCACGAATGGGAAAAAAATCATATTGGAAACGAAAATTTCGGAAGATCGCAAATATCACGAAAATGCTTACGGAAAAATTGTATTAGTCACGATAATATCGTATTGGCGATCCGAAAGTTACAAAATTTTCGTACCGAACAATTGTAAACAACGGTAAAACCTTTCCGATTTTTTCATGCAAACGTCCAAAAAAGTTGTGTGCCGTACGAAAAAGTCGTGCGGACGCCCAAAAAAAATCGGCGAAAATACGCTCGGAGCGTTCATGCTTTTGTAAATGTGCCCCTAAGTGTACTAAAGAATCAATAAAACATTAAACCCAATAGGCTTGTTTTGCATCCAATAAGGATTATTTAAATCTTAGTTGGGATCAATTACAAGGTACTGTACTACAGGTACTACAGAGAAAAAAAGGAATCAGTTTTAAATTTCTGAATTATTTGATTAAAATGGAGTATATGGAAGACAGGCATTCTGTAATTCGGAGCTTTTTGTATAAGAAATCCCATACCTGTACTGCAGCAAAAACCCACATGTTTGGTGCTCACTCTAGGGATATCACCCTTCATTCATAAGAATTATATGAGGTCATATTAAGACATAACCATAAATCGATATGCCTCTCCTGTGGATAGCACAGCAACCCCCAGCATATAATTATACACCTATTTCCAACTGCTAACAAACTCCCAGAACAAATCCCTGCCAGGTTCACCTCCTATAGGTAGCATTGGGCAGGCAGAGTATTAGATGCATTAGATCAGGGATCCCCAACCTTTTATACCAGTGAGCCACATTCAAATGGAAAAAGTGTTGGGGAGCAACACAAGCATGGAAAAAGTTCCTGGGGGTGCCAATAGGAGCAATAATTGGCTATTTAATAGCCCCTATGTGGACTGGCAATCTACAGAAGGCTCTGTTTGGCATTATACTGGGTTTTTATTCAACTAAAACTTGCCCCAAGCCAGGAATTCAAAAATAAGCACCTGCATTGAAGCCACTGGGAGCAACATCCAAGGGGTTGGGGAGCAACATCCAAGGGGTTGGGGAGCAACATCCAAGGGGTTGGGGAGCAACATGTTGCTCCTGAGCCACTGGTTGGGGATCACTGCATTAGATGATGCATTTAGGTTTCTATTGTTTTGACAAGACAGCCAGGCTTGGGTCCAGCATAAAAAAAATCATAAAATCACAGTGGCTGTAGGCATTTTTCTGGTCTCTCTAGATGTGCTTCCAATATTGAAGAGTGAAATTTTACAAAAAACTTGCTGGCAATAGTGGAAAAGGCTTGTAATTTATCTTATAAATGACCACCTAGATTGCAAGTAGAAAGACTAGGAAAAGATAAGAGATTATTTAGATATACCATGTATGGCCCTTTTTGACTGGCCAGGACCCCGACTTCATGCCACTTCCTTTGAACTGTCAGGCCACCCTCTCTGCTTGTAATGGAATTATGAAGACAGTAGGAGACCTGTTGGGTCATCTTCAGTTGCAAAAAAAGGAATTCACACAGGAGTTCTAATTCTGCAAATGCCCAAAAGCCTGTCACTACATTGCACCTCAAAAATCAAGAAAGTTCTGCAAGTTCTTTCTGTCTTGACACAAGAACCAAAACTCCTGTTTAGTACTGCAGATCTGCCTTTCACTGTAAGCTTAGTGGCTCCCACTGAATAGCACTGAACAAAAACATCTTGGAATATTGTTATGGCAACAAAAAACAGTCATATGGAATCTACACAACCCACACTAGATTTCTGATATTATGTTACAAATACCAGCTATATATTTTTTCTCATTTACTTCTATAAAAAAAGCCGCTTCCACATCCCCAGGGCTGTCAGGTTATAGTACACAGTCTCAAAATACAGGTATTATGTTACCTAAGGCAACAGTTTAAACATAAAATACACTCTGGAACATCACACCATGTTTGTACATGTCATGTTTATGCTACGCTGCTCTTTGTAGCAGTGTACTTTTATCATCAGAAGACAACTCTTCAGACCAGTTATATCAGATGCATCAATGGTTATTACTAGCTTACATTACCACAGGACAGATACTGGTATGCGGGATGGGGCAGGGTTATATTTTAAAGGCAAGAGTAATACAAGACACATAAATATCTATTTAGGCCATAACTGCCCTCTTTCACACAGGCACCAAAAACAGGCATATGAGAAGCAAAATTGCTTCTAGTTCTTCAGCAAAAAGGGCCCTAATTCAAGTGGAAGCTAATTAAAGAAACCCATAGGGAATTTCCTACAACTATAACACATCAATTATAGACAAAGTGTTTTAACTTCCTCTAGACATTGTCACAACATCCCCGATACAATTTTGCTGTTAGTAATTTTAAACACCCAAAAAGGGGGGTACTGCAATCTATAGCACCTTCTAATGGAGTAGGAGAGTACACTAGAGGGTACACTAGAGAAAAATTGTTCCTGTTTCTATTTAAATTAAAAATATATTTGGCAAAAAGGTACACAAGTGTAAAAAAAAATTGTAAGATTAAACAAATCCTTTACTGTCCAATTACTGAGATTTAAATAGAGTTGGTTTAAAAAAATGAGATGAGAGGATGAGAATTTTAGCAAAAATATATAATTACAGACTCCAATTAGTCTTAGACATTTGTTTCAGTTGATATTGAAATAAGAACTGGCAAAAAACTGGGAAAGACCCAAAGAAGGACAGTGCAATAAATTAAGAAAATGGACATTGTGTCCAGAATGACTAGTTTTAACTAAAAAGTCTGTATTAGATTTGTTCCCCTTGAAAAAATGCAACTCAAAGGGTACTTGACAGCCACTCAAATACATACCTACAAGTAAGGATGAAAACTATCCCATTTAAAATGCCCTTAATAGAAGGCTGCATATATACTACAGGAAAGGAAGCTCTATAGTGATATTAAGGGCATTTAGAAAATGCTTTATTGAGAGAGAGTAAGCCTAAAACTTTCTACTAAAAATTAAGACTAAGCAGTACATCCATCTGTTTGTTTTTTATTAACACTGGAGGCTTTTGCAAAGACAAGTAGAACGAAATACTAAAAACTAATATGGCTAGAAATACTGTATCAGCCTATAACACAGGCCCACAGGCCTTCATAGCTGTTACAGGAGCTGCCCGTCTTGGATTTGTCAGTAGTGCCAGTGACACTGCACATGCTCAGTGTGCTCTGGGTAGCTGTTGAGAAGCTAAGCTTAGGGGTTGTCACAAATTATCAAACAGAAAATGAGGACCACATCAAATATAAACTGATAAGACAAAGCAGTGCAGTTTGCACCAGAATTTCGGCTGTAGTAGTTACTGTAGAAAAAAAAACTGGTTTTAGCCTCTCCCAACATATTGTAGTTATGAAGTTATACCACAATAATAACATAATTACACCACACTCTCATGCTGAGTTACAACTCCAAAACAAGGGCACATATCCTAATTTCTCTTTGCTTGTTTGAATATCTCACCCTGTTTGATTTCCCTGACTGTGGCCTGTCAACTATGTTTAATTGCCTGCCCTAATCTCTGCCTAAAGTGACCTTCTGTCCTAATTCCTGATACTGCTAGCTGCTTCCTCCTCGTGCTCTCCTGGCAGACTCAGTTTACTGGCGAGTGCTCAACCTGAAGAGAATGGAGAGTGCTGCAGATGAAAATCATATAAAGGGAGTAACAACACCAATCAGAAAGAGCCACAACATGATTCCCTGTTACAACAATTCTTAGCCATCATTTTGTATTAGCCAAATGTAAACTTTGAATAGCTCCCAAAAGTCTTGCAAGTCAAATAAACCTGCTCATTGTGGGTACAACATTTAGGGGTTATGTACTTTTAAAAGGCACAAGATCACACCATCATCATTAAATAAAGTAAGGTGCTATACAGTTCTTCAAAAAAGTGCAATGCAAGGGCTTGATCATTTCCAAGAGAAAGAAACAATGGATTTTATATATTATACCAAACATGAAAATAAAATAGCATTTTATCTAGCCTCGAATATATTAATAACACCTGTACATATAAATTCCCATCACCTAATTTGATTGACTCTCCCATTGTGCAACAGCCTTAAATAAAGTATAAAATGACAAAAAAGGAGTTATCTGACTCATTTCACAGGGAGATGGGGAGGACAGCTGACTCAAAGCCAAGTGAATTGGAAATAAAGAGATGGTGGGTGGACTAAAAGCCAAGTCAAAACGGAGGGAGGAAAGGCAGATCCTGATTTCAGTATGGCATGGATATTTTAGGTTAATAAAATAAATGTTATTAACATTAATCAAAAAGTATTTATTTTTTATTTGTAAACGTTGTTTCCGCCTGCCTGTTTATATTCTCTGGCTGAAATAATTAAATAGAAACTTTATCAGTAATGTTTTATGGTTCGAGAAGGGATTTATAAATACTGCTCAGATGTAATTACAGTTACAAATAACTTTAAAGCCACTGAAACTTTTTAATTAATGTGAACAGGAAAGTTGCGTAGAAGAACAATTTTTGGGCGAAGCAAAGACTTTTTGGGTGGCGTCCCCCTTAAATGGCCGGAACATGCGTTTTTTTTTTTGTTTTTTTTCTTTTTGCAGCCATTATTAGATAAATAGCATAATTAGTGTATATGTGCACCAACATTCTGCATTACAGTATCTAGACTTTATAAATTAGATGAAGTAGCCAGAATTAGTCCACCTAGAATTCCCATTTGTTTGCTATAGAAAATCATACCCTAGCAACTAGCTAACCTTAGAAACCGCAAAAGAGAACATAAAAAGTTAAATCATTCAAACCCCATGTAAAAAATCATCATCTTTTATTTAAATAGCAGCACTAAGATGTGTATTGCCTCAAGGGGGAGGAGGCTAAAATAAGTTAACAAACATAAAAAACAGACCTGAATGACCCTGCTCAAAAAAGCTAGCCAATAGTGAAAGATTGACCATAAATTGTACAATGATACCACTGTATACAGACTATACAGTTCATTTTAATGATGACTACTCCATAAAAATGAACAGACAGAAGAGGGAAGAGGTAAGAAGAGTGAAGTATAAGAAAAGTGAAGAGAGAAAGAATAAATATGCGGTTTTAGATCTTCAGATTGTCACTATCTTTCTGGTGAAATTATGCTAATGGCCATACTACACAGGCAAAAAGCACTAATTCTTCTGATAATTAATAGAAGTGCAGTCCTTAAACCACCAATAGTAACAGAAATGTTCTTTAAATCCTCCAAGCAGTTCACATTGAAGGAGAGGGGACATCCTCCTGATAGATTGTTGGGAACAATAATGCATCTATAATATACTACATATACTATATATATAATATACTAAGGACAACACTAAGGGCATTATTCAAAACCTATCAGTCTTAGTAGCAGAAAAAAAAAAACAGTTAAGGGCTCTGGCACATGGGGAGATTCGCGGGCGACTAATCTCCCTGAAATGCCATCCCACCGGCGAAAATGTAAATAGCCGGTGGGACGGCATACGTGGCGGCGTTTCCTCTCAAGGCAACTTCTGTGATTTCACGGAAATCACGCCGCCGCGTATGCCATCCAGCGATTTACATTTTTCGCCAGTGGGATGGCATTTCGGGGAGATTAGTCACTGCAAACAGGGAGATTTGTCACGGGCAACTAATCTCCCCGTGTGGCAGAGCCCTAAAAAAAAGCTGTGCTATTAAAGAGATACTTATGTACTTTTTATTTCTAAATTACACTGTTTACATAGCAAATAATATTTATTCTTGAACCAACAAATGTATTTTTTTAGTTGTAATATTGGTGTGTAGGCAGCCATCTCAGTGCATTGTGTCTGAGCTTTCAGAAAAAGCCAGTGCTACACATTAGAACCGCTTTCAGGTAGGGATGCTCGGAAGCCACTATTTTGGGATTCATCCAAACCCGAATCCTTTGTGAAAGATTTGGGCATATACTGAACTGAATCTGAATCATAATTTGAATATGCAAATTAAAATAAGAAAGAGGGCAAAAAAGAACCGTGAGCAGTGTGCAGCAAAAAATCGATCGAATTACATTTGCGGCTATGGGGCAGTCGGTTCGGGGGCCGACGAGCCGATGCGGTTCCCGATCCGACTGGATTTTCTAACCTGGCCGATCGAGATCTGGCCAATTTCAGGCCAGATATCGGTCGGCCAGGCCGCTCGGTTCTGCCCATACACGGGCCGATTAGCTGCCGAATCGGTCCAAGGGACCAATATTGGCAGCTACTATCGGGCCTTGTATGGGGACCTTTAGCAGTTAAGTGTGTCTGAAGTTTATTAGAGCATAGGTCACATGGTTGTCTAGCCCCATGTGAAATTTTAAAATAAAAACTAAATTTCAATGCAGGATTCTGCTGGAGAAGCTCTATTAACTGATGCATTTTGGGGGAAAAACTCTGTTTTTAGCATAGCTTTGCTGTGTGTAACTTTGCTGTGGTGTACAAAAATAACTTTACCTATTTTGAATTCATCAGAATGTGTACTTTACAAAAATATATGGTTTTCTGAGGGTCTCTGTATAGTTTGGGGGTGTTACAGCACATACTACGCGGACAGGGGGCTCTGTGTGCAAAAGCTGAGTTGGCAAGCGAGAAATCCTTATGCGCCATTTTCATTTTGGGTTCAGTACATACCACAGACTTTGGTATATCTATGCACATGGGGCATCAAACTGTTCAGCAGACCTTAGGTGTTCCTATTTGGGGTGATTTGCCTTTATCTGATCTTTATCAAGAAATTGTGAGAGATAAATGCGGCAAATTGCAACATTTTTTATTTTATGTCATACAAATCTGCAAACTTAGGAAAGCTCTACGGCTTGGTACTTTGGAGCAAAAAGAAATGTGTACCCATTATAGATTCGGGGCAATGTGTACTTTTCAAAAATATATGGCTTTCTGGGGTGAGTGTACTTTCTTGTAGCTTTATCGCACATAAAGGATGTAAATGTGTTGATTTTGCAGGAGCTGAAATGATAGATCATATGGGGGTATGTTCCCATTGGGGCCCCTACATGCCGCATATTTAGGTAAACCTATACATATTTGGTATCAAACTGCTCAGTGGACCCCTGTTGTTCAAATTTATGTGTTTTATCTTGGTACCTAACACTATGTGGGAGATAAGATGCTGCAAATTGGAAGCTTTGAGGGGATTTTTGGAAATGTTATGAAAATTGGCAAATTTAGGAATGCTTTACAGCTTGGTACTTTGGAGTAGAAAGACACAGTTACCCATTTTAGATTCGGGGAAATGTGTACTTTCCAAAAATATATGACTTTCTGGGTGAGCGTACTTTTTACTAGCTTTATCCCACATATAATGATGTAAATGTGTTGATTTTGCTGGAGCTGAAATGACAGAAATGATAGATCATATGGGGGTATGTTCACATTGGGGCCCCTACATGCCACATACTTAGGTAAACCTATACATATTAGGCATCAAATTGTTCAGTGGATGTTTTATCTTGGTACCTAACACATTGTGGGAAATAAGATGCTGCAAAGTGGAAGCTTTAAGGGGATTTTTGGAAATGTCATCAAAATTGCCAACTTTAGAAAAGCTGTGCGGCTAGGTACTTTAGAGAAGAAAGACATGGGGGTACCCATTTTAGATTCGGGGGAATGTGTACTTTCCATAGATCATATGGGGGTATGTTCACATTGGGGCCCCTACCTATACATATTGGGCATCAAACTGTTCAGTGGACCCATGGCATTCATATTTAGGGTTTTTTATTTGGTTACTTTATGACCTGTAGTAAATAAGATACTATAGACTGGAAGCGTTGAAGTGATTTTTAAAAATTTCACAAATTTTGATAAAAACGAATAACTTTAGTAAAGCATTGCGACTTGATAGTTTGGAGTAGACAGACAGTTGTGCCTATTCTGGATTTCACAGAATCTGTTCTTTCCAAAAATGTACAATTTTTAGGATAAACCTTCTGTTAGTGAAATTTTTGGCCTTGAACAGCTTTCTGAAGCAGTACTGCTGGGAGTTTTTGACCCATACAAGTGAGAAATCTCAATAAAACCATATATATTTGGTATTGGCACGTTCAGGAGACATGGGACTTTCCAAATCAGTTGTATATTTGTGCATAAAATAATTTCTGTTTCTAGTATGTGTGTTTATATTATGGAAAATTTGTGTATTTTCTTTCCTTTTTAGACATTTAGAAGCCTATATCTTGTTACAGAAGTGGAATTACACAAAAAAATTCTACCATATTTTGAAAGCTTAGGTTGTCCTGAAAAAAACAATATATTGTTTTCCTGGGTAAACTAAAAGTCCCCCCGAGGAAAGGCCCCTAAAGTGAAACAGTGCAAAATGTTCAAAAACTGTCTGGCAATACAAGTTCCGCTTTGACCAAAACAGCTGGCAGTGAAAGGGTTAAAGTTACCAGGTGTATGCAGGGAAATGAACCAAGGTACTGACAACAGCAGGTTAAATTTAAAATGTCACTAAACAAACTCTAAATTCTTAAAGTGTAAAATTCCTTTTACAAGCCAGTAAAAAGGGTGCAGCCCAAAGCAAACAAATGGCTAACTAGGGCTACTGCAGAGAACAGCAGTAGTCAAAACACCCCTAATTGCCTGTCAGTTCTTTCTATAGCAAAGTATTAGGATGTGCACTGCCTACAGTAGACACTGTTGGTGACAGGATTACACAGAAGCACTCTCGTGTTTTTGAGTGGTGTCAGCCCACCATTGCCAGTGTCTGCGATTGACAGAGCACTTCTAAGGTTATTGGTACACACTGCATTTTAACCACCGGCAAGTTACCTGTCACTGAGCTGGTGACAATGTAAACATGAGCTTTTCTGACTGAAATATGCCCCATGTGCACAGTGGATGGATTGTGTAGGATTGAATCGGAGGGATCTCCCTTTCCTCTGCCAACGTATAACTCAGTGTGTACCATTATACCATTAACCTTAACACTATATTAAATGATAAGAAAGCCTTTTAATTTCAAAATCTCTAAAACTACTTTAAACAGCCCCCAAAATGACATACCACTCCCTGCACTGATGTCTACGAAACTGAAATATGCTGTATAAATAAGTTACTTCCTTACCTAGCGTGAAGCACCCCCCTCTTTAGTATACTAAGCCTTCTTTCTCCTTTGAATAGGAAGCTGGCCAAAGATCTGTCTACTACGCATGCTTGCTGTGTCCTTCGCCTTGCCTACTTTTTCAATCGCAAATAATTCTTTAATTTTTTTTTTTTTTTTTTTTTTAATTCTTCAGCTAAACAGGGAAACATTTAATCAAAATTACTCAGGTTTGGTCCTTTCAAAGTAGATAGAATACAAGTATACAACTTCATCCCTTTCCTGTTAGTTGTTACTTTTGTTAGAGGTCCATTATGCAAAAGGATTAGCTGTAATCTAATTACCTACCTCAAAAGGTCCAAACATGAAGTAGCTTCACTTTCCCTGTTTGCTCCGTTTAGCTCAAGTAATAATAAACAGGCAAAAAGTATGTCCAGCAACGGTGCTTTTCACTGAACTCATGTTGAACAATCGGGTACACTGTCAGGGTTTGTACAAGTATCACTATGACTTCTGAATTGTAGTATATTATATCTGTGGCTTAAATTCTTAGTCTAAATGATCTAGCCATCTGGTGAGCCTAGTATCAAAACATACACACCTATTTGACCAGACAGGAGATCAGAGGACAGAACAATTCACTGGCTCACAGGCAAACGGTAAATTCTGGCTCATTTGAGTAACTGCCATTAACAAAGCAGGTTAATAAATTACTCAGTAGAAACTACAGATCAGCATAAACAAACATGCGGTAGTCAAATTCTTTCCCACTCAGAACACACCATATCTGCCAAAGGCAATATAAATGATCACCCTTAAAATTGGTTAAGATATATTTCTATCAAGTGAAAGGAAAAGAAATTGAATTCACTTAACAACACTTTAGAATTTCCATTAATGCACAAGATGTACTTCAGAATTATTCCAGAGAAAGTTTGCATATTAAGTATTTTATATTCTGTACAACCTGGCTTTTTACATAATAAAGCCGCTTTTAAAGTTTTTGTTTTAAGAATTAAACGTAAAACAATAATGTATATTTGGCAAAAGAGTAAAGCTTTTATACTGCACATTTCACAGTAGTGTCACTCACAGAAAGTACTTTTGTTTTAAGTGATACTATTTGTGCCAGACATAAACATAATGGCAGTGATGTTTACTTATGGGTCCCAGAAGAGTTTAGAAGCCCACTAAGGCAGTGGAACAAGGGGAGATTAGTTGGCCGCACAGCTACAGCAGGCGACTAATCTTCCCAAAATGCCTCCCTACCGGCAATAAAAATTGTCAGTGGGAAGGCATAGGCAGCACTTTTTTTTCCAAAGTTGCCTGAAGTTTCCGGCTTAGGAAATTTCAGGTGACATCCCGAAAATGAAGCACCACATATGCCTTCCCACCAACAAATTGCTTTATTGCTGGTGGGAAGGCATTTTGGGGAAATTGCCTGAAATTGGCCAGATATCGATCGGGTAGGTTAAAAGATTTAGCCGGATCGGGGCCGCATCAGCTCGTTGATGCGGCCCCCAAACCGACTGTGCCCATTGCTCCCGTTTTAATTCAATTTAAATCAAATTAGCCTACATTTTCCCGATATCGCCCATCCCTAGGTGGGGATATCGGGAGAAGATCCTCACACATGGCGACCTCGCCAAGCGAGCGGATCTTAACGTGTATGACCACCTTTAGTCCCAGTTAAATCCAGAGCAAAAATACTACATATGTGTAAGGATGTCAACCCAAAAATTAAGTTTTTGCCCAATAAAAGAAAACATAATTTTAAGCAACTTTGCAATATACATTCATTACAAATTTGTGATTATACAACAGACCCTGCCACAGTGGAAGCTTACAGTCTAAAGTCCCTATGAAATTCCCACACTATGGTCAAATTTATCACAAACTAACGAACTGTTGTGTATGTTTTGAAGTGTAGAAAAAAAACAAGAGCACTCACAAGAAACCCATGCAAACAAAGGAAGAAAATACTAATTTTTTTCAGATAGTGTCCAGACTGTAACTGAACCTAGTACTCCAATGCTGCAATTCTAGTCACTGCACTAAAATACGGGGTGAGGGTCATCATGAGGTAAAAACAATTTGCAAATAAAAGACGATACAATTAATTGCAAACCATTTTTTGGCCAAACAGAATCACAGGATTACGAATCAAGAAAGGAAACATTCACAAATGCTTCTAGTAAATTCATCCATGCAATGTCTAACATGCAGAGTAAGAATAAAATCTACCTGGCCTGCAAGGTGTTAGGAAGCAAAGAAAAAGGACAGAAGATTACACGTCACTCTGGGCTCTCATACAAAGTTGGTGCCGTGTGCTGCTAGGAACCCCACACAAAGATGGCCTGCATTGCAAAATCTTGCATTACTCTGTAGACCTAATTAACCGTGTCACTTCTTAATTCAATCACATGGCATGCATCACTTAATGCAAAATAAGGCTATCACAAGCCCAAAGATTTTACACTGCTGGAGGTGAAAGGATGTCCTTGTTCTGCATATAGTCCTAGATATAGCCTATCTTGCTATGGATTTTAGATTGTAAGCTCTATGGGGCAGCCACCTTTTGTCTCTTTGTGCTTTTTTTTACCCAGTGGGTTAAGCTCTCCTTTAAAAAAGCAGCTACTACTTTTTAAAAACTTGAGAGATCTCATAATAAAAGTCAAACTGGTTAGCAATTTAATGAAGGTGTTTGTAAGAAACACTCTTCCCAAAATCTACTGATTACTGATCTACAGTAAGTGGCAGATACCATTCTACGTTTTGGCCATCCCTTCCATAATGTAACTATTCACCAACAGAAAGATCCCATACTAAGAATTAAAATGTTGATGGAATAAATATATGTATTAAGCATATTTCCCAAAACTGCAGACGTTTTCATTAATCTTTGGTTTGGTTCTATAGCAAAAAAATGTTATAAAGCATCCAGTCCTCAGAAAACAACTCAAATAAAGGCATATGGGCAATTAACCTCTACCACAGTTTACTAATATTTTGCAAATGCAAATGCTGACACTGCTATCAAGGCGCACTGAGGCACTATATGGCAGAGTTTCATACAAGTCAATAAAGCCACTTATTTATTACCACTGATAAATTAATAAAAGGTCCTGGGAAATGTAAAACCTTCAATTCAGCTCTAATTATGATATCCTGAATCAAAAGTGTACTTATGTAAAAATACTGTATTTCTGTTATCAGACTCCTGGGTTTTGAGGAATGTATCCAATGAAACACCTAGGGGCAGATTTACTAAGACACGAACACTCGGAGCGTTTATTCTAACGCTCCGAGCATATTTTCGCCAAATCTTTTGACACCCGCGCAACTATTTCGTGCGCTTGCGCCAAAAAATCGGAAACATTTTCCCGCTGTTTACAATCGTTCAGTATGAAAATTTTGTGACTTTCGGATCACCAATGCGATATTATCGTGACTATTACAATTTTTCGTAAGTATATTCGTGATATTTGCGATCTTCAGAAATTATCGTATCCAATCCGAATTCGTCCCGTTCGGGATTCGACCTCGCGTTTTCATGAATGTGCCCCATAGACTGAGTTAAGTGCTTGTAAAGCTTTGAAAAATGTGTCCATATGTACTTTTATTAAAACCATCTATCATTAGGTACAATGTTTGCCAACATATCACCTACTCCAACAGTGAGTCTTAACTAAATGACAAAATACTGTTCATCTAGCAGCGGGTGTTGCCCTCTATGCAACACTTAATTTTTCTTAACACATTCTGAACATGTTTAGTATCTGTTTTTTTTTTATATGCACCAACACATTTAGGGTAAGAACCCAATCGAAAGTTGCACGCAGTTTTCTTCTGCAGGCAACTTTGTGTGACTTTGGAAATCAAAGCAATGCAAAGGGCTTTTCAGCTGTGACTTTTATTGTTGCTAGTGGAAAGCCTTTACCAAGCGGTTACTCGCCCCCGCAATAGCAGAGATCTATCGGGGGGCAGTGGGTTCTTGCCCTGAACCACACTTTATAGAGATTATACATCAGACACATAAGTTCCCGTCCCACTGAGAGAAATGCTTGGCAGCTGGGTATTTTTAAATACCTTTATAAGAGGCATTGATGTTGTCATATTAAAATTATTTGGGGTTGTTTAATTTGGAAAATACTTTTATTCTACAGCTTTTTATGACTGGGTGACAGGATTAATGTACATTATAATTTTGGATAGAACTACAGTTAATAGCAGTACAGTGGCTCCCAGCATAGAACATAAATTAAACACAAAGATGGGATATTTGCATTGTCTACATTGTAAGCTGTTTTGGGGAGGGATTTCTTTACCACCTTAATTGTGTATTCATTGTTTTTGTATGTATTCTTGTATGCTTAAGGTATACACCCATTTAATGTACAATGCTGCAGAATATATTGGCGTTTTATAAATATGTGTAAATATTAATAAAATTGTGCTCGGTTCAGTAATTTTAGATTACATAAATAATGGGGAAAAAACAGAGGACTGCTTGTTCAAGAGTCCCAGAGGCTCAAAACACTGCTACTATGTATTGCCCAAACAGAAAGTAGCAGCATTATTCTCGCACTGTCATATGGAAACAGTTCAGAGGATTGCCTGGATTATATACTGTGTAAAGCATGAGAAGAGCTAATAAGCAAATTTTCTACTGCATGGGTGCAAAACAGCATTAATGTTGTCTATGATGTGACATTCAGTGATGACACTGATAAGATAAAAGACTGTGTTCAATGTCAACAGATGGGAGCTCTACCATATAATTTCCATATCTTCTGCTCCTGGGCCATCTCTGCAGAGCCCCTCTGTATCCTCAAACAGCTGCTGTTTCCGACATTCCCATTCCTCACCTCGAGGCCAAAATTGCTACTATCATCCTGTCATCTGCTGTCTATTCCACTCTAATAGATGTCACATGTTGGAGTCAATACTTTAACAGTTTCACTACAACAGCAATTGTGCACAATTCAATAACAGGGTATGCAAAACACACAAAGCTGACTATTACTAACAGATTTATAAAGCCCCAACATATTCTGCAGTGCTGTACAATGCATGGGTTTATACATTGAACATACATAATTACAGACAAATAAACCAATAAAAAAACAAAGGTGAAGAGGGCCCTGCCCAAGAGTTTACAATCAAATGATGCACACTCAATATGCATAAATTGTCTCTGCTGCATTGCTATAATCCTATACTCATATCTCTAATATCGGACAGTACAACAATGCATTTGGTTTCTTCCTGCTAGATCATTTTATGACATATTGTACTTTATTTTTAGTAAGTGTAGTATAACAAATCAGTTTGCTTTTCAACTTAAAAAAAAAAAAGTAAAACGTGAGGAAAAGTGTAAAGTGATTATTAAAGTAACATGAGCAAAAATCACACAGCTTCCAAAATGTTTACCATTTTAGTTAATTATTTACACTTAGAATAATAGTTAAGGGACCTGTGAATCTCATTTGCACATAAACAGTTATTATCTATGATCATGCTTTAAAGGTAAAATATTTTAATTACCCTTCCAATGATAATTATCGCATAGACACTGCTTTGGTCTGTCAAAAAATATTGCTGGCTTTCAGGGAGCAATCTGAAGTACCTGAGTTCTATCTTTTTAATTCCCTGAACTGCCGGCCACAAGGAGCCCATGCTGTCCAGCAAAAAGACAGAAAGACGGCCTCAAACAATTTTTTTTCTGTTTGTTTTTATTCTGCAGCTCTTGCAATGTTTGAGTGATGCCGACGAGTACTTAGCAAGTCAGTTGTGTAGGTGCAAAGCCACAGCTAAACAGTAAAAATAAGGAGTGTTTGGTAATTGGCAAGGCTAGGAATACAGTGCAGTGGAAGAGGGAGGGAAACAAAAGTATGGGGGTGTGAGAAAGAAGACAATAAAGGCACAACAAAGAAAATAGAGGAGGAAACAAGAGAGAGCAGTGAAAAACAAGAGACAGCAAGAGAGAGAGAGAGAGAATGAGTTTTCCAAAAATGGGGTAGAGACACTGAAGAGGCATAGTACTGACAGATACTGGGGTGAGAATGCTGAGAACTGACAGTACAAGAGTTCTGAATTCCTTTCATATTACTTCAGTCAGGCTAAGAAACTGAAAGAATAACTATTTTTTTTTTTACTTTAGTTTTGCGTGGATATAAATACTGCCTAAGGAATGACATATGAAAAAAAAAGGACATAAAAGAAGTACAATTGTCTTAGGGGAGTGTGAGAAGCAGAATACATATCCCAGAGTAACAACTGGTAATGAAGAAGGGGTTTGAATTGGCTACAAAAGGTGTTAAAGGGGATGGCATTTATTTGACACAGCAGAGCCGGAAAGATACCAGATACCTAGAAGAACACCAGTGAGCACAGTTTTAAGACAGGCAGGAAGATGCATATAGTAAGAGAGATTCTGAGTGTGGACAGAGCATAAAGCAAAGGCAAAACACAGTGTGTGATAAAAGGAAAATGGAGTACAGAGCTCAAAATCCTAATATTCTTAAATGTAAGGGAACCTTTAAAAATCTCATCTCATAAAAACAATAAATGCGAATTGTTATGTTCAATGGTCAAGTCCACATTGAATTGAACAATAAGTACAAGGGATTAGTGACAGGGACATCTGTCAGGAACAGATGATAAGCCCTAGGAAGGGGGTGAGCCAGAGAAGCAGCGGCAAGACAGGACTACAGTTCCCAGAATGCCCCAAGGGAGTGCCACGGGAAAGGAAGACAGCTGTCTAAATAAGCAGACCATTTATTTAACTTCTATACCTGTTTAACAAAATGCTGTGTCTTGTGAAAACAATATAACAACACAAAAATGTTAACTATACAAGTTGTTTTCTATGAGATGTATGGTCCATATTAAGGTGGGGAAGATGCTCAATTTTAGATTGTATGACATGGATATAAGCAGTAGAGCAGTGAGTTTCATGTAAGGACAAGAAAAACAAACTGCTTTCTTATCTACCTAAAAGAGAATGGTCTTCAAAACCATATCAATCTCATACTATGTATAGTGAGGCACTGTTTTTATTTCCACAAGAAAACAGAGTATGCAAATACCTTAAATGTGTATTTCCAGGATAAAGAATTTGTAACACTTTGGTTAGCAACACGCCAACAAGTGAACGTAAACAAAACAGTGGGCAATAATCTAGTTCTTCCTTAAAAAGAATCATATAAAAAGCCTACAATTATTCAGATGCATGAACGTCATTGCACAGAACCCTCTCCCACACATAGATGGCAGAAAAAAAAGATAAAGGCATCCAAGCCTTAAATAAAGATCTATATGAATGAGTATTCAATACGTGGGCAAATATGCAAGACACACTTGACCTTAGAATATGCTTAATTATTTAGGAAAATTCATAAGGTCTGGTTAAGCAATCATTTTGTAAGATATTATAGTGTGGTGGCGGATGTTTCTATTATTTGTCAGCTAGTGTTTCTAGGTAATGGAAACCAGCAAAAAAAACAGTAGATACTGACAACCAACAAAATCTGCAACAAATACCTCCCCTTCAAACAGTACACACAGCAGACTGTATTTGCAGTACTTGAGCTCTATGAAAGGACATGGGACACGAAGATTAAGATTTTATAGTATCAGGAATAGAAGGTGACTTCTCACAAACATTTATCACCATCCTGTTTCAGTCACTCTATCAAATAAACGCCTACGTACGATACCAGTTCCATTCTATTTTCTGGTTCTTCAAGTAACAACACATTTTTCTAATCCTCTCGAAGGTCCCCAAACTCTTTATGCAGTCTAGGACATACAATATTTGCCAGCATTTAAACTCCTGTGCAGCATGTTATTTAGTTAAATGGAGAGTCGCCAGCGCTGAAAGACGGCTTTACTTTAAATGACATGCTGCATGGGCGCATTCAGACTTGCACTTACTTGGATTGCCGGTCCCCTCGCTGTCAGTGAGCCGCAGACTTCGTAAGGGATAGCGATTGCTAGATTCCTACACCGATTTCATACTGCCCAAGAGTCCCGCACAGTTCGCTTCACAGCTCAACGTTTCTGATTTCACAGACACAGCCCGAAGTCCCGGATCGCTACTTACCCCTCCGAAAAGACTGTTAACTCCAGCCTCCTTCCCTCCTGTCTTACAGAAAACCGAGCGCTACAAGTCTCATCACGCGAGAGTGCAGGGTACGAGAGTGCAGTAGCAACTACACGTAACGCAGTGACGCCTAGTGGGAGGGGCTAGCTGGCGTAACAAAGTCGGAAGCCGCTTGTAGTAAACCTGTTTCCTTACCTCGCACCTACTACTTCTGTTGGAGAAGGAAAAAAAGAGACAGAGATGTCACATCGTTGTTGTTGGTTTCTCCCCACGCCCTCCGCCATCTCTATTCCCAATTTCTTTAGAGTTTCAACATGTACTAGGAATCAAGAAGATAATTTGTCCGGGTTGCCAACTGTATGTGCCGCCAAAAGAGTCACTTCTCCCAATATGACCAAAAAGGATTTGTGCAAGCTAGGGCTAAATTAAGTTGTCATGTTTTTTTTATTTCTTTTATTCCATGTTTTATAATATTATTTAAGTTACCTTTAAAGGAGAAAGAAAGGCAAAGTCACTTGGGGGTGCCAAAATGTTAGGCACCCCCAAGTGACTTTAATCGCCTACCTTTTACCCCGTGCTGGTGCCCCTGTACGGAGAGAACAGCACCAGCCTGGGGTAGCTGCAGTGCTTCCTCCTTCCTGTCTTGCCGTGCGCGCAGTAGAGTGAAAAGCCAAACTTTAACAGAGAAGTCTGCATTTCACTCTACTGCGCATGTGCCGACCGCTGACATTTTCGGAAAGGGAAGGAGGAAGCGCTGCGCTCCAGTTACCACGGCTGGTGCTGTTTTCTCTGTTCAGGGGCACCAGCCCTGGGTACAATGTAAGCGATTAAAGTCACTTGGGGGTGCCTAACATTTTGGCACCCCCAAGTGACTGCCTTTCCTTCTCCTTTAAGGCTAGTGCCACACTGACTACGCTTAAAAAAATCATGGGGCCCCTCACAACAAAATCTTCTGGGCCCTCCTCCCATGTCCTGCCCCCAATGGCCCCTCCCCCAGTGAACCCTCCCATCTGTACAAAGGGCACACAGACATTGGTAGCCAGGGGTTATGTTCTGCATTGGTGCCAGGGCAGGGGCCCTCTAAAACATTGCTAGCCAGCCCAGGGTCCCCTAAAACATTGCTGGTCCTCCCCCAGTTTCCTCATACTATGTCCTGCTCCCCGCTGCATCCTGTTCCCCCACTGCTTCCTTCTGCTCCCTCCCACGTCCTTCAGCTCCCCCAGCATCCTCCTGCGACTTCCTTTTCTCCCCCCCAGTATCCTCAAGCTCCCCCCCCCCACAGGGTGCTCCTGCGGATTCCCCCCCAGCATCCACCTGCTTCCTCTGGCTCCCCCTCCAGCTGTGTTCTCTTGCTATGTCCCCCGGCTCCCCGCTGCATCCACACTTTTATAAGGTTGCGCCCTGTGAGTACTGACGTCACACGTACACATGGGGTGCAACCAATCGAATTACCCGCTGACCACCAATGACAGGGCCCATAAAAGAGGGCCCGAGCTAAAAAACTGTATCACGGCTGGGCCCCCTTTAAAGCAAGGATCACTCGGGCCCGGGACAACTGTCCCCACTGATGGCGGCCCTGCCACAATGTTCAGATTTTTCAAGGTTAGGGGAAGATTCTAGCAGGCCTGTGGAGTCGGAGGCAGTTTTGGGTACCTGGAGTCGTAGTCGGCAAAAAATGAACCGACTCCGACTCCTACTAAATTTAAATGGGAATATAAAAATAAAGCAAGTTTAAATGTCCCAATTCACAAACAGTCATAATTAATTACTTCTCTGCTATAAGAATAAAGCCCAGTGCACGCAGTGCATAAACTAACACATTGAGTGACCATGAAGCATGCTTTTAGTTGACTGTATGCTTCACTAAATACATTAGCATATTAAAAACAGAGGAGTCGGAGTTGTGGAGTCGGAGTCGGAAGTATCAGAAACTGAGGAGTCGGAGAATTTATCTACCGACTCCACAGCCCTGGATTCTAGGCCTGCATTTATCCGTAGGCAGAGAATCCACCTAGTGTGGCACTAGTCTAACAATCTGATGCACATCTGCAGAGCTGTCAAGTCTCCTGGATTAATTGGGAGTCACACAAAAATATCACCAACCCCCAGAGCTCACAAATTCTCACTGCATAGGCCTACAGGATATTGGCGTGACGATTACGCTGATTCATCATTTTTTTGCAGCAAACAAAGTGTACTTTCGTTGGCGATCTTTTATTTTTAATTTTTGCTAGTATCACTTTTGCGAAAAACCTGAGCACAACAAAATGGCGAATTTTATGTAATCTAAAATAACTACTATTACACTAGTAACTACTATTACATTGTTAAGATAAAATATTATTAACACATTAACATCTGGAAATGAAAAATCTTTAAAGGACAAGGAAAGGCTAAGTCACTTGGGGGTGCCAAAATGTTAGGCACCCCCAAGTGACTTTAATCGCTTACCTTGTACCCCGGGCTGGTGCCCCTGTTAGGAGAAAACAGCACCAGCCCGGGGTACCTGTAGCGAGCGCTTCCTCCTTCCTGCTTCGTTTAGCTGCGACTATACGATAGGCGCATGCGCAGTAGAGTGAAAAGCCGACTTCTCTGTTAAAGTTTGGCTTTTTCACTCTACTGCGCATGCGCGCGCACAGAAGGAGGAAGCACTGCAGCTACCCCAGGCTGGTGCTGTTCTCTCTGAACAGGGGCACCAGCCCAGGGTAAAAGGTAGGCTGATGTAAAATTATGACAATTCGCCTATTTGGGTGCAGCAGAAGCAGGCACACAAAAGGCAAATAATGGAAAGGCTGCAAAGAAAGCTAAGGAGAAAGTTTCTGGGGTCAGCTTTGAACTCAGCATCCTTCAAATCTGTGGAGTGATATGAAGAGGAAGGACCCAGACAATGTCATGCAGGTGCAGTGGGACATGGAAAGCAAGTTGTTAAATGTTAGCCCAAAAATGTTTATGCTTTTTGGTTAAAAATGTGCTACAAAAAACATGTTTGTCCCTTAAGGAAGACAAGCTGCCCAGAGCAGGAGATAGTGGCAGAGAGAGGAGCAATAGCATGCACCTAGTGCCCCAGAGACACGCATTGGGGAGAATGTAGAGGCAGTGGAACCAGGTGAAGGTAATTCTTTTTCACATGGAAATATATGTTAATATCCCAGCATGTATATTGTTAGGAGAGCTGTAATAAAAATGTGCAATACTGATGCTTGCAAAAATGGATTAGTAAAGAGCAGTGTAACTGGTGGCCTGCAGGCCCCATGCGGCCCTACAAATGATTTTTATGGCCCCCCAGTATGCTGAGAAGCTCCATACACTTCACTATGTGACATCATCATTTTAATTAAATCCGGCCCTCCAACATGCTGTATGACAAATGATTGACCCACTACATGTAATACGCTGGACATCACTGGATTGGTACATGTAATGCATTTGGAAATCTATGTATCTATCTTTAAAATGTGTTGGGATGTAAGATTTAATGAAATTGAAAATACATTCCTTCTATTTATTATAGAACTATGGTTGGATGATATCATGGACCCGCCCACAGTGAGCCAAATGAGCCCTACCTCTGAAGGTAATTGAAAAATATTAATATATTCGTTGAATTTTTCATTTAACTTTTTGCCTCACCCTCTTGAACTTCTATCTGCTAATGAACCACAAAAAAAAAACACAACTATAGATTAATAAAATGCAATGTCTAAATTTCATTGAAATTCTAATGCCAAGGCGAAGCAAGCCTGGGAGAGTGTAGCCATGAGGCTAGCAAGGAGCGCACACAGGAGGCTATCCAGGAAGCTGAACAGGAGGGAGCAAGCCAGGAGCCCGCCATCACACAAATGTGGCTAGTGCTACAAATGCTCAAAAAACGGTGGAGACCCTAGAAGAAAAAAATGACAAAATGTTTTTTTTTTAAAAAAAAAAATTCAAAACAAAGTTTGACAAATATATAAACCTGTTTTCTAAAATATGGTGTTTTTTTGTTTTAATAAAATATTTAATGGTAAATATACTTTAGAAATTATGTACACATTATTGGATAGTGTTGTAAAGTGTGAGGAGATTTAGAAAAGATAAATGTTTTGAGACACAAAACAATCATTATGAATACACTCTCTTGTAAGCTGCAGTAAGAACAAAGTCAGACGCTGTTGTTGGACTGTAACAATAATAAGCTATTTCTAACAAATTGCAACACAGGGGTTAACATTTCTAAGTGTATTAATAGCTGGACAAACAGTATATATATAGAGATATATTAATGGAAAGCCCTTCACATCGCTTTGGAAATCCAAAGTCACAAAAAGTTTCCTGACTTCAGAAAAGAAACAATGCGAAGGGCTTTCCACTGGTGACTCCTATTGTTGCCGTTGGAAAAACCTTTCTGGAGGAGTTTGTCGTCCGCAGTTGCAGAGATCTGTCGCAGGCAACTCAACCGCTCCGTGGGTTCTTATCTTAAGAGATGAGAGACAAGGGTGTCACAGCAGTTTTTTTTAAACTTGCAAGTCTTCTCTTTAGGGTTATGGCAGTGGCACATGGGGAGCTTAGTCGCCCACGATAAATCTTCACCATTGCAGGCGACTAATCTTCCTGGTGTAAATGTAAATCACTGGTGGGATGGTATATATATCGCCTCGCCCTTGAGGCTGATTTCAGAAAACCGAAGCGTTGCATATGCCATCCCACCGACAATTTACATTTTTGCTGGTGGGATAGCATGTCGGGGAGATTAGTCACCCGCAATAGTGAAGATTTATTGCAGGCAGCTAATTTCCCCGAATGCCACTGCCCTTAGACACATGGAGCTACTGGTAGCAGCTACTTGTGACGGCTACAAAAATAGACAATGCTGATCATTTGCTTTTATCAGATGCAGTTCTCAGTATTGTCTATGAGAAGTGCATTCTGGCATTAGTAGCCATGATAAGTAGCTGCTAATAAGTAGCTCCATGGATCTTTAACCTAACTGTTGGATATGATTTTCTTTCCAAAGAAGTGAGCTGCAATTTGATTGAATCCCTGTGACTAGTTCTCTAATCTGATTGCAGCTTATTTCTCTAAAGATAAATCATGTCCAACAAGTAAAGTTGAAATGGCATGTATCATTAAAGATGCTGCATGTACTTCACCACCATTCCTGTCTGCCAGGCAAGGATACTATAAAAGGGTGGGGGTGAAATCACAGAAAAGAAAAAAAGGAATGCAGGTTGAAAATGCGGTTAAGGGAAATTGTGGTGGAATGAAAGATATGAGGCAAAACTCATGGGCAGCTGATCTATTTAGAGGGTACAGCATGAAGCCAGGGAGTGGTTCTTTGTAACTTCTCCCTGACTGTGTTTTCTTTGCAGATGCCAAGAAAGATGCCAAGGCACAGTTCTATATGTATTTTCCCTAAGTCTTATGGCACTCTGAGCATTTTCTCTGCCAATGTAAAAATACTGCTTATATTTGCATTTTTTGCCCAAAATCTGCCCTATGTGTGTAGTGAAAGGCAGATCACAGTCATTTCTGCACACATGGGATGGATGTGGAACAGGTTGGCATTTTCTCTGCTAGTGCTTTTTTCCCAGCTGATGAACCACAATGTCAGTTTAAAGGGACAATAAGCAAAAGGAGGAGTTTAAATGGTACATATTGCCAAAGATATAAATTGGAATTATTCCCATTTGAAAAAAGACTGTCTGCAATAGGAACTATCAGCAATGTTACCAGTTTGGGCCTGTGCTGCTTCCTTTACAGTCTCATGTGAGTATATTGAAGGATTCCCATCTGTGCTTGTTTTTAACCATTAGCCCCAGGGGGGGGCTGATAATTTTATTGTACAGGGTTCCATCATTTCTAATTGGCAGCCCTGCATGGCCTAACTGTCCATATTATTTATGGCATAATCTGCTTGCCTACCAGTCTCTTAATGTTTTTGGTTAACAATTCAGTTCTCAATCTTGGTGTACATCTCCACCAGAGTGTAAAAAACAAAAATAAGCTTAAACAAAGCCACCAGGAGAGAACAAAATGCAGTGCTTGCTGCTAAAGGTGATTTATTCACACATGTTTCAAGCAACAAAGGCACTTTATCAAGTGTTACCTACTGCTGTCTACAACAATTACTTATACATACAAATAATGATATCACTATGGAGGCGTGACCAAGGAAAATGTATAATCAAATATCCAGGTGCCAGTGGAAGTCCTTAATACTCAGATTCAAATATCCAAGTGCCAGTGAAAATCCTAAATACAGTCCTTAAAATAGTCCTTTGAAAAAAGTCTTTAATTCATTCAGTGTGCAGGGTTACACTAAAGGTACTGCCAATTACTGGCCTACCACTGATACCACTTGAAAATACCAAAAAAAAAAGCATATTTCAATATAGGAAGAAAGACTTTCAAATTAAGAATTTCAGTATAAGGAGGAAACAAATACATAAGGTACCCTGATACTCTTACCATTAGCTGTACTTCTAGTGTATTTATTCAGATATATTCTTTAATTTCATTACGGGGCAACTATTCATCTGAAAAGGAAGAGGCTCATATTATTATATAATGTTGCAATATTTACATTACATGGTTAGAGAAAACATTTTATGCTTCAACTATCATTCATACCTTTTGGACTTAGTGTGTCCAACTTTTTTATCCAAAAGGCTTCTCTTTGTAATAATTGTGCTTTTGGATCACCCCCTCTTAATAAGGGATTCACTACCTCAAGAACCAACCATTTTAATTGTGACTGGTTATGATTGGCTTGACACAGACGTATCTGTTGGAGTGCCTTGTTTAAAATTACGAATGTAACCCCCGATGTTCTTTAATCCATTGTTTTATTGCCCTTGCTGTCTGGCCAACGTAACACTTACCATAGGGACATTTAAGTAAATAGACCACATTTTCTGTGTTACAAGTGGCATAATGCTTTAGTTTCACTGGGGTACCGAGTGTAGGATGACAAACCCTCTCCCCTTTTATATTAGAAGTGCAACATATACACTCCAAGCAGGCAAAGGTCCCAATTTTTCCTATAAATCTTTGTGTTCCTTTTTATGGTGGACACACTTCAGAGGGGCTTACAATATCTCTTATTCTCCTCCCCTTAGTATAACAAAATAAAGGTGACTTTGTACAGCAAAAAAAGTACAAAAGGTGGTGTGATATGTCAGTCTCCAATAGTACTTCTTCCACATACTTTATATCCCTTCATCGTGTGGAACAGAAGTATAAGGGCTTTGAATGTCTATACTGCACAAAATCACATGGCTACTGATATTCAAATTGGGCAAATTACAAAGTAAATCTGTAGTGTCTTTCAAGCAGGTAGGTATTTTATTAACAAGGGGCTGGAGGAAACCATCCACAAATTAAGATAGTTTTAGTTCCAATAAAGATCCCACTCCTGAAACAATTGATCTGCCAATTGTGGACCACAATTGATCCACAACACGGCAACAAGAAGTTATGCCGCTACGTTTCCCTGCTCTTCTGCTTCATTTCTGTACCAAGTCTCTTTAACCTGCAAATGGGGGAGGATTAAGCGTGTGAAACCAATGCTGTGGTCTTAGCAATCTCTTTCCTACAACAACTAATGGCAGAAAAGGACTAAGCCCTGTGACTGAAACCAATGCCTTGGTCAGGAGACACTTATCCCAAGAAATGCTAGCATGCAGGGAGGTGCCAGCCTTTAAAAATATTACTTGAAGTAAAAAGTTAGGACCACCATATGGGGTTTACCTTGACGTGGTATGGTGGCTTGTCAAATTTTATGATCATAACTTTGTAACTACATGCACATGCATGGATACTAAATGACTAGTGAAACGGGACCAGGTAATATGCATTGATCAATCCCTCTCTCTTTTGTATGTTTGTAGTTAAGTTGGCCAGAAGAGTTGCACTTCCATTGTACTTATATATTTCGCTTGTGCTCCCACAAGCCCCCTTTTTATGTAAATAAATGGGGAATCATCTTCTCCCCTGCCTCTTTCTGTCGGGGTTCCCCAAGGCTTTGTGCTGGACCCCTTACTATTTTCTCTCTATACCTCCTCACTTGGCAAACTAATCAATTCTTTTGGCTTTCAGTACCACCTCTATGCTGACGATACTCAGATCTATCTTTCCTCTCCTGATCTCAACCCAGAGCTTCTAACTCGCGTCTCTTCCTGCCTGTCCACTATCTCCACTTGGATGTCCCAACGTTACCTTAAATTAAACCTCTCTGAGACTGAACTGGTTCTCTTTCCCCCATCCAACGCCCACATTGTTCCCAAGGTATCTATAACGGTTAACAATTCTACCATCACCCCATCTTCCCAGGCCCCGTGCCTTGGGGTTATCCTTGATTCTGCCCTGTCCTTCACTCCTCATATCCAATCACTTATCAAATCATGTCACTTTCACCTAAGAAATATCTACAAAATACAATCATTTATCACCCAAGATGCTGCCAAAATTCTTATTCACTCTCTTATAATATCTCGCCTGGACTACTGTAACTCCCTATTAATTGGCCTTCCCCTCCAAAGACTGTCCCCTCTCCAGTCCATAATGAATACTGCTGCCAGGCTCATACACCTCTCCAACCGCTCCTCCTCTGCCGTGCCACTCTGCCAATCCCTGCACTGGCTTCCCCTACCATCCAGGATACAATTCAAACTAATGACTCTCACATTTAAAGCAGTTCATAACTCTGCCCCACCCTACATCTCTGAACTCATTTCTAGGTACCATCCAACCCACTTGTTACGCTCCTCTACTGACCTGCTCCTCAACTCCTCTCTCATTCCCTCCTCACACGCTCGCATTCAAGACTTTGCAAGGGCTGCCCCCCTTCTCTGGAATTCGCTCCCACAAACTATCAGACTTTCTCCCAATCTCTCTGCCTTCAAGAGATCTCTAAAAACACATTTATTTAGAGAAGCTTACCCTAATCTAGTTTAGCAATACCCTGTGCCACACCTCTCACAACTCTGGTCATGCCCATTCCCACACCTTGTGTCTCAACCCTTTCTCCTTGTAGATTGTAAGCTTTTTGGGGCAGGGCCCTCTTTACCTCTTCTGATGAAGTGGCTTTGGGCCACGAAATGCGTCAAGTTGGGGAGTTTCAGCTCTGCAATTTTGTAATATGTTTTTAATGGAAGCGTCAAATAAAGGATAATTTTATTTTTACAATCACAGTAGTCCTGGCGTGCTCCATCCTACCATATCCATTATTTGTTGTTCCCTCTTTACCTCTTGTATCGGTTATTGATTGCTTTATATGTTACTCTGTATGTCCAATGTATGAAACCCACTTATTGTACAGCGCTGCGGAATATGTTGGCGCTTTATAAATAAATGTTAATAATAATAATCTTCACGTCAAAGAAGCACCGAACTTCTAGTGGCATGTATGTGCTCCACCGCAACATGCACAAACATCTTGAAAGATGGGTATTCACCAGATGCTACTCTACCTCCTGTTTCCCGGTCCCAGCTATGCCAGCCTCACAGGATTTATAGCTGTCAGTGCTCTTCAAACACACAATGCCCTGGTCACCATGGGCTCCTGGGAATGGTTCAATACCAGGATTTCATCAGAATGAGGCACCTGCTGGAATTAACCCACAGTAAAAAATTTTCTCACAAAAACAGGATAAAAAAGTATGAGGTGGGAGTCTTGGGGGGTTGGTTTGTGGAGTTTTATGCTTGCTATTTCCTGTGCTCACATGTCAGCAGAATATTAACCCATGAGTGACCACTGCCATGTGAGGGTCAGGAAAATGAAAATGTGGAGCAAAGTATAAAACATGACATCCAAGGACCATCTGGCTCCTACCTACTCAGTGGGCTCAGGCTTTATTTAATCCTTAAGGTGGCTTTATCTCTGCTAAAAAGCTTAGTCTTAACAATGCCTTGATTGCCATAAGGCTCATTATTAAAATTAAAAAAACACAATATATCATCTCCATTTTACCAGAGAATTATTCACCCTGGTGTATATTTCAATTTTTAAAAATATGTTATCTGTTCTATGGATCTATTTTACATGACCCCCAGAGTATGTGACATACTTTGGATGAGAACATCTTTCAGCTTCCACCTAATGAAGGATGTTCTGAGGTTAAGATAATAGAACCCATACAAAAATAATAATATAACTTAGGCTTAACAAGAATTTGGCTGTTAAAGGGATTTGGTAGTTTGTAGCTGACGGGCCAAAGGCTTGACATCCCAGGTGGGTTTGCAAAAACTAACTATTACTAATCTGTGCATTTATAAAAAGAAAAAAAAAAACCCAGCAGGAGCCTTCATGGTTTTGGGTGTCCAGAATGGCCTTCGTCAACAAATTTCTTGGCCCAGCTGTGTCCATCAGATGGTTACCTCACCTTACCACTTTAATTGCAGCCACATATTAAATACACACAATGCATGACTAATTAGCAGTATATTTAGATATATGGCAGCACAGTAAACATATACTTACTATTACTTGAACGATAACAAATTGTATTACATGTATGGGACCTGTTATCCAGAATGCTCAGGATCTGGGTTTTTCTGGATATGGGATCTTTCCATAATTTGGATATTTATACCTTAAATCTCCTAAAAACCATGTAAACATTTTTAAACCCAGTAGGATTGTTTTACTTCCAATAAGGATTAATTATATCTCAGTTGGGATCATGTATAAGGTACTGTTTTATTATTACAGAGACGTTTTTAAAAATGTAACTATTTAATTAAAATTGAGTCTATGGGAGATGGCCTTCCCATATTTATGAGCTTTCTGGATAACAGGTTTCCAGGTAAAAGTCGCATTCCTGTAATTTAGGCTATACCATGATCAAATTGCGGTGCCACATATGCCATCCCACCGGCGATTTACATTCTAGCCGGTGGGATGGCATTTCGGGGAGATTAGACGCCTGTGACAAGGAAGATTTGTCTCTGGTGATTAATCTCCCCATGTGTCACAGCCCTAAGCAGTGGACATGTAAGGTTAATGTCATACCAGGTGTATGGCGTATATTTTCGGCAAGCTGAAAAACGATTGCCGAAAATACAGCCATACGCCTCCTACCTGTGCCTGTGCCTGAAGGAATGGAATACGCTCGGGTGCAGGCACATGTAGCCGATATCCACATAAAAAAACTAGAGAATGCAAAGTCTCCTGTTTTTATGCTTATGCACAGGTTAGTTAAAGCTTGTCAGTACACCTTTAAGGACAATGACACATTGAGTGATTGTGAGTATTTTGCTGTCTGTACAATTTACAGCTTGGTCAGCAAAACGCTTGCAATTGCTCCTTTGTAGACTTTAATTGGAGTTGGCCTTACCCTGCTAGTAGAGTTGGGCACCGCCAGAATACCCGCAAAGCAGTCAGGACTCAGTCACAATATCCTTTATGTCCCAAACATGCAGGCGGTTTGAAGGCACCCTTTAGCTGCAGGTAGGTAGTTGTAGGTGATGATTTGGGAGTTGGAATCTTTTATAAAGATCATGGAAATGCAACTCCTTCTGAATAACTTTTACATTTAAGTATGAGCAATATAAATACTAATATACCAGCCTGCTTGGGTGAAAAAACCTGAAGCAGATATTTCCCAAAACCAATTAGGACCTGGCCTTATACAAATATGGGACCTGTTATCCAGAATGCTGTTTATCATTTAAATATTAATAAACCCAATAGAATGGCACTTATACTGTAAGGTCACCCACTGTGACCTACAGCACCTACATTTGCCCATTTGTGTCTGTTAGTTACCCCTCCCATATAGATTGTAAGCTCTACGGGGCAGGGACCTCCTTCATCTTGTGTTTCTGACTCTTATTGCAACTGCACCTTGTATTTATTTGTATTTATTGTTGTACTTTGTATTTATCCATTATCTTTAACCCCCTGTCTGTATTAATGAATTCTACTGTACAGCGCTGCGTACATAAGTAGCGCTTTATAAATAAAGATATACATACATACATACATACATACATACATGGCTTTGCCTCCAGTAAGGATTAATTATGCAATCAAGTACAATGTACTGTTTTATTATTATAGAGAAAAAGGAAATTATTTTTAAAAATTAGTATTATTTGCTTATTATAGAGTCTATGGGAGATGGCCTTTCTGTAATTCAGAACTTTCTGGATAATGGGTTTCCAGATAAGGGATCCCATACCTGTACTGGCTTTAGGGCTTAATCATTAGTGCTGAACACCCACAGAATGTAAAATACATTTCTTAAATATATTTTGTGTTGATATGTATTATTACATGAATAGCTAATTTAACATTGTTAGAACGTAGCCATGTTTTTCTTGCAGACACTGGCCTGAAGATTGCCTTACCTTAAATCACAAATGCTCCACTTATTTACTAATGCTTCACACACATCAGTCAACACACTGCTCTTACCCATTTAAAACTTCTCAACCAAAATATTTCAGTGCCAAAAACAAATGACTTATCAACATCTTAATTTTACTTGATTCTGTCTAGGCTAGGCTTGTCTATCTAAGCCAGTGATCCCCAACCAGTGGCTCGGGGGCAACATGTTGCTCCCCAACCCCTTGGATGTTGCTCTCAGTCCCCCCAAACCAGGTAGTTATTTTTGAATTCCTGACTTGGGGGCAAGTTTTGGTTCAATAAAAACAAGATTTACTGCCAAATAAAGCCTCCTGTAAGCTGATAGTGTGCATAGAGGCTGCCTAATAGCCAATCACAGCCCTTATTTGGCACCTCCATGAACTTTTATGGTGCTTGTGTTGCTTCCCAAGTCTTTTTACATTTGACTTTGGCTCACAAATAAGAAAGGTTGGGGACCCCTGATCTAAGCCATTAGTCTGCCTGGCTAGTTGGCTCATTCATACATTCACTGTATTCCAATTGGCAGCTTCTAGTTATTTTGCACATAATGCACAGTATGAATGTTTGAAGAGCTTTATTTTTGCAAAAATTCAACCAATTTTTCTTTATGTGCAGCTTCCTTATAGTATAAATTCCTTAATCAGGAGCCTTGTTTATTTTCATATTGTGAGACATATCTGTTAAGACATTCGTTATGATATTTTGCTTTACATTCATGTCTCGTGAATGACAACATTTTTGAAATATAGGACATTTGAAATTAACATTTAGATGTCTCTTTAAGGTAGGGTGCCTATGAAACAAATCATTCTACATGGTTGCAATAGAAACTAATAGGAAGCAATTTAACCTTGTACATTCATTATTAATAAGTGTACTGCATAACACCTTTACAACAAGCTAATTAAAATAGTAAGGGGAAACTTACAAACCTATGTGACAAATTATTTTGAATGCTACAGGGAATGTGATGTATATTTCTGGGTCAGCTATTGACCCCAACATTGTTTTGTTTAGTTACGACTATAAAAATTTGGACAAAAAGTTTACTTTCTGATAACTTTTTCTCTGACTTCAACATTTTTAAACTCAGCAGAATTGTTTTACCCTCAATAAGGATTAATCATATAAATTACATCAAATACATATCAGTAACAATTGAATTTTTGAAAGTGGTGTTTAAATAAATTTGGCTATTTTTATGCTACCCTACTCCAAAATGTATTTTTCTTATGTCAAAAAGTTGGAGCAAAATATTTTCACCAGTTTAATTACATCATTTAGAATTTGACGTTATAACTGGCAGCAAAATTTAATTAGTTACGCCAAGAACGTAAAAACTGCCGTAAGATTAGTCAGACAGGTTAGTATGAAGTAATTCAGAACTCTAACTTTAGAAATTACAATTTTATGCTAAATTGTGCAAAATTGCCTTGTTTACAAAATTAAGCAAGGCTGGTGTGGTTAAAAACATTTTAGAGTAGGGTAAAAATTAAACTGTTAACTTTTCTGTCCTAAACTAACAATCATCTCACTGGGAATTCCCCACCTAAGGCTAATGTCACACAATGGGGCACATTTACTAAGACACGAATCTGAACCGAATTGGAAAAATTCCGATTTGAAAACAAACATTTTGCGACTTTTTCGTATTTTTTGCGATTTTTTCGGCATCTTTACGACTTTTTCGTTACCAATACGATTTGCGCGAAAAAATGCGAGTTTTTCGTAGCCATTCCGAAAGTTGTGCAAAATCTGCCGATTTTTTCGTAGCGTTAAAACTTGCGCGAAAAGTTGCGCCTTTTTCGTAGCGTTAAAACTTAAAAGGTGTGACGTTTCGCGCAAGTTTTAACGCTACGAAAAATCGCCAGATTTTGCACAACTTTCGGAATGGCTACGAAAAACTCGCGTTTTTTCGCACAAATCGTATTAGTAACGAAAAAGTTGCGACATTTTTCCGAAAAAATCGCAAAATACCGATCATTATGAAAAAACCGCAATCGGACGCATTCGGCCCGTTCGTGGGTTAGTAAATGTGCCCCAATGTGTATGGCGTATATTTTCGGCAAGCAGAAAAACACTTGCAGAGAATATGCGCCATACGCTCCTACCTGTGCCTGCTCCCGAATGAATGGAATACGCTCGGGTGCAGGCACATGTAGCAGAAATCTTAATCAGAAAGACTTTTTATTCTTATTCATTTTTAGGCGGATATCGGCTACGTGTGCCTGCACCCGAGTGTATTCAGTTAATTAGGATGCAGGCACAGGTAGGATTGTATGGAGCGTATTTTCAGCAATTGATTTTCGGCTTGCCGAAAATATACGCCATATGCATGGTGTGGCATTAGCATTAACTTAAAAAAGCTCAAAAAGGGGCCGTGTTAAGGCCTAAAATTTTGCGTGTTGTTGGAGATCCAAGCCATGAATTTCCAATAAAGGCTGTTTAAAATTTTCACTTTGGATGGTACTGTGACTTCTACTACTAGCTTCTGAGCAGTTGATGTGTGGACAACTTGTAATGGGCACCAGCTTAAGAACTTTAGAGTGGTGAGTGCTGACTAATCTACAAAGGAGCACAGAGACCTACAGCTGCCCCATAAATAAAGTGAAGCCTGCGTTCATCAGTGCTGTGTTCATGAGGGTTAGAGGGCCATACAGTGAAAAAATTTGCTCATTTGGTGAGTGCATCTTTTTCTGAGTTTGACCTGATCATTAGGCCAGTGATCAGGTCACACATGTTGGGGGTGAAGAAAGGGTTACTGTGGTCTACAACTGAACCAAGATTTTTAATCTGCTCAACTGCTATGAGAACAAGAGCTAAATAAATATCAATTAGGTAAGCCATTCTTTTGGATTCAGAAATGGACGTAGGACTAGGATGCCAACTCAATATTACCTGAGCTGGCAGTCAAAAAATTGCCTGTGCGTGGCTTCTTGAACATTCTAATTTGAATATTTTGATCTTTGCCAGTCCACAAAGTCACTCCCACAATCCACCCCAAACCTCTTACTTTAGTAAATCCCACCTCTTTTTGAGTCTTCACATTATAACTAGCTCTTGCAAAACAGTACTGCTGGAATGTATGACTAAAGGTGGCCATACACGCACCGATAATATCGTACGAAACGAGGTTTCGTACGATATTCGGTGCGTGTATGGTATGTCGGCGAGTCGACCGATATCGCAGGAGGCTGCTGATATCGGCCGACTCGCCGATTGGACCAGTTGGAAAATTTTGATCGGGCGCCATAGAAGGCGCCTGATCAAAATCTCCCTTCAGCGCTGAATCGGCAGAAGGAGGTAGAAATCCTATTGTTTCTACCTCCTTATCTGCCGATTCAGCCCTGAATGGTGTGTGGCACATCTGATGATGTTTCGTGCGATCGTCAGATCGCCACGTGTATGGCCAGCTTTAGGCTATAATGTAACATTTAGCAGCCAGAAAATATTTTATTACACTCAGTTTGGCAGTTTTGTAACTATAATCGTATGATAAAAATAATTAAATATGATCCTTTACGCTGCAAAGTTAGTGATGCAGAGTCACTGCACAAGCTCTAACTAGGCAGTTTCTTGAAAAAACAGAGATTTTAAAGACTATATCTGCTACACTATTTAAAGTTATTTGGACATCCTGGCAACCAATGTCAACAGAAGTCACTTCTTTAATGAACAGATCTTCATTCTCTTTGATGGCATATTTGTGTGCACTTACAAAAAAAATCTATACACGTATATGCTGGTCAGGGAAAGCCACTAAAGCTCCAAATAAACTACCAACTTGGCAATTTCTTCACAGGAAACCATGCTATGGGGTAATATCCAGATAATGACATTTATGGTAAAAGCCTATTTCTTACTTCACCAAGTGCTGGAATTGATATTTTTGTCTTGTTTTCATTTTATTGCTTTGTTTGTGGGACAATATGCAATGTGTGCTTTCTCTAGCAGCAAGTAATAATTATTTATGTTGAACTTTTTTAAAATGAAAAACTGAAGTGTCACAAACATAACACTTTGGATACCTCTGTTAATGCTTACCAGTATGCTATTCTTATGAATGTTTCAGGTATGCAAACTGCAGTTTCATACTTGCAAACTGACTGTACAAAAAATATTTTAATAATTTAATATTCCTATAATATTTATATTTAGTATAGATCTAGATCTTTGCAGTTCTTACTTCATGGAAATTAGTTTTGATGAACTACTTCAGGCACCATGTTTATTTCATCTGTAGTAATTCATAAATAAAAATACATGATTTTTTTTGCAGTGTGTCTTCTTTATGTGTCCAATTAGCTTAGCTTGAAACCTACCTTACTGAAAAGCAATAAGAGTGCTTCTGTGCCATATTACCCAGCTCTTTCATGAATTAAGCACACAGGGATCAGGTTCACTTTGTTGCTCTGCCATAAAAGGAACAAAGAGATCTGATCTTATCAACAATTGATGAGAGAGGTTTATTTATTAAGATATCCTTGTTGTAAAAGAACATAAATTATCAATATTATCAGCATTTTATTATGAACAAAAAGAACAATTTCATGTTGACAGTAAGATTATATGTAGTGTGCTATTGATTTGACTATAATTTGTGCTATAATCGTATTCTGTCAGCAGAGGTGCTACTGAGCCACAGCCTTTATGTATATAAAGGCAAGTTATAATTAGCAAAAGAAGACAACGACTTACAATTTTTTTTTGTTGTACCCTACATTAAAGTAAATAGCAAACCTTTATGTTAATACAAACTGCCCAGGTATAATCCTGACAAGAATATAGCATTTTATAGGTAGTTTTATCATTTATATCCTATCTGGGCTGCTATTCTGTGTATATAATGATTTAGGACAGATTACCGTTGGAACGCTGATCTATAATGGCTATTTTTCACAAGATGCCATTGAAATACTGCCTCACCATGCTCAGGAAAAACCTTTAAAACCACAGCTACTGGAAGTCAAGATGCCTGAACTGCATTGATATCAACCAAGGAATGACTTCCAAAAGCTATGCGAGTGGACAGCAACAGAGCAGCATGTAGTCAGAATGGAAGCTATAACCAGAATTATTTCCAGGATCAGCACTCCCTTTGCAATTTGGTGTTCTTTATTATACAAACATTATACAGGGTTTATATTGTTTAATAAGAGAATATGACAGTTTCCTGGAATATTATGTATTTGTAAAAATACCCACTGTTCTTTATTACTGGTCACAAATAAACTTATTTCTGAAATGTAAAATTCCTTGCTCCAGTCATAAGGCTGTAGTAAAGAAACGTAACAGAAGATGTCACTGTGGAATAGGTTAAGACTTACAATAAACCAGGAGCAGTGCTAACCTTTCACAGGCATTTGTATTTTGCTTCTATCACCATTAGCGTTAAGTTTTGCATTTGTTTAGGATTTTAATTAAAATAGGAAAACTCTGGAACATAGACAATATATATGAGAATTATTTTAGTAAGTTGGTGCTTGTGTTACAGCAGTGCTGTTTTCAAGAGGGTCGGACTGTGGGTGGCACATAGGTGCCAGAAACCTAAGTTAAGGAGCCCCAGCAGCAGGGCCAGACCTAGGGGTAGGCAGAAGATGCACATGTCTAGAGTGCAATGGTCTGGAAGGTGCCTGAGTTCGGAATTTTGTCCTCCCACTGCTCCCAAGTCTCCCTCATATTACTTTTCACCCCCATCTTCAGCGCTACTGTGCGTGCTCATTTGCGCATACGTCTGCAAGAACTTGCACTGTGGGGTTATAACAGGGTGAGATGAATCCTTTAGTGCTGTGCACTTGCATCTGGGACTTTTGTAAATAATCCCTATAATATATATAAGATATATATATATAATCTTTGCTTTGTTTGGTTAACAGCTTTATTGTTCTAATGGCTATGCAGAAGGGTCTACCATGTTCTTAGTTAGTCACTAACCACACCTATAGGTGGGGGTCAAAGGCACATTTTTATTTCCTTTTTAACCCTAAAGCTAGTAAGAACTTGAAGTTGAAGAGTTGAAGAAGGTTCTTCCTAATATTTTTCAAGAAGTTTTAAGGTTTTATGCAATGTGAATCTGAATTAGTTACTAATCAGTACCTGAATTGTATAGATACTGCAAATTGTGAGTCGTCCCTAATCTCTGGTACACTGCCAGCAGGCCAGCGATTTGAAAGAAGATAGTAAGCTACAGAGAGCATACACTGTATATAGAAAGTCTACACACAGGTTTTTGTTAAATAAAGAAAAAAAACTGAGATAAAACCTGTCAGAACCTATTCCACTTATTCCATCGTAAAATTGCAGTCTATACAAAGAAGTTAAAAACTCAGAAACTTTTTAATAAAAGAAGGTAAAGCAAGCATACAAAAACCTGGTTGCATTACTGCTCTTAGTATAAAGCCACACGAAGCGTATGGCGAAAAATGATTGTCGTTAATATGCTCCATACACTCCTACCTGTGCCTGCACCCGAATGAATTGAATACGCTCAGGCAGATGTAGCCAATATCCGCCTAAAAATGTGAAACTTTGCATTTTCTCGTGTTTTTATGCGGATATCGGCTACATGTGCCTGCACCTGAGCGTATTCAATTCATTCGGGTGCAGGCACAGGTAGTGGCAGTTTCAAGCATGTGGAGCACATTCTCGGCAAGCATTTTTTGGCTTGCTGAGAATATGTGTCATAAGCTACGTGTGGCATTAGCCTTAAAGTATGTGGCTGCATTCAGTTGCATCAAATAGTAGTTAGTATACACCTGGCATGAATTAAAGCAAAACTATACCCCCAGAATGGATACGTAACCAACAGATAGTTTATTTTATGTTAATTGACCTATTAAAGAAGCTAAACTTTGCTGAAAGGTAGACCCAGTCTCCCTCAACCATGTGGAAAAATGTATTATGATCTGATGAGACCAAGTTGAACTATTTGTCCATAATTCCAAAAGGCATGTTTGGCACAAAAGTAACACAGCAGGTCATCACAAGAACACAATGGCCACAGTGAAAGATGGTGGAGGCAGCATCATACTTCTTTGAGGCTACTTTTTAACAGCTGAAACTGGTTCTTTAGTCAAGGTGGATGAAATTATGAATGGTATCAGTCTATTTTGTCGCAAAACTTTTAAGCATCTGCTAGGAAGCTCAAGATGAATAGGAACTTCACCTTTCATTATGACAACAGCCCAAACAGATATCTAAATCACCAAAGGAGGATCAATGTTTCGGAATGGCCCAGCCAGAGGCCAGACCTTAATCCCATTGAATATCTGTGGGTTGACCTGAAAAGAGCTGTGCACCGGAGATGCCCTTGCAATTTTACAGATCTGGAAAATTCTTGCAAGGAGTGGGCAAAAATTGCCAAGTCCAGATGTGCTAAAGTGATAGACTGATTGATTGCAGTTTTGCAGTAAAGGTGAAAATTGTTCTGAAAGGGTTTATCTTGGTTTCTTTTTTTAATAAACAAAAAAGTACCATTTTGCAAGAGTGCACATAAGTGTACATAAAGGCAAAGATCTTCATTTCTAAAGAGCTGAGGCTTCCTTGAGCTGGTACAGAACCCCAAAACATAAGATGTTGAAGTTCTATCTTAGTTCTTTATTGAATTTAGTTTTCTTTGAACTTGTATTACTTTGCATAAACTTACATACATGCAAAACCAGGATTAAAGCCTTTACCTGCCCCCAAAAATCCTATACAAGGAGGGTGAGTTCTAGTTTCACCTTTTGATCAATATGCCCCTTTGTTACTAATCTGCTGTTTCACTCCGCCAGTTGTTAGATCAACTCCCTTCTTGAAAATGCAGAATGTAGAATTAAATTCTATAATAGTTTTAAATATGTAACTGATAATGTTTTGAGAATTTTGACAACTCTTAGGGCTCTGGCACACGGGGGAGATTAGTCGCCCACGATAAAACTCCCTGTTCGCGGGCGACTAATCTCCCCGAGTTGCCTACCCCTGCCATCCCACCGGCGAACATGTAAGTCGCCGGCGGGATGGCAGACGCGGCGGGGCAATTTCCGGAAATCGCCGAAAAAGACTCGCGAGTTTTTTCGGCGATTTGCGCGAAATCGCGCCGCCGCGTCTGCCATCCCGCCGGCAACTTACATGTTCGCCGGTGGGATGGCAGGGGGAAGGCAACTCGGGGAGATTAGTCGCCCGCGAGCAGGGAGTTTTGCCGCGGGCGACTAATCTCCCCGTGTACCAGAGCCCTTAAACTAAGCTTTTCAGCAATAGCCCAGAGAACGTTGAGCATGTGCATTGTCAGTGTGATTCAAAAGATGGCCTAACAACATCTGAGATGGAGCAGCTGTGGACAACTACGGACAAGGAATGGATCATTCCACTCCACTTCCACTCCTTTTGCTTTCTAAGCATGCCTTTTCTCTCAGACTATGAAGACCTCAAAGAAGGGCCTACTTGGCATGCTTCTGCTTCAATTATAATCAATCAGGCATGTAAACTAGGCAACTCTTTGAGGTCATCATGGTCAAAGAAAGAAGGAACTGGCTGTAATAAAGAAATTAAATGAATCTGGATGCAGGGAGAAAGGCAATTTAGGGGATTTAAAAAACATTTTTTTTTTACATATAGTTATAAAGTGTTCAATTGTCAAGCTTGGTATTATAAACACTTTTGGATGTTATAAAACATGTCTTGTAGGTGTGTCACAAATTGTGACATGCTTATAGGTAGGTAGCGTCGGTCACTGTGTGGCAAAGGGTATAGAGGCTATGCTTCTCTTTGGTAACTTGGACCAATGCTAGCCATGCTTTTTGCTACCTATAAGTATGTTGTGTTTGTACATTGCCTCTGTGTATACAAATCTGTTATTATGACTCTCAACAGTTAATTATCACAGTATTAGTAAATCCCTGAGTATATTTGTGCAGCTGTTTCCTCATTGCTCACTTTTCATTATTTCAGACACCCACAGTAATTATAGTACTGGCTATGGAAATAATCTGGTATAAATGAGCTGTCTAGCTATATTGACTGGCTAAAAAGGTCATTGCCCCACATCAAGTAAGAAACTGCAGCGCCCCTCCTACAATTCCAAGGAGAGCAGAGCTGGAGAAGGAATTTAAGGACTGCGGAAAAACAGGAACTTCTCAGTTTCGAGTGATAAAAACAAATACCCCTTCACACATATCATCTGTTAAATATTAACAAGAGAACCGCCATTATTCTTCTGAACCCTTTCCATTCTAGATCTCAGTTTATAAAGGTTTGCAGGTATGAAACTAATTATTATAAATTATGCCATTACCTGTACTTCTAGAGGAAGTGGGAAGATGTTGCATGTGACAAAATTCTCACTAATACAATATTTCCCAGATATATTTATTAATAGTATTACGCACCTATTTTTTAATGTCTTTCTGAATGTGATGTTATTAATAATAACACCAAAAACCTTACAAAATACCTGTTGAGGTTATTTAGTACTCAAATTCATTAAAGTGACCTACATTTAACCACCACATTTATTACATGATGAGATTTAATGTGGATAAATGTAAGGTCATGCACCTGGGATGTAAAAATATGTAAGCCCCGTATACCCTTAATGGGACTGCACTAGGCAAATCCATAATGGAGAAGGACCTTTCAGTCCTTGTAGATAATAAACTTGGCTGTAGCAAGCAATGACAGGCAGCAGCTGCAAGGGCAAACAAGGTTTTGAGCTGTATTAAAAGGGGTATAGATTCACGGGAGGAGGGGGTTATTCTTCCCCTTTACAGAGCACTGGTAAGGCCCCATCTAGAATATGCTGTTCAGTTTTGGTCTCCAGTGCTCAAACGGGACATTATTGAGTTAGAGAGGGTCCAGAGAAGGGCAACTAAGCTGGTAAAGGGTATGGAAAGTCTCAGTTATGAAGAAAGACTGGCCAAGTTGGGTCTGTTTACACTGGAGAAGAGGCGCTTAAGAGGTGACATGATAACTATGTATAAATATATAAAGGGATCATATAATAACCTTTCTAATGTTTTATTTACCAGTAGGTCCTTCCAATGGACACGAGGGCATCCACTCCGTTTAGAAGAAGGGAGGTTCCATTTAAATATTTGGAAAGGATTTTTTACTGTGAGAGCTGTGAAGTTGTGGAATTCCCTCCCCGAATCAGTCGTACTGGCTGATACATTATATAGCTTTAAGAAGGGGCTGGATGGATTCTTAGCAAGTGAGGGAATACAGGGTTATGGGAGATAGCTCTTAGTACAAGTTGATCCAGGGACTGGTCCGATTGCCATCTTGGAGTCAGGAAGGAATTTGTTTCCCCTCTGCGGCAAATTAGAGAGGCTTCAGATGGGTTTTTTTTGCCTTCTTCTGGATCAACTAGTAGTTAGGCAGGTTATATATAGGCATTATGGTTGAACTTGATGGACGTATGTCTTTTTTCAACCCAACTTACTATGTTACTATGTTACATGGAGTAATGTGAATCTAATGTTCTTTTAACCATATATTCAATGATTATGTACTTTCTATTTGTTCCTTTGGTTCCAATAGGTATTGTCTAGGTCAGTGTTACTCACTGGAGTGATATAGTTAGCCATTTGTTCATATTGTAGGTTTGACTTTATTGTTTTAATGGAGGGTATGTAGCTTGCCAGTGTCTTGCAATCAGCAACCTTGCTGCCATTGTAATGTGGAAGGTAAGATTTCTATGTGACTTTTTAAAGTTAGGTGTACTGGTTGTTTTGTTGCATGTTAAAATAACAACCGAGTTCCATGAGTCTCTTATTAAAGGGCAGCTCTGTCAGACATGTTACATTTCTTAGGTGATATAGCCCCTCTAAAAGTTTGGTACAGTATTGGGGTATAATTTGTGCAGGGTAACTGGTGTATTTCACCAGCATCATATGGATTTTGTTTGAGCTGCTAAGTGGCTGGTATGTTTTGAGAACTTATTTGGGATAGATGGTATTTTATATCAATATGCTAGTGGAAATTATCTAAGATGCAAATCGGCTTTAGCCGATAGGAAGTCATTTATGTGAGCCCAGATGATAGTTCAATAGTTGTCATCTTAAAATATACATAAATCTCTCAGGATGGGGGCCATTAAAATCTTCTGCAAGGTTAGATCCAGCTACCAAAGCACCAACCTCCTATTGGTGAATGTTGCGGAAAGCAGGTTGTATTACAGAAATACTAATTAGATTTAGCACACCAATAATTTCTTATAAGCCATTTGGATGTCTGGTAAATATGAACAGGTTGAAGACCTCATTAATAGCTTACTGTATTATGGTAGGTACAGGTATAAAATGCATTAAAATGATGTTCAAATACTTGTGAATTTGTTGTTTACCATTTTCTGGTAAAAAGGCAAATTTATTAAAAAGCTTGTGGCAGACAGTCTAAATCCTTGACAAAACAGAAAGCAGATGGATCAGTGGATTATGTCTGCTGTTTCTATGTGACGTCCAACCCATATATTGTGCCCTGTCTCTTGTTTGTAGGGTTAATTTACCACGTGTATTTGGGTGTGACCTTTGTTAAAGAACAGGAATGCAGTTTAACCTGTTTAGCGAGTTGCTATTTGACTCTACGTTCCTGTACACCAGAAACCAACGCCTTCTAAGGTCAGCCTATACCCTCATAACAGCACTTAAATATGCATGAGTATGTTTTCTGCTATACTATAAATGAGGGATTATTGATATACCTTTACTCAAAATTTCTCTCATTGGTTGGCATACATAAGACATATGTCAGTATTAATTAAAAAATTAAAAAATAGTGATTAATTTATTTGTACGTACGCAATTTTTGAGCTTTGGTTTTAAAAATATTTGATTTAGATAGCCTATAAAAGTCTTTAGGGCTGCCAAAGAATACATGCTAAAATATCCCCATAAAGATGGCAAAAAATGCAGCGTGTCAGACTGTGTGCATTGTTGTAACTGCCATTGTTTCTTAGTTTCTACATGTGTTGTGAAAGTTTATAGTATATTGTGATTTCCAGCTAGGCATCAGCAGGTGTTCGCAAGTTTTCACACTTCTTCAGTGCAACACTATGGAATTTCTTAAATCATGTGATGTGTAGGTTCCTCAGTATTCACTAGGGGCCACCTATTCCAACAGAAAAGGAAGTAATACACCTGTGCATTGCTGATATTGTGTTCTCACAGTGTACAGTCAGGAGACTGCTTCTACGTATATTCACCTGCCAATGAGCAAACACAGGAAGGATCTGCCTCTGTCTGACAAGCCCACAATCCACCCACAGTGCTTCTTAGTCATGGCTGGGACTACATTACCCACAAGCCTCTGATTTTCCGTAGGAGGAGTCAGTATACTGATTGTACAAGACCAAAGGTTGTTGAACAGGGAGATTTAGAGTAAAAACAGGTTGATGCTGTTTATTGTACATTAGCGTGGGTTATACATTACACCAGCTAAAACCTGAAACTGTGGCAGTTTTCTATTTGTAATCACCCCTTACACAAAATCTAGCTCCTTAATTATTTACTAGTATCCATTTCATTGCATTGTTGAAAGTTTTTAACTCTGTAGTTACATTTAAGGAACATTATAAATCATTTTTTAATGCTGATAACTATCCCAGTGTCAATAGTTTTTGTAAATATCATATATTAAAATTATTGGACTTGTTGGATGATATGTAGTATTATTTGCAGCTCCCCACTCTTGACTCTTTTAGGGTAATGGCAGACAGTGTGATTTGTTACCTGCGCTACATGCATATGACAAATCTAATGAGAATACCTTACTGTTAGTGTCAATGTGAATTGCCATCATTGAAACATATGAATTACATAACAACTGAAAATGGACTTTTGCTGCAATTCATATTTGTTACTGACACCAATGCTAAGGTATTCTCATAAAATTTGTTATCTCCAGGTAGTGCAGATTTCCCCCAAGTGACAAATCTCCCAGTGTGCCATCACAAGAGGGGCTTTAGTATGTTGGGTAAAACAGATTTCCCACAGGTGACAAATCTCATCTGCAGGTCCGATTTAACATCATTTTTGATAGTGGCTATCTATAGCATCTTACAGCAGCCTCTCTGGCATTTGCCAAAATCCACAGATTGCCAGTCCAAGCCCACTTATTTGCCACTGTCATTAAATAGACTCATGTTCTGTTCTGGAAATACTTCTCCCCTCACATTTTTATTTTCAGACATGAAGAGGCGTATTTACTAATACAAAATTGAAAATACAACAAAAAACTTTAAGCCCTAGTGCCAAACGATCAATCTCAAGGAAGACACAGGCCACCCAACCAGTTTGCTGATAAAAAATCAAACCTGCCCAATCCAAATCTGGATGATTCTGGCTAGATATGCATCAGGTAGGCCACATCGCCAGCTTAAATCAGGGAAAGATGCCCTCATTTTATAACTAAAATTACATTCATGGATGACTTCGCAGGGGAAGTGTAGGTACGTGGGATGAGAAAGCAGAGCGAATGGAAAACAAACGATTCTGCAGCCCTTAGGAAGAATGGAGGAAAGCCAAGGCATGACGTCGCACGGAGGAGGGTCCATGGATAATGTCGCATGGAGGAAGACCCAGGGATATCAACCCTGGGAGGAGGGAGGAGAATGAATGAGAAAGCTGGGACCTGTCATAAGAAAGTAAGATGAGATCCCGTAACTTAAATGGCAGGCAGGAGAGGGTTCGGACGGGGATGAATGAGGCAGGCGGGACCTGTCGGCACAAAGTAAAAGGAGATCGCATAGCTGTTAGCGGCAGTAGGGGAAGGATTTCTTAGCAATACAGAGGTTTTAAAAGGGGTTAGGGCAGGAAGCACTTGAATTTGGTCCATAGATGTCCTAAAATGGACACCATACAACTCCTATAATTTACGTATAGGGTCCAGTATTTCTACAGAGCAAATGAACTGGATAGCAGGTGCAAGGCAAAGCGACTGGTTTGTCACAGCCTTCCTCTATATAAATATACGATACACTTACAGACACAGCCAGACAATGAGTTTATTATCGCAAGGCTTCACCTTCGTCCCCAGGGAGACCATGGCGCTACCTGCTGGTTTGGCTTTGCAATTGTCCCTTCCTGCAATAAAAACTACATTCCCCGGCATGCACCGCGGCGTCGGCTGGGAGGTGGAGAGGATTGTGTGTTTGGACTGCCTGGAACAGCTGACAGCCTGAGTAAGGTGAATGGACACCATTACTCTAGGGAAAAGGGGGCTACAAGCAAAGGGTTAAAGGCTAGATTCGTGCAGGTGATGGGGAAGCCGCCTTGTGATGAGGGATGGAGAGAGGATGATGGAGATCGAGCTGCCTTCACACAGGCTAGTGGGAGAAGAGCTCTCTTCAATACATGCAAACAACCTGTGAATATAGAGCTTGCATTCCCTGACATAGGAACTCTAACGCTATGAGAAATGAGCAGCCCAAAGGAAAGTGTGGCCAACCATTCCTCTGGTGTGAATGGGAGAGGTGAGTGGGCTGCTACAGTGGGTGTGTTATTTGTGGGCACAGGGAGGCTGGCACACACCAGGGTGCTAATAGCAATGCATACAGAAGAGAGACATCTTTATTAAACACTAAGCTTGTCCCTGATAATATCTAATGTTAAATAATATACTGTTCTATTCCCATACATTAGCAAGACATTTGCCTACATAATGCACTTAGCACCCCAAATATTTACCATTTGATGAGCCTGTCACTGATATAATAGGCAACAGTATACCAAATATTAGCTGAATTTGCCATATATTATCAAAAAACAGACCTTGTTATCTTGTCCGAGGACATACTTTATTAAATCTTTATACATTAGCCAGAAACTCAGCACTGTGTGGACCTGTCGATTTATATAATGCATTCAGTATGTTCCCATATATTAACTAGAAAACTAGACCTGTGCGAGCTTGTCCCTAATTTTATTCATTCAATAAATGCCTAATAAATGGTCAGAAACCCAGCACATTGCAATGTTTTACCAGATATAATGCATTCATTAGGTCCCATATATAAGACAGAAACCTAGACCTGAGGGAGCCTGTTTCTAATAATGTGCATTCACTAGATACAGAAACCCTTAAGTTTGTAAACCTGGCCCCTGATATTGTACTGTTTACCTTGTCTGCATTTGTCCCTACTGATGTCCCTGATAAGATCCCCATATATTAGCCAGAAACCAAGCACTTTGTGAGCCTGTCCCTTATGATATACATAAATCATTCATCATACATAAGCCAGAATCACAGCATTTTGGCAGTCTGTTGCTGATAATGTTTGATAGAAGATCCATTTATGAATTATGATTGCCTTGCAGGAGCCAATACCTAAGAATAGGCAGTTAATAGATTCCCTGACATAACAACAAAACCTGAGATGTGTGATTTCGTTCTTGTTATTTTTCACTATTTAATACCCCTTCATTATTCATAAATCCATTGCTGCTTCTTTTGTCCCTGAAATATTCATAATCGGGTCCCAATACCATGCACGGAATAATATTCCTTACATATTTATATTTATTCCTTTCATATTTATTACAGAATTGTTGTGTATGCTCAAAAAATGAGTAGGTATAGATAGTGTTTGGCAACAACACAGGACTTACTCCAGAAGAGTAAATCAGCCAGAAACCCTGCAGTGAGTAAGCCCACCCTATATTATGACTAGTTATTCAAATTCCTATACATAAATCAGTAACCCAACATTGGGAAAGCCAAGGCAGGATCTTGCGGTGTTATTTTATTCACATATATTGGCAGGAATTCAGCAGTCATATGGTATGAGTAGATTCCCATACAGTAACCAAAAAGCCTAGTTATTTGTAAACTTTCCCAAGATTTTGTGCAGGCAGGAGATCCCCTGTACACTGAGCTGAAATCCAAATTTATGAACGTAGGTGATAAAAAGTGCAAGTGCAGTAGTTTATATAAACCAATCAGCTATTAATTTTGACCAAATTAGAAAGCTTGTCCCTGATCACTCTGTAGATACTCTGTAGATCAACCAAATATTTACTATACAGTAAATACTATAAGATCCTGTCCCTCAAAATGGGCAGTCTGTATATTCTCAATATTAACAAGAAACCCAACGCTATGGAAGACTGCTGTCGCCATGTAAAAATAAGTAGATTCCTGCTGCATTAAGCAGAGACCTAGAAGAGTTTGAATCTGTACTTGATAATTTACAGTCATTAGTCCCCCCCATGCATTAACCAGAAATCCAACGCTTTGAGACAAAGTGGTTCTAGTAGATCCCCTTACATTAGCAAGAAAGAGAGTACTGTAGGAGCCTGACTCCTGTAATGTACTCTCCAGGGACTCACTTGCATTACATACAAACTCTGCATTGTTTGAGTTCCTGATTATGTTGAGTTACGACATCACCTTACATTAGGGCAAAGCCCATCACAGGATGATTAATATAATCCAACATTATGTAGAAACAAATACTCCCTGAGCCGGTCCCTGATAATATGGTTAGGAAATAACCCCTCTTAAGACAGAATATTTAAAATTAGGACATGCTTGTACAGGTATCGGACCCCTTATCCGGAAACCCGTTATCCAGAAAGCTCCGAATTACGGAATGCCCGTCTCCCATAGACTCCATTTTAATCAAATAATTCAGAATTTTAAAACTGATTTCCTTTTTCTATGTAGAAAAAAAACAGAACCTTGTAATTGATTCCAACTAAGATATAATTAATCCTTATTGGATGCAAAACAATCCTATTGGGTTTAATTTATGTTTTATTGATTTTTTAGTAGACTTTAGGTATTGAGATCCAAATTACGGAAAGACCCCTTATCCGGAATACCCTTGGTCCCGTGCATTCTGGATAATGGGTCCTATACCTGTATTAAGTATTGCAACTGAAATTGTGTTTATATTGTAATTTGTACTTGGGACAAAAAAAACCAACAACAATATTAAAACTACAAACAAAATAACATAACAAATACAAAAATACTTCTGAGATTGTTCCTACAATGTAGTGAGGATGTCGCCTTACTTTAGGCTAAAACCAGCACTATCTTGATGGTCTGAGGACATGTATGACCTCGGAATGGTATTATCATACAAGATGTAAGCAATCCCTTAGACTGAAACTGTGACAGGTAGAGGGAGACAACTGTCATTAGAGTGTCACATACAAGCATCGTGTTTCTATACAGCAAACAAAGGCGTAAGCAAATTCTTAACCCTGTATGGGACAGAGCTTCCATCAGTAAACAGCACTTTTGTTTATACACGCTTTCATGTATCCATAGCATTGCAACTGAGTGCAAAACTGTGGCTATCTACAGCTTTAATATTGAGGCACTGGTGTAAATAAATGGAGGAGAGATGTATTTCTTGTGCAGATTTTGTTGTGTAAAATAAAAAATGTCCCAAGACAGATTCAATAGAATATAAAATCTTTTTATTGTGGGAAGGCTTTTTAATCCACTAACAGATCTTGACAGCAGTTTTTATTCTGATATACCATGATGCTTAAAAATATACATTTCCTACTTAAGGTTTTACACAGACCTAAAGCAACTAATGCAATGCTTTACACTTGTTTTTCATTTGTACATAAATACCTACATATTTTCACCTGTATTTTAAAAAGCACTCAAGCCAGCATGCTAAATATAACTTCATGTCTACTTCCGATGGTTATAACAGAAGTATAACATATGTTTTGTTTTTATTCTGACAGTTCCCTTCCACAGATATTTGTGACTACTGAAGTACCTGCTTGTCTTGCACAACGGAAGCCAGGAAAGTCACATATTATAAAAGCATTCCTTCAAAGGGAGTATTTAAGCTTTCTGAAGGTCAATACACTGAAGAGTTTAGGCCTGGAAATAACTTGATCTAAAACTACTTTTTTTAATGTGACATTTGGCCTGAAAAGAAATTGTTTTTGTTATCTGAATGGAGGCAAAGGTTCTATTTGGGGAAGGCATAGGTAGAGACTAGTGATGGGGAAAATTGGCAGACAGGATACGATCAGTTCTATGGATGGGTGGACCTGGACGTTTTTAGAATCCTTGTCAACCATCTTTAATTACTCATACAAGCCAGTACCCAAACTAAGCATAATGGGACATTTTCTAGCACCACTTCTTCTCTGAGTTATTATGATGGATGGTCCTCAGAAAAATGAGGGCTTTTTATGGCAGAGCTCGAAAGACAATAAAGAAAATGGGGTGTGGAATGAGGTGCAGAGTTATGGGGTCTCTAATCCATTATGGATGGCAGTTTTCGATTATGAGGCCACTGCAGAAGAGGAGTTAACCTTACATAGGGGAGACTTGGTTGAGATACTCTCAAAGGACTCTACAGTTTCTGGTGATGAGGGTTGGTGGACAGGAAAAATTAAAGACAAGGTGGGCATCTTCCCCAGTAATTATGTAGTGAGTGACAATAAATACACCACCCTAACAGGAGCCCCAAAGCAATGCCCACTCCCACTAGAAATCGAGTTTGAAGAGCTGAACCTGGAGGAGATCATTGGGGTGGGAGGATTTGGAAAGGTCTATAAGGGATTATGGAGAGGTGACGAAGTTGCAGTAAAAGCTGTCCGACATGACCCAGATGAAGATATCAATGTGACTGCTGAGAATGTGCGACAGGAAGCCAAGCTCTTCTGCATGTTGTGCCACCCCAACATCATAGCCCTAAAAGGGGTGTGCTTAAAACCGCCTCATCTTTGCCTGGTTATGGAGTATGCCAGAGGCGGACCATTACACAGAGCCCTGGCTGGGAAGAAGGTTCCAGCTCATGTATTGGTAAACTGGGCAGTGCAGATAGCCAGAGGCATGAACTATCTCCACAATGAGGCCATTGTTCCTATTATACATAGGGATCTAAAATCCAGCAACAGTAAGTGTTAAATCGAGAACTTTTACATATATGTATATAGATGTTTTATGTATGTGTTTATAAATACGTAGGTAGTTATTTGATTGTATTTGAGATATATACATGTAATGTGATGTTGGGCTGTTGACAAACACACACTTTTACTCTCACTTATACTCACTGTGAGAGGCTAACCTGGCCAAGCCACATCTTTTTAATAAAAAAATTTGATTTAGTTGCTATGTGCATGTGTTTGTACAGCCCCTGAACTATTTATGCTAGTGCTGTCCAACTTCTGTGGTACCGAGGGCCAGAATTTTTCTGGCCTCTGTGGTGAAGGGCCGAAAATAGAAGCCAGTTTTGACACTCCCCCTTTTTAAACTGCACCCACTTCAAACCACACCCATGTTATCACAAGAGCTTTTAAGACCATACCCACATAAATGGAGGTTGCGCAGCAAAAATCCAAATGGTTGGTGCTCACAGGTGCTACAGGTCAAATCCTCCCCTGCTTGCAGCTTATGAAAGGAGAAGACTGCCTATTGACCAATGCCCTTTTTTTAAAGGCATAAAATCACCATTAAAGGGACAGATGTGGGGGTGCTACAACCATATGGAAGTTTGCCTATTCTTCCTGCAGAGTAACTCTAAAATATACTGCTAAAATATACAAAAAAAAGGTCCAAATTAACTACAAGTATACAAAAGAGAGAGGGGGATTGATCAATGCACATTCCCTGGTCCCCTGTTCCATTTTCGCTAATGCATGTATTTTTAAGGCAGCGTAGGGAGTATGGCACACTCAGACAGGGTAGGGCAGGCAGAATATGTCACACACAGGCAGCATAGGGAAGGCAGAGTATGGCACACACAAGCAGGGTAGGGCAGGCAGAGTATGACACACAAAGGCAGCATAGGGCAGGCAGAGTATGGCGCACATAGGCAGCATAGGGCAGGCAACATATAGAGTGACACAATGCTGGCACTGCTCCTACAGTCTGACTGAGGTGTGAACTGGTAAACAATGTGGACTCTTACAGTCTGAGCCTGAGTTGTGAACAATGCAGGGACTAAACGGTGTGAACCATACAGGGGTTAAAGGTGTGAACAGTACAGGAAATTACACTTGTAAATACTACAGGGGTTTACAGCCTGAATCTGAGGTGTGAACAATGCAGGGGGCCAGTTAATCTCACAAAGCTAAGCAGTCACAGCAGCCAGACAGGTGGGGGGCCACACAGAGGGAACCGTGTGTCAAATGCAGCACTGATTTATGCAATGTTTAGGTGTGTGTGGTTGTGTACAACAGGGGTTGCCTGTGTTTGCCCTTTAGGCTGATGCCAGACGTGGCGTTTTTGTGCTGCGTATTTTCTCCGCCTAAAAACGCCGCACAACCCACACAGCCCCTGGCTATGGCGTTTTTCAGCCTAGTACTGGTGACGTAGCAAATCCCGTTTCCATGGTGCTAATAGTGCAAAATAGTAAAAACCGCTGCGTATTTCCGCAAGGTCTGGCAGCTGCCTTTGTGTATACATAGAAATAGGTTGCTGTGCAAATAACGGCGTTTTTCGGCAAACACATGAAAAGTCCGTGGTAACGTGTTTTCTAGCGTATTTACGCATAGTGTGTTTTATATCAAGACTGTTTAAGTTATTTCTATGGATTATGATATAGTGCGTTTTTCAGCTGCTGAGAGAATTAGAAAATACGCAGCGTAAAAACGCCTCGTCTGGCATCAGCCTTACTTGTACATTTATTTATGTCACAGTGGAATTGTATGACTTTGGGTGGGCTAACCCCCCCCCAATACTTGCTTTTATTCAGTGCAGTAACCGTGTTTTTTTTAATTGTAGAATTTATTTATTAATTTTATTTATTGCCATATTTATACTTGCCATGGCAAATACAGTGGTAAGTGTAATGCATATCATAGCTCCATGGCCTTTGTAAAGTTGCTGGGCTAAAGCCTATATCTGATTCATATATTGGTAGTTTTATTGAGCTATAAGTGGAGAATTCTGTCTTTCTTTTTTCTTTTACTGCTTTAAAATACAAATTTGTACCAAGAAAATTAGTCTTGATGTGTGTGCAGCAAGAGAAAATTTATTACATGATTATTATACTACATTACATCAACTGCAGTTTAGTGGGGTTTCTCAGTCAAAATGACTGTTCCCAATTACAGTTGTGTAACATGTAATTATAAGTTCAAAACTTGCTACAGGCAGCACTTTACGGGTTAACCCTAGGGTTAACTGAATCCAGAAGTCGCTTACATTCTGGGTGTTGGAGAGATCTTTTAATTAAAGTCTGCCTAGTAGTATAAAACTGTTTAGAACTGCAAATATCTCAGAAACCATGTTAAACAGCAATGTAAATTGTAAGTGCTCAGAGGACCTCTATGAATAATTTTATACCCATTCATATTTTGTGATTTAGATCCCCCTATGGCTATGACCATAATGACCATGTATGTCACTGACAGGCCATCCCACAGCCCAGTCGGGTTGAAGCTTAAGTACTGTAACTACCTACATGATTTGGCACTATATCCATCTATTAAATCAGTTAATACCTTTAAAAGTCTGCCAGTGTATGACCACCTTTAGCCTGTACTAAGGTTCACCTGAGGCTCCAAGCTGACTTGGCACTATTCCGTGACAATGCGCCCCAAACACTATTGTGAGCTGTGCTTAATTAGTTTTGTTTATGAAATGTCTCCAGCATTAAATGCAGTTACTGTAACTCCAGCTGTTAGTTCCTTAAAGTTTGCAATCAAGTATTATTCTGACTTTCTCCTTTAATGATCTGCAGTACAAATGGGCTAATGTGCATTGTACACCGGGTGTGATGGCAGCCCTTTAAATGTCATAGCCCAGATGTAAGACTCTTTTCTTAAAGACTATTTCCTGACATAAGTTGCAAAGATGAAATACCCTTTGTGCCATAATCCTAAAGATAGCATTTAATTTAGGGATGCACCAAATCCAGAATTCAGTAAGGGATTTGGCCAGATCCATGCTTCTGGCCGAACCAAATCTGAATCCTAAAAATCATGTGACTTTTTGTCACATAAACATGGAAGTTTAATTTTTTTTCTCAGTGTGCTGCGCGCAAGACGACCATTAACCCTTCTGGAATAGGATGAAAAAGGGCACTATTTACTGATATCTATACCAGTTTGGGGAGATTCTTTTACAGGTCACTTAACATCATATAAACTGTAAGTTGGTTAGGTATTCATTCTGGGGTATAGTTTTCCTTTAAACCACTTTACAATATACGTTTATTTTAAATGATTTCTGCATTTACTCCTGGTTCGAACTCCTTGTTCACCTTTAAATTAACTTTTAGTATGATGTAGATAGTGATATTCTAAAACAGTTTGCGATTGGTCTTCATTTTTTATTATGTTTGGTTTTTGAAGTACATTTTGTTCAGCAGCTCTCCATTTGAAAGCTGGAAAGAGTTGGAAGAAAAGGACTAATAATAATGAAACTATAACGAATAAAAAAATGAAAACCAATTGAAAAGTTGTTAAGACCTGGCCATTTTATAACATACTAAAAGTTAATTTGAAAGTGAACTACCCCTTTAAAACAATGCAGCAGAAGTAAGTTCTCCTTCAGCTGGCTTTTGCCACATTGCTTTGGTTATCAAAACCAGTGATGCAGTGAGTTGAAAGGAACAGACAAAAAACAGTGTTGGGGTGGGGGCAGTTGACCCCCCACAGGGTCCAATAACGGCAGTGATCTGGATCCGGGATGATGGCCTTTAAACTTCTAGTTCTGCTACTGACAAAAAAGTGCTTTAGATGGGAAATATATTTACATTCATATTCCATCTGAAGCACCTAAATGTTGACTTATGTATATTAGCCAATCATGTGCATAGTAAGGGGGCCAGACTGCTCACTTGCCGAGCACTTGTGCCCTGGGGTGTCCTGTTTTCTTCATCGAGCACCACATTGCTCAGCGCAGAGAGCAGCGTCAGGAGGCCATCACAGCCCTCGACTTAATGCATGTTCTAACCTAGGGCATTCTTTACAAAGACCCTTACCTTTTGTCCTTTCAAAAGTTATTGAGTTACCAATTGTTGCTAAAATATTCCAAGGAGCTTTTACTGTAGATCAGTCATAGGCACCTAAAATATTTAGTCACACCCCTCAACATTATCTTTGTGAAAATCAAAACATTTGGGCCATAATGCTGGCACACAGGCTGGGTCATTTTCTCTGCTACCATATATGCACCTGCATCAAAAAAAATCTGCTGCCTTGAATACCTGGTATGTGTGTGCATTCTGACAGGCACTGGATCAACCTGTTAGCGCAGACACAGTGAGTGGATTTTGGTGGAAGTACTAAGGTATGCATTTTGTCTTAAAAGAATGTGTGCTAACAGTGCAATTTCATGGCTGTGCTGTTAAAAGTGGGATAACTGGATGGTATATTTATTGTGGTTAAACAGTTGTATCCACTGATGGTTAAAGCTTATTGTTTTCCCCTAAATTATGCAAGGCCTGTGTCTGGAGTTAACCTGAGGGGATGTATGTTGTGCTTCAGCACATTAACATGGGAGTAAGGTATTGTGTACATAAACTGCCTTTCCTCTGCTGCACTTGTCATTTTCTGGCAGGCAGTTGGTGATAAATGTGCCCCATTTATGTTAAGAGGCACACATACAAGGACATTTATTAGTAATGGAGAAGAAACACTTTCTTCTAATATTCTCCATTCCCCCACATCCATTTAACATTCATGTTAACGCCCCATTGAAAATAAATTGGGCACATTTTTCACCCATGTGAGGCCAGCCAGGGAATGGAAAACACAGTGAAGTTAAAGCAGTACAGTGATCCCCAACCAGTGGCTTGTGAGCAACATGTTGCAGATTTACTACAAAATAAAACCTGTAAGCTGATTGTGCTGAGTGTGCATAGAGGCTGCCTAATAGCCAATCTTAGCCCTTATTTTGCACCTGAACTTTTATGGTGCTTGCGTTGCTCTCCAAGTCTTTTTACATTCAACTGTGGCTCACGAGTAAGAAAGGTTGGGGATCCCTGTAGTAGTACATACATAAGTAGTGCATACATACGTAAGTTCTAAGAAGGGTATCTGAATGAATATTGCAATTAGCCTTATGTTAAAAGTAAATGTTGATTGTATACAGTATTGGTAAAAGTAAGAAAATATTATTTATTTTTTGTTTGTGTGCAAAAAGGTTTCACGTTTCAATACCTTAAGGGAATCTTGCTCTCCATGGGGTGAGAAGGTTCTCTCCAATTAAACAAAAAGGCGCGTTTAAATATATACATATATATGTTTGTTTATTAAAATCAGTTACTCCAACTTTTTTTGTTTGGTGAGCGCTCTTTCTTTCTTTCTTTCTTTCTTTCTTTCTCTCTCTCTCTCTCTGCATCCTGATATCACTATGTAGACTTAATGACACATATATGTGCGTGTGTATACAGAGAGTACACATGAGGCCTTTACTGTAGTTCCTAACACAGATGACAATTTATTGAAGTGCTCTCATCTATATCAGCCAGCTATAAAGCTTTGGTTCTTTACAACTGTTCCAAGAATGCTAACAGTTGTTCCTTTGGTTTCATTGGGATAATGCATTGGCAAAACTTGCAACTTAGTTTAGAGATGTAGTACAATGCACTGCTCCCAGTAGTATGAAATGGTTACTTATCTCTGTTTATGTTGCTTATGAGATACCACAATGCTCCCAGGAAATCTTAAGTCTGGTAGCTGTTTGGGGACAGTCAGGGGCTCCATAAGAACACAAAGCATCCTATGGCAAATCACCTGGTGGACTAGAAGCAGAGAAAGGGCCCTGGTTGTATTAATTCCTTTTCAATAAAAATGTCTTTTAAAGGGGAAGTTTGCCTCTTTAAAATCATATATAAATTAAAGGCTTTCTCTAAATAAATCCTCTATCATCTGACATCTATTGAAAAGTCTCCCTCCTCTCCTAAATAATTACTATTTTAATCTCCCCATTACTACACCCCCCCACCAATAATCAAAGATTCCACTCCCCAAGGGGTGGTCATGGGTCCCCTTTGCCCTTTTTCCTCCCTAACTCAAGTTGTATTACTACACAAAAGTAAGGTTATATATGTGTATATATATATATATATATATATATATATATATATATATATATATATATATATATATAGTAGCATAGAATTATATAATATTAAAGTTATATAATTCTGAGTGTAAAAAGACATTCAGTTTTTGGTCTAATATGCTAGTGCGTGCACTAAGATGTGGACAAGGAAGGGGAACCCAGGAAGCAAATAAGTTATAAGCAAATGAGTTTTGAAATAGTATTTCTTTTGACAGGGTTTTGTTTTCCTCTTACCACCATGCCCAAAAAAAATGGTGTGCTCGCCCCTTAAGGCAGTGGCACACAGGAAGTCACCTGCAGTTTAATATCGGTTACTGCACGCGACTAATCTCCTGAAATGCCTTCACACCGGCAATAGAATGAATGATGGTAGGAAGGCATACGTGGTGATAATTTTCTCGGGCTGCCTGTGCAGGGAAATAAAGTGCCACGTATGCCTTGCCGATGGCGATTCACTTTATTGTAGCTGGGAAGACATTTCAGGGAGATTAGTCACCTGCAGTTAAATCTCGCTGTGTGCCACTGCCCTTAGGCAGCAGGGTTTCGAAGAGGTTGTAGATTGTAGATGTTGCCTGCATAGTCAGTTATACCTTAGCTGGCCAACTCAATACCTTTGTATGAGAGTGGTAGAGCCAATAACATTCTAAAACTGCTAGCATCTCAGAAATTACTACACATTTACAGAAGCAGTTGGTTGTACGTGTGTACGTGTGGGAAATTGTTAGCCTAAAAATCATGCACCATGTAGTGATTTTCCTGGTCTAAAAAAAGTCAACTTATTTAGAATGACCACCTTCATGTTACCATTATGACTTTAGTTTCTTTGTTGTAGGCAAAAGGTGATAAGAGACTACCCTTACAAAGCTATAAGCAAAAAATAAAATTCATAAGAAAGTTTATAACTCATTTATATATGTTTATATATATATATATATATATATATATATATATATATAATGTCTTAGGTCATCTTAAAGGTAAAGACAAGCTGTTTTTCACATTTTACTGTGTTGAATAATTCACTCCCCCTATCCCCAAACACCACTACAAAACACTAAATATTGTATGTTGTGCCTCTATTGATTTCTTTCCTGCTACCCTACCTATGCTCAGAAAAGCTCACTGTGTGTCCTTTTTGCTTCTTCATCATTTTATATAGTCCCATAGCCCAGCAACACTTGACTTCATCCATCCTATCCTGTTGTTTATTTAATAGGTGTTGGTGGAACATAGCACCATTAAAAAGGCCATATATAAACCAGAACTGAATCAACTTGAAGGTTGAGTTTGCCTTTGTATAATGTGGGCTAATACATATTCTTCAGGGCTCCCTGCCCTGAAGAAAAGATTGTAAGCTCTTCAGGGCAGGGAGCTCATCCCAGCTGTGTACTGAAACTTAGGTATTTATTGTCATTTATATATAATAACTACACCCCTTTTTGTGTTACACCTTGTAAAGCACTGCATCCATTTGTAATGATATATAAATAAATACAATGCAATATACAATACAATACAACCCTGAAATACAGTGTGGTACACATGGATAGACACATACAATGAAAGAAAAAAAACACACCCTTTTAAATGTATACATTTTTTCTGATGCACTGCAATGCTGTATGACGTGCATATATTTCCTGACGTATCTGGTATTTAGTACAACCAAAGCACCAAACAATCTGCTGCCCTACAGTCCAGAAAGCGGTGTCTTGCTGATACACTGCTGGCACCACTGTCCCTAAAACAAAGCAATTTGCCATGTGCAGGAGTAACAACAATGATCAATTATGTAAATATTCTGTGCAAATTCTATATGTATGACATTATGTATGATTTATAACCCTACAAACTCCTTCACCTCTAATTATTTCTTTCCCTGTTACTTTGTAATAAAAAATGTGGATGCAATGAGTAGCATTATGACCATGTTATTTATTTAAATGAAATTATTAAATTGTTACTGACTTTGCCATTTGCACATCCCACAGTCCTTATATTAGAAAAAGTGGAGCATGATGACTTGTTTAACAAGACACTGAAAATCACAGATTTTGGACTGGCCAGGGAGTGGCAGAAGACAACCAAGATGAGTGCAGCTGGTACCTATGCTTGGATGGCCCCAGAAGTTATCCGTTTATCTCTCTTTTCTAAGAGCAGTGATGTGTGGAGGTAAATGTCCCCGTGGCTGCACTTTTTAGCAATAGTGGTAAAGAATTCATCTCTCATAGCAAGATGTTCATCTGTTAGTTGCTGACACTATCCCTATCTTTAAAAGCAGCTTTTATTTCAAGAACATTTTCACTGTTCTTTTGTGTTAAGTAGTCTGTCTTTGTTTTCCCATTGCTAGTTTCATAATGTACCTGATAACACTCATTGTGAGTTAGAGCTGGGCGGTATGACCAAAAATTTATATCACGGTATTTTTCAAAATTATATCGGTGTCACGGTATTTGACGGTATTTTTTCTTTCCATGCATGATTAAGTGTTAACCCCATTTCCTAATAAATTAGAGTCAGGCAAGCGAAGGATAGGCAACAGAAAGTCGTAAGGTAAATCAGGCAGGCTTAGTTTCCCAGGCAAGGCCGCAGACAACATAGCACAGGAGGAGGCGTTTGATAGCTTTAAATACCCCCCACGCATGCGCAGAACCGGCGCCGTCAGAGCGTCACGGACGTGCACGCTTTGACATGTACGTGCACCTGGATGCGCGTGCGCAACGTCCCGCGGACAACAGGACGCGCGTGCACGCAAGGAGGTGCACGAGACCGGGCCGCACGGGTGAGTACCCTGACACCCCGGTATTGCGGTATCTGAAAAATGAATATAGTTTTAAAAAAAAACACCGGTATTCTGTATTAAACGGTATATCGCCCAGCCCTATTGAGAGTGCCAGTTTATCTACAGTATTCCACAGTGTTTGTGTTCCTCCTCTGTACCCCTAAAAGTTTCCTCTTATTCATCTCTGTCACTTTTCCCTGATGTTCATTTGTTCCAGTGTTTCTTTTTCTGTTCTTTTGTATCAGCCTTACTCCGTCTGTATGCACAGTGTATCTCTTAGCTTGCTCTAGCCCAGTGCTGTCCATCTTCTGTGGTGCAGAGGGCTGGAATTTCTCTAGCATACATGGTGGAGGGCCGCTAATGGAAGCCAGTTTGACCACTCCCCTTTTTAAAACTGCACCCACATCAAACCACACCCATTTATCACAATGGTGGTAGTGCAATAGAAACCCAAATGCTTGGTCCTCACTGCGGGGATATCAACCATCATTGATATGTGAAAGAATTGTCATATTAAGTCATATGCCTTAAATCCATATGCCTCCTCCACCTCTCCTGTAAATAGCACAGCAACCCACAGCATATTTACACACCTTAGGGACCATTTAATGGCTATTTCCAACTACTGACAAACTTCCAGAACAAACACCTGCCAGGTTCACCTCCCACAGGCAGCATAGGGCAAGCAGAGTATGGCGCACATAGGCAGCACTCTGCCTGCCCTATGCTGCCTGTGTGTTCCATACTCTGCCTGCCCTATGCTGCCTATGTGCCATACTCTGCCTACCCTATGCTGCCTGTGTGTGCCATACAGTACATACAATGTCTGAGGTGTGAACAGATGAACAATGTGGGTGACTACAGCCTGAGGTGTGAACTCTGCAGGGGGTGAACAATGCAAAGGATAAAAGGTGTGAACAGTACAGGGGAATACATTTTCTAAAAATACAGGGGGATTACAGCCTGAATCTGAGGGGAGAACCATGCAGGGGGACAGTTAATCTCAGTACTGATACCATTTAAAGCTTACTGAAAAGTAAGCCATCAAAGCAGTCAGACAGGTGGAGGGCCACAAAGAGTGGCTGTGGGCCGCCAGTTGGACAGCACTGCTCTAGGCTATTGTCCATTATTAAATATACCAGTTTGTCCCCCTTTAGTATATTTTTGCCTGACAATTTCTGGCTTCTAACTGCATCAGTCAACTTCCTCAATCCCTTTGTACCAGTCTATCTATTTTCACCCATCCGACACCAGCTGTATTTTAATTTATCTTAGCCTGGTGTGACACTTGCCAGTATCTCTCTCACTTCTCCTGAGCCTTCTCCCTCTTTATTTTCCTGTGGCAGTCATTTCTGGTTATGTCGATCTGTCTCCTACTTCTTACATGCTCTTATGCCCCCATTGCTTTTTTAGTTCCCCTATTTTTTTTTCTATTTTCATCTTGTCTGCATCCTTCTAATCGGATTATTTTCATGTGACATTCCCCCTTACATAGGATGGTGTTGTTTTATGTGTGAATGTAATAAATAATAAAAATAATAAATATATCTATATCTGCTGCAGTTTTGGGGTACTTTTGTGGGAGCTTCTCACAGGAGAGGTACCATATCGGGAGATAGATGCTCTTGCTGTAGCTTATGGTGTGGCCATGAACAAGCTTACCCTGCCGATCCCATCGACTTGTCCGGAGCCTTTTGTACGGATCCTTGAAGGTAATCAGGACATAATGGCTGTGAAAACTAAACGTAATACAAGTAGTGCTGTAGAAAGTTGTCTTTCACAGCTCATACTATAGCTTTTAACACTTCAAGCCAGAGGAGGGCTCTTGATCTGTTTTGTTTAGCCACAAACATTAATGATTTAGGCTCCTCATGTTATTGGAAATGTGTTAATTTTACAAAATATTCTTTTGGCTGTAGCATGTTGGGATCCGGACCCTCACAGCAGACCTTCGTTTTCTTGTATTCTCGAACAATTGACCACTATAGAACAATCAGCCATGTTTCAAATGCCCTTGGAGTCCTTTCACTCTCTTCAGGAAGACTGGAGGCTGGAAATCCAGCAGATGTTTGATGAACTGAGGACCAAAGAGAAGGTAAATAGAGGAGAGGTTAGGGGAAGAAGCCATCAGTACTATTGAGTATGTTGCTACAGTTCAGTTACATTTTAAAGAATAAGTAAACCTATTTTTAAAAAATCACTAAAATTACTCTGCACAGCCCCAGAATAACATACCTTTCTCCCTGCATCCAAATTTATTTTGTTTCTCTATAACAAGCAGCTGAATGGCATCTCTTTTACTGACTTGTCTAGCATGAAGCCCGCCCCCTTTTGCTTAAGGAGCTACCTACTGTACGTGCCTGATTGATTTTAATTGAAGCAGAAGCACTGAGAATGCTCAGTAGGAACCTCTTTGAGGTCTTCATAGTCATAGAGAGAAGGAGTGCTCAGAGCGCACAAGGGGGCAGAGCTTCATGCTAGACCAGGAAGTCATTAAAAGAGCTGCAGTTCAGCTGATTGTAATAAAGAAACAAAATAAAATTGCATGCAGGGAGAAAGGTATGTTATTCTGGGGGTTGTTTAGAGTAGTTTTAGGGGATTTCCAAATAAAAGGCTTACTTATCCTTTAATATGTGTTATGTTACATGTGGTGTTTTTGTGCCCATTGTCACTTGTCAAAGAATTTAAGGCAATGCATTCTATGTAATAGCAAGGTGATAGCACAATCAACCTGAAGCAAATTTGCTAGGAAGAATGGCCCCATTTCAATCCCTAAGGGCTGTGACACACGGGGAGATTAGTGGTCGCGTGACAATTCTCACCAAAATGCCATCCGACCGGCGAGAAATCTCCCCATGTGTCACAGCCCTAACTGCCCTAACAGTGTGAAGCTGGTATATGACTAACCCAAAAGATCACAATACTGTAAACAAGCAGCTCTGCAAGATATTAAATGTGTAGGGATTGAACACTTGATTTTTTTTGTAATAAACACATTTTAAAAACGCTTTGAAATACAAATATCAAAATACTATTTCAGAGGAGGATTTTTTGTTTAGTAAATCAAGTAAACTGCTCAAGGGTCTGAATACTTTTTCAAGGCATTGTACATATTCTACCCCAGTGTATCATTCAGTTAATTTGTCTCCTTCCTAAACACTAATTATTGAAAAAGGGCACTTAATCAGATTTGTGTCTTAAAGGAACAGTAACACCAAAAAATTAAAGAGTTTTAAAGTAAATGAAATATAATGTACTGTTGCCCTGCACTGGTAAAATTTGTGTGTTTGCTACAGTAACTCTACTATAGTTTATATATAATAAGCTGCTGTGTAGCCCCGGGGGCAGCCATTCAAGCTGGAAAAAAGGAGAAAAGGCACAGGTTTTATAGCAGATAACTGATAAGCTCTGTAGAATACAATAGTGTTTTATCTGTTATCTGCTAAGTGCCTGTGTTTTTTCTCCTTTGATTGGCTGCCTCCATGGCTACATAGCTGCATTCTTTATATAAACCATAGTAGTGTTTCTGAGGCAAAACACCAGTTGTACCAGTGCAGGGCAGAAGTACATTATATTGGAATTTCTTTCATGCACTTGAATTTTTTGGTGTTACTGTTCCTTTAAGGAGAATGAGAGAAAAATGTGGGACAGGATTTTATCTGTATTTACATCTTCCAGTGCAACTGAGTGTTTCATGCCTTAAATAGACACTGAATTTACATTACAATAGGCTAGAAGCCACTAATGCTATATAGGTTTCAAAACTTTTATACATATACACTTGTATCCATATCACAAATAAAGACAAATCCTGACCATGGAAGGCCATATTTTCCTGTTCACATCAGATATTCTACTAGCAGGTTTACTAATATTGGAGCTACAATGGCTGTAATGACATGGTTACATAGCAAGATTTTAAAACATTATAAACTTACAAACAGTTAAGCAATCTACCTTTATAACAAGTATATACAGTGCAACTGCAGCTACATTGTGTATTTTCACACTATGCAGAGACATGTCCAGATTTCTGCACACATTTAAAGCATGGTGCTTCACTTATGGTCAGTTCCAGAATTCAGTTGGCTGTCTGGCCTTCACACAAACTATACATGCACAATATAATGTGAATATTCCTGTGAGCACCTTAAATGCAGGGCAGATCTTTCTTAGAGTCCATTTAAAGCAAACATTTCTTATTTATTTTAAAGATTTCCATTTTCAATGTAATGGTAAAACAGTTCCTTGTACTAGATCCTAACTAAGCTACATAAATCCATGTTGGTGGCAAAGCAGTCCTATTTTTTTCCTTTTACCAAGTATTCCAGAAAATATGTCCCATATTTGTAAGCGTTTATTTGTACAAGTATAGTGTACAAGGGAAATTAATATCAATTATACCTTAAAGAAATCAACAAAACTGACTTGGCAGTAGCCAGACTAACTTTATTTTCTGGTGAGAGGTCTGTCACTGACTTGCTTATCTCTAAAATCATATTTTTGGTTGGAAATTTATCTGTACAGTGTTTTTTGCACTTCCCTTGCATTGTATGGTAATCCTGATGAAGACTGTGTGACCCTTTAATTCTTCTTCCATATAATTGTTGGTTTCCTCTTTTTGGAACCATGTATTCACTTCTCCATCATTACATTATCTGCCATTGTACAGGAACTGCGTAGTCGCGAGGAGGAGCTGGTAAGAGCAGCTGAAGAACAGAGGATTTTGGAGGAAATGCTGAAGAGGAGAGAGCAAGAGTTGGCTGAGAGGGAGATTGACATTGTAGAGCGAGAACTGAACATAATCATGTATCAGATGTATCAGGAAAAGCCTAAGGTGAAAAAACGCAAGGGCAATTTCAAGAAAAGCCGATTAAAACTCAAGGATGGCAACCGGATCAGCTTACCCTCAGGTAGGGGGCCAGAGGCAAAATATGGTAGTGAATGACTATATGCAACAGTAGCTTGGGGCACATTCTTCTTTCGTGCAATGTAATCACTGAAGGTATTCGACATACAGAATAACAGCTCAAGGACAAATCCTGAACAGACATTCGATTTGAAAATTACTGGCTTGTTCTAGATTAAACCTTGTGTCTGTGTTGGTAGAAAAACAGAAATCTGTTCTTGTGCAGTGGGCTCTGGGTACATATCTGTTTTTGTCTCTCTTGGTTCACTATAACTTTAACGTTTATTTTTTGCCTTCAGGTTTTGAACATAAGATTACAGTCCAGGCATCTCCAACTTTGGACAAATGTAAGGGACAAGGATCAAGCAGCTATAGCCCACCTGGGAGTCCCCTAATAATTCCGAGGCTGAGAGCTATTAGATGTGAGTTACACTCCAGCACTAAATGTCATAGCAAAATAAAGGCTTAACACCTTATCCAGTCAGCTCTTTTAATGTTTGATTTAAGGTATATCTTGGATTAAATTTATCATTGGGATAGCTATGTGCTTGTGGCAAATATTTGTATATATTTTAGTGACATCACCACCACCACATCAGTTGAAATTCTGCACCTAACCAAAGTAAGTAGATTGTGAAGGAGGCTGTTCTCACACTATCACCAATGACCGTAAAAACAAGGAGGATTGATGAACAGCAACGGGTTTCTAAAGGCTTTCTCACACAGGTCTAAAGTTGGATTATTTTGTAATACTTTCCAGTAGTGTTTGTGCAGTCTATTATTTAATAAAGCTTGCCACTTTCCCAAAAACAGATAGGGACAACTGTATATGGGCAATAATCTTTTTGTTTGAAAGTCCTAAAAAAATCATGGAAACAAAAGAAAATACATTTCTTTCTCCCACAGTGACGCCTGTTGATGGCAGTAAGACATGGGGGCGCAGTTCTGTACTGAAGAAAGATGAGGTAAACACATCAAATAAGAAGAAAGGCAGGACTTGGGGACCTAGCTCTACACAGCAAAAGGAACGCGCAGGAGGAGAAGAAAGGTACCTTATAATCCATTCTCTTTCATTGACCACTGATGCCAAATGATGCTATAGTATAATGGCATGACTTACCTTTCAGTGGCAGCTCAATGTAACAGCAGGACTTACCTGCCTATTAGGGCCAACTCAGTATATGTTCATGATGCTCCTCAGAATTTTCAGGACTTAGCTGCTGCTTATGGCCTACTCATGATAAATTGCAGGAGTTATGTTGCCACACAAGATAAAGATAACAAGGGTTCGCTCAATGCAGATAAACTATGCATTGCACAAATACATCACACATTCCCAGCATATTTTTTGTAATAGATTAGGCTGTCTTCCACCACAAATGCATAAAATAAATCAAAAGGTCAGCGCCAACCAACCTATGTTCCTTAACATGCACTAGAGCTAATCGGTATGTCTCCTCAACATACCCTATAATGGGTCAGTTTGTATCCCCCAGCAATCCTTTGCAATGAATGGTCTCTCTCCTTAGCATCTCCATTTGATCGGTTGGCACACCACGTACTTGATCAGCATGTCTTCCTTAGGTCTGCATATTTCTGTCATGGCCCAGGGCAACCATACCTTGAGCAACCCCTCCAAAAAACACACACCCACAGTTTGACAGTGGCTAAAATCGCCAACAATAGCCACATTATTTGCAGTCATTACTTGCTGCTTAGGGACAATTCTGTGTAATTGTAGGAACTTCAAGTTTAATAAAATGCTTTGGAGACACAAAGAACATAGCTTTTAGCCAGCCAGTGAAAGTCATTTTGATTCCTACTAATGACCTACAAAATCTTTATCTGCAGGCTGAAGACTCTTGGAGAAGGCAGCAAACAGTGGTCAAGCAGTGCTCCCAACCTGGGCAAATCTCCTAAGCACACTCCCATAAGTGTGGGGTTTGCCAGCCTCACTGAAATGGGTAAGAGTCCCTTGAATAATGTAATTGTAGTGCATTAGGGCAAAAGGTAGGTTGGGAATAGCTGGGTTTTTTTTTTTATTTGCCACTGTACTGTTTAATCTATTGTTTTTTGGTTTCCAGAGGAATACGCAGATGCTGATGGCTCTGTTCCACAGTCCCCCTACTCTGCACAGTCCTACCTCACACTGCCTGCCCAGTCTGACCTTAGAAATCATCCAGAGGACACATCACAGGCTGCAGCACCCTCCTCAGACAGCCCTAAACGTGGTTCCCAGTCACGTCGGAAAAGTGAACTTGTGTTGCTCGGGTGTGCGTCTCTCTTAGCTGCTGTTGCATTAGGGAGTGACTTATCAGAGATGGTGCCTCAGGAAGAGAAGAGAAAGGGCATCTTTCAGTGGGCAGGGAGAGGTCCCAGACGGCGTACCAGTTCTCCCAGCCGCCCTATGTCTTATGGTGAAGAATCTGTGATTCCATCCAGCTCAGTTACTCTCATTTCCTTGTCTTCCATCTCAGACTGCAATTCTACAAGGTCTTTGATTCGGTCGGATAGTGATGACATCGGACTGGACTCTGACACCATGTCTACTGGGAGGGTGGTAAAAGAGGACAGAGGACAGCAACCAAATGTTGGCACCAACCCTCTTGTAGACTATAAAGTGGAAAGTTTTAAGAGGGATCCAAAGCAATCTCTGACACCCACCCATGTCACAGCAGGAAGGAATAACACAAATGAAACCAGAGGACACAGGAGAACCCCTTCCGATGGAGCCATAAGGCAGGTGACGCAGGGTCATAAACGCTCTCCGTCTGATGGAAGTGCCCCTTTTCAATGTGAACCAGGTGAGTAGTCTTATCCACCAACCACACAATAACATTGCTTTGGGTCTTGTCCTTTGTACTGTACTTAAAGTAGTAAAAAAAGCCTCATGTGAATTTAGAATTCCAATGCTCAGAAGTAGAGAATCAATCAAAGTGCAAGAGTTATATACATTTGTAAGACAATAAACACTTTATATACATTTATGTGACAATAAACACTTTATAAGACCTGTGAGAGTAGATCATTATCTATTATGAAGCGTACTATTGTGCTGGCTGCACCTAGGTATTCTGAACTGAATGATGTAAGTGTCTATATCTTGTTTACACATATATCCTGTATATAGGTATTAATTCAGCACTTTAAAATCATAGTCCTCTTGGTTGAGATATTGAATTGTGTAATCATGCACCAATCTAAAGGTTTCTTACAGACTTATTTTGTATGTATGCATGCAGTCATCATCCTTAGTTCAGTAGTTTGCACCACATGACTAAAGCTCATTGTTTAGTGAAAACTCACTTCCTTAGTTTTTTTTAGTATCTTGGCAATAATTCCTAATCAATCCTCTATATACTGACAGATCTGTCCCTTTCCTTTTTCAGGTTCCAAAGAACCATCTCCTTTCCCTCGCCTTCCTGATCCCCATTTTGTGTTCCCTCCTCCTGTCCGACGTAAGGACACAGGAGTAGAAAGGCCAACATCTCTAGAATTTGCCCCCAGGCCTCGACCATCTTCCAGTCGTCCTCGAATGGATCCCTGGAAGTTTGTTTCTCTCTCACAAACTCATAGCTCATCTCCCTCTAGTGGTGGGGGTGATGCATGCTCCAGTGGATCAGCAGAGGGACCTCGAGTAGCTGAAGTAGAGGAGACACTACTTGATATGGAGGTGGAAGGACAAAGACTAGACAGCACAGTACCTTTGTGTGGACTGGGTTTGAGGCCAACAACTGACCCTTTTATAAATATGGGAACAGATGTGTCTTAGTGGAAGGATGACATATTTCACTTCTGCAGCATAAAGTTGGAAGTGGGGTGCTTTTATGAATGTGTTTTGTGGTTGTAACCCAACAGCTATAAAAAAAAATTCTAAGTAATTAAAAGGGGTAACCCACTTTACTGCTTATGAAAATCCTGAAGCAAAACAAGGAGAGTGCTGGGTGTAGACTAAGTATACCTCACAGTGTCAGTCTTGGGGAGTATGGAAAAGCTTCTCTTTCTTCTGTGGCAACTGGAATCTAAAGGACCATATGAAAGCCCTTCTAAACCTCCATGAGTTAATTAAGGTGCAGTGATCTGGTCTTTTTGGATAGCAGCAGGTAAACATTAAGAGAGATAAATAAGTGTCTCTGTAACTTTAACAGGGGCAATGTAAGATAATACAGGGGTATCCCTGAAAGTAGATGAGTTGCAGGCTGCAATGCAGTCCAAATTACAGGTAAGAGTACAGATATATATTCCACACTACAGCCTACCTCATCCTGGTAGTGCTATATGAAGGAACCATGAACAGGCAGCTATACAAATAAAGCAAGACTGCATGACTGCTATAGTCTTATTTATTAACTTGGCACATGGAAGGGTAATGCTTTTAGCAACTGGGGTTGGTGTCCAAGAAGTTCTCTGGTCTCTTTCAGTTAAAACTCAATATCTTTTGGGTTAGATATATCCATTTATCTGAGCCTGTCTTATACTCTGCTGTCAAGTGCCCATCTTCTGTTAGCCTGAAAGGGGGTGGGAGCAGTAACTGGAAAATTTGTCTCTTGTGTATTCAAATGAAACCAATAAATGTGGGTTGGGCCAGAAACCTGATTGAGAAGCAATCATTAATATGTAATTTTTTTTGTTATTATGCAGTCTTCCCCTAAATATGCCTAAGAGTTATACCAGTTATGCATCTGAGGTTATATTTGCAAAGTATATATAAGGTGGCATTTACTAAAACGCAACATTTTCAGATCAGCTTTTTAATGGCAAAAAAGTTGTAGAAAAAGAAGCATTTGATGCATTGAAGCATTATGATTTATTATGCGACAAAACTGCGCAAATTCAGAATCTGAAAATGCTCATGATTTTTCTCTGACTTCTCCAAATACCACAAATACTTTCTGCTACTTCGAGTAAGCTAGCTTTAAAGGACATGTAAACACCACATACAAAAATGTAATCAGTGAACAGCCTCTTTGAAATCTTTCAGTACCTGCCACTCTGGTTGTCCAGAGTTTAATTGTAAGGCTGCAACATCTCCTTAGTCACTTAGATTTCCTTCCTCCTGTAACCCACTCGGCCCCCTCCCTCAGGAATTTGCTTTGGCTGTTGGCTTGTGGGCATGCTCAGTTGTTCTAAGCTCAGATTACTAAACACGCCCCCCAGTCTTGCAGCCAGTGAAGAGATGGCATTGCTGGTTCACATAGAAACTCAACTCTAGCTGTCTGCTTCATTTTTTTTCTCCTGAGCTCAGCTTTACCATTACAGAGCTCAAACAAAGCAGAACTTTTTTTCTGCCGGTGTGAGCCTGTATTCTTGATGAAATGTATGCTGAATAAGGGTCTGTGTCTGTATGGTGTTTGAAAATTTAAATGTATCCAGTTATGTATCAGTGGAAAAATGACCACCAGGTGAAAGCTGCTATTTGATTTAGGAAAATGTGATGGTGCTGGCAAGAGGAGGGGATACGTTTACATTTACATTTATAAAGCGCCAACATATTCCGCAGCGCTGTACAATAAGTGGGTTACATACATTGGACATACAGAGTAACATATAAAGCAACCAATAACCGATACAAGAGGTGAAGAGAGCCCTGCCCAAAAGAGCTTACAATCTACAAATTCAGCACAAATAATGCCATTTCGGTGGAGGAGATATGCCCAACTGATATACATTGTAGGCAAATGTAGGCTTTACATGTCCTTTAAGGGTTACTTCTGCCCTTTCTAAAAATACACATCAACTGCCATTGTGTTTGAAAATAAAAACAACCAAATAAGAAGCATTGAGTATGAACATGCTAGATTGCAGCTGTGCACCTACCCACAGCACTCAATATTCGGTGCTAGTTGTCTAATTAAAACAAATTTTTGATGGTAATTCCAGTGATGTAATTTAGTACAGCGTGTTATTAAATCAGGCCTACAGTGTAAAACATTTGCTTTCCAGTCCCTGTTGCTGCAAAAAACAAAAAAATCTATCAAAAGAAAAACTGAGAAAGATGGGTACCACCATGGTAACTTTCATCTTGTGGGTCCTAACCCATAGTTTCCAGCTTGGTAATAAACTGGCCACTAAGGTGTTCACTACCATTCTATACTTTATGTATCTTTATCAGGCAAATTAATCATTTAACACATGGCACCCAGTACTGCACTTGATGCCAATATAGTTTTGGCTTTTGAGCAAAGGATATGGTTCTTATCTATGGCCACACACCAACATATCCTAATGATAGGTGTCTTATGAGCAACATATTTGTTTGGTAGACTGTGAGATCCTTTGCAGCCCCAAGGTCTTCTGAGATGTTAGCAACACTACAGGTTATCCTGCCATAAACAACTGAGAGGATTGCCCTAATGCAGACTTTGCACATTTTTGGTAAGCTGATCATTTGGCCCAGCTGTCTATCTCATAGAATGTTGTTGGTTGTGGTTTCATCGTAGCTGGATCTGAGATTTGGCTGACTAATTCACATCCAAATTCTAGGTAATGTGCAGAGGCTCCACATTAGTATGTATGTCTGCCCCATCCATACACAGAAAAAGTGACATACATTTCAACTTACAGAGTTAAGAGCAGTTCAGTTACAGAATAACTTTTAGAATGATGTATGTGGTTATACTATTTTACAATTTGCTACTGGTTTTTGTGTTTTTTTTTATTGTAGCCTGTTGTTGTGCAGCTTTCCTGTTTGGGATTTTATGGGTGCTGTGCTCCCACTTTCCTTGGGAGGACAATGGTTCAATGGTTTGAATGGAAGCTGAAAAATGAGTAGGACAGAGCATGAAAAGAGAGACAAATAGCTCTATACATTTAAAGTGGACCTGTCACCCAGGCATAAAAAGCTGTATAATAAAATTTCAAATTAAATTCATTTTTTTATTAACACATCCATACCCATTATAAAAGCATTTAAAAATCCCAACTGTCAATCATATATTGCCTGTCCTGCCTCTATGCCTTAGGTATAAAGGTGGGGCAGACAGTTACTTTCACTTTTCAGAACTTCTTAGATGTTGCTGCACTCCTCACATTCCCCCCTCCCTTCTCACAATCTAATTTTGTAACCGGTGCATGGACATGGGCATAGGTCCCCCCATACCCAATATAAACAAACATGATGTGATGAACTTGATTTTGTCTTTGCACAAATGTAAAATATGTTAAAACGATGGCCATACACTGCCAGATCCACCAAACAAGCAGTACGTGACTGAGTCATTGGTACCAGGACCAACAATCATATAAGCCTGATATAATTGTTGGCCCTGGGGCCAAAGATTGGATCTTTTACTGAGGCCTATGGAGGACCATTTTATGGGAGCCCCATCAGCGCGTTATTGTGCTCCTTGTCCAATGCCATTTTCAAAACTATCTGATTGATATCTAGTAGATTTTTAGTCATAAATCAGTTGGGCAGGCCTGCCAGCTGCCGACTCTCCAGCTTTTATTTACCATGTATGGCCACTTGAACTCAAGCAACTTATGGCAGTCAGAATAGACAAGTCGTATTAAAAATAAAATAACGGTGGTACAAATGTCAAGATGGAGACAGAGGCAGAATAGAAAGTCTTATTTTTTAAAAAATATATGAATTGCAATTCTCTTAAAAGATTGCACTTTGCTTTATCTGAAAGTAAACTTCACCTTTTAAAGAACAATTTTGGTGATTAAATCTCTTTTGGCTTTACCGCAATCCATTGGTTCCCAGGATGTCACATTAAGAGGTTATGACCCCAGAAACAATGCTATTAATCAGAAGCTCACACTAAAAATGTAAAATAAACTAATTTATTTTCTAATCCCTATCGTTTGTGGTGCTTATACAGTATATTTTTTACTGATGTCCTTGGTTCTGTGACGCTATAATGTAATTAAAGAAAGACAGCTGGCAACATCTACAGGTAACTGTCAAAATCAGGACAACAAAATGAAGGACACAAAGTTCTCCAAAGCAGTTATTTGTAAAGAGTTAAAGGTATAGTTTGTTTTTTATATAAGAATAGTGGTTATGGTATGAAGAAAAAAAATCTCCCGTTTCAAATTTAACAATTTACTTCCTTTGGAAAAAAACTGTAAGAAATTTGCAGTTGGGATGAGCAAATTAGAGGGTGTTAGAGGCCAGAACAGAATTGAGCCCTAACACTCTATTGAGCAAAAAATGGCGAGCAGCCAAATGTTTTGTGATAAATTGAGAAATATCCTCTCTATCTTTGATAAATGTCACCATCTCTGACAGGAATATGTTCATGATGATCGAATAAGTATTGCTGTATGGTGAAAACTGCTTAAAAATTGTTTTGGCAGAACACAAAGACAAATAACTAATTACTCAAAATAAAGGCAGGTTCAAGTGTTGCTAAGATTGCATTTGCCCACAAGATACTAAAAGTACATGTTTAGGTGAAGTTTCTGCTTAAACCAACTAACTACCTCTAGAAGCTCCCTTGTGCAACTACAGCGGCATCACTCAGTGACTATAGCGACTGTGTTTAGAGAACATCACTGTCTTACCTAAAATGTACAGGAAAGTGTGCATTTAAGGTGCATAATGTGGACTGCAGGGGGATGCCTAGTGGAGATAAGGTTAATATTCCCACTCAGTCAGGTAATTATGTGGCATCTGAGAGAAGAGCAGCCTGTGAAGGTAAAAGGTTTGTTCACATATCTGTGGGCTCTTTCTTGGATGTGTGAAGGAGAGACACAGTCCTGGTTGCTCCTAGTGTTTGAGAGGAGGCCTGAGACACAGGGAGTGTTTAATAAAGAGAGTCAGCATACCTGAGCTTGAGAGAGAAAGTGAGTCCCATGGGGCCTTTGGCCAGGGTCGGACTGGGCTGCCGGGATACCGAGAAAAACCCTGGTGGCCCTGACCCGACCCTTGCCAGCACTCCCCCTGCTTACCGTTCCACCCCTGATGTGTTCAATTATGCATGCTCAGGGGAGGACATAGGGTTGGGGACCCTGTGGGGTCGCTCAGCGGGGGCCCTGTGGGGGGGGGTGCGGGGGATGCGGCTGGCAGGGGCACCTGCAGGGCACCTGGGGCAGTAGCCCCGGTGGGCCCTGCACCCCCCAGTCCGACCCTGCTTGTGGCTGTGCCTGGAGAAAGACAATGTTTGAAGAGAGTGCAGCAGTGAAGCTGACTTGGAAGTAGGCTGTGTAGAGCCGGACTTATAGAGAGAAGTTATCTCTATACTGTGCTAACCTGATTTACAATTTCAGTGTGCAGAGGCCACCCCTGTTCCCTGCCCCTGGCCAGGATCATGCCCATCCAGCTCACATACGGAGCACTGGGGACAGGATGCGCTGAAGTTTTCTGCACATTCTGTCCCCAGTGCTCCAAAGTTTATTTCAAGTTTAGGTGGGCTGGGCAATATGCCACCCCTAAAATTGTGCTGCCCTAGGCCTCACCACAAATCAGTGACCTTCTAAATTGTGGTGGCCTGGGAGAGGCCTGAGGTACAGTGGTGGAACTACCAGGGGGTGCACCTGGGCCTGCTGCTTGCACCCGTTCAAGGACTGCCATCTTATATATGTGAGTCCTGGGCCTGCACCCCCTTGGGGCCTGCTGCTTGCACCGATTAAAGGACTGCCATCTTATATATGTGAGTCCTGGGCCTGCACCCTCTAGCGGCCTGCTACTTGCACCGGTTCAAGGACTGCCATCTTATATATGTGAGTCCTGGGCCCGAACCCCCTTGGGGCCTGCTGCTTGCACCGGTTCAAGGACTGCCATCTTATATATGTGAGTCCTGGGCCCGAACACCCTTGGGGCCTGCTGCTTGCACCGGTTCAAGGACTGCCATCTTATATATGTGAGTCCTGGGCCCGAACCCCCTTGGGGCCTGCTGCTTGCACCGGTTCAAGGACTGCCATCTTATATATGTGAGTCCTGGGCCCGAACCCCCTTGGGGCCTGCTGCTTGCACCGGTTCTAGGACTGCCATTATATATATGTGAGTGCTGGGCCCATACCCCCTCAGGGCCTGCTGCTTGCACCGGTGCGAGGACTGCAATCTTATATATGAGAGTCTGTTGTATTTCGATGCCATATGAAGACAAGCACCTTGTTAATTTGTTTTGAATGCGTAATTAAAGGCAAATTTTTCTTATAGTCTAATTTTTCTACATCATTTGGGCAGTTCTTCTCTCCATGAAAAATGATTCCTATTCCTTCATTGCTTGGGGCACTGTGTTCTGCACCCTTGCTCACATTGCCACCCTTCACAAGAGAGCATATCTGCCCAAAGAAGTCCAAACAGGGCTTATGCTGCGCCTTGCTAGCACAGACTCTTCTCCTAATGCATGCTGAATGGCATTCTAGTAAGGGACCTAAGTACTACATTTAAATGGTGAGTGAAAGTTGTACATCTTTGCATGCCATTTACAGTCAGCTGTGAATCTGCACCAGTGGAACAGGGCACAAATTGCTCAGCTATCTCTCTGTGTTGGGGCAGAAATTAGATGCCCTCTGTGCAGAAACTGTTTTGGGGAAAAGGGTGAACCACAATTGCAGAATATGTTTATTGTGTTTATTGCAGTTTTAGTATCCAAATGAAATACCAGTAACAGCTCCTGGTCTCTCCTTCACCTTCCTGTGTAAGTTGGTCTGTGTGTGCCAGACAACAGGTAATGGTTTACCACACCCAGGCAACAAAAATCCACAGTTGTTTTGCATGTTAAAGATTAGCAATGAGCAGATTTATAGGCTGGAACAGTAAATTTGTGCAACCTGACCATCATGGTTACAGCCAAATTGTACATGATCCATGATGGACGCAGACACACTTAGTGCCTGTGGCACACAAACTACTAACCTGTGGGGCTCATTTATCAACAATAGGCAAATCTGCCTTTTTTTAGCTACATGCAGGTAGAACAATGAATGCAACAAATTGATTGGTTGGCATGGGTTACTGCCCTTTTGGAAATTTGCCCAGTGTTGATAAATGATGCCAAGTTGTGTTCTCTGGGGGTTTTAAAATAGCAAAGCAGTGTAGTTGTGGAATTCTCTAGAAGAAGTTGAAGAACAGAATGCTTGTCTGAGAGAGAGAAGTACCTTCAGCTTCTTGATGGAAGTAGCTCTGGAAAACAAAAATCCAGCCCAACTCTAACTGTTCCTCATGGTAAAAGAGAATTAAGCATTTAATTTCTGAAAATCACTTTCTTTGTGCTGTCGTAATTTACATTGACTGGCAGAGCCAGGTCCAGACTGTTGATCTGTGTATTCTGCCCAATGCCAGAGGAGCTGATGTAAGATACTATAGCCAGTCACTTTTTAGTGGGCCTAGCAGGGGGCTTTTTGTGCTTCTGTGTAATAAAATTGCCAGGGCCTATTTACACCACCTCTCTCTCTGCCTGCTACTTTAACATACCTCCAAGCTATATCTATGAATATTCTTTGCAATCAAGCAAAAGGATTAATAGGATTAAATATAACGTACTTTTGAAGACATGTTAACCTTCTAATAAAGTACTACCAATGCTATAGCGCTTACCAAAATGAACCTTTTTCCAGAATGCCACTCTTTTTCTAGAAAGCTCTTATCTAATCATTGTTCCTGATGCAGTGTTCCTGACTGATTTGCATCCCATTACTTTTAGTGGCTGCCAATTAACCATATTGAAATAAGCAAGGAAAAGCCAGGACTTTAAGATGACGAAGTCTGTATCAGCATTCTGGAGACAGGGCACTTAGTTTGCTAGCAGTTAGTTTGAAGAATGATATGTACTGGAAAAATATTTATTTTGGTAAATGTTTCTAAATTGGTGCTGCTTCGCTGAATGTGAACATCCCCTAATTAAACTAATACCTTAAACTAATACCTAAGGTCATATTGTCTGAGTGTCTATAAATATGGAAAATATTGACAATCACAGGAGGGATTAATGTCTTTGCACTCTATAAAACCACATGACATCCTTTTCCAACAGGGGAACTGTATGACCACAGGCAAAATAGGAATCCATCTTGTTATACAGGATACATTTGAAAAAAAAATTGAAAGGGGGAAGTACACAAACAAAATTTTCTATTTTTATTTACAAAACAAAAGTCCAGTATTCATTTGGTGGCTTGATAAATCAGTATGTGACCAACACAGCATTGTTTCACCTAGCCAGAACATGTAACTTCATTTACGTAGGAACAGCAGTCAGACGTTCTACACTGTATTAATTTGTACCAGGAGTCTATGATACACACTTCTGCCTCTGTAGGGCTTATGCTTAATTGACAGAAACCGCTGGCTCTGCTGCAAATTGTTAATGAGCAAATATGTTACAAAGCTCATCAGAATTGTGAATGAACCCCTTGGGATCCTTCTGTGGTGAATCCTTGCGTTTCTATTGATCTTTTTATCAATCGTTTTTTTTTTCCCCTACGTCAGGGTTATTTGGGCTTGAGTCACTGATGTTGTATAATGTAAAAATAGCTTTAAACCTTGTAATGAGATTCTGTTAACATGCTATCACAAACATCAGTGCCCATAAACCCGTTTTAAACCCAACAGACATAACAAATGTCCCATGAATACATTGATGGCATTTTTGTTACCAGTGTAAACAGGGGAAAAAGGGAAATTAGCAACTAAAGACTTTAGGAACAGGTGCAAAGGTGAATTCTCCTCTCTATTTAAGGATGGGTGAACCTTGTTTGTGTTTAAATCTCTTCTGTGTAGAAAATAGAGTTTTCAGTATTGCCTCTGTAGATTTAAATTCAAAATAAAGTCAAATAAAGATTGCAGAAAAAAAGTATTTTTCCTTAGTGCCCTCTAAAGCGTAGGTATTTCCTGGCTCTGCACCCTGAGGAATGTAGGGGCACTAAAACAACTTGCACTTATACCATTAGATATATATGTATAAGAACAAATGGAACCTGTAAAAGCAAAAGTGCTGGAAGCCTTTCATTTTTGCTGTAAAGTGTAAGGATGACTTTGGTCATGCATGCCATCTGATTCTAGACAAATGGCCCAGGCAGGCCTGAAACACTGCCACATTCATGTCTTTTTTTTTAGTTTGCAAAGCATGAATTGCGCCTATACAGTGCCACATTTATTTATTTTATTATGGGCCTATATTATGGACCTTAGCAGACTGGGCTATTTTTTGCAGGCACTTGTCACCTAAGGGTGTTTTTCCCTGGTGATAGCACACTATTCCATCAGCCTTTGTGGAGCTACACAGATTGGCCTGAAAATGTATGCTTTAGTGTTTTCAGGCCAATCTTCACTCCGTATAGCTCCACACAGGCCAACACCAGGCCTGGCAATTGAACTAAAAGGGTGAGTGCATGACAGTGCATCGCTTCCTCCGTCTGTATACAAATGCTACTGTATGTGTGCTGTTGCATTAATCTGAACTTTAATCTGCCCTTAATCTAAACAGTCATCTGAAACCCTAGACCAGTGTTTTTCAACCTTTTTTGGGCAAAGGCACACTTGTTTCATGAAAAAAATCACGAGGCACACCACCATTAGAAAATGTTAAAAAATTTAACTCTGTGCCCAGCAGCAGTGCCCCCCTAGTACATTGGTGCCCAGCAGCAGTGCCCCCCTAGTACATTGGTGCCAAGAGCAGTGCCCCCCTAGTACATTGGTGCCCTGCCTACGGCACACCAGGCAACATCTCGCGGCACACTAGTGTGCCGCGGAACAGTGGTTGAAAAACGCTGCCCTAGACCATCAGTGGGTATTCAGACTATAGCTATTATATGCCTGTGCAGAGAAAAACTGCCAAGTCTATTGAACATCGTTGTGGTTTTATAAATCATACATGAGGCTTACTCAATAAGCACTACAGAGGTCTCATATATTATATAGGTATATATATATATATATCTATATGCATATATATATATATATATATATATATACATCTATACAAACAAACATATATTTACATATAGGTAGTCAATGTGAGCAAAAGAGAAATGTGGATTTTAGACAGATTTTTTTTTTTCAGAAAGACACTTGAACAGTTTGACATCTGGCTAGTGGTACTCTCCTGATTATATTCAGTATCCTCATACACTGGCGGATACTAAAACAGGCTGGTTTAGCTGGCCATGGCTTTACATTGCAGCAGGTCATTCCATTCCTTAGATGGCATCCTAAGTCTGATAAAGGGCTAGAGAATGTATGAGGGAAGGAGTTAGTTATCCAATAACTTCTTTTAATCCTTTCCTCTCTTGTTGGCTGGATCTCTGCACCTTCATCTCTGTCAGCTGGATGTACCGAAGAACATTGGTATCTAAAATAGAGAAGTGAGAGATTCAATCTAACAATCTAACACAATAGCCAGAACTTTAAACGATAACTTTGGAAAAACTTATAAAGATATGTTTGCTTAGGAAATGTGTTTTAGAAATAAGGATTCTACAAGAAGCCATACCTTTCCCCCATTCCCAATTCCCTTTGTGCAAGTCCCAAAATCTCTAATTCGTTTCTGGCTAAAGGTGGCCATACACGGGAAGATTTACTCATTTGGCGAGTTTGTCAAGCGGGGCTGCATCATCAAGGCGATGTGGTCCTCTTTCTGATGGAAAATCAAACCTGCCTGATCAAGATTTGCCCAATTTTAGGCCAGATCTTGTTCAGGTAGGCCCTTCGAGGGAGCCCATACACGGGTAGATAAGCTGGCGAATTGGTCTAAAGGACCTGAATTGGCAGCTTAATTCTGCCCTTGTACGGCCAATTGCGCTCTCTGCACTAGCAGAGCTGAATTTCCATTTTAAAAAATGGAAATTCAGCTCTTAAAGTTATCAGGAACAGCTTTTTGCCGTCCCTGGTAAACTCAGGGGCGCTGCTTGCCTCATGGTAGTAGCAGCCCTGTGGCCACCTTTACATCATTTAAATCTATTCTGACTTTTTGATTTGTTGCCAAGTGTAATGGTGGCCATACATGCACCAATGTTATTGTACGAAAAGATACTATCATATGCACGAACGATAATCAGTGTGTGGATGGTGGGAGATGAGGCAACTGGTGTCGGTAAAAGCCTTGAATATCGGTTATCTCCTTGATGGGACAGGTCTGAAAATTTTGATGGGGCGCCTTTGAGGGTGCCCAAACATCGTAAACATTAATACTTAATAATTGGTTCAGCTCTTAACATTAGTAGAGTGGACAAAGGATCTTTCACGACCAATGGTCATGGGAAAGATCGTATTGTAGAATGTATGGCCATATGATATGGTATGAACCATACTATATTAGAACAACATAATAATGATAATGTAATATTCAGATATAGATAAGGGCAATGGCACACACAGTGTTTTCATATCCACTAAAACATCTTAGACTCACTATTATGTCACCACGGTAAAATTCCACTCTCTCATACTCTCTTTACATTCCCATGTAAATTTTAGAGGCAAATGTATCAATGGGTGAAAGTTAGAATCCACCATTTGATAAATACACCTCTAAAAATCCCAGAGGAATAGAGAGTGAGGGAATTTTACTATGTGAGCTCTAATTTCATACTTTACATTAATGTGAATGGAATGCAACCTATAGATAACACAGACAAATATCCCTGCAAAAGAGACTGGGGTAGTCAGAAGTTTTCAGTATGGATGTTTGTCCCCTTACATAGGCCAGTAGTCTGCCAACTAGTCAGGAGTGACCAAGTCAGCAGCAAATGTCTTCCTTGTCAGTTGGAACCTTACTTTTTTTTTTTTTAAAGCAACATAAATGGGGCAGGATAACTAACCAGATCTAAAACAGGTCATAATAAAATTGATTTCCTTTCTAGACTATAGAAGCAAAATCATTACTCAACAAAAGGCATATTCCACCCACTCACTCCTCAATCTGTTTGTATATGTCACAAAGCATAATTACTGTATATCAGTAAAGGAAAACACATCCAAATATCTCATGATATCACATAAACACTTTGTAAACCACAGGCAAACATGCAGTACCAGATCACATGCCATTATATCACAAATCAAAGCCTCTCTGTGTAAAAAATACCCACAAAAATAAAAAGTTAGTTAAATGGTTGTTTTTCTGAATAGTATTACTAGAATAAAAGAAGCTTTTACACACCCTTAATATAGGTATGTGTAGAGAAAAATGTATTGGGAGGGGCTATGCAGAAATCTGTATAACCCTATTCAGATATACTGGATTTCAATATTCTTCCTCCTTAGGTTGTTGGCACACAGGAATATTTGCAGATATGTGCTGTATTGTGCTCACACAGACCAGTTAAAGTTGCCACCTAACTGGTATGCTAAAATGATGTCTGATTCCAGTATTATTAATACTGACGAAATAACTTTTTTGTAGAAAAGGTGGGAACCTTAAGACCAGTGTTATAGACATTTTCTGTATAGTGGGCCTACACCACACACATTTGTAAGCTAAATTATGTTAAAATAATTATTTTTTACAGGCAAATCTATAGAGCCCTATAGCAGGAAGGATGGGCCACCAAATTGCTTATAGGGATTTATCCAGCCCAGCAATTCCTATGACTAACATGGATGGGACAAAGTGTTATCAATAACAAAATAACATAAGGCTACAGTCAGAGGTTTCTCAACCTGCATATAAACTCAGGTTGTATAACAGCCTATCCAACGTTTCTTGATATTACTGCACCTACAGGCACAACATTGGCCTGGGTGCAGACACATAGGGGCACATTTACTAACCCACGAACGGGCCGAATGCGTCCAATTTCGTCTTTTTCGTAATGATCGGTATTTTGCGATTTTTTCGGAAAATTGTCGCGACTTTTTCGTTACCAATACGATTTGCGCGAAAAACGTGAGTTTTTCGTAGCCATTCCGAAAGTTGCACAAAATCTGGCGATTTTTTCGTAGCGTTAAAACTTGCGCGAAAAGTCGAGATTTTTTCGTAGCATTAAAACTTGCGCGAAACATCACGCCTTTTAAGTTTTAACGATACGGAAAAGGTGCGACTTTTCGCACTAGTTTTAACGCTACGAAAAAGCCGCAACTTTTCGCACAAGTTTTAACGCTACAAAAAATCGCCAGATTTTGCGCAACTTTCGGAATGGCTACGAAAAACTCGCGTTTTTTCGCGCAAATCGTATTGGTAACGAAAAAGTTGCGATAATTTCCGAAAAGTCGTAAAGGCGCCGAAAAAATTGCAAAAAATACGAAAAAGTCGCAAAATTTTCGTTTTCCAATCGGAATTTTTCCAATTCGGTTGGAATTCGTGACTTAGTAAATCAGCCCCATAGAGTGAATTTTGGTATGAAAATGCATTCTCTCTCCCCTTTCCATTTTGATATCCATCCATGTGTCTTCACCCATATATTGCAATATATTCAAGCTGGCATACTGTATCAGTGTGGCACCCAGGTACGCTACTGCGCTGCTCTGCTCTTTTTAAGGTTGGGTTTTTCTGTAGGGCCAGTATTTAAAGTTATAGACTATGCAAGGGGGGTGGATGCAGGAAGCAGGGAGTGGATGCAGGCCAGTTAAGGGAGCTTTTATACCTGGGGGGTGGTGTAGTTCTCCTTTAAGAATTCTACTGCTTTATTATACATTTTACACAGGGCTGAGCTTTACCTGCATCTTACTTGCTTTCAAGATTAAGCTCCCAAATGGTTGCCGTTTTTATTGGCTCCACCGCTGGGATCAACTGACTGTAGCTGGGAATGATGGGAGCTACAACATGGAGCTGGCCATTGCTCCTGTATTAACTATAGCAAAAAAAGGGAATACGTGAGTGCAGAGGACCTCTTTTGCCGATCACTAAGTCATAGCCCCCCCGACGTCAGTAGACCCTTCCCTGATGTCCGCCCACCCTGCCTCCGTGTCATCACTGCCCACATCTCTGCCCAGATTACCTGTAAAAGTAAAGGTGTCGACTCTGGCTGGTGCTGGGCCACTTCTAATAAAAATTGGATTGAAGTACTGTCATTTATTCTATGTTACCAGGTATCAGTGGCAGCACAAGTAACATTGATTATAATGCAGTACATCTCTATGAACTGTTTATAAGCCATTAAATGACCCATAGAGTTGTACCTCTGTAGACTGAAAGGAACTGTGTCTGTAACAGGGAAATGAAATTCATTTAAAAAAGCACTGCATGCCTAGGCTTCATACATACACATATAATATTACACTCCAGGCCCCTGTGCAGTACAGTACCTGAGGGCTCCCGCCTTCTGGCTTCCTTCAAATACAGCAGGGCATTGCTATAGTCCCCTAGGTGGTAGAAGGCGATGCCAGCTCGGTAGGTGGCTTTGAAGTTGCTGTTCTGTCTCTCCAACACCTTCAGGCAATATTCCTTTACCCGCTCATAGTTCACCAGCTCCGACTGCAGCAAACAGGCTGTGGGCAGATGGAGAAAGAGGTGGGATGAGCATTTAGGAGTGGTTCTCTGTAATTATTATGCGCTGCTGTCTGGGGCCCACCTTTATTATATCATCACAGAGAGCTCATTACAGAACCTGCTGTGCATATTGTAATGGAGCGCAAATGATCAGATACACAGCCCCTAAAGAGCCAGCAGGCTGGGGCATCAAACATCCACTTCTAACTCCACTGTACATTGCTCCACTGTCAGTTGCTGTTTTTAGTCTGTGGGGAACCCTTCCTGCAGCCCTAGACTGTTTCACTGGGATGTAAACGGTGGAAAGAGAAACTACTTCCCTGTCCCTATCTTTCCCTTCTGCTGGAAAACTGTTGGCAATTAAGGGACTCTATGTTATGGTGTCCCAGTCTTATTGTAAATATCACAACCAGATCAACCTCTTTATTGGGGTTGCCTATAAAAAAGCATTCCGCAGAGCTTTCAAATGGATGTCTTCAACTCCAATGTACTCTTAAAGGAGAAGGAAAGTCAAAGTCACTTGGGGGTGCCAAAATGTTAGGCACCCCCAAGTGACTTCAATAGCCTACCTTTTACCCCGGGCTGGTGCCCCTGTTCAGAGAGAACAGCACCAGCCCGGGGTACCTGCAGCGCCTCCTCCTTCCTGTAGCGCTGCACGCGCATGCGCAGTAGAGTGAAAAGCCAAACTTTAACAGAGAAGTCGGCTCTTTCACTCTACTGCGCATGCACCTGTCCCGGACAAACAGCAGCAGCGCGAGCAGGAAGGAGGAAGCGCTGTGCTCCAGCTACCCCGGGCTGGTGCTGTTTTCTCCTAACAGGGGCACCAGCCCAGGGTACAAGGTAAGCGATTAAAGTTGCCTTTCCTTCTCCTTTAAGGGGGTGACCAGTCAGCCTACTCTAAGCTGTACTCATTGTGACATGCTGTCTGCCTGTACACCTAAATTTTAGGGGAAATTAGCTATGGTAGGCAGGGAAGCAGAGGATCAGTAGCATAGAGACAGGGACACTACTTCTTCAGGCAAACAGTTCATCAAACATATTCATGATTTGTCTTTTCTTTGAGGCTCTCACCTTTCAGGGTAACTCTCACACTCTAGAACCTTTTCCCGGGGCTTCTTACCATCCCCAGTGACTATCACACATCCACTGTGACACTCACACTCGTAAACACTTGGGCTACTCACTCAGCTATGCCATCTCTCCCTTCCTGGGATACCAGCTCACTAGCTTCTGGCACACTTTACCTCACTATACTTTGTCGTATTCAGCTTTTCCTAAACTGCTAACATGAAATCAGCATTAGTTGCTTCAAAACCAGGCATTTTTCCTGGTACTAATTGTATCCCACCTTTAACACTGGTGGAAACAGTGTTCTTATTCCTTGCATCTCTCACAAGGTGTATGTGCATACATCTAAAACATAAATGCCAATATTTAAAAAATATTTCCAAAGAAACTTTTCCCCTGCACTTTTGCACTAGACATGAATGTGCTGTACCTCTAATCTCTATGGAAAGCTAAAGTGAGCAATATAATGAAGGACACTGTTGGCACTGGGTATATCCCTGTCACTGCAAAGCTTCCTTCAGTTTTTATCGCATCCAATAGCAATCCATCAGCAGGTAGCTTTTGCTAGTCACCTGTTGAAAGCAAGCATTTAATTGGTTGTTATGGGTTACTGCACCTGGGCAAACTGTGCACTTTTTTATGACACATGCCTTTTTATGAAATGAAACACATATACAGTTTGTCCTTCCCACCGTATGGTGGTGGCTTTAGTGTTATGCAGTCACACTGACAAACAGGAGTTATAGATATTGCAGTCTGTCCCACCCCCCAGACAGGGTGTTACAGAGAGATGGGAGCAGTAGAACATGGGTCCTTTCCATCTCAATGCCAAGTCGCAGTGATAGAGACAGAATACAATGCTAGAGCTTACACTCAAGTCCTTCCTCTTTAGGGTAAAGGTAACACAAAAAGTATATATTCAAACAACAATGTGTTCCTGTTTTTTAGTGATATTATTACCCAGACAGGTATGTACCTATGGAGCTAATTAGATGTTTAGCCCATTATTATTACTGTGATGGGCAGGCTTGGCATTGGCTAGTATACAGTATATATCAGAGCTAGGTTAATTTTGTCATCCACAGGAACCAATTTACCTTCACCATGCCAGTTAAGCAATGTTCTCTGCCATATAACAGCACGCCCACCATGGTATCTTCTGAAGAAGAACTGTCACTGCGGAAGCAGATTTTCTTATTAGACAATGCTCTTCCGCTCCCTCTGGCCCACACCTGGTGCTTGAGCACCATTACTACCCCTAATAACTTGCCACCCTAGACTTAGGCCTACATGGCCTTTCTGCAAATCAAGACCTGGCCACCCAAAGCTTTTTAGGAAGATGATTTGTTACATATGAGAAACCATGCATCAGGACTCGATACCCCAGGGTTCTCCAGCTGTCCCTCAGCTTAATCTTTCTATTGTTAAAGGAGAAAGAAATGCAAAGTCACTTGGGGGTGCCAAAATGTTAGGCACCCCCAAGTGACTTTAATCGCCTGCCTTTTATCCCGGGTTGGTGCCCCTGTACGGAGAGAACAGCACCAGCCCGGGGTACCTGCAGTGCTTCCCCCTTCCTGTCTCGCCTTGCGCGCATGCGCAGTAGAGTGAAAAGCCGAACTTTAACAGAGAAGTCTGCATTTCACTCTACTGCGCATGCGCCGACCGCTGGCATTTTCGGAAAAGGAAGCAGGAAGGAGGAAGCGCTACGCTCCAGATACCCCGGGCTGGTGCTGTTTTCTCCGTACAGGGGCACCATCCCAGGGTACAATGTAAGCGATGAAAGTCACTTGGGGGTGCCTAACATTTTGGCACCCGCAAGTGATTTTGCCTTTCCTTCTCCTTTAAACCAGGGGAACTTATTGCAAAAATGAAAAATGTATATAAGTTTCTTCTCCTGGTAATAAGAATCTTTCTAAATATAATCAGTTAAAAATGTTGGACCAATGTGGGGTCCCTGGTTAGACATGCATTTGTTAGAATTATCCTGATACAAAATATCACTGTTGCTATATAATAAAGTGATTACATTTAACACTTGTACTGGATACTGTTTTTACCCCCTTTTCCCTTCTGTCTGACTGCACACTAATCATCTATACACTTGTTGTAGATGTTCTGGTAGTGAAAAAGGGGAAAGGTTCCACGACACAGCTTTATTCTAAACCAAGTAACTGTAATCAGTTGTTACATTGAGGCAGTTTCAGTCCCATGCATGTTAAAAAGTCAACTCCTTTGAGTCAGTTTTTCAGGGTTAAAAGGTTGGTGCATTAGGCATTTTAGAATAAATTGTAGGCCAGGGGTTACCCTGGAGAGGTTCTTGTTGGAGCACAAAACAGGATAACTAAAGATAGTGGTTGGTGAGTAAGAAACAATGCATACAATTTCTTACCCAGTTTCAAACAGAGTAGTATACAGTAGTGTACATAAACATTGGGGTATGTTGAAATTAACATCAGCATATTCTGACATTAAAGAATTTCAGTCTTTCCTGATGCTATATAGGAAGAGCCGCACAATACAGTCCCAATTGGTCTGATACAAGTACACTGGGGGGCTTGGTACAAATCTTCATAAGAATATGAAACCAGGGCATGTATCCTTGTCTATCATGCAAGCAGTGTAGTTTTGTGATTTTGTGGCAACCTTATTTACACATCCGAGAACTGGTATGGAAGTTATTATACCCGTTTAACTAAATTTGTGGTGTATGTCATGGTCTGTCTATCTGTCTAGTATGTAGGGAATACCAATTTAAAAAGCATTTCCCATCATTGTAAGGAAAGGTAACATGAAATTACCAGTATCCAGACATTTTGTTAAATGTGGGCACAATGAAAATCATTTGTGGTTCATGGTCTTAGCGATAGTTCCTATTCTCTGGAGGGGTGGAGAAAAGGATATTGAGGAAACATGAGGTGTGGTGGATCCACCATTTAAATACTTTAGCACCACATGGATTAAAGGGGTGGTTCACCTTTATTACAGTTTGGAATTATAAATAGATACAGTCATTTAAACTATATTTGCAATTTGGTTTAATTTAAAAAAAAAAAAAAAAAATGGATTGTTTTCAAAATAGCTACCTGCAAAGGTAGTGCCTCATAGAAACTTAGGTCTCTCATTTCTGCCCAAGCAAGGGGGATCACCAACACCCTAGCTGTATAAGGTCCTGTCCACTTCAGAATGATGTTACCAGCAGTCGAGTAAGGAGTGGAGCGAGCGCAGGCATAGATCGCTACTGCCCATGCTCCATTAATCTGCATATGTGTGATCTGATTGACATAATTCAGCCAACTGGACCAATGAATAGCACAAATGGCAAAAGAAGGGCTGTTGCCTGTACTTCCCTGCGATGTAAATTCCCTGACTGACAGAGCGAAGAAACTTTATGAAGAACTTCTTTTACAGGTAGCTATTTTGAAAACAATCCATTTTTTTAAAGCAAATTCCAAATATGATTTCAATGACTATTTATATTTACAGTATATACTATTATTCTGATTTAGGTGCAATATACATCACTGAGTATGATGCACAGGGTGGTGGAATGATGGCCTTGGGTGCAAATACTAGGACTGCAATGACCTAATGTGGGTTTTAAACTATAGAATGCATAGGTCTTTTGTGCCTGCACCTGATAACTTCTTTGGCACCAATCCTGAACACTTTTGCACAGAAAGAAGCTGCATTAATATATCAAAGAGATTACTATCTCTATAAAAGTTAATTTCAACCCTGATAAAGTTAGATGAGATTCTATTGAAATGTGTTGGTTGTTGCCCAAATATTGTTCCCAGAAACTCCAGGGGGAGCACACAGCAGAACAATAACTCACTCACATTAAGTATATAATAAAGCATCATTGGAATCTGGCAAGCTTTGTGATGAACCGTTAAACCTTAAATTTTAGTTGATATTTAAATATTGGATAGTTTACACCATGGACATGTGCCCCTTTCTTTCTATATTGTGGATATTGAACTGTCCTGTGTCCCATAATTACCAGAACTGAGACATAAGGATGAAGTCTTTCTTCCCAAAGTATTTTACTTATTATGTTGTCTACAGTGCAATACACTTCTGTTATATAAACACTCTAGATATAGAACTTATGAGAGGTTTGCTGGGCATTGCCAATGGATTCATTTCCTACATAATATATTGTTTACCCAGGTTAACACCTAAATAATGATTACAGACTTAAGCTGGCCATACACGTGGCGATCTAACGATCATCGTCAGATCCGCCACACACAGTCAGGGCTGAAACAGCAGATAAGGAGGTAGAAACAATAGGATTTCTACCTCCTTCTGCCGATTCAGCCCTGACAGCAGATTTTGGTCAGGCGCCTTCTATGGCGCCCGATCAAAATTTTCTAACCTGGCAGATCGGCGAGTCGTCCGATATCAGCAGCTTCCTGCGATATCGGTCGACTCGCCAACATGCCATACACGCACCGAATATCGTACGAAACGAGGTTTCGTACGATAGTATCGGTGTGTGTATGACCAGCTTTAGTCTTTGAATATAGACCACTTTTGGTTTATGACTTTGCCCCCACCTGTAAAGTTCCTGCAGATGCCCATGAAGACAGAGACTATAGAGAGCATAATGCAGACAGAATGGAGTTATGGCATGTGGACTCCCCACTGCAGGGCAGCACTGGCACATAAGAGACCCACAAGATATGGAGTCTGCCCCTCCTACTGCAGGGTGATACAGAAACAAACAGAACTGACAACTAGTCATTTGTCTATCCTGTTAAAGGGTGAAAAATGTGCACATTTTGTTCTTAGTCACACACCTATAAAATAAATTCTGCAGGTGTCTGTATCACAGGTATGGTACCCACCTGTCTCTCCCTTGCTTTGCACTACTGTGGAATTTAAAGGGTTAATGTGTGCGCCTGTGACTCCCCCACTCTTAGCCATACACCATTCCCACATTCTCTTCCTTCCGCATCAGTAAGCAAAGTAGCTCTGCACATCATCCCCTCCCTCCCTACATCCCTCCCTGCCTCCATCCCCACCTACCAGTCAGGTTGTCATAACACTCAATCTCTGTGGCCTCCACCCGGACTTTCTGAGCATCCGTCAACCTTGCTGCTTCCCTGCCATTTCCTTTCCCATCCTCCCCTTCTTCATGGACGCCCTTGAGCACCAGCAGAGCCCGGTGGTACTTGCCAATAGCATCTCGGAATTTCTTGTCTTTGTAATAGCGATTTCCTTCTGCCTTGAACTCCACAGCCTTCTGGATTCTACCATCCATTTCTGGCTCTGGGATGGGGGCAAGCCTTAAGCCCCCAATGCCAGTCTTTTGGTCTCCCATTGCCCTTACTGGTGGCCCATGCTGGGAATATCCCAAGGCCTGATCTCTTTGGATATATGTCCTGCTTTGCATATGGAAAGAGCCACAGGGATGTGAGGATGCTGAGGATGCTGAAGAGGGACGGAGAGAGGGAGAGAGGGAGGGAGGGAGGAGGAGGAGTGAGCTGCTGCTGTCAGTGCAATTCTCACTGCATTCTGGGTACCACACAACTGAAACCTCCCTCATTTAACTCCTCGCAGGGACACTGTACTACTGAATTTTAGTCATTAAATGATACCAACAAATGCTTCCAAAATATATTTAGGGCTTGTCAAGGTGGCTTGTTCTTGTGTGCAACTATAGAAGAGTTACTGAATGTTAACGTATCAGGCAGGTTGATTTTTATTATTCCTGTTGTTATTATTTACACGTAAAGTGCCAACATATCTGCTGTGCTGTACAATAAATATTTTTTATGACATAATACAAATAAATTAAAAGCCTGATAAAATGTGTGTTGCAGATAAGAGGAATAAGTCTGATAATAGGGAATTGCTTGGTTGGCTGTGTTTGTGTGAACAAAACACACAGTAATGGCTATTAGTACAAATCCAGCCTCCAACCCAGACTCCATTTAAATCAAATAATTCACATTATTAAAAACTTTTTCTCTGTAATAAAAAAACAGGACCTTGTAATATTAATATATAATTAATGCTTATGGGGGGGGGGAAATAATTATATTGGGTTTAATTAATGTTTAAATTATTTTTAGTAGACTTAAGGTACGGAGATCCAACCTTAAGACCCTTATCTGGAAAATCTCAGGTCCTGAGCATTCTGGATAATAGATTCCCATACCTGTATATGTATGGAATTCATCATAGAGTCCAGTTTAGGCAAAAAATAAGTTTTTTTTGTTAATAATTTCTGTAATAATAAAACACTAATCTATTGCGTTTAAATAACCTGTAAAAAGAAAAGGTTGTTATGAACCATTTGGCTTTACCAGTACTAACTTTAGTCAGAAATTGGCCCCCCAAGAATAAAATTGCCCATACATGTAAAGATCTGCTTCTTGGGGCAGGAACTGCATTAACAGGCTGATGTGTTCCTTACCCTCATGGGATTTTAAAACCTGCCCCATCAACATCTGCCTGATGCCTGATATTAGCCACCAAGGTGCCCCCACCGCATCCCCCGCAGCCAGTACAGGGGCCCCTGATCTCTGTTCCATGTACCTGCTCTCAGGAAGAATCTGTGCTTTTCAGTGCAGAAAAAGAAGTTGAGGAAGGGAGCAGATCTGCTTCTTTCAGTCTGCAGAAAAAAACGCAGGTTGACAACGGGGGAGCCAAGGATCTATGTGCCCATGGCCTTAAGGGTAAAGACCAGCTAATAAAAGGGATAAGAGCAAGTATATTTTCACCTCTTATATGTAATTGTTTGTACTTTGTGTTATCTTATTTTTGTAATAATAAACATATTATTTTCCAGAAGTAACGTGTGTTTCTTTTCACTTTGCCACAAGAGCAGAGTTACAGATTATCCAATCTTTACATGGGTATACTGCCCCTCTAATGAACAACTAGTTACTAGTTTAGTCCTTAACCTATAAAATGCAAGTGATCACACATAGTAGTTAGATAAAAACAGATGCACATATGCTAATGTCTGACACAGTTCTGTTTTACAGCAGTCTACATTTAAAGGCATGGTCTAGCAACCCTATGGGGCTGATTTACTAAGACACGATTTCGAATCCGAATTGGAAAAATTCCGATTGGAAACGAACATTTTGCGACTTTTTCGTATTTTTTGCGATTTTCTCGGCGTCTTTACGATTTTTGCGTAAAAACGCGAGTTTTTATAAGTTTTAACGCTACGAAAAAATTGCGACTTTGCACAACTTTCGTAATGGCTACGAAAAACTCGCGTTTTTACGCAAAAATCGTAAAGACGCCGAAAAAAATCGCAAAATTACCGATCATTACGAAAAAAACGCAATCGGACGCATTCGGCCCGTTCGTGGGTTAGTAAATGTGCCCCAATGTGTAGCCCTTTATAAAGTTTTTCAGCATGTAGAGTTTATCTTAAATTAATTTTAATGGCTTTTAAATTATTTCATTTTAGTGAAGTTCTGCACAGTATGGAATTTACTGTCTTGTTGCTGTACCCAATGTCCCAGGCATTTGTCAAAACAAAGTATGAAAAATAGGTCTAACTGAATAAAAAGACAGGTGCTATATAATAATAATAATAATAATCGCTGCCAATGACAAAAACATTTCTAACCTCGCACATGTATGTTTGTGTGTCATATACTATAAGTTTTTCCTCAAAATAGGGTAGCAAATGTAGGGCAGGGCGTTCACCAGTCAAAAATGTTAGCATTGTGTGGTATGGTGACAAAAAGGTCCCAGGTTTCCTGGGGAAAAGTGATTGACAACAGGTATGTTGGGCCACGGATTCTCAGACATTTTTACTGAGGTGAGACCAGCAGTGTTTTGGGGCATAGAAACACTTTGTTTCTCTGCAGTTTTTTAAATTGTTGATCCGGGGCTGGTCTTACTGGGAATCCGCAAGAGCAGGGTGGGTGGATTCCCAAATCCATAGGCCAGGTTTTCAGGAGGCCCTAGGCCTATTTGTAGTACACCTGAAGCTGTGCAGGGGGCTGATGAGCCTGTGTGTGTGAGAGAGAGACACGCTGCTGGATTTGCTCAGCTTCAGGAGAAAGAGAAGCATTTATTTTTGTGTTAGCCAGGAGGCTTGATATTTCTGTTCAAACTGTTGTTTTATACCCCCTGCGAGGGGAAACTTCTGCAGCCGCTGAAAAATAAACGCGGGCAGGAAGCCCTTACACCGGTCTTGGTGTGTGAAGTTGCCTCATTTGCAGCCTACCAGCGAGTGAACCCCCACAATTGTCATATCATTCAGCCCTTGGGCATAAAATAAAGCAAGCCAATAAAGCAACCCATGTCTCCCAGGTATAATGAATATTCAGTTATGCCTAGGAAAAAAAAACTGCTTTGTTTAATATCCTGTAGTCTACACTCTTGGTGGGGGATAAATAACCGAATGCAGATAAATCTTCCTATACTGTAAAAAATACAGTTTATAGCCATGTATTTTCCAGATGAGAAAGTTTGCAGCTTAACTGGCTTAATCTTTTGTCCTGGGTCCCGGGACTGGGGTGTGCGAGGCCACCAGGCCGCCAACCACCCACTCAACCGCTTCCTCACCCTGGGGCAGACAGGTTTTTCCTGGTGTCCCGCTGGCCCAGTCTTACCCTGCTTTTGGTTATATATGATCTGTCAGGAACTGTGTCAGTTTTTTGTGCCTTTTCTATGCAGCAAGATTATATGAGTTACTGCAAAAATAATCCCTAACATATCATGGCAGAACAATGGACTCCATAGATAGGAGTATCCACCACTTCATTAAATCCAGATACACCCTTAGTATTATTTAGAAGGTATTCTATACACCCATAGCATGGGAATATCCTGACTGCTAAGCTATTCTATACACCCATTGCATGGGAATATCCTGACTATTGATGCTATTAAAATATATTTGAGAGCTTATTATCTGCTTAGCCCATGATATTTAGGCAGCAATTTAAATCCTGAAACCTCAAAAAACTTTTAGTTTTTTTAAAAGGGTAAGTGGTACAGATTCAATCAGTATCATAGGGACAACCCTATAGGGATTCACTTGGAAGGTTTGAATTTGATGGATTTTGGTCTTTTTTTAACCCAATTTAACTATGTAACCTATTTAAACAAAAAAGACGTTAAAACCTATCTGCTATTACTTTTTGTATATTCTTTATTTTTCATTTGAACAAGGGAAGGGGAGGGTACAGAAAGAAAGGGGAAGGGGATGGAGATAAAAAGCATGTTATACATTTGGATTCTATGTTCTTAAGCTCTATCTGCTATTACTTTTATAGCTTCAACCAACCACCATTCATTTGATGTGAATATAACATTGGAACCTTTTTGAACATATGACAAGCTTTCTTCAATTGAAAGGATTCCCTAAGTGAGATATTATTAGTAGCCCTATTTTTGTCTGAATCTGTTTAAACATCCCTTTATTATCCTTGACAATGCCCCAATGCTGGGGTAAGTCTTTAGAATTCCTAGTTTTATACTTTCTGTAAAAAATGACTTATTTAGACCTTGCTTTTCTGCAGACAGATTACTGGTACAAATATAATGGAAGGGAGCCTGAGGCTCACAAATACTCCTGGTGTGAGCATTCATGTGGAACAGTGTAGAAACAAGACAGAAACCCAGGACACAACAATCAAGGAAAGGTACAGTCTATGACAAGGTAGGATTGTGTCTGACAAGGGCAAGATTGTATCTCCCTGGAAGAGGTAATAAAAACAATACAAGGGTATAGGTGTCAAGACACACACAGGTAAGCCCTCATGATAAAGAGGCCCTCCAAGCAGTTATATATCAACCAAGGTTTTTAAATTTCTATTGCATTAGCATTACAGTGCTAAATCTAGCAGGGCTTTTTATCAAAGTTCTGCCTGTGTGCATTCTGGACTGCATGAACTTTACAGTACACATGTGCTGTTTGCAGATGAAAATGTCACTGTTGATGATGCAGTTTGTTGTATGAAAATTTGATGGTGTTGGAAAACTGGTGGGATATATGTAGTACAAATGGTATGGTGTGGGTGAGGTAGATGTGCCCAATTTATGTACATGGTAGGAAAATGTAGGGTTTACCTGTCTTTTAAAGATTCTGTGTGTGTGTGTGTGTTAACAAGGAAATTTATGCATGTATATATAATAACAAAGATTATTAAGATTTGTAGAAATTGGTACACAATGTATTATACTGTATTTGAAGCAATGTTTTGTACTCATCTGAGGCCACTGGCAAACTACAGCACCACTGAGCACACATGAAATGGATTTTGGCATGGAAATATGAAAGTATACTTTTGCACATGGATGCAAGGGGGACCAGCCTGTTTTCTGCCTGCATCCTTACACAGGCAAGGGAAACACCTTGGTTCCACTGTCCATAGTACATATCTAGGTGCTAAACTCTACGAGAGGTTTTGATGGATGGTGGTCGGATCAACAGACCACCAACTGACAGAAAAGTCTAATGTGTAAACTACATGGAACATTTTCCATCCAACGCACCTGTCAGATGTGAACACAGCATGCAGTGTCTTAATCTGACAAGATAAATTCTGATGGTGTCTGAGAGACTTTTTACTCAGATCAAAGTATATTTAGTGTTGCATATAGATGCAGGAACAAAACACTCCATCTGACTTTATCTGATCCAACTTACATTACAGTAAGTAATGATTCTGAAGTGTCCTGTAGTATCCTAGAAATTCTTGTGCTGTTGCTGTCACATACTAGCATACAAGCATTTGTTATAATGAAAGCAACCTAAGATGACTATTATTCTGTATCTACTGTATATTGCACCCAATAGGGCTTTGTAACACACACTGAAGGATTCTAAGGAAGGTCCCTTATAAAGGCTGATAGTTTCTGCCCTACCTACATGAGATGTGGCAATACTTTCTAGCAGTGTGCTCTCTGCAGAACAGGAGAAACTGGTAATTCTGGTAATTGAAGTGTACGTTTCAGGTTGGACTAAAAAATCCCATCCCTTTTCCTATGAAAAGTAATAAAGTGGCACATTCTGCTTACTTTCAAATGCATGGCTATTGACCATCAACCCCATCTGTCAAGAGGAGGCAATAGAGACTCCGCCTTACTTAGATACAAATCCCAATGGATACATAAATGACTGTGTGGCCCCACAGGGCTTAAATTAGACTTTACCTTTAGGCTGTTTTATATAAATGACATACTCTTTCTCCCCCCTTACTGCTAATTGCCTTATGTTAGGTTCTGTTATAACCTGCAATGTCAATTCCTGTAGTTTTTGTTACAATGTACTAACTCCTCTTACTATATCTAGTATAAATAATTTTAAAGCAACTGGACTTGTTTGGTAATCATTGAAGACTTTCACTACTCATTCGAGCAGCTTCTTCAGTTCAACCTGAACTGAAGAAGCTGCTCGGATGAGTAGTGAAATGTCTTCAATGATTACCAAACAAGTCCAGTTGTTTTAAATTTATTTATACTAGATATACCATGACCTGGATGAATGAAAATCTTCATAGACATATTCCTCTTACTATAGTTCTGTTACATTTTGCAACTCTTACTATGGATACAGTATTGCATTTCCTTCTACTGGTCTCAGACAAACGTAAGTACTAGAGTATAAGACAGCAGGTGTGCCCCACGGGAGGCAGCAGATCTCCTTCACTCACCAATGGACATGTTGATTAAATAGTACGGACAATACGCGGGCCCCTACTGACAACTCCACTTCTGTTGCGTTTCTGCATAGGGTAAGGGATACCCAATTTATGTTGCCTGCATGGTCGGCATGAGAGAGGTGTAATCGACAACGATGCTTGGTTTATGGATCCCGTAACCGTAACTAATGAGCTCGCTATCATAGCAACGGGTGTACAGCCATAGGCATGCTTTGGCATTGACATTGAACAAACCTTTTGGTGACCAAGGTGTCGGGTGCATGTGCTGTCTGTTGGAAACATCCTTAAAGTGTTCTGCTGATCGGGTCCTAGGACGTGCTAACTATATGGTTATTGCTGAGCCACTCCGGGGACTGGGTACTCTACCACCTCCATGTTACTTACCTGGGGATTCGGTTCTGCACGCAACCATGATTTGTCAACTATGAGGTCTGTGTAACCACTTGGCCACTACTGTATTTATCCACTTGTATCATTGTCAGTTATGTTTATATTATGTTTTATGGCATTGTACTTTTTTGGCTTTATTTATATATTGTTTCATTATTTTGAATGTATGTTTTGGTTGCTTAGCAACAACATTGGCGCCAATTTAGGTTTATAAGCGTTTGTACTGCACTGTGGTGTTGTTGTCCCTTACCAAAGTTCCAATCAGGAACTAAAACGTTGGACTGAATAAAATCCTCAAACTTCTTCACTTGATGACTCCTGTGTAAAAATTCCTGTGAGTGTGGTCACTAACCCCTAGCAGTCTCCTAATCTGCTTCCTTTAGATTTATTTCCTGGTAAACATTAAAGGGGTGGTTTACCTTTAAATTAACTTTTAGAATGATGTAGACAATGATATTCTGAAGGCTATTTGCAATTGGTCTTCATCACCTATCTAGTTGCTAGGGTCTTAACCTTCCAAGCAATTAGGCAGTGGTTTTAAAAAGTGGCTGGAATATCCAATTTTTTGGATGCTGATACCCCTATTTGAAATCTGCAAAGAAGGCAAATTATTCAATACCTTTAAAAAATAATGAATACCAGTTAAAAGGTTGCTTGGAATTGGCAAAACATACTAATAATGAAAAATTACCTTAAAGGTGAACCACCCCTAAAAGTTCTCAAAAGTTCTGTTAGCCATATAAATACTGAGCCCCAAACTGGCCTGGATTTGTTGCTTGTTGGTGCCATTTTAGATCTGCAGGCGCACTCAGCATTCTTTCCAGGCATCTGCACTATTGTTTGCTTGCTCTTTGGTGCCACCTACTGATTTTTTGTTAGTTGTACAGCTGTCTCTCAACCAAAATAGGATAAAGTGGCTACAACATTTCTAGAACTAGCCATTTTGGGGTGCCTAAATTTGCTTTTAATTTTTTTATATATATATTTATAGAAGGTGTAATCTAGTAATCTCAGATTTGACTCCCTCTGCCAGATCTAAATTCATTTGGAGATTAAATCAAGTTTGCCAGTAGCTCCTCGCAGAGGTTTACAACTCTCAGTGTAATCTCTCCAAACCACACAGGTTGCTATTCTTCCCATGTACTGCATCTAGGAATACCATCCCACCCCTTTAAAAAGAGGACCTTATAGAATACACATGCTGCAAGTCCGATGCATGGATCAAGGATTTGTGTGCAGTGTGTGTGTTCAATAAGGTCCTTTTCTTAAAGGGGGAGATGGTAACCCTAACTGCACTCTGCTATCCCTGAACTTGTTTCCATCCAGCAAGTTGCTGTTGAATTTTCCAAACTGGGTTGTGAAGGGCCTGATTTAATACTAAAAAATATTAGGGTAGCCATAGCTAACAGTATATTAAAATGTGGTAGCAGTCAATTTAATTGCATAAAACACAGCTATATTCTATATGCGATAAAAACCGGGTACCAACGTAGTGACATTTTATTGTATCAGAAATACCCCCTCTCCCCATGGCTATCTTTCTCTCCTTAGGAAGTAGTTCAACCCTCCACAAAGTGCATAGAGACACAATGGACAATATTATACACAGCTCTGTGACCATCATTTCTTATGTAAATAGCCCTTTGGTAAAGGTATTTCTTATAGTATTTTCTCTTTTATGTGCACTAATGATGTAGTTTTGGCTCCTAGATGAAAGAATACATCTGATTCCTCTGCCTATTTGATACTGTTTTTTGGCATAGAGCACAGAGTAAGTATATCTGGCACGTAGGTATTCCCACTATAAGGAGGGGCTATAAAATCTGTTCAGTAATTCATTTGTCTATATGATAGGCTAATTTGCAGCACAGGTATGGGCCTGTTATACAGAATGCTTGGGAACTGGGGGTTTTCCAGATAAGGGGTATTTCTGTAATTTGGAAATAATTTAAACATTAAACCCAATAGGATGTTTTGCCTCTAATAAGGATCAATTCTATCTTAGTTGGGATCAAGTACAAGGTACTGTTTTATTATTCCAGAGAAAAAGGTAATCAGTTTTAAAAATTTTAACTATTTTAATTAAAATGGAGTCTATAGGAAATGGCATGGAAAAAGCATTCTAGATAATGGGTTTCTAGGTAATTGATCGCATACTTATGTTGGGACACAGTGATGAGCGAATTTTTTTTGCCAGGCACAAATTCGCTGCAAAATATTTTGTGAAACTGCTGCAAAAATTCACCATGAAAGATAAAAAAAAAAACACCCATTGACCTTAATGTATTTGGAGTGAGAAAGTTGCGTGTCAAAAAAGTTGCAGTCATGTCAAAAAAAGTCACGCATGTAAAAAAGCTGTGCAGTAGTTGCATTTTGCAGAATTTTTTGGCAAAAGGGGACAGATTTGCTCATCACTATTGGCACATAATATTTTTGGGGAAATTTATAATTTCTGTCCAATAGAAAGTATTTATTTACCATGTTAGTTTACATGTCTATGAAGATTCTCATTCATCCAGGTCATAGATTAAGTCTAAAAACAACTGGACTTTTCTGAATTTTTCTTGAAAACGTTTCACCACTCATCCGAGTGGCTTCTTCAGTTCCTTCTAACACCTGTCAGTTTCAGCTAACACCTAACTGAATAAGTTCAATGGAACCATTGTGATTGGATGTCTGTGACTGTACTACCATCAAGAGTTTAAATACCAGGAAATTCCCTACCAGTCATTTGAACTGAAGAAGCCACTCGGATAAGTGGTGAAACGTTTTCAAGATAAACTAAGAAAAGTCCAGTTGTTTTTTAGACATAATTCTACTAGATACTGTATGTTAGTTTACAGCTTACAATCTGCATTTAAATTTCAGATAGCAGCAAGTGGAAGTCTATAAACTATATAAAAGAGCAAAAATGAATAAACATGCCAGTATTCCTAAAATATATACTTTATTATTTATGTATTCTGCTTTTTTCCATTTTGAACACATTCATTCCAGATTTTGTCAAGATTACAATCTACTTACTGGGAAAGTAAATTAAATATAATTAGTTTGGAACAAAATCGTTTAAGGCCGCATTTCTTACACTGACATACACACATTATTTACAAGGTCAACTGGCAATAAAAAGCAGAGTACTAAAATATCTCCTTTCAAACCTCTCAATTTTTTTTTTCAAATACATATTCATTGTTACTTTTTTTTCCCTTACACACACACACACACACCAAAAATAAAAAATGCAATGTTATGGAGCACAGTTATTGGGGCTGTTTGATGGCTTTTCTGCAGTGCACACAAAATATGAGGATATAATTACTTCCTTCTAACTCAGAGACCAGATGCCTGGTCAGAATAATGGCCCTCAGACATTTGGATGAGCTGCTTAGTCTGCACTTAAATGGGAAGTACCAGCAGTTAGGTATTAATTAGGCTTTAAAAGTTTAAATGTGGCATGAACCTTCTAAATTAATTTGTTTCTTTCAGTCCTAGGTAATCTTCTGAAAGGGATGTATTAAATGGGAATTTTTATTATTACCTACTTGTCTGCTTTTGTGTATTATATTTGCACAGACCCTTCTGGCTGCGTCCTGCTACCAATTCAGGGTTTGTTTCACATGCACCACAAATTATATCCTTAATAGTATTTTCTTGTTACCCAGTCCTGCATAGCTAGTATCATCTTTACACAAAATTAGCTTTCTCTCACCTTGTGCGGCTTAGGCATTGAGACATGAGACAGAATACAAGTAGCACGAGTGAAGAGACAGCGGTGGCAATGCTGCACAAGGGGAGCAGAGGTAGTTCATATGCCAGGCCCCAGAGAGACAGAGGTGCTGCACAGAGCACAAAAGGAGCCAGAATAAATGTAAAAAAGGAAACATTACAATTTATGCCAGAAAGCACCAAGAAAAAATCATTTAGGAATAAGCCTACAAGATTAGGTCTCACGTTCTGTTAATATAACTGCAGAAGTGCTGTTCTGGAAGCAGATACCATTCCAGTTAATTAATTTGCTATATCTGTTGATAAACTGTCACAATATTTTTCTCTTTCTAAGGCCCATTTTAGTGATGCCTTTCAACTGCACCACACCACATTGTCCATGTGTTCTATATGTGTACACATTTCCTTTGACATATTTGCAAGCACAAATAAATGTATCTTTATAACAAAGAATTTTCCCAGAAAAGAGCAGAAGCCTGTATGCAAGCAAATCCAGTATTACCTAGCAATTGCCAAGTTTTCTGTGTGTCCTGTTCTGGCCTAAAACAGGGATCTACCCTTAGAAATATGTGAATAGATAAATGCATAAATTCTACATCCTCCCTTCATTTACATTCCTAGAAATAAGCTTGCAGCATGTTAGAGAGGCACTGCCCTTCTATTAACAATGCAGACCATGCTTGATAGAACATTTGATGTGCGGTCAATATGTTGTGTGTTCAATACAATGTTTCACTATCAGGTCAAAATAGATTAATAGCGTTGAACTATAAAGGGGTGATGAGCCACTAAATTATATTTGAATCATTAAATTGTATTTGTTGTAGCCTTCTTGTCTGAACTGGAATTACAATTTATATTTGTATTTTTGGTGACAGTATGCTAATAATGTATCCAATGGTGCAGTTAGGTTTAAAAATATCTGTATATTTACCAGATTTACCTCTAAATGTAGACCTTTAGGACATTCGGCTGTAAGTCTTTTTCTGTATTAACTTGAAAACTGCTATTTACCATGAACATTTGCAGCAAATAGTGTTTTTTGTGTTGCACTAGGAACATGTATCTTTATATTAATGGGCTCATTTGTTCAGCCCTCTTGGTGACTGCACATTAAAGTTTGGGGCCTGAGAATTCTGCTTCCTACTGGGCTTTTTATATTTACAACTATACATACACACTTCTTTCACAAAGAATTCAGCTGTTTGCCAAATCGATCTCTAAAGCCACAAGAGATGTCAACACTAATGAATTGTCATAGTGTTAGATTTCCAGCCCTGAAGTCATGTTAACAATTGATTAGGTTTGTGAGAAAACTGCCAGTGTTCATAACTGAGTGCTCAGTGTCCTCATGCAGCGGGCAAGGTGTTTCGAGTTAGACATGGATGATCCAGAGCTCACACCTAATTTTTGGGGACGGGAGTATTTATGCCAAGTTGATTTGTTTTCCATAGACCCAGCACGAAGCGCTGCCTTTGCCATTAGGTGCTGGCAGTTGATCAGTTGTGCATCACTGAAATGAGAGAAGAATGTAAGAAACCAAGGTCAGAAAATATCATGTAAATCGGGTTTCATGCTGCAATACAATATAATTAAAATGATCAAATGACAGTTACAAAGCTTTCTCAAACCTGTAGGAGAAATACTGTTGTACTCCATGCCACATCTCATCTGATGTAAGAGATCCAGACTCCAGAGACACCCTCTGTGCCAAGCTAAGTGCTCCAATGGCCAGCAGAGCTGGCTCAATCATTGATCCCTCGGCCTCTAGGAGAGTTAATTCCATAAAGTACATAGCAAGGTACAGAATCTGCAAAGGGATCACAGAGAGATAAGGCATTATAGATAAATACAAAACAAATATTGGTTAACGTAACCCACAGGCCCAGCATCCCTGTAGCACATTCATTTCTAAATGGTTCCTTCAACTTCTGATGTCAGCAGTCCATTTACAAAAAGCACTCACCTTGGGTACCATAGAGCTGCAGTACACACAGTCCTGCATGAAAGTGCTATTAGCACTGGTATACTATAACTCTATATTATTGCTAGATAAAGATGCTCCATGCCAATTGTAATTGTTTATCCAGTGCCAGTCACATTCTTTATTCATTATTTAGTGGAAAATTCCATTTAGCTATTGAAACCCTAGAACTGCCCGGCATCTTCCAAAATGCACTTTTTTTCTGGGAAAAAAATACCTATATTTTTTCTTATATCCATATTAATAACAATAGTGTTAAGCATTATTTTTTGCTGGCTAGGCACATGGCAAACTGCAGTGCAAACAAAGAATAAAATAGAACAAGCAATAGAATAAAAACAAGAATAACTTTGCCACTTCACCACTTTCAGAGTAGGGGGCATACAAACACAAGACATACCAGTTTAGATATACAAACAAATTGGCAGCCCATTTCCTATTTGATCAAACAGAAAGTAACTACCAGCAGAAAAATGCAGTTTTCCTAGAGAGGAACGTGACAATCAAAGAAATCAGAGAGTATATTACATTGTTATTACCCATAGGGAGATGTTACATTTAAGGAAATGTGTCTAATCGTCTGCCCTGTTGGCTAATCACCCAGTATGTATGCCGATAATAGTCACTTAGCAATTTGGTGAAGGGGCACAGACCGTGGGTCTCTACCCATGACCTGGTGCATTGTAAATGCGTTGAGTGACATTTGTCTGGATCTTGCCAAATTAGGTCTTGTCTTCAACATCACTTGACTGTGATGTGGCATTGGGCAGAAGAGTCAGAAAAGTTGTAAGTGTAAGCTTATAGTAAATTAGCCCTTCAATTACCACAAGCTACACCGTATTTTATCCCAGATGAGACTGTATCCTTCAGGGGTGAGCCCTCACTTTGTATGGAGGCCAGGCATGTATGTGTTGTATTTCTCAATAAATGGGCGTCAGTGGTTCTTAACCTTGAAACCATGAACTGTTTATTTACACAGCCACTTAGGAGGAATTACAGCACAGAATAGGTAGGTAGTAGCATCTCACAGCACAGGTAGTACTTACAAGGAATAGTCACAATAACCATTTAGCTGCAGGGCACAATGGGTTAACTCCCAGCTTTCAGGTATATGCTTCCAGTGGAACCTGGGTGATCACTATTTAACCCTAGGTCTGTACACTGTTAACCCTACTCTGGGCAGTATTATACCTGGGATTATAATCCCTCTACAATTCCTGGTTGGAGCCAAAATGCTGCTCACTAAATAATAATAATAATCTCTCTGCCTGCTTACTAAGCAAAGACATCACAAAATGGCCTACAGCCTCATGGCTGCTCAGCCTTTTATATCACAGTGTCACCTAATGGCCAAACTGTGGAACTGCACAAAGGGTCATGCTATGACCCAGGAACAAGGGACTTACTTCCCATTACATTAAGGACCCTTCATAGATTTCCAAATACTAGGGGACCACAGAGTTAGAAAAGGTACAATTTACCAGTTCCCTACATAAGGATAAATGGCCAGGACTTTGGTATTACTAAGCACTTGAAGCAAGCCCAGCAAGCAGATTGGTAACAAAAACAATTTTAAAATATGTTTTCTTAAAAAAAAAAACACACACAATAAACAATGTGTTTCTGTGAAATAAATCTGGAAATATTAGGTTTATCATACAGTTTCAGTGCACTGTGAACAAATCTGGAAACATTATCCCAAAGCTGATTTTGTTACTTTTACTACAGGGTTTCCTTGGGTGCCACAGTGACAAGCATACCTTCATGGGGCATTTCCCAATGGTGGAAAGAATGCGAAGAAAGTGCAAGGGATGAATATAATGGAGTTCAAATTTCAAGCGGCTGAGGATCTTCCTTTCCATTTTCAGCAATTCTTTCTTGCTAAAGGCATCTTCCATCATAAAGCAGAGCTCTGCTGGCTATGAAGAAAAGAATGAACTAAACATGGCTGTTTTCTGATAGACTCTGTTTTTCCAAGTTATTCTTATAACTGCCAACCATCATTGCCCTTAGCATATACATAACTGCACCAAGCTGCAGCATTAAATAGACATTATAATACATGTAGGTATCTGTTATCTGGAAACCCGTTATCCAGAAAGCTCAAAATTACAGGAAGGCCATCTCCCATAGACTCCATTATAAGCAAATAATTCAGATTTTTAAAAATGAGTTATTTTTTCTCTCTAATAATAAAACAGTGCCTTGTACTTGTTTCTAACTAAGCAGGGTCTGACTGGGCTGCTGGGACACCAGGAAAAATCCCTGTGGGCCCCGGTGGCCCAGACCCGACCCTTCAACCCCCAGTCCGACCCTATAACTAAGATATAATTAATAATTTTTGAGGCAAAACAATCCAATTGATTGCTTTTATCTTTTCACTGCCTTCATCTCTAGTTTCAGAAAGGCCGGTATACTCAATATATAACCTACCAACAGTACAGGTAGCGACTTTTACCATTCTGCTAAAACCTGCATGAGCAAAGTCGTTACTAACCATATGTACACCTATAAATCTGATCCCGTGCACGCCTACTCCATTGACAAAGCATACTACCACTCACAGCTAGTGCCAATCCTTAGACCATAACATACAGCTGTGATCATGTGCGTTAAGGCTATGTACTCAGTCCCCATACTGCTAGTGATGGCAAAGCAAACACAATGCACAAACTTGCTCACCTCTGGTATTAGCCTCTCTTCTATCTTGCTGGCAAGAAAGAGGCAGCTGGCAGCCAGAAGCTGAAGCAGAGCGGTGTGGATCTTGTGAACTTTCAGGTAGGAATTCATAAGGTATACAGCAAGGTAGAGTGTCTCCTCTTCCAGACCCAGGTACTCCTGCACCATTACCCAAGCATGTATAAGTACTAGAGAGATCATGTACCTTATATAGACCATACAATCAGTAGTACATTTATGAACTGTCCAGGAGCTGGGAGTCACAAAAATGATTTTGGTTCCAAGATGCTAACCCCTATGCTGAATACTACATAGTTTTATGTGTAGTAAATGTTTTAAACGTTCAACATTTAGGGAGAATAACATACAGCAATTTAAATCCATAAAATACATACATGAACCTGGACCAGCCAGTCCACCAGTACAGTCCTCATCTCAGCTGTCACTGCTTTAGGGATGTCAGAAGATCTAAATGTTTGGCATGACTGACTCACCTAGAAAGATAATTTCATGACATATAGAAGGGCATAACACATTGAGCATATCCATTTTAGCGCAACCACTCACCATCATTCCAGTGAATATATCAAGAGCATATTCTTGCTCAATGTGCATGTTTAGAGCCTTCATTGCTTGAACCAGCTCCTCTACCCACTGCTCTGATAAACAAGTTCCTCTACCAGCATTAATGTTTAGCTGTACTTGATGGACAGGAACCTCAGGAACTCGTCCTTAGAAAAAAAATATAAATGTACAGATCTATTAATTACACAAAGAACTGTAAGTTTGATCCCATGGTGCTTTGCTAAAAAACAGAGACATGAGTGGTAACAAAGGGCACACGGATATAAAATAATTTCCAACTTACTATATACAACAGAATAACTGATTACTGAATGCTCATATACTAGGCTTATTAACATCACGTTCAAACACTTAGGGGGAGAGTTATGTTTGCGTGTTTTTTTTTTTATGATTTAAGTTTTTTTAGTGCTAAAACTCGCACAATTCGAGTTATGGTTATTCTTTTTGCGGTAACGTGATAAACATGAAAAAATGACATCTCTTTCTCAGGCATGATATTAAAATTTCTAAAACAGCACCTAAAGATATATATATACACGCAGAGATACAATAGGATGCAGTTACATGAAGTAAGAATCTGACAGGGACATATGAAATGAAAAGTAAATAACAAAGAACTAAAAAAAGATAAGATAAGGATCTTGTATCCTAAAAGTATGTGGGTACAAAATGTATAGTTTGTATATTCAGTAGGGACATGTGCTGTGGTCATTTGATGTTGTCAGGCCCTTTGAAGCGTCCATGGTTCACATGGGGATTGGGGTAGGTCCCCTGGGGGTTTAACCTTATTAATATTTATTAAATCTGAATATATCTCAGTTAACTCCTTTGTCATTTCCCAACCCTGTAAGACGTGATATGAACCAATAAAATAGAAAACATGTAGGTGGTAAGGAACAACAATCTAACTATTATTACTATGCAAAGTTTTAAGCATTAATGATGAAGGGATGATAGGGACTGTTCTAAAATGGGAAAGGAATTATCTCTGAACCATTCTGCCCAAGCATCAGGATATGTAATCGTGTTATGTTTTGGGACTCAAAGGAAAATAAATGAATAGTGTTTGAACTTGGCTTCCTTCATTACAAATTAGTACCTCTTCACACCTATAGCCTAGGTGCAAATGAAAAATCCGTGCTCTGTCTCTTTCAATCCTGAGGATTCTACAACATATTCTACACCTCACCCTTATTTGGTACATAAGAACGAAAGAGTCTTATAAAGGAGGACAGCATAATTCCATTGAAGACAAAAACAAGATTATAATCCTTAATACCAACATAATGAAGTACTTTCACACTGTTTAATGCCAAATGTCATTCCCTAATATCTTACACTGAGCATATTGCTTGAGGAGTTGAAAAAGTGGTGGCCATTATAAAGCAACAATACTTTTCAACAAGGGGCTACATTTTGTTTTCTTTAGGCATGTATGTAGTTCTATAGCTAGCAGCGCTTACTTAAGTATCACATGATGGAATGTACTGGCAATATACTTGCTACAAGTGGCAATATGCCATATACTCCTTGTCAAAGGTGCTACTGTTTCATAAAGTGCACAAGTAAGGCTCTGTTGGGACCATAAGTAGTTCAAGATCTCTCTTTAGAGAGGTGCAGATGGGTACAAATGGTGCTGGAACCACACATGAAGTGACTAACACAGAGCAAATGTTAGTGTTTGGAAGCATATGTTGCCTAGGGCCAAACAGGTTTTATGTAGTTCTAAATTGGAACTGTTCGACCTATGGTCCTTCAGCTATTGTTGGTATAGTACTTACTTTATTAATAGGGACCTTTATTAAGTAAGGATTGTCTTACTTGGTCCTGATGCTCATTTCTGCACCAGCAGTGAAAAAAACATTCTGTAATGCAGGTTCCTCCATATTGTTTCATCCCCTTTCTAAGTGGTCAAAAGCAGGTGATAAAATGAAAACACTCATAACCCAATTGGTTGATAATTCATGTCTCTGTGCTAACTTTCCAGAATCAGAGGTATTTTCTCACCAAAGGTTCAGTTGATCTCTTCATAACCAGTTAATCTGACATCATACCTCTTTTTGCTATCAAGGAGACTCCTAGTGAGGAAAACTTGTCTGCAACAGAAACCTTTGAACCTATTGCCAGAAGCTTCTTCTGTGGGAAGAAATTACTTTAATTATATGGTGAAAATTAATAACTCACAAATGTTTAAAAAGCTCCTCATCTTAAAAAGAACTCATTGGGGCATATTTGTCCAAGACAAAAACTAGAACTCACCACAGCTGCTCTCTACTTATTTTTGGAGGAGTTTTGGCCGCACATTTATCAATGAATAGAGAGCAGCAGAATTTTGCTCTGACAAATATGTCCCATTGTTTCTAATTGTGTAGTGCACAAGTACTGAGAGCATCTATAACTGAAGACAAAGGTAATTTTTTCTCCGTTTTTAGAATCTATCTATCCTAAAAAATCTATTTTTTGATATTATTCCTCATTATGATTGTTTTCATAATGAAAAAATAAGAAGAAAGAATCTAACAACAAAGATAGACAAGGGGAAGCCCCTATGCCTCACCAGGTAAGAGTTATGTTTACTTCACCTTTTTCTGTTCTCCTGTACATTGAATTCTGTTGCTGTCCTTGGTCTTGAATGGTTCACGCTTCCCATCCATCTGACATGTCACAAAAGGCAGCAGAAAAAACACAAAACACAGCATGTTTAACCGGCAGTGAATATTTATTTCTGTGCTGACAAAGTTAGTTAAAGGGACACTTTTGTCATAAAAAAGATATCATTTTGCCTTTTCTCATTGTAGTTTCATGGAAAACCAGTGAAGTTTAACCCTATTGCCTTTTTTATCCCCTGCAAAAAACTGTTTTTGTGGGACACTTTAAAAAAAAAATAAAAAAAATCTCTTTGTATATATCAGGGATCCCCAACCTTTTTTATCCGTGAGCCACATTCAATAGTAAAAAAAAGTTGGGGAGCAACGCAAGCATGAAAAATGTATTTGGGGTACCAAATAAGGGCTCTGATTGGCTATTTGATAGCCCCTATGTAGACTGGCAGCCTACAGATGGTTCTGTTTGGCAGTATTTACATTACATTACATTAACATTTATTTATAAAGCGCCAACATATTCCGCAGTGCTGTACAATAAGTGGGTTACATACATTGGACATACAGAGTAACATATAAAGCAATCAGTAACTGATACAAGAGGTGAAGAGGGCCCTGCCCAAAAGAGCTTACAATCTACAAGGAGAAAGGGTTGAGACACAAGGTGTGGGAATGGGCATGAACAGAGTTGTGAGAGGTGGGGCACAGGGTATTGCTAAACTAGATTAGGGTAAGCTTCTCTAAATAAATGTGTTTTTAGAGATCTCTTGAAGGCAGAGAGATTGGGAGAAAGTCTGATAGTTTGTGGGAGCAAATTCCAGAGAAGGGGGGCAGCCCTTGTAAAGTCTTGAATGCGAGCGTGTGAGGAGGGAATGAGAGAGGAGTTGAGGAGCAGGTCAGTAGAGGAGAGTAACAAGCGGGTTGGATGGTACCTAGAAATGAGTTCAGAGATGTAGGGTGGGGCAGAGTTATGCTTTAAATGTGAGGGTCATTAGTTTGAATTTTATCCTGGATGGTAGGGGAAGCCAGTGCAGGGATTGGCAGAGCGGCACGGCAGAGGAGGAGCGGTTGGAGAGGTGTATGAGCCTGGCAGCAGTATTCATTATGGACTGGAGAGGGGACAGTCTTTGGAGGGGAAGGCCAATTAATAGCGAGTTACAGTAGTCCAGGCGAGAACACTGGGTTTTATGCAACCAAAACTTGCTTCCTTACCAGAAATTAAAAAAAGAGCACCTGCTTTGAGGCCACTGGGAGCAACACCAAACGGTTGGGGAGCAACATGTTGCTCATGAGCCACTGGTTGGGGATCACTGGTGTATATGTAACACTGTGGCCTGTATAAAGTTTTCTGTTAAGAAAAGGCCCCCTTCAAACACCATGGCTTCAGGTAATACAGTTGCTACCAGGGTTAAATTAATCAGTAATTAATTATTTAAAAGAGATGGCCCCATAATAATTGCTTCTGTTTGCACCAGTTACCATATGTATAATCCCCTCTGCTTATGTGCAGGTATGGAATCCGTTATCCAGAAAGTTCCGAATTATGGGAAAGCCATCTCCCATAGACTGCATTTTAATTAAATATTTTACAATTTTAAAACATGTTCCATTTTTCTTTGTAATAACAGAACAGTACCATTATCTCTTCCTATAATGTGACATCCATGTGCAATAATCAATTAAAAACAAACACCTCATGTAACGTTTTGGGGCCACTTATCACATGTCTCCAGCAGAATGAGGTGCGGTCCCCCATCAGTATCTGTCTATAACCTTTTAGTAAGCAAGCAAGCAAGTCTTTGGCAGAGATTACATTGCAAGCATGAAAAATCCAGAAAGATGTACTATATTTTTAAACAATCCACTTAGGCACATGCCAGTAAATTATATAACAGAGAATGATACCCTCTGTACATTTAGGAAAATGCCAGCAGAGTAGTACCCTTATTGAAACTACTCCGAGCCACTAAATACACCCTAGTGTATGGTAAGTGCTAAACAGTTACATTACTCTACATATGCCCTGTAATTGTATAATCCCCCCCCCCCCCCGTTTATGGCAGTGTGGTTATATTGCAGCCAACGTATAGCAGTTACTGGCTGGAACCATTGCAGCAGACTGCTCCTATTCATATCTACTGTGCCCAGAACACTGTGGTTTGTTAACATGGGGTGCAGTCTCAGTTAATACCAACTTTCCCTTGTTCCTTGCATTTTTCATTCATTTAATCTCAACACAGTAACTAAATTAATTTTGGCTTGTAAGTCTTAAAGGAGATAAACATAGCAAAAAAGCAGAAAAAGTTTTTTTTCCTGTATTCAGCATTGATGTCTACTGCCCTAGGTACAGAGCCTCAGGGTTTTTTTCACACTACAGACTTCTGGCTACTGTTACTTATGTCTACCACTTCCATTATTTTTATAAAATCAAAGCTTAGACCAAAACCTCAAGACCTGGGAATAAACATTGGAATAGGATTGCCCCACCATCTATGCTAGTTAATAAGTAAATGCCAAAGCTGCTATAACATATATAACTTGCTAATTGGCTGCGAATGATGTTTATTTATTAAGGCTCCAGTTTTAAAGGGGCGAGGTAGCAATTATAAATGTCATTTTTCCTCTAACAGATGAAGCTTACATTCAGGATAGCAACTGCTTGATTAGAAAAACTGCACAGACACCAAGGGACTTTATTGCCAACAAAAATCTTCAATATCTCTCTTACACAAAAAAAGACTTCACTCTTTTGTTAATTTTCTTTATAAAGAGCTCTCAGCTTCCCCAAGTAAAGGCAGTATATAATTAAGAGATGTTGACACAAATATAAAGGTTTTCCATTAATACCCCAAGTGACTTTCTTCCTTCTTGCACCCTATTCCTGTTTGCCATAACATTGTTTTATAATGAAGCCCAAGTACTGCTACTGGTTTATGAAAAGGAAATCAGTTACTTACCTCAGACAAGAGAGCAGTGTGTTAATTCGGATGGATTGAATCAGGTGTTGTTGGCAAAGGATTCTGGGTAACATTAGCCCAGCAAATCCTAAAACCAGCAGTGGAATCACTGACCTTCCTTTTTGGTGGCAAACTGACTCTCTGTTGCACAGAAATTACTGTCAATAACATTTTTTCTTCATAGCAGTGTTGTTATAATAATAAATCAGCCTTTTCCATCTCTTTAGGGTTTATAATAAATGTGCAAAGTTTGCTACTGGTCTAGACAACTGCTGATTGATTGCTATTGGAGATAAGACCTTTAGCAAACTTTGAACTTTTCATTTACATAACCTCCTTAATTTACATTGAAGGGTTAATTACCCTAACATACATGTGCCAATATTTGCCTTTAAGGCTGCAGAGATTTCAGCAAAGCCCTTGCACAGTGCATTTTTTTATAGTTTGCCAGGTTGTGCTCAAATGCATGTAGACATACAATAAAATCCATTTGTAAAAGGTGGCTTGTTAAAGCTATTGTATGCATAAATCTAGGCCAGAGTTGTCTGACCTGTGAATTGTCACTCATAAACTTCTCTTGCCATCATCCCTGGCATGTCATCACTTCCTTATATTAACCCCCTTTCCTTTACTACTTGCATTTCCCTTCCCTATACTTCTAACATACATCATTCCATATTCTTGCCAGTCCTGTTTTTACTCGCTCCCCCTTACACCCATGTCTCTCTCTACATGTGGTACCGCTCCATTCTGATACTTGTAGCCTGAATGTAATCAGAGTTGCAGCTAGCCTGGCCAACACCCATTGGGATAGAGGGCATGAACGGAGGCAGTACAAATAGAGCAATATTTTTTTTACCTGCATTTAACATTCATCAAAGTTCCTGGATTCATTTCAAGACTTCGTGCCATTGAAGGGACAATGATGCATGGATCTTTAGCGCCCTAATGGCATGGGTGTAGTTGACTTCCTACACAGTAGGAAGAGTGTTAGCACAGCATCCTTGCCCCTCCTATGAGGTTCCCTATGTGGCCACACAAGTTGAATATTCCAGAGCTGGCATACGGGTAATACAGGCTATGATAGGGTTGGTGCAAAGATCAACACAACCTCTGACAACAAGGGGATGTTTTATTTTCTAAGAACATATAGTACTGCAGATCATGGAAATCAACATCCTCAACATTACCTTTCTGCAAGTTTTCATTTTTGGTATTTGAATGAACTTTTCTTTGTCAGCCCTCTAGTTTGAGATTTCAATTGCTACTGGGTACTAGGACAACTTACCATAGCAACCAGGCAGTGATGAAATACTATTGCTCTTGTGACCACTGCCTACACCTATAGATTTTTGCACATTAGAGGCCATTAGATCTTGCAGTTACTCTCATAATCTTAGTTAGTCTTAGGGTAAACTACATAGGAGAATTTGATCAGATTTTGAGGGTCACATTTTATCTGACTAATAAAATCTTGTCATGCAACACCACACAATTTTGTGGGATGCTACAAAAGCTGACCCCCCCTCTGCCGTATTGTGAGTGGATCAGATAAAGTTGGATTGTGTGTTCTGTTCCTGCATCTAAATCGGACAGCCAATGTATTTCAATGAGAAGAAAAAGTCTTGGTGGAGGCAGAAGCAGCATTCGTTTCTGACAGGCATGTCAGATGGCAAATCTACCATGTAGTCTACACATGAGATGGGACA